>NC_134835.1:99943499-100607153 GCF_004210375.1 Tachypleus tridentatus | reverse complement strand
ATAGATACACACACATACTGTTGTTTCTATGTGTTTATAAGCTCCATTCATCAACTGGTTCATATTTCAAGAAAACTGCTTAAGCAAAGACCAAAGTCCATTTAAAGCGAATCTTCGTTGTGTACGATTAATGACATTGTAAAGAATAATAGACAGAAATAGTATAGTAATCTATTTTTGGCTTTGGGCATGTATGTTTTACCAATGTTGTATGTATATTACCAAAGTGATGAACTAACTCTATTTTGTATGCGTTCCTATATCAGAATCTGATGTACAGAGTAATCTGTGTGTATAACGTGGCTACAGCTTTTAGGAATTTTTTTTCCCCCATTTATTGTGTACTGAGATCGAAAGTATATATATACCCGCCTGGTTATCTAGCCCGCACGCTAACGTTGACAGGTTTAGATATATCATTAAGACCATTGTAAGGCTTTTGTAATGTTAGAAGAATAAAAACAGAGATCAAATAATGCTTTGTTAGATTCCTTATCTATAACAACATAACTGTACATATCTTTATCAGACAGTGACGGATTTATATATATGTACTGGACTGCTGCTTTATACTCTTTCTATAAAAGATGTTAAATGGTTTTATTTTGAGTCAATACATGTTAAAACTGTTGATTTTCTTTGAAACAGAAGTCTTTTGTAGATGAACGATAATCAATCTTTTTATTGGTGAAGTTTTTTTTTTTATAAGCATCGTAATTTTGTAATCTGGACAGCTTATATCGAAAGTTACATATGGTCTGTTGACGTTAACTCTATCTCAAATACATAGAATATTCACTTGGAAATTATATTGGAAGTAAAGTTTCTTTAACCGCCTAAATACCTTAAATTAACATTTTTATTTCAGCCATTTGTTAGAATATTGGGAATAATTTGCCGTTTTTTTTATTGAACAAAATATGTATTGAATTATTTTAGTTCTAAAATCTTGCATGAATGTGATAAAAAATATGACATTCAGCCCCTGTTTTGCAACATAAGTGAAACTTAAGTGATATAGTAAAACAAATAATAACAAACAGCTTACAGCTCCTATCCTGGTTAACATAATAAAACAAATAACAACAAATAAGTACATACTAGAAATGGCTGATATAGGTATTAAAACTCTATTTAAAATACAAAACAAGTAGCAACATTTCGTTCTCTTCAGGTGATTATCAGATTAAAAACGAAATGATCGTTACTGATCGAATTGTGTAGAAGACAGTAAGGATAGGTGTAAGATCTTAACACATATATGATCTTGGAAAGAAACTGACTTTTATTATTTCGACCCCGAATGACCTCAGTGGGAACTCATTGTATTTTACGTCATGGGAAAAGCAACATTAAGTTCTGGGTTTCCTGTGTTGAATGTGTAGTGTCATCACTCCAGATACTTCGAAACAGCAATGACTACTGGGTTTATGGCCACGATCAAACAAAATTGTTCCCTTCCGGTTCGTAGGTAAGAAGAAGATAAATACATTCTTCTCACTCGACATATTGGGTTAGGTAATTTACTTCTACAGTCGTTTTTCTTTGTATGTTGTTTTGTTTTTTTCACTAAGGCCGCTACAAACAAATTATGGGTACTTTCGTGGACACCGCTTCATTAATGTACTTTTGTCCGTTTGATCCAGTCTTAAATCCGTGTAAGAAAGTTTAGAAGGAGATCCAAGTACAGATCTTCGGAAGGTTTCTTCTTATCCTAATATCACTGAAAAAGTGGTGTGATTTAACACGTGCACTTATTCTTCGGGAGTTACCAATCTGTAAGTAGGTAAATATTTAGTCCTTCTACATTGTTTTAGTTTAATGTTCAACATTTATACGTCGATGGAGCAAAACAAAAATCAAATTTAAGAGATGAGACTTGTTTTTATTCTATTTCGTATTAAGCCACACCTGCTGAACTTTCTAAACATTCAAATGTACCTGTGAGGCCGCGACAAATACGCTATCAAAAAGAATCATGCTTTGTAAGATATTTAAAAGTACTGGCAGTGTTTTGAGTTGTTACTTTTTTAGGTCCAATCAGAAAATAAGAATATCATCTATAATGAAAAATATCGTATTCTGTAGTAGGCCCCGGCATGGCCAGGTGGTTAAGGCACTCGACTCGTAATCTGAGAGTCGCGGGCTCGAATCTCCGTCGCGCCAAACATGCTCGCCCTCCCAGCCCTCCCAATATTCGTTGGTAAAAGAGTAGCCCAAGAGTTGGGGGTGGGTAGTAATGACTAGCTGCCTTCCCTCTAGTCTTACACTGCTAAATTAGGGATGGCTAGCGCAGATAACCCTCGAGTACCTTTGCGCAAGATTCAAACAGAAAATCAAACAAACAATCTTCAAAAAGTTAAAGCATTACTAACATAGTGTAACATGTTGCAACGTGAAATAGATTACTAAACACGTGTTAGTCAGTTTTAATAAACAAGTTGTGTATATCTTAAACTTTTTATTCTATAGAAACTTCTGTGGCTAAAACCACTGACTTTCTTTACTCAACATATATCTGTAAACATTTTAGTATAGTGAATGAAGTAATTTTCAAGTGTTTTTTTTCTTCTTTACTTAAAGTATGTGAAATATTTAGGTGCATACTTTCTCCAGTTTTTATTACCACATATCACTAAAGATTTACTTTGATGTTGGACATATTAGTGTATCACAGGTTTGTTATGTCTTGTTTTCACGTCTTATTTGAGCTCATGTCATAAATTTTGAGTTTGGCTTTGGATGTTTACTCTTCTCAGGAATTCTTACACAATGTATTTTGAGTTCTTCTGTTTACACTAATTACATTAGCTTCTTGTCAATAGGTGTCGCGAGGAACTGGCTCACAAAATTTCAATAACATTTGGCAGAACTCAAGTAGACCCTCCAGATATCGAGTTTCAGTTATAAGTAATAGGTCAAACACATCAAATTTGGTATCAGTTTTTAGTTGGTGAAGCCCTCGCCAAATGAAAATGACGTTTCATGCCGAGCATAGCAGGGGTACTTTTAGTGAGATCTCACATAGCCTTGTGGTTCGAATCCCCGTCCCACCAAACATGCTCTAACTCTCTTCCCTCTATCCTTTAACTGCTAAATTAAGAACGGCCAGCACAGATAGCCCTCGTGTAGCTTTGCGCGAAATTCAAAACAAACTTTTGATGATCGCCCATAACCAGCAGACCATCTCCCCCTTCCTTCATGACGATTGACGCACGCGCATGCCGTCACCATCATGTCAACAAAATACATAATGCGCGAAGCACAGGTATTTTCACCAGTAAGTGATAATTTTCAAAGCTCGGACATAATTGCGTCACGACTGGACCTTTTCTATTTTTATTTTTTACAAACTATAATTATTTTATTATAATAGAAGGTGTGTGTTTGTTTTCATATAGCAAAGCCACATCGGGCTATCTACTGAGACCACCGGGGGAAATCGAACCCCTCATTTTAGCGTTGTAAATCCGTAGATATACTGCTGTACTAGCTGGGGTTGAAATAATAGAATATTCGTGTATTTATTGCTTGTGAACTTAATATACTATAGTGTATAAACATCTCGTTCGTGTAAATCATTATACAAAAGCATATAAATTAAAACACGATTGTGTATATTCCATAATACATAAATATACATGTTTATGTATTCCGTACAAAAAACAAGATCTTTACCGTTAAAAACAAAAATGTTCAAAATATTGAAACATCTATAATTGAGATTCATACGAGGCATGTATTTTTTCAACAAAGAAACACTAAGCATCAAACCCCTGTTTAAATCTGAGCTCGCTAATCACTAGTCTTCACCCTACTCACTTTTTTTTTTTTACTGTACAAACTAATTTTCAGAACTTTAATTGGGCGAAAAACAACCGAGGCGTGACATCATCTGGGTAGGTTCATTTCCACTGTATTCCTGTTCTATGTTGTTTTAGAGACATATTGTGCTAAAATCCACAAGTGTGAACTTTCATTGGCTAGCATAAAATTTGGGGTGTAACCTTTTTTTTTTTTACTTTTTAAAAATATTTTTCGCCAAACACTCGACTTTACTGCAGTAAACTTATTGTTAATCAGATAATCATCCTTTATCGAGTTCGTTCAACGCTCTAGTAGATTTGGAAATTATGAGCATATTATTTCCAGTTAGTTGACTATACAGCATTTAGAATAAGCACGATGTGTAAACACGTGGGTTAAAACAGGCCTTTGGGTTAAACCCCTCCACCACCACCACCACCACCAAACGTGATGTAGTCCACCTTATTATTTAGTATCATTTATTACTAAAATTATCCTTGGATTACGTATATCGTTATATGATTGGTGTGACGTTTTACTTCTGGTTTTCAGACTAGCTACGTAATTTCACTTATGTTTAGGCTCGTTGTTTCTTTTATGTAACCAGTTCTTCTACAACTTCACAGAATTTCTCTCCAAACGCACTGACTTAATAAAGTACCAGTCTTTGTTGAAGATAGAGGTTGTGTGGATTTAATTTCAAGCGTGAGGAATATGTTATTTTTTACTCAACAGTTACCTCTAGCAGATAAACAGTTATTCAGCTATTAGAATTTGGAATATATACTTTGATGGTCGATGTGAAATGTTAGCTACTAGCATATTGAAAAACACATTGCAATTGACCCTTGCCGATCTATTTACGTCATCTGCAGGAGTAAAGAATGGTCCAGTAAATATCCGTAGAAGGTGTTATTGTTTGTTTGTTATTAAATACTGAACTACACAGTGGGCTATATGCCAATCGTGGGTATCGAAACTTGAGTTTTAGCGCCATAAGCCCAACACTGAGCCATCAGGAAGTCTCATGGAAAAATAAGTTCCTAGATACAAGAGTATTATATATATATAGCTATAGATTTACCCTAATAGCAGTTGATCAGTTCTTTTATAAAAGTTTCACAGTGTAAACATTTGTGTAATATTTTGGTGCACCGACGACGGAAACTTAGTGTTTTTTTATTTTTACTTTTTTTTATTGTTTACTCATAGCCACTGCTGCTTAAAAACGTTGAGCAATAGGATGCTTTCATGTTCAACCAATAAAGAGAGGTTTGAACGTTATGGTGGGCAGCAGAACCGGATCAACTTACAAAACCAATGCAAAAGCAGATATAAGGTCACCAACCATTTTCGCAATGTACATCGAATAAAAAGCTTGACTATCTCGATGTCACATCAGATAAGTTCCAGACATGTGTGCGTCTGTGAGCAGTTGATTCACGGGTCAACTTATCTTGGATAAACTATTCACTGGTATCATTACAACATGACGTTAAACATACACAGCGTGTTAATAGCCCGTATCCGAAAGCATTCCGTCAATTTCAAATAGATATAGAGTTAATCAAAAATAATTTTTTAATCAAAAGATCTCTACGTTCAGAGAAAAACAAACGCTGTTGGATATGTGGAAAGTGCAAAGGAATTCCACCTTTTTAACCACAAATAAACATTAATTCCACGATCCGCTATATTTACTTGCAAGTTAACAGCGTTGCAAATACCTTTGCCTCAGTCATAACGTATTCAAACTTATGAACTGCTAGTGGTCCTTTTTACCAATATAATGTAAATGTGCCATACTGTTTTACACAACTATAAGGTGTGCTGTTAATAGCAGTAAGGAGTCCTCTAAGAACATCTTAGCGACACCTATGTACAATATGTGTCGTTATTAACAGTAACGAGACCCTAAGAACATTCAGACGACACTCCATGTACAGCGTACCGTTATGAACTGTAACGAACTTCCTATGAACATTCAAACAACCCTCCTTGTACAATGTGTGCCGTTTGAAGACAATTAATAAAACTTAAGGTAGTAAAATCAAATTTGCCCACCTCCACACGTGACTTAACGATAAGCTTCAGGACTTATAACGCCAAAATTCGAGGTTTGATATTCTCGGTAGGAACATTGAGTGTAGTTTTGCTATAAAAATCGGATATATTCGAGAATGGCATTGCTTATTACGCATTAGGATTCTTACAGATCAAGTAGTTGTGGAAGACAAGTTATGTACAAAGTAAAAACTTTAAACACATACGAAATTTGCCCTAATAAAACATAACTATACGCCAACATGTATCTATGAGAAAAATACCTTTTAAATTATGTGTTTTGTACATGACAGTTTCGTGAGCTTTAAAATTCTGTTTAAGAATTTGTAATTACTGTTTTCATGTAGTATATGTGAAAACCGATATATATAAATATATAAAACCACACACACACACTGTTCCGAACAAATGCATACGTATATTACATATACGTAAAACACATCTGATAAAAATGTATATATATATATATATATATATATGTATAAGTGTGTGTACGTATTTATATATATCTTTAACTTGTTTGTTCAATTGTGGACGAACAAATCAGTCATATGCTAAAAAAATACTTTATTTTACCAAAGTCTACGAACAAATAGCTGTAGCCTACGTTTGTCACTAAGCCAAAAATTTTGATTCCAGTATCAGCCTTCTCTTCGCAAGACCTACAAAGTTAAGTGTGAAATCAGCTTCCCTCTGCAAATAAGCTATATTGCACTTACCATATTGTGCATTTTCTCTAGTTCCTCGTTTAACATAATGTGCGTATGTTGTGTAAGTTTATATCATCATTCGTAGTTTCCTAACATGCTAGAAATGATGCATAAAAAGGAAAAACTATAGGTAAAGAAGTCGCTTTGAGATATTGGCTTTTAAAAAAAACATGAAAGCGCCGACACGTGTGAAGCGTCACTTAGTCACGTGACTTCCTCCAGTCTGTCCCAGCAGACAGCTGTGGTGATATGTCATTTTGTGTTTTGTTTTTATAATCTGTTTTATAAGAGGTCTTCTAACTGATACTGTCAAGCTAAAGCAGATATGCCTTTATGAATGGCAATCACAAAGCCGCCTAACAAGGCCTATTACTTGGTATGGATTTCATCAAATAAGCCACATTTACTGCATCGAAAATTGCGAAACTTCTAAGATGAAATATTTCGTGTGTTTTTTTTTCTATTTCATTTCCATTTTTCAAACTATCTATTTAGGGTTTCAGTATTCTAGTGCTACACGTATCAGATTTGTATTAGTAATGGTGTTACATAACGTGACGTAACGAAGGCACGTGCTACCAACGTGCCAATCACGTACTAATAATGGATCCACATATTCGAGGCACAAGTGTATGAAACATCTTGGGGTTGCACACAATGACAGCCTTAGCATTATTGATTAAGAAGCGTTGCTATCTCTCTGTAATGTATTTTCTTTATCTGTCACTCAATCATTTTGCCTCTGTAAGTACACTTCTTTATTATATCATTTGTGCCTATATTTAGCTAATTATTTTCATTCGTAACTTCTACCTCTGTGTTTACTTTTACGTTCTATACCTACCATTTTATCTGTCTGTGTCTAACTGTCTGTTTTTTATTGCATTTATCTATCTATCTAGTTATCTGCTTGTCTATCTCTATCTACCGGTTGTTGTTGTTTTTTATATTTTTACACTAGTCAAACTTTTCACGAAATTCTGGTACAAGTAGCAACACTGTCACGCATAGAAAGAACTTTCTAGAAAATGATCTCAGAATTGTCCAAAATTATTGTAACACAAATCGCAACTTACTATCTTTTCTTGAAAACATGTTTAGAATATATATAGCTGCAAGGAAGGAAACTTTTCGGGTTAACTTCCGTGTGAGAGGTTTAGTGTTACTTGTTTCTCGCACATATCTCCTGCCGCTGTTACCCCAAAAGGGTTATTATTAACGTGAGTTGGGTTTTGAGGGAGAACATAATTTGCTGAATCCCATTTTCTGTAGACCGAATACTGTGTCTGATAAGCTTGACGTGAAATTAAAGTGCAAGTGTTGGCTTATTTACTCCAAGTTTTGTAATAATTTTCTTGTGGTTGATCTGGGCTGACATTATTATGAGTGTACGTGCATATATATATATATATATACAATAATTCTACATAATATATGATTTTTTATCGACACAATTTACGTATAGAATAGTTTTAATGTCAATTTACGTTTCTGTATGCAACGGTATTTTAAATCTGTTGGATAGGAATATACAAAGATTTCTCACATTTCAACACTCTTTCATTTCTCTTGTGTTTTCTTAATATTCAAACTGAAAACTAAGGTAGAAAAAGAATGGCTTTTGCAATGCATTTTGTTAACTTCGTGGTCGTGGTGTTACAGTAAATTTCGTCGTCCTCATGGTTTTACAGTAGGTTTCATTGTAATAGGTAATAGGTTTCGTAGTCCTCCTGGCTTCCCAACACATTTCTTTGCCTTCATATAGTTTTATTTGTACGTTACATAAGTAAAAGGTTGAACAACGTAAGTTGCATGATGTGTGGAGAATGGATGTAACTTATATTTAATTCAGGTGTTGGTTTATTTAATTCCCGTTAGAGGCCACTGTTTTTCGCTGTGGATCGGACTTTTGTTGCAGATGTAATTGTTTCTCCTGTTTTTAGCTTTAAAGTAAGATACTAATTCTCTACAGTATTTTTTTAATTTTGTTTCAGTGTGTCTATTCTGCATTAAAGAAGCTAATGACAAAATTCTGAACTATATAAATAATGGAATAAATTTAGGCCTATTTAATACGCACTACCATGCAGAACAGGTACTCAAATATATTCAGTTTCTGTGCACTTCCAGGGTTTCTTTGATATACTTTTGATTCAGTAATATCAGAGGTATCGTGATCACGTGAACACGTATAGAACTGACTGTAATCACCTGTGATTACACATCGTTGTCCTTTGATGTGTTATTCTTATGAGATTTTACCGCATTTGTTGCTAAGATATCACGTTCATCAAATACATGACTTTGTTTAATGTGTTATGGGAACACGCAATTTCTACAACCTCGAAATTATGTGGAAAAGTTGGAGTTTTCTTTACTTGCTGATTCTTCAATCTGTAAATTACAGTACCAACATCTTCGAAGATACGGTACAACTCCCTTACAAAATGTATAATATTACATTTTAAAGGTAAATGTTCATAGGTTGGAGTTGTTGTGTAACGATTTTATCATTATACAGTCGTGATTTAAGTATATGGTAGGACAACTTTAACCCTATGTCTTTGTGGAGTGAACCGAGGTGTGCTACACTGTTTCATTACACTTCTAATATTTTTTCGACTTTGAAAGTGTATGTCTGTTTTTGCTCATCGTTTTCATAAGATGTTTCTCATTGATTCGTAAACTAGGAAACTGCTATTTGGTGGCAAAATCTGAAATCGTGAAGTTTGAACTTTTCGTACACAAACACAGGCCAAGGTCTTTTATAAGCGGAATGAAACGTTAGTTCTAAAACTAGATGACTGTAAATGGATAGTGATATTAGTTAATAATGAATACATTATAATAAACGTAAGTTATTTAAAATTCCAAGGACTTGAGTGTAATAGTCCCCCAAAAAACATCTGTTTTTAGCGTGTGTGTGTGATATACACAATGATAACGCGTCTTAATTAGATAACTCTTCATTGTGCAGTATGTTATTAATTTCAATGTGATCTGTGAGGAGTTGTAATAGATTTTAGGTATAATTATTTTAAGCATGTTTAGATAGACAGGTAGAGACAGAAACTGAGACACATCGAAAGAAGTACACTTTCTACGTTTAACTACAGTAGCGTATGATACTACAGGGTGTTCGGAAAGTCACTGTACAGTTTTGTAATCATATGTCTATTCAGTCTATTTCAAGCCAACAACTGATAGCGGTGTTTAGAAACAAAATAAGAAGGATCCAGGCCTGTATTGATGCCAACGGGGGTCACTTTCAACATTGTTTATAATTGTCATTCATATTTACCTCCTGTATTCTATATTGAAACATGTCTGTTAATAAATATATATGTGCACAGTGACTTTCCGAACACCCTGTACAATAAATTTGAATATACAAATCAGTAAGCTACGTCACGGTAGAACGGAATGTATCAGAACTACATTTTAACATTGTTTTGTACGTAGTGTGGTGCAACCGCAAATCGAATGCCATCGAAAAAAGTACGAATAGCCCTTTACTCGTTAATACACCGAGATCATTAAGGTTAGATTGTAAATTTAGAAATTTCAAGATGTTAATGCCCTTCGTACGTAATTGGAGAACAAAGTAATGCGGATCAACTTTGGATAATATGATAATCAAGAAAAGAGACTTTTAACGAGTCATCACCCAGACGTGATTAACAAAGTACAGTGTTTTGTAACAGACAATAATCTGTAAACCCAAAGATTTGTAGCAGAAACCGTCCACTTGCTCTATGAAACAGCATGATAAAGAAAAGGAAAAGTGTCAGGAAAAGTGACACAAGTTACACGTAAACCCTGCTTTTACGATATATCCGTTCATCCGTCGCATATCTTAAGCAGCTGGAGAATTAAATGGTTATTTGCGCTACTATTCCACGTGAAGATATATCGGTAAAACAGCCTGACGCAAGCAAGCGCCTATGGATTTCTGTGCGATCAAATTGTTTAAAAAGGCGTTGAAAAGACATCGTTCTTGTATACTAAATGAATCATGGAATACAAAGGGATATCACTGATGTGATTTTGATATGCTAACCTTACAACGAAGCTTTTTTACGTTGAAAAGTACGCTACAACGCTGTTTTGAAGAACACGGTCATCAGATAAAGCGTGGCTGGACTTGTAGACATGGACTGTGACGATATAGAAGCTCTAAATTCGTTTTAACATACTCAACATCTGTATATTTAAACGAAGTGAAAGACGTCACTGAATATTCAGGTTTATTGTTTATTACAGGAATTGAATTAATCAATGTGCAAGAGTAAAATTAGAAGTTCATTACATTACATAACATTTACCTAAGATAACTGTTTGGTTTTGAATTAACTCAGACGTGATATGTGGAGTGTTAAATATAAAAAGTAAATTAGTGTGTGTATTATAAATTCTATATTTAAAGAAGTACTGTTACAATAAAAATATTGATTTTACCGCATATATTTTGCGGGCCTATGCTAGGATAATTAATTGTGACGCTGTGTTAGATGGTATTTATACACCTAAGGCATTTTTATTTATTATTGACGTGTTAAAGACTGAACATTTAAACCAAACCGAATGTAAACTCTGATACTGTTGTAAAAAATTGTAAGCCAGTCTCAGAACTACGATAACGCAGTGTTGAATCTTTAATATTATTTTTACAGTTTTACTTCGTTATAAAGTGTTTTACTGTAGAATATTTACTACTGATAATACAGTTTCTTGCATGTGTGTTTTGGCTAATTACTTAAAAGTAAGTTTATATTACTCCCTTACAAATCACAAAGTAAAAGACAAAAATACAAAAAACACTTGTCAATTGAAGACTGTAATGTTAAAAGTGATCCCTTCACCAGAATTACCTAGAAAACACCTTTTGTAGTCGAGGTACATTAATAATAATAGCTCACTCTTGTCTCTATTCTGCTAGTTTTATGAACCATATTATTTTATATTTGCGTGGCCAGCGGGGTCCCTGTATTTCTGGGACCTTAGGTGTCCCATTAGTTAATTTCGATACTGTTTGGAGTATAGATAACACATTTAACAAACAAAATAAAGAAATATCATAAATTGTTGTTATTTATTCAAACGGTTTTGTTTGTTTTTGTATGAGATAACTTTTTAAAAGTCAAACGTATTTCTGAATGTCTTTGCACAACCAGTTAAAATCGTACAAGAGTTACTAAAGGCTTCATGAAAGCTAATAAATACCCTTTCAAACCTTCCTATTATTTCTCTTTTATAACACTTCGCTATTTACGAAGGTAAGTAACACAGGCGATCTTTATATTTAGAGAATGGTTGACTTCCACGATATAACTGGCTTATTATTTTACCTCGTGTTTGTTGTGCACAACTCGTGTCCCCGAGGGTCCTCGCGCTCATTACCTTCATTTATCTCAATAATTAGTATATTGTTAATTTTTCGTTTTATTTGCTCACGTGATCAGCTTCGGTAACTTATAGTCCTCAGCTTAATTTGACGTACTAAATGACGTCACGTTATAAGAGTTCGACGAATTTTCTTTGTTAACTTGTCTTTGTAACAGTACAATTTAAAGAATTTTGATTGCATTATATCTGTACAGGAAAATCCTATTGATAGCGTGTCTAAAATATTTTCCCACTAAAAATTATGTAAAAAATCTCTTTCTGTGATACAACTTCACTATTACGCCGTGTCCGAGATTTGGTAGTTTTTGTTGCCTAAAATAACATTATTTGACGCAAGTTCGACATCCAAGCTTATTTTAAGTTTCAAAAAATGCTTAAGAATATGTTAACCGAGGCGAAAGAACAACCAACATAATAAATCATAAGAAATCATTTTTGAAGCTTGTAGAATCACAGGACAAAGAAACAACGCAGACACACCAGATCTAAAATAATTACACGAAATATACAAGCACCTTGTACACACCAACCACAGGTTTTACCAGCAAATCTTGACTCTTAGTGAACATTGGAAAAAACAAAACAATTAGAGAATATACTACATAAAAATATACCAGTTATCAAAGTAACTTCCTTGTAATAAAGTAAGTTCATATTAACATCTCTTCTGATGCTTCTGGTTATATATTCAAGAAATATGTGTAGATTAGGTTAATATCTAATTAGGAATTTTCATTTACTTTATACAAATAGTCATTCACGTGAGCTTTACTAGTTGTTGTTTTTTGTTGTGATTAAAATTCGATTAAAATCTATTTTAAGACTTTTTGGTCCATAGAGTTAGAGCAAATCCTGGCCTCACGTAGCGTTTATGAAAAATATAACTTAAATATAACTTTAATAACACAGAGAAAACAATCATAAGCCAAATAAGAAATGTTTCAAAAAGTGAATATTTGCATTTCTTAAAACATATAGGTTTTTAAAAATGTAAACATTACTATGATAATTCAACATTAAGCGTTTTATTATATTAAATTCTTTAAATAATTAATCATGTTCCTTAATTCAGTAATCAAATATTCAAGTCATTAGTTAATTAATTTTCGTGCAGAAGCTACACCAGGGGGACATGATTCCTCCCCTGTAGGTGCACCAAAACATCACAATTCGAATAAAACATCAAATAAACAATATTAGTCAAGTCTTAACTCCTTCGTTTTCTATTTGCTTGTGCACACTCGTTTCTCGTTTACAATTACTTTGTGAGCTTTACTTATCAGATTTATACAAAGCCATGGTGGACAGAGTACAGATGGCCCATTATGAAGCCATGCGCTAAAACAAACAAACAATGTATACAAAGTTTTTGCAACTGTGTCTGTACAGCAAAGGCAAACATTGGAACATATCACCATTTTAAGTCTGCTGTCACTGAATTTCTCGATGGGTCATTTCCGGACACCCCCTAGTGGACCGTTTCATTCAGGAAGCATGGACCTTTTCATTATGCAGTGTTTCTGTGTGTTTCCGTCACTATGGTTTGAACGTAGTCAGAATTATTTCACTAGAATATATTTTTTTTACTTCTTTACATTTTACCCTTGCAACTGTTATTAACACATTTTTAACAATAAGTTAACTTGCTGTTAAAGATATAATCGTATATCTTTTAGTGCGAAATAATAAAAGTGAAATAGTATTGTTTGCTTGTTTGTTTTGAATTTCGCGCTATCCGTCCCTAATTTAGCAGTGTAAGATTAGAGGGAAGGCAGCTAGTCATTACCACTCACCGCCAACTCTTGGGCTACTTTTTTACCAAAAAATAGTAGCATTGACCGTCACATTATAATGCCCCTGTCTAAAAAGACGAGCATGTTTGGTGTGACGGGGATTCGAATCCGTGACCCTCATGTTACTAGTCGAACCCCCTAACCACCTGGCCATGTGAAATAGTAAAAGTGTTTTGTTTTACTTTTTAGTTTTACCTGAAGACGATCTCTGGATAAGTCCGAAAGCTAGTAAGATGACTAACTTAAGAGCCCTGTGTAAAATTGTTTTTATTTTTTCCTGTTCCTGGGCAGGAAGTGTTATTTCCCAATTGCTTATGCCTAAAGTAAATGAAAAAGACCTATTTTTCTCTTCAAACTTTGATTTTGTGATTTGGGATCGTATAACTAAAACATGATGGGAGAATATATTTGGGGGCTGATACGTGAAAGTGATTTACATTACAGTCGCAAATCTCGAAAAACTACTCACTTCTAAATATTTCTGTATAACTCTAGTACAAATACATGTAAATCTTGATTCATATGTTGTTTTATTCAGATCTTATGTAAGTGAAAGTGTGCAAATTTGCCCGTTTTTTCATATAAAATAGGTTAATTTCTAAATTTCATTATCCAGGTCACAAAAGCAAAGTTTGAAGGCTAAAATGGCCATTTTGTGCACTTTTACAACATAAGCAATTAAGAAATAACACATACTATCCAGGAACAAAATTTGTGTTACATAGTATAATCAAACGATCAACTAACAAAATTGCTATGGTTAATCATGTTCTTGTCTCGAATCACTTTCATGTATTATACAAGTTATTTTAAACACAGTCTACTAGTTGAGTTATCAGGTACACTTTTCCTTTCCTTATGAAAATTCTTGATAAGATATTTATATGGTTCTTTAAAATACATAAGTGATCTAATAATAACCACAAAAGATGGTCTGTTCCAGGTTACCATAACTCGTTGCCAATGCTTACTTACTTGAAGTAACTTATTACACTCCCTTACAAAAATTACACATCAAAGTGCCCCCCCCCAGTGGCTCAGCGGTATGTCTGCGGACTTACAACACTAAAAACCGGGTTTCGATACCCATCGTGGGAAGAGCACAGATAGCCCATTGAGTAGGTTTGTGCTTAATTCGAAACAACAACTTATCGACGTAAATGATTGCACTCATGAAAAGGCTTACTTACTTCAAGTAAGCAATTACACTCTATAATAAAACTTACTTAACGAAGTAGGTTATTACACTCACGATTAATTTTTAGTTACTCCAAATAAGTGATTACATTCATTACCAAAATTTACCTGTTTCTAGTGGCAGTTCACGCTCACAAACTTTACCTGGTCTAAGTATGTAACTGCATTCATTAATACTTATTATATATTTCAAATATAAGATCAAATTTACTGCCAAAGAACGTTTACTTTAAATAAAATACTAGAATTATTGTCAAAAACTGTCTGCTTCAAACAAAACACTAAAATCGTCGTCAATCACTATCTGCTTCAAATAAAATATTATATTCCTCATTTAATGTTGTATGTTTCCAGTGACAGATTAGACTTATCATTACAGGTTATCAGCTTTAAATTATGGGTTAAAAATAACACCTTCCGGTCAGAGTGAGCTGTGTATCTTGGGTAAAACGCAGCATCAACTTGGTCATCATTATAACTAATTAAATACACATTTCTTACGTTTCTACTGATGAAAATTATGGTACATTATTTCATCAGTACAGTGTCGTCGCTGTTAACGACATCTTCTGGCAAAATCCCATTCCACAATTATACGCGATTGCGTATACATTGCGGTACTTGTACTATTAAATAACCTTATCATTTCAGACAAACAAAGATTTACCCATCTTGTTCATGATCCTTGGACTTTTCTATGTGTCCAGTGTTTTTTGTTTGTTTAGGATTAAGCATAAAGCTACATAATGGGCTATCTGTGGTCTGCTTATCACGGGTATAGAAATCTGGTTTTTAGCGGTGTGATTCCGCAGATTTGCCGCTGTGCCAGTGTTAGGATGGGTGACATAGAGCAATATTCAGTATTTTTCGAAAGACATACAATACAGAAAAGCAAAACTTAACCGTGTTTTCTTGAGTGTGAGCACTATCGCATCATTTACCCTAATATCCAAAGAACTTTAAGGCGCATTCTTGTATTACTGCAGTGTTATATATATATATATGTGTGCGTGCGTGCGTGTGTGTGTGTGTGTGTGTGTGTGTGTGTGTGTGTGTGTGTGTGAATTTTAGAATTTTTATGAAGGAGCAACCATGGACAATTAATGTTGCTTCTAAAGTATCCTGAAATTCTAAATAAAGTTGAGGATATTACTAAACTATAAACTTAACACATACAAAACAAATCAATATCATCCATCTAACAACTGTTTCAAAGCTTCTTTTCTGCTACCAATTTAAAAATATTTTGTATTTATAATTCTTGTTTAACGATAGAATACCTGATTCTGTGTACGTATTGTTACGCTTCCATGGTGATTGTATACCGTATTTACTGTTGATTGTAACACCACACCCTATTTCCGTCGCTCATGTTTTGAATGTAATTTACTTTGGGCATAATACTAGAAGAACTTTAGATGTGACGTAATTCTGACGTTCGCTTTACTTCTCACCAATGGCTTGGTTAAGAATGTTCATAGATTTTCTCCGTCACTTTTGATGGTAAGCACACCCTTGGTGGTTTAGTAAGAGTGACATTTTACAGCGCTAAAATTCGGCTTTTGATACTCGCACAGGGAAAAGCACAGATAGTCCACTGTGTAGTTTTGTGCTTAATAACAAACAATTGTTTGTTAGTTAGTTTTACCAAGTCTTGTTGTAGTAATGATGGCCTGGGATTCACTTTTTGTTACTTTGTGGTGATTACCTGAGTATTTGTTTATTTGGAAAACAGGCGTTATAGGTCCGTAAACTCATTCTTGTCCCATCATGGGACTAGCCTGAATAAGGGTGTTTATTGTGTGTTATTTGATCAGTTATTGTAGTAGTAGTAGTAGCAACCTCAGTAAGGTGTTTAATTCTATTATTTTGATCAGCTGTTGTGGTAACAGCCTGAGTGAGGTGTTCAATGTCTATTATTTGATCAGTTATTGTAGTAGTAGTAACCTGAGTAAGGAGTTCAATGTCTAATATTTTGATCAGCTATTGTGACAACAGCCTGAGTAAAGACGTTATATGTCTATTATTTTAATCAGCTGTTGTCGGAACAGCCTGAATAAGGGTGTTTACTGCCTATTATTTTAATCACCTACCGTAGCAACAGCCTGAGTGAAGTGTTCAGGTGATAGTGGTGATAATCTCCATATATTTTTGCAGCTTTATTCTGACCAGAACTGTCGGCTAGTCAGGGTGTTAAATATCTGTTGTTGTTTTCTGTCTGAAAGCTCGACAGTGGGTGTGAATGACATCATAAACCATGTTGTGAAGTTTAAATAACGTTACAATTAGTTTATCAAATTAGGATAACATCATAAACCATGTTTTCAAGCTAGAATAACATCATAAATTATGTTGTCAAGTTCAAATAAGATTACGATCTATTTTGTCAAGTTTAAATTAGATCACAAACCATGTTGTCATGTTGAGTACTTAGGACTCAAATTATGAAAGTTGGAAATTGAATTAGTTTTTTTATTTATTTTTATAATTAAGTCATCGAGTGAGGATAGCGTATAAATCTAACACGTATACATTCATGTATTTCACGTACTATACACGGTATTTCTTCCGGTGTTTAGGACCATAAGCAATGTTGAATAACCATATCTTTAAAATATAATAACTCGAACAGTCAGGGCCGGTGCTCTTTGATGTAACTCCGAAAAGTTCTGATGTCACAAGGATGATATAATGTGATATACGTAATAACTCATGCACACAAAAAGGCACGTGCAGTTACTTTTTTACAATGTAGTTTTGGCGGCGTCAGATTGTTCTGTAGAAGAAGCTGTCTGCTTGAATGTTTGGAACAAACAACTTTATAATTTTGTTATACGTAATGTCCACCAAACTACTAATTACGATTTCCATAACTAAGGTGAAAAGTATGAGTTATTTGTTTTCTTATGTTATTTATATATAAAATGACTCAATTAAAACAAGATATAAACTCTCCTGGCACATACGCTGCTCATTAGTGTTTCGATTCTCAGCTACACTCCAACGAAATATTTAGTTCGCAGATCAAACAATTCATCATTTTGTTCTTTCGTATTATAAAATTAAGAGATGAGCTTCGCAGATGTTAAAATAGACAGAATAATTAATTTTGACCTGAGACAACCCAGTAATGTGATGCCAATGAGATCGAGGATGTGTTGTGAGAGTTGGTTTAATGCAGCGAAAACGTTTCTTCTTCCTGTATTTAAACCAATATACTGATATCAGACACAAAAGCCAGACCCGACAGTCGCCGATCCCATTAGGTGAACCACACAGTATGTTGTTATCAAGTTTTCCGACAGTGAGGATTTGACTACTTAGATCTTGTGAGCAGGACTAAAACTGTCTCGAGTGTACGTCGGAAGGCGTTATCTGCTCTCCACGGTATAGGCTCGCCTCGGGGTTTTCTCTGCGCTAACGATTCTTGAATGCAAGAAAGTTGCCCCGCCGACCAATAGGAAAGTACAGATGGGGGCGCTTCTTAGTAGTTCGCTCTGGTATAGTACCTCAACGTTTCGGATAAACAGAAAGTAAAAGTAAGTCTTTGGTAACAGCTGGAATCGTAGTTTTCGGCCGTAATGATATTTCTTATGTTCAGTGTTCAATGTGTGATTGCTAGCTGATTATTATTTATTATTATTGTATTACATTGTATACAAGTAATTGTATCAAGAGAGTCCTTAACCTTATAAGTCTGGCGTCGTATTTACTGATGGTAATAACTGAGACAAAATTTAGTTTGTATAATACAGATAAACTTTCATTGTTTTAGCATTTGCATACCATTCTAAATGACATACTTGGCAACTATAATTCAATAATTGTATAGGTAATTCGTTGGACATTAGGAGGTAACCGAATGAACACCTACTGCGACATCAGCTATGTAAGTAGTTTATTTGTTTCACCTTTGTGTTAACGAAGTACTGTCTTCATGTGTTATTGTTAATGAATTAATGTACGAATGATCGAAACGAGTTTAGCACACTTTCGTTATTATGCTGAAGTGGTCTGAGAACAACGTTTTGCAAAATAAAGACGAAATTGCACAATCTCTTGCAATAATTTCCCATGACGTACTCCATGAGGTTACGTATAGGACGAGTTTCAAACTTAGGCAATTGTATTATATAGTCTTACCTTACAAGTTGATGTCGTTGTTTTTTAGTGCAAAGCTACACGATAGGCTATCTACACTTTGTATACCACAGGAGTTAAGCGTTTTAAGCTCGTAAGCTTACTATTGACCTATATGGAGCCCCAAACAAAAGACCTGGCTTCGAATCCCGGCTATTCTCGATACTGTAACGTTGAATTAGAGGGAACTGGCAATTATATAGTTAACAGATAATTACATAAGTGTTAGTGTAGTCTTCTAAAGATGGAAGAAGTGGTTTCGTGAGTTCAAAGCAAGTCCGAAAGGCCGCTACATAAGTGGTAATTTGAGATTTTATTTGTCAAATAGATAAAATATGTTTGTTATTACTTACAGCATCAAGAAAACATTCCCTTATTATAATGAATAGATATTGTTAAGCCTACTTGTCAGTAAGAAAAATGAGCTCCATTTATCTTAATACCAAGAAGATCGTTTAATGTATGAAATAGACGCTAGGCCCACGTGTAGTGATTACGTATTCAACTTACGTGTGTTAAAGAAACTGTAGCTATAGCAACAAGAATTTTACAGTTATTTTATGACGGTATCATTCATTGCCGAGTAAGTGATACACTTCTTAAAAACCAATGGTGTTGAAAGTCTTTCATCACAATGGCTTGTGAGTGTCAAAAGTTAAGGTTACACATATAAATACATTAAAATGTATAGTATTTGTTCTCAAATGCAAATCTACACAATGGTCTATCTGTGCTGCGCTCACAACGAATATCGAAACCCGAATTTCAGCGTTATAAGTCCTCAGACTTATCAATAAGTTGTAAATATACCTTTGTTTTACATTTTGCAAGAGTTGGAACTCCGTAAATATTCGTTTACCTTAAAGTTACCGGTTGGCAAACTAATGCAATCATAGTTATAAGAAATCATACTTTATAATGCTGCATTTATGACGCTGGTGTACAAAATTTCGTAAAAGGCGATAAGTATATTCTTTTAAACCGTAGTTGTTTTGTTTTTGATACGAGATTGAATCGAATGAAAGTAGCGGGATTTTGTGTTAAACTCTGACGTAAACGAAACGTGCATAACAGTGTATACTAAAAAAAAGCCATATGAGATTTTCTCTTCTTTATTATTTGTGAAATAGGCTGTGTATCAAATAAGGACAACATTAAGAAGCACACGTGGAGTTATATAGAAGTGACGCTTGAAAGAAAATATATCAGCGGAATTTCTAGACATATTAATATACAAAGAGATGGTCAAAAGTTTTCATTTACCACATTATAATATAGATAAAAGCTTTATAAGGAGCTGTATCGTGCGCGCGGTCACTAGGGAGACCACCCATTAAATCAGTGCAGGTTTCTTATCAAATTAAGCAGTCTTAAATCACAGCTGTCCAGGTGGCAAGCGAGTTCGAGTAATCTTTAAACTGGTGTGTTCTTGGTTGGGTGATGTAGTCTAAAACCACCTGAAAAAGTAAAGAAAAACAGTTTTTTTTTGTATTTTGTTCTTGACTTTATTTGATTATTTTTTTATATTCAGTTTTAACAAGTATTTCTATCAATTTCTTTTATTTTTTATTTCTCTCTCAATCTCATTTCGTGTAACCCGATCTAAATCACGACCAGTAAATAACGAAATAAAAGTAAAGCATATCAGAAGCAAACGGATACATACTATAACTGCCCGGCATGACCAGGTGAGTTAAGGCGTTCGACTCGTAATCCGAGGGTCGCGGGTTTGAATCCCCGTCGCACCAAACATGCTCGCCCTCCCAGCCGTGGGGGCGTTATAATGTGACGGTCAATCCCACTATTCCTTAGTAAAAGAGTAGCCCAAGAGTTGGAGGTGGGTGATGATGACTAGCTGCCTTCCCTCTAGTCTTACACTGCTATATTAGGGACGGCTAACATAATATACCATGAATCATTTATATAACTTTTTAATTCAAAATAAATTTCCCATCGTCAAAGAACTGAAAAAAAAAACATCTTGATGTTAATTTTAAGAACTTATAGAAAAATAACAATATGTACTACCATGTCAACCTTTCGAACAGCACTAAGGCACATGAGTTTAGAACATTAAAAATGTGTGCCTTAAAGTTCGGTTTGTTTATTTGTTTGTTTTGAATTTCGCGCAAACCTACTCAACCCGTCCCTAATTTAGCAATGTAAGAATAGAGGGAAGGCAGATAGTCATCACCACCCGCTGTCAACTCTTTATCTACTCTCTTACCAACGAACAGTGGGATTGACCGTGACATTATAACGCCCTTACGGCTGAAAGGACGAGCATGTTTTGTGTGACGAGGATTCGAACCCGCGACTCTCAGATTACGAGTCGAATGCCTTGACACATTTGGTCATTCCGGCGCCTTTAAAGTTTGGAAATAATAGATTATACTTGATCGAACATTTTCTTTGTATCTTATTGTTAACTATTTTAGTCTTAAATTCTGATACTGACACAAACTGAAATGTTTTATACTTAAGTTTTTCAGTAAATTTAACTTTTTTTTTCCTCACTTAGTTCAAACTTCAAAAACGTGGCTTGGTTAAAACATCTGTGCTAGAAACTGACGCATGATGAAAATGACGTAGTTTTAATCATTACAGACTCTTCTTTTTTCTGTAGCGTTTGATTGCTCAAATATTTTTTTTATTTCTCTTACATTTAAGATAAGCCTGTGAGATTTTGAATTGTGTTTTTAACAGGTGATAATATAAGTCAAGAGCTTGCTTCATCAAGACCTATTTACGGAGATTCCTTACGAGCACGAAGCGAAGCACAAGGAGAAGTGGAGTCTGGCGGTCTTTTAAAGGTAAGCCTGCTGGATGAATACGCCAGCCACTTTTCTTTCGGCAGCGCCTTCTTTCATTAAGAAAATGTACCGATACAGGATAGCAAGGGGCCCAGTTCGACAAGGCCGTTACTTGTCACTTAGTCCACGCGTTTCATTTGCACCTTTCAGCTTCTCGATGACTAAAACTTACAGACCCCAACCTGGGAAGAAACACCGTAGACGTACGAGAATCATTCCCTGTTCATGGTCGGCAACCAGGCAAATGCTTGTAAGAGATAAACAAAACCTGACGTAACGACACAGATATGACAAATTATTCGTTAAACGTTTTTCTCGTATCGTCGTTTACAGAATACTGTTTATTAATATAAATTATTTTCAAATGAGTACAATGTATTGTCTTCTAAAGGTTAAGTGGCATCTGTGGTATCATATATGTTTTTGTTAATGACTTTAGGGTAGGACTTGGTGAATATTAGACCGATACAAATAAAACTGATTTATGGAGATAATTACCCATGTTGTGTCTAGAGATTCGTAGGACAATTTTTTCCAGCTTTCTTGGTTAAATTGATTTCCCTTTGTTTTTATTTTGTTGATATAAAAATATTTTGATTACTTGTTTATTTGTTTTTGAATTTCGCATAAAGCTACACGAGAGCTATCTAGACATTAATATAGAAAGAGATGGTCAAAAGTTTTCATTTACCCCATTATAATATAGATAAAAGCTTTACAAAGAGCTGTATCGTGCGCGCGGCCACTGGGGAGACCACCCATTAAATCAGTGCAGTTTCTTATCAAATTAAGCTTGGGCTACTCTTTTACCAACAAATAATGGGATTGACCGTGACAATATAACGCCTCCACGGCTGAAAGGGCGAGCGTGTTTGGTACGACGGGGATTCGATTGATTACTTATACAGCGATGCCAACACTTTTATAATCGTATTGGTTGAAGAAACCTTTACTTGAAACCGAACTTGAATACAACGCGCAGGCCTCGAAATATGATTGCAGGAAAACTTTCCATCACACTATCTCATCGTCGTAATATTTCCATCTGCTTCCTGTCCTTCAAAGGGGCCATATTCTCAGTTCTTTGGTTGATTGAGAATAAGCAGATACGAGTGCATAAGATTAATTGCATGTTGTTGATTTTTCTCTTTATTCTACGAAACAAATACGTTGCTTACGAATAACAGTATCTCAAGATTTGTATGGTTTTATAAATAATCCGTTATTTATTTGTCACGAATGACAAACTAATAGCGAAGTATTTCGTTAGTTTTTTTTTTTTTTTTTCATTTAAGAATAATTTTCAGTTTTTCCATTTACTTTACGGATTACGCGTTAGACAAACAATGACATCCAGACTACATCGTATCGACATGACGGTGCCATGGATCACTGGTGACCTAATCAGTTTATTGGTGGTCTACTGAAAAACCAAGGCGAATAAAAATGCTTTCTGAAACAGTCAAGCTTCATAAATGTATTGTACATTTGTTAGCTGTGCATAATGTCTTTTGTGTCTGTGTACTTATGATATCAACAGCTGTTAAACACTTTCAAAGTTTACAAATGGATAACATATATCTTTCATTGTTTACAAATGGTTGACAGATATCTTTCATTGTTTACAAATGGTTAACAGATATCTTTCATTGTTTACAAATGGTTGAAAGATATCTTTCATTGTTTACAAATGGTTAACAGATATCTTTCATTGTTTACAAATGGTTGAAAGATATCTTTCATAGTTTACAAATGGTTAACAGATATTTTTCATTGGTTACAAATGGTTGAAAGATATCTTTCATAGTTTACAAATGGTTAACAGATATCTTTCATTGTTTCTATTCTAGCTTAAATCTATTTTTTTGTTTAGTATCTCATTTGTTTTCCTTAACTGATAAAACAAAACGATGAGACAATTAAATATCTTGCACTGGCAATATAATACAGTTTTATATTTGACTTTTGAAGGGGAAAAAAGCTATGGCCGCATGTCCAAACATAAATATAATTGTATGCGTTTCAATAGTATAATATATATGTTCATTTGAGCCCAGTTGTTAAAGTTTAATGTAGACTGGAGATAAGTAATCTCCACAGGCAGTGAAAGTACACTTGGAAAAGCTAAGTAACACAAAGAAATTCGCATCGTGTCTTATAGAAATTTGTTATCTCACAGTCACATCAAATACGGAGAAGTCTCTTGGTAATTTATTTAAATGAAGGTATCTTACAGTCACATCAAATACGGAGAAGTCTCTTGGCAATTTATTTAAATGAAGGATATCTTACAGTCACATCAAACACGGAGAAGTCTCTTGACAATTTATTTAAATGAAGGGTGTCTTACAGTCACATCAAATACGGAGAAGTCTCTTGGCAAGTTATTTAAATGGAGGTTATTCTACAGATACATCAGATACGGAGAAGTCTCTTGGCAATTTTTCTAAATGAAGGTTATTTTACATTCACACACGATACGGAAAAAGTCATTTGGCAATTTATTCAAAGAAAGTTAGCTTACTGTTGCGTCAGAGGTATACTCGTTGATATTATAAAAATTAGCCATTTAACTAGAGAGCTCGTTTGTAAACATAGAGACAGCTTTGTGTAGTGTAGTAAAAAGTTAATAAATGCGATGTTATACAGTGTAATAATTTCTCTAGCACTTGTTATATATTACTGACTAAAGTCTCGTATGATATATATGTACAGGTGTATGTCATTATGTTTAATCAGTAACACCGGTAACTTTTCAATCAAGTAGTTTATGTTATACATTGTACAAACTAAAATTAAATCGCTCTCGCAGAATGTAGATTAACATCTGAACATTTCGCAATAAATAACGAGTTTCCTGCTTTATTTATAAACGGTTTGTTGTGTAACAGGAAGAGTTTACGAGGTATATTTGAACGTACACGTCACGAATTTATTCATTTAGCGATAAAAAAATGTTATAAGAATATGGACAGTTAGCGTAAAACATATCTTATGAACGAAAAAGGCTAAGATTAGAAATTTTAGAATATAATGAAAAACAGGAGAGGAACTTCAGATTATCACGATCTATGTGTTAACTGATGCGGTAATTTATGGAGACTCATTTGTACTTTTAGAACACTACCTAATTCAGCGATTTTCCCCTGAAACATTGTGGTATAGAGTGAAGTAATGGTTTGCACAAACTCAGGTGTTACATAATTGCTCTCTTAGATCTTCTTTCCTTATGGCGTAGTGATATATTTATACATGCGGATTAAGGGGAACTATCTGTCATTGCTACAATATCAGTGCTGTGTATATTTGTCGGATTCGTAGTGTACATGAAATTGCTTGTATATGGATGTACATGTATTTCATCTCTCTAATTTCTGTATTGTTTTGTTTTCTATGATAAGCTGGAACTAGTTTTATGCGTAAAATGCTGTGAACTTTATAAGGTCGAATTATTACGTATTAATACGTTTGTGGATTCACTTTACTTTTAGTAGTAGATTTAGGGAAGTAGCGAATTTTATTAGATGTGTAATAGTTGGATTAATTTTTTCATTGTTAAAAGCTTAAATTCTCTTTTATGACAATAAGCTCTTAGTGTACAGGGTTAATGTTAAACGTACATGTTTATGTTTAAGGACAACCCTTCGTAACAGCCAACTTCGTAGAGTGGTAGAAATCGGTTTTAAAACAACCTTTCACATTAAATTCATTACAATGTACAGAATGCGAACCGAGTTTAAAAATAAAATTTTGTACGATTGTACAACTTTGAATAATAAGCAAACCTACTTAAATGCTATTCTTGGGAAACCTGAGATTCCTAGAGTACAGTCACTGCCTGCTTCAGAAAAAAAAATAAAAAAAAATAAGGATTTTATGAACACTAGTGTTGAGATATAGGTATGTTCTGTGTATTGTACTCCCTGCTAATAGTGTACATTATATCATGTGTTCAGAAGGAAACTCAAGGAACTATGGTTTGTACTTTATTTACTAATATACTTTGTCATGCAATTTGATAAATATAGTGTTTTGTTTTTGAATTTCGCGCAAAGCTACACGAGGGTTATCTGCGCTAGCTGTCCGTAATTTAGTAGTTAAGACTAGAGGAAAGTCATCACCACCCATCGCCAAGTCTTGGACTACTCATTTACCAACGAATAGTGGGATTGACGGTCACATTATAACGCCACACGGCTTAAAAGGCGAGCATGTTTGGTGCGACGGGGATTGGAATCCCTCAGATTACAAGTCGAGTGCCTTAACCACCTGGCCATGCCGGGCCTCTGATAAATAAATATCTGTACTATTTATTTCTTTAAACGCATGCTCAATAATCTTGAGTGTCTGTTATAAAATGATTTATTATCCAAAGAACTTTGTTTTCGGATATAACCAAGTGTCTGACAGCACTTAATCAACAGTTACACATTCTGTCAGAAGTAGGATATTTACAGATAATCAACAGTGACACATTCTGTCAAAAGTGGGATATTTATAGATAATCAACAGTTGCGCATTCTGTAAGAAGTGGGATATTTACAGATAACCAACAATTACACATTCTGTCAGAAGTGGGATATTCACAGATAAAAAAATACCCTAAGATGTCAGTTTATTATTAATATAGTATACATTCTGCCACATTCTCCAATCATTTGAGCATCAAAATGCTTAAACTAACTCTTTAAAAAGGATAATATACAGTTTTATTCAAATATACATGCTATATTCGAAAAGAAGCAAGTACACTGTTCATATATAATTACTTTAATAAAAAAAAGCGTAACAAGCGTTTGCATCTTCTTTACAGAGCTTCGTGTAAAAGTCTACATCGATTATAAATTACTGGTAACTTTAAAATGCAAGGATGCAGCCATTTATTTACTCGTGAAGCGTTTCGTGTTGAGACTAGGGAATTGTTTACCAGAACCTCACACGCAAACGTCTATCAAAATTGATCCTTATATATATATATATATATATATTTGTTTGTGTGTGTGTATATACCCCATTGTTACTGTTTGTGAGTTATGTTTGTTTATGTGTGTGTGTGTATCCCATTGTTACTATTTGTGATGTATGTTTGTTTCTGTGTCTATTGGTACAAGTGTGTGAGCTCCATACCGTTTTGTCAATGTATATACGCATGTGTGTATATATCTGTACCTAAATATTTTGTACATGTAAGGTCTCTTGAGGAGTGTGTTTCTATGGTTTATTAGACAAATCCCTCCCTCTCATGCTGTTGTGATTGGGCTCTGTTTAAACATAATGTACTTCCCAAACCAATTTCAAATTGTATATTATAAATCGTACTTGAACCCTGCATGCGCGCTCATTACAGCATAGCACGTGCTGTGGGGTGTGGTCAGCGCTGATGGCGTGACTGTTCAATGATGAGAGATTTTCCCTTCATATACGCTACTTGTTTTTTGATAATGTAATAAATTTCGAATGTGTTCTAGAATGTAGAGTAGTGCCTGTTTCTTTCCTGTCTGCTTCTCTCTCTCTCTCTCTCTTTTAACTGTCTAAAATGTCTCCTTTCTTTTGTCTGACTTCTTATTGCCAGTTTTTATAAGTCTTGTTCGTAGGTGTCATTTCCCTATTTGTTTTTCCGTCGCATTCTTTATCCACGTTCTGTTTTCTTCGTGTTTGCTCTTCAGTTCGTCTTTTAATCTTTATTTATTATTACACGGTTTGTTTGTTTTTGAATTTCGCGCAAAGCTACACGAGGGCTATTTGCGCGTAGACTAGAGGGAAGGCAGCTAATCATCACCACCCTCTGCCAACTCTTGACTACTCTTTTTTACCAAGGAATAGTGGAATTTACTGTAACATTATAACGCCCCCATGTTTGGTGTGACCGGGATTCGAATCCGTGACCCTCAGATCACGAGTCGAGTGCCTTACCACCTGTCCGTGCAGAGCCATTATTCGATGGTGGTTAGAACTAATGACTTGTATTTTTAAATGCGTTGTCTATCTATTTATATACAGTTGTAATTAAATGTCACATTATAATTAAATTAATCCTTCACAACTCAGTGGCACAGTGGTATGTCTGCGAATCTACAACGGTAGAATCCGGGTTTCGATAGCCCATCGTGTTGCTTTGTACATAAATTCAAGCAAACAATTTCACTCCCCCTTCTCACTGGCTCAGCAATGAGTATGAAGGCTCAGAGCGCTATAAACTGTGTTTCGATACCTGTAGTGGGCACAGCACAGATAGCCCATTATGTGGCTTTGTGCTTAACAACAATAAACATTCTATTACCACACTAAAACTAATCATCTAAAAATATTACTTTTTGTATTTTTGAAGAAATTTATTCTGATATGAAATAACATATTAAGTCCGCAGATAAAGAAATGAAAATTATACGAACACATAATAAAGAAAATTAAGTCTTAATTAGCATAAGTATTTGTACCATATCAATTAAACTTCGTTTTCAGAAACATCTATAGCTCCAGTCTACTTTCGCATAAAATAACATGACCATTGCTCAACCGCAATGACTTACAATATCATGCAAGCGTCGAGAAAGAGCTGTGGATATGTGTAGTTGTAGACACATCAACGTGATAGTTTCCTTCCCAGGAGACTTTTGTTTATCACCTTGGAAGACCTTGCCCGGAAGCTGTCTTCTGATTCATTTCCTGTTATGTGTAGTCTCAAAATGTTGCAATGTTAGTACCACACACACAACAATTAAAAACAAAAACAAACAAAACTTAAGTATGCAAGCTTAGCATTATCGGTTCACACCAGCCAGAAGGAATTTATCGAATAATTTTAAGCCTTATTTTAAAAAAACGACAACAATAGATTATTCTTGTTTGTTTAATAAAAATGCTTTCAGAGGTTTCAAGAAAAGTTTTTTCGTTTACACAAAATATAACCTTCATTAGTCTATTACAGTGCTTGTATTTTGTAGCTTAAAACTTGATAACGAAGATGTTTTAAAAATAAATCAAAGCAACGATTTTCCTAGAAAATGAAGTTGAACAAAACTTGTAACCTTAATA
Source organism: Tachypleus tridentatus (assembly GCF_004210375.1). Taxonomy (NCBI): domain Eukaryota; kingdom Metazoa; phylum Arthropoda; class Merostomata; order Xiphosura; family Limulidae; genus Tachypleus; species Tachypleus tridentatus. The sequence continues at coordinate 100,578,188 of NC_134835.1, read as the reverse complement.
AGTTTCTTTTTCTGAATCTTCAAAAACAAAAAAGAGATGGCGCTGAGCATCGAGATTAATTAACTCGCTCTTTCTTTTTTTCCCGTCTTCATTGTATTTTATTTATATAAGAATAACAAACATTAGTCTGTTTCCAGATGAAATCTGAAGTTCTATAGATACACTCCTTATGTAAGTGACGGGGAAACAGTATATGAGGTGTGAGATCAAGAGGAGGAAAAAACAACAACAAGTCGACAATTGTACACGAGTTCACTTGTGTACAGAGACAGAGAGACTGATTGATCTGTAAATTCCTTTAGCGATTTCCTGCGAACAAGTGGCTATAGATAGTGTAACGAAAACTTAGGCCTGCGTTTGTGTTGATAATTAAGTATCACCTAAAACTTTGATGGTCGATTTGTTTATGGTTAACTAAAGAGTATTGTATTTAAATGATTTATTTGGTGGCGATAATCCAATATCTCATTATGGCGTGGTATATCAAACAGTAAGCAGTCCGTGATATAATAAAATTATGATGAGCTAGTGTTAACGTCTTTCTTGAGTTTTTTTATATCAAGTACAACAATAATTAAACTTGTATATCCCACCGTGGGAGTTAATTATCTGTAAACAAACAGAGCGAATAGGGGTGGAAGTAATTGTAACGACGAGCTCTGATTCAATGACTGTTGCTTTATTTCTTTCAAATCACCCTCACACACGTGAATTTCAACTTAAGTCTATGAATTTGAAAAGTTACCACGAAAATTTCACGACTGCTTGTTTCTTTGTTGTTTAGTGCGAAACTGCACAATGATCTATCCGTATTGTGCCCACAGCGAGGATCTAACTCCGAATTTTAGTGTTGTGAGCTCTCAAGCTTACCACTGAGCCACCGGGGGCTATTACATTATTACATGGAGGAACTTGATTGTCTGCAAATCTCTGTTCTAGTGTTACAGTATGATTAGTGTAACAATTAAATAACGGTGTAAATCCCACCCGCGTTTCTTTGTAATATTTATTTAAATTTTAGGTAGTATGTTACCCCTTGCAATATAGGAATTTTGTATTGGAGGTTGACGTACTATATCAACGCCGTAATGCATTTCAGTTATCTAATGACGTTCTATAATTTGTGTTTGTCTGTAATTAAGCATAATGCTGCACGATGGGCTATAAGTGTCGAAACCCGGTTTCTCGCGTTGCAAGTCCGCAAACATACCTCTGTTTTCTAACTGTGTGTGTGTTTTCTTATAACAAAGCCACATCGGGCTATCTGCTGAGTCCATCGACGGGAATCAAACCCCTGATTTTAATTCTATAGTTGTAGGTGAACAGTTGAGATATTCAATATCTTGTGTATTAAGGTTATTAGATGACTCAACTTTTCTTACTAGATATTCATAAGCTGGTGAAATTCTCCTTCTTGAACTCATTTAAATTTCATAAAATTTTAGTAAAAAAACTGTAAAGGGCAATAAATTCACTTCCATATCAAAACGAATATTTGTTACAGTCTAATAAAAAATGGTCATCTCAAACCTGTATAAGTTAAATCATTATTAGCTTTATTTCATTTTTGTATCAACGACTTATCATGCTATTGATCCTTTTCACTTGGATTTTAATTAATATTTGATAGATGTTTTGAATATGGGTAGGCTGTTGACATGATACTTCTGAAACAGAAAAGAAGAAAAGTATTTTATAATGGGAAACACGTGCACCCATGAAAGAAACGTTATATTTCCATCTCATTTTTGTTCTTAGTTATTTCAATATCCGTCATTCAAATACGAAATATCCGGTTTCGTTTTTTAACCTGAGAACATGTTTGCCTTAAGACTGATGACGTAGTTGGAAAAATTCTTAGCACTGGTAACTTATTTACGTAATCAGCGCATAAAACTTACCGCCTTTTACGTCATGGACTTCGTGACGTTTTAGGGGACATCAATTATTTCCAGTACGTGTAACATCTATACTCTTTGGAATGGTGTTTTCGAATCGAGTTCTCAACTAAATATTGTCGCTTTTGATTAGGTATAGTTTTAAGACGGCATATTTTAACGCACACTATACAAAGATATTGTATTAAGGCTACTAAATATATTAGAAGAAGGTGATAACAAACATTGTTTACAGCAATACAGAGATATTTAGACAAATGTATAGTTACTTTAGTCAAAAGAACAACAACTTCAAATCCTACTTGATAAGATAACGTGACAACATGACGATTGGCTTTCTCATATAATATTATATTGGATATTTGCTCAAAAGCAGAAACTTGAATCTAAGTACATAGATTTCCTTTTAGAGCATGGGAGTACCTGAAGACGTGCAAGGATTCTGGATTTCACCAAAGTTAAGTCGTACATTACTTCAACCTAAACTTAACCATTCGCTTTCTTTATGTGCTTATCCCGAAATCTCGTTATTCGAGAGCGAGGTTCATGTAACGTGGAACGAAAATATGTTTTTCTTGCTTGTGCGCAGTATCCAGCAGGATATCTGAGACCACACTGTATAGCTAAGTGATACCGTTTATACACAAGTATTAATCAAAGACTGTAGTTTCCTAGAAAGTTCGTTCCCCGGTATTTCTGTAAAACACTAAAACTAACCTGTAAGTAATTAGGGTAGTTAAACACAAAGTGAAGTTCTTATTCTAGTTTAGTGCGAAACTGCACAATGATCTATCCGTATTGTGCCCACAGCGAGGATCTAACTGCGAATTTTAGTGTTGTGAGCTCTCAAGCTTACCACTGAGTCACCGGGGGCTATTACATTATTACATGGAGGAACATGATTGTCTGCAAATCTCTGTTCTAGTGTTACAAAAGTAGTACAGTGGGATCCCTGTGAACTAGGAATGTAACACTGGTGGTTCGTGACATATTAGCAACATCAACCATATTATTGAGCAAGTTAAACATTTTAATACTCTTGTTTTTTTCAATTGCACACTCAGTTATATATGTCCTTTATTTGATTGTGTAAAAGAGAAAACGAATTTTATTATTCGTTAATAAAAACTGTTTGTTCGGTAGACGGAATATTTCAAGCATATGGGGATCTGTGGGGAAAGAATAATAATAAGAGGGGTTCTTGGTGGTGAAAGGGTTGAGAACCACCGGTACAAAGGAATAATAAGTGATACACTGGACTTTTTTTCTCCAAATATTGAAATTCTTATGACCAGTTAAAGCACACTAGGAAATTTCATTATAATAATATTTAAACCATCTCGCCACGCGGTTTCAATATATGGTAAGAGAATGCCTAGTTTAGTAATTCAAAGCAATATATATATCTGTTTGTTCGTTAAATCATCAATCAGCAGGTTATGCTATCTGATTGATGATTTAACGAACAAACAGTTTAGGAAAGAGAGGACAACCAGTTTCCTGTGTAAAGTTATTACAGAAAAAACAAACAGGTCCCCCGCTAGTAACAACGGTAAGTCTACGAATTTACAACGCTAAAATCAGGGGTTCGATTCCCCTTGGTGGACTCAGCAGATAGTCCCAGGTGGCTTTGCTATAAGAAAACACACATTAGTAATTGTTTACGTGAACAATCGTCTTCTATTTCATTAGAAGCAAGACTGTAAACATGCACGGGAGCGTAATGCGTCGTTTTAAGTAACGTATTATAGAACTATCTAAAGTTACGCTGCTAGGCCATGAACGATGTTTTGTCAACTGTGTTAACTAACAGCTATAACCTCGATTCTCAACCTTTGTGTCTTACATACGTGCGCATATCTCCGGTGTCTCCACCAGAGGGAGAGGAGGCCAAACGGGTCATGGAAGCTTTTACAGAAATTAAAATGATATACGTCCTTTTATTATTGTTCGTTCAGACCAAATAATAAACAAAGAAACTTCGTTCTTATCGTATAGAATCATTCATGCCACTCTTGTAAATGTTATTTTTCAGTCTGTCATTCACGTATGTATAGCACTTTGACTGTAACAGACACGAATATTTGATCTAAAAATTTGAAACAACATATAATTGTATCTGCTCTGTTCCGTAAAATGCACTTAAGTATAAACTTGTCATGCGTGTGATGTTTTTCACGTTTAAAAACAAAACACCGCTACTTTAGTTAATATTAACTTTGACTCCAGAACATGTTTTTGTTCTGTTACTAGTGTTATATGATTTTCCCTTGTATTATTTTTTCTTAACAAAAAGCCAAACCGTTTTGTACTATTTTGCTTAAAGGGTAAATAGAAAAACCAAAGTGCAGGAAATGCGTCTACCACCACTGACAAGACGTACTTTTATAACTGTTTTTTTCAGGAAAACTACATTATCTGGATAATCTCTCATATCTAATCCAATCTAATGACACGGCAAGTATTTAGACATATTTGGTTGAGTATTGACTGTCACGGATATTCGAGGATAAAGCTATCTTTCTTAGTTCCGCTCGCGAGGTTGATTAACGGAGAAGATAAACGCACACAAAAATAAAACTGTTAGATGTCACAGTTGCCATTATTTTAAAATGCTCCCTTGTGGTTCAAGGGCAAGTTAGAGAGCTTATTGCTCTGGAAATCGGGTTTCGATACCAGAGTACAGATAGCTCATGTAGCTTTGTACTTGACAACAAACAAACTATTATTGTGTTTACAAGATCTATTTGAAGTATACGCTTTGTTAAAGTTTTATGTAAGATTTGTGTCCATGAATTATAAAAGGTTAGAGTTATCAGAAGAATATAACATCAGAACCGTAAGTGCTTCTTTATCAGAAGAATAAAACAGGCGTGGAGTCATTAGAACCTTAAGTGCTCCTTAATACAAAAGTAGTACAGAAAATTTAGTAATGTTTTAGGCGCATCTTTAAACTTTACATTTCTCGAATACCAGCTTTCTCCTAATTTTTAAACTGTATAGGTAAGTTTGTCAATTGTAATTCTGTTTGAGTACAATGTGTGGCAGGTTACCGAGTCGGAATTTTGACGAGACACTATGACGTATTAGCTCTTTTGGTGTTTTTATGTCTCGTGGTCTTACGTTGTCTTTGACAGATTCTTTAGGCTTTGTTTTCATGACGACAGAAGGTTGATTATGGATTCCAGCAACCTTATCAGTACTGATTACCTTAGATAAGAGAGTTGGTTGTCAACGACACTTTGGGTAATTTTCGTAACCCGTCTTTACATCTCAAGATAGTCTCAGCCGAAAAATAGTACCAACAACCAACCTCTATCTTATAGATCTAAAGTGAATATAAAATGTGAATGTATCACTTGTCTTTAAGACTCCGAAGTCTTAGAATTTTAGCAAGCTGTTGCTTGGATATGGATAACTGTGTGGTGTAAGTTGTATGTTAAATCCAATAGGTAAAATATTAACATCAAAATAAGCCATAATTGTTTGTCTCTCTCCTTCAGTATGTTTGTTTGTTTTTTGAATTTCGCACAAAGCTACTCGAGGGCTATCCGTGCTAACCGTCCCTAATTTAGTAGTGTAAGACTAGAGGGAAGGCAGCTAGTCATCATCACCCACCGCCAACTCTTGGGCTACTCTTTTACCAACGAATAGTGGGATTGACCGTAACTTTATAACGCCCCCACGGCTAAAAGAGCGAGCATGTTTGGTGCGACGGGGATGCGAACCCGCGACCCTCATATTACGAGCCGCACGTCTTAACACACTTGGCCATGCTGGGCCCCTTCAATATGTTCTTGGTTATTTCTTAGTTCCACAAATTTCAGTTTTAAAGCTCGTTGCATAATATATTGTACTAAATGTGGAGTTTCCACTCCAAATTAAACAAGACGCTGAAAAGCTTGATCAAAAAGTTGTAAATAAAGGGAACGAAGGGGAAAAGGATGCTGTGGGTATAATGGAAAAACGTGAATGGAAAATTCATCAACTTCAACAGAAGATAACTAAAAATTCAGAGAATTTTTAAATATATTCAAAATATTTGTGGAAAACAAGCGAGAACATGACAAAAAGAAAGGAAGAGCATACAGTAACATAGGAAGTAACATAAAAATTTCAAATACTGAGAGCAAATTTATGTTAATACTTATTAAATAATATAAAATATTGTTGATGAAAAAGTCATATTCGTTCAAGAAAATGCGCATATCATAATAATCGAGCTCAAAACTGAAGATACCAAGAAAACCACATGAAAACCATGACAGAGATAGTGATCCAATTGCACGAACAACCAGAAAACTTGATTATAGTGGTTCAATCACATAAACAACCAGAAAAATTGATTATAGTGATCCAGTTGCATGAACAACTAAAAAGCTGGGTTACTGTCAACTGTTGTCCAAGAATTTCAGTTAATGGCTACTCCATCCACCAAATTCATATCCTTTGGAACACTATATTTTATTTACTATATATATTTTTTCCTATAAAAATTTAAGACGAAATGTAATCAACGAAATTCATCGACTTTTGCTTCAATAAAGTAATTCAAGTGTAGAAAGAAATTTTCAAGCGTGGAGAAAATCAGCCAGATATTTCAAAAGACTTAAAAACGGTAATGGTATTGCAGTACATCAGACACGACAAAGAGAGGTGAGCGAAAATTGTAATCATGGTCTTAGCGTGACCTTCATGAGTGCGAATAAAACATGACTCTAGGGTCGTAAAGAAGCTGGACTAAATGGACTAATATCAATACACTTAAACTTATTCAACAGTTAGTGTAAACATAGAAATTAATTGTTACATGTTACATGATGCTAGACATGGTGGATCTACAGTAAGTAGCGTCCTGTCAATTACCATCTTCAAGGGCTCGGCATAGCCAAGCGTGTTAAGGTGTGCGACTCGTAATCTGAGGGTCGCGGGTTCGCATCCCCGTTGCGCCAAAAATGCTCGCTTTTTCAGCCGTGGGGGCGTTATAATGTGACGGTCAATCCCACTATTCGTTGGTAAAAGAGTAGCCCAAGAGTTGGCGGTGGGTGGTGATGACTAGCTGCCTTCCCTCTAGTCTTACACTGCTAAATTAGGGACGGCTAGCACAGATAGCCCTCGAGTAGCTTTGTGCGAAATTAAAACAAAAACAAAACCATCTTCAAAATAAAATGAAAACTTGTTTTTAAAGATAAGACTGGAGAGTACGTATGATAATTATAGAAAGCAAATGAGGATCAAAAGGACACTAAAGATAAACGTCACCCCAAGTTTTCTTTGTTGAAAATGACAAATTTGGATTAATTATGGAACCGGCAGACTCACATATAGTAATGGCAAGCGAAAAGTAACTGCCACTAAAATACCAGTCTATCGTTAGTGTCTCTTGATGACATGTGCCCAGCAACGATCAGCTGTAAACTCTCTCTTTGTTAACCTGAAGATGACCTAGGAGGGTTGAAACGTTATTCTCTGCTTGTCAGTAAAAGTGTTAATAACCATACCAGATATTCTGAGATACATATTGTTAGTGTTATTACAGAGAAGACTGAAGTGTTTTGTATTTACTTTAAACGAAGCAATATAGCTTTTTTTAAATGTTCCTTCTTACTTACTCTTCGTAACTGGACAAAGTTATTTGGTGACCGTTTGACCTTCCCCGTTTCCATATGAGTCCGTGTATCCTTAATAATGTTTATATCCAGACTTTCTGGAGGTCGAATGTTTGTTAACAGTGTTCCATTCGACTATCTTTAGCTACAGGTATTGCTTCACCGCATTTTCTGCTGGCGTAAGATTATTGTCTTGCTCGAAGATGAATCTATGCCCAATAAGTTCCTGTGGGAATAGCATAATGGATAAACAATTGGTTGTATTTGTCATCAGTCACGGTCCCTTCGGTTATGTGTAGACTTCTAACACCAGAGATTGAGATATTTTGTATTGGTCCCTCAAGCAATTTTAACTCCAGATGTTATGGAGTGACCATGATGCTGTTATCCTTTCCGAAAAAATAAACACAACAAAACTCTCATTCATTTTTACTAAAGAATTTGTCTTGCGATTCATCCGTGAAAAACATCATCTGATCTCATTTTTTAAATCCTGATGCCACTTCAGCCTTGTGATTTTATTGTCTCTTTCTGAAGTGGTGATTTTGGAGCATCTCCACATCCACTGAGGCTAATTCATGCTTATGTGTTTCTTACTGTTCTAAAAGTAACATTCACATCGCTAGTTACAGCTAATCTATTGGAAATATTGTCTTGTATAACAAAAATAACATGATGCTCGGTGCTATTTAACATTACTTTTAAATAATATGAGCTTCATACTGCTTCCTTTCTCACCTTTCTTTATGTGACACATTAAGCCACAAGAAGCAGAAAACCGTCATCAGTTAATTCTTCATAATTTTTATGCTAATTTTCAGTCTTTGGAGCCATGAATACATTCACGACACTACTACTGAGAATAGTATATATATCTTTACTTTTATAGGTATTATTCTTGTCTGGCAATATGTGACTGTTTGCATTACAGCCAATCACAGCGTTAGATATTAACAAATTACTGTACTTTAATGCTGTTCTTTTTCGTATAGAAATAGAGAGGAATCCTACAGTGTTTCGTTTTTACACCTATTTTAATGGCTATTCCTGTAAGTATTTCCACTGCTGTGTATACATAAAAGATAATTTCTGAGTGAGATGATAAAAAGTTTAAAGATATAGTACTGTTAGTTATTTTTTTTATTCAGACGATTTTGTGATAAATGGCGACAAAAGCCAATTATTTTGTGTGTTTTTTGTTACATCGAGGAATAAGTAACAAGACTGATTAGAACAAAAACAAGAAAATCAACACTAAAGTAGCTAAGATGCAGACCCAGAAGTTATTGGTTAGTGATGAAGTTCAATGATCTTTATATTTACATTTAGTCCATCATTAGCTGAATTTAACGTGAAAGAGGAAGACCATCTTGACAGGCATAACATTGTCCAGTAAACAGACCAGGATATATTGGTCTCAGTGGGATTTAGTCGATTTCTCTGACAACATCCTGTCAAGAAAGTGAAATAGTACGACGAAAAGAAGAGTTTCAGTTGATGGTACCAAGATGGTTCCAATTACAAGTACCACATCACATCCATAATTTTTAACACTCAGACATGATAGTATTAAAAACAATTTTGGAGAGTGCTTGTAAAAAATATTCCTACTGGTTTGGATGTCGTTAGTATGGGACAAGTAGTGCGAAATCTGGAGTGATTTAAAAGTAAGGATCCCAGGAGGTGGACAGTGGACAATTAATTAATCACACCTATACTGCTTGAACTTCAACTCTCTTTATTGAATTTCACGCAAACCTACATGACGTCTGTCTGTGCTAGACGTCCCTAATTTTGGAAATGGTAGAATAGAAGGAAGGAGGAAACTAGTTATTACCACTCACTACCAACTCTTTTGCTAATCTATACCGACGAATAGTGGGGTTAACCTTCGGTTACGATGCTTACACGATTGAAATGCCGAACATATACGGCGTCTGGTGTTGATCAAGCAAGAACTTTGAATTAGTTTTGCCTGCCAAAGTTAACTAAAACTTAGTGAACAAGAAAACTTAAAAATAAGTTAATTCCAATCGTACATCTTTGGATGGAAAGGAAGAACAGTGCAACTGAATGGTTTAAAACGAGCTAGCAAAACTGGGTTCTAGAGCCGAGGAACGATATAGTTATAGACTTTTCCCCAAGAAACAATAGATATTTAGAATTCATCAAATAGGACGAGGAAGTGTTTTGAACAAAGGAACTCCAAATGAAGAAACGTCAGACTATGATACCCAACAAGCAGATTCTTCAAGAATTCAACCTTGGTAAAAGGAGCGAGCCAAAAGTTCTAGAAATACGAACCCTGAAGACGAAATTTTCAAATTTTACCAATCAATTTTAATCTATCATGCAACATTCTTCCGCCTTGTTGTCGTATCAATAGAAGATAATACCTTTCGCGAGCTTAGTTCTTCTATAATTTTATAACTGTAAATGTACTAATTTTTAAATTAGGTCCAGTACCTGCACAATTTTAGGGTATATTTGTTTAGTAGCAAGTTGCATAAAATCATTTGTGACAATTGTTTTCGAAAATATAATTATATTCTATGACATGGACATTTTATTTCAATATTAATTACAAGTTTGGCCAATAGGAATGACAGTGTAATCATAAAAGCAATTGGATTAAACCAATAAGTTAGTATTTTACAATATATTCTGTATAGTAATATTATACAATATATTCTGTATAGTTATGTTAGGGAAACCATAAAAAAAGAGCGCGCATTTTAAAGCAAACATATCTGTAAGTTAAACCAAAATTGTAAAATTGTATAGTTTAACTAGGTGAAATTAGTTCTTAAAATTTTTCAGTGAGGAAACTGTTTAACGAGACAGTCTTAGTTCCATTTATTTACGCATCACTTCTGATCAGGTTTCCTATTAACTGTTTAACGAGACAGTCTTAGTTCCATTTATTTAGGCATCACTTCTGATGGGGTTTGGTATTAACTATTTAACGAGATCGTGTTAGTTCCATTTATTTAGGCATCACTTCTGATCAGGTTTAATATTAACTGTTTAACGAGATAGTCTTAGTTCCGTTTATTTGCATTACATACTCCTATTAGGTTTAACATCATTCTACGATTGATGGAGTTTTGTTATTATTGCTTGTTTTAATCATTCTTAACTGTCACATTTTGTAGACATTCTATATTTATTTAAAACAAAAAACCAACGTTTTCTAAATTTATCTTTCATTATTTCAATTTTGGTGTTCCATAAATACCAATATTTCAAAGAGTTAGCTGTTGAAACAAGTTTCGGGCATTTGTTGTTTGTTTTTATAAATAAGTTTGGTATTGAATTAAAAGAGAAACTCTGTATAAATATAGTCATAGAGGAAGAAGAACGTCCACAGGAAAATCGAATGGACATTAAGTGATCACATCCAGATGGCAAAGCACACAAATTTACAGATGAGCTGGTTACACTGACAGAGACGAAGAACAGGGTGGGAATAAGCTGTCGTCTAGCTGTTAGTAACTGCTTGAGTCAGGGTTAACTCCTTCAAGTTAGACGATCACCTCATTCCTCTTACTTAGACCAGTGACTTATGCCAGTATAATATTATAAATTACGTGCCCCATGTATAACTAGATCTGTGTGTCATCGATATCAAAAGTAGGGATATTTTGGTTGATTTTGTGAGTAAAGAATCTCTGAGCTTTATACACGTGAATCTTACTGAAATACAAGGCTCAGTGAGGCGTAACCATGTTGGAACGTCATTCTATCACAGCTCAGTGGAGACATGTCTTATATTTTTGCCCCCAGTGGCAGAGCTACAAATCGGGATTCGATACTCGTGTAGCTTTTTGCTTACCTACCAATAAACAAACGAACGAACATATATTTTTATTTAAAAAACTGTAAGTAAACAACCTTAGAACGTTATAGAAATATCATAAAATTTTGGTAGGCGTCTTTTATTCAAACGACAGTATAAGAAGTTAGGTTAATAACATTATTTTATTCAGTCGACTAGTACTCGAAACTGAAAATGATTATTTTTAGCTATTACGTGAAAAGATGAGTCTTGAGAGCGAGCATTCTGATTTAAAAAAAATAGTTTAATTGTTAGAAAATATAGGCATATAATTAATTGTTTATCAAAATATTCATAACACTTACTTTGATAATATGCTTGCGTGAGTTGTGGCATGTTTAATTTAAATTCATCAGGCTAACAAATTTTGTAAGATTTAACGTAAGCAATTATGTATTCATATTTTTCCGAAGAATGGACAGAAAGTATAATTTTCATTCTTTTGCTCCGTTAACTCTTTCTCAAGCATAAATAACAACGACCACCTTTCATATCCTCTTTTAGAATTTTTATTTTGAAACAATTTTCTTTGCACTGCAGTTTTCTGGGGAGAATATATACGGAGTGGGTAAAAGTAACATATTTTGACAGTTAGGGTTAGTCGGGCCACGGATGACGTTGTTAGCACCGAGACGCTAACCAAGAACCAGCGAGTAACAACTGTTTACTCTCAACTGCACCAGTTTGGTAGAAAGACAAGACTCCAGATATCAAGTACTGAATAAATGTGTGCATAACGAGAGGTGTAGTGGAATTTTAGAACACACATAGCTGGATGTTATTGTCCTATGTAAGATATATGCTATGCGTTATGTGAAAGGTTAATTTCTGTGAAAGGATTTTGAGTGTTTGGTCTGGATGATTTGATTAAATTTAATTTTTTTTAAAAAAAGAAATAAAGAAGAATTTTGGTTGTGAAATAAATTAATGTTTAGTAAGAGCGTGCATAAAAAAGTTGGAAAAGAAATGCAGATAACTAGAGATAAAGAGTTTACGTGACCGAGAGCTTCGAATTCCAAGACCAGCAAAGAGCTATGCGAAAGCCATCAGCTTCTTGGGAAGTCCAATACAAACATGACAGACAAGCTGCCAGATACTAAACAAGTCTCTTCTTTTCGTTATTGCCTGTGGTTATCTCTTTGAGTTGGGGGTTAAGAGAGATGGATTGACTGTAAGCCAGTATGTCTGATATATTCAAGTAACATAACTGAATATTTCTGTACTCGTTTCGTGATATCTAGGATCACACATATATTAGAGATAAAACGTTAGCCTAAATGCTCCTAACGTTTGCTAGTTCAGGGTTAGCTATTATAGTTTTCATTAATCATTGCTTATCTACGTTTTAGACAAAGAAATAAATGCGAATGTTATAAAACGGTTGGAGGTATATAGAGTAAACGAAATACAGTTTGCAGATTCTTTTAATTAATTTTTCTGGGCTGGAGTGTACTACTTACACCTATTTTTAAACAAATAAAACAATGAATAAATATTTTATAAAAACAATGTAGGAAAGACAGTGTCTCGTTTTCATTGCTTGGGTTTCAAAAATTGGTGCGAGGGATTTGTTATAAGCTCTGAAAGAACATATTATCCTGTTACTGAAAGTTTAGGGGGTCTCCTGTAAAAGAAAAAGTGAAGGAAATACGTATCCCGTCTTTAGGGTAAATGTTATCTTTGCACTAAATAACGAAACTGGTTTGTAATGAGGGAAACAATTGCAGGCATTTTAACATCATTAGAAACTTCGAATGTCAATTTAACACACTTTAGCTTTCTCTGACAATAATGGGCTACATGGAAAACCTAGATGGTCTGATTATTTCACTTATATATATATATATTTAGTTATATATATATGACATATAACAGAACTTTAAACTATGTTTACTAGGTATTTTTGCTGGCAAAAACTGTTTGCTAAATATCTAAAATATATTTTTAAAAGACATGTGGCTGTCGTTTATATTCTTGTTCGATAAGCACTTATGATATTATCCTGTTGTATCCCAGCTGGCCTGATGAGCGCAATGTCTTATCGATACTGGATATAACAGTAGATACGGTGTGATCGCCATATTGAATTCTTCTTCGCTTTTACTCGTTCTTGTAATCATATGTGTTGGTTAAAAGTAGCAAGTTAGGAACTGTACAACCGAATCAAATAGTCTTAGTTTATAAAAGTAATAATTGGTTCAATTTATTTGAAGTTAAGCACAAAGCTACACAAGGGGTTGTCTGTGTTCTGCTCACCACGGATTTCGAAGCCAGGATTCCAACACTGTAAGTCAGCAGGCAACCTAAAAGTAATAAACTACAATAAATGTATTGATAAATAGTAGTCACTTACGGACGGTATATTTGAATCAAACATTTTATGTTATTAGAATTTCATTTTATGGCTGCTTTGATTTCTTCAATAATAACTCAGCGACAAAAATACAGTAAACTAAACTCAAAAGGTCTGTACACAACCTGCACAACATAAGTTTGGCTTTTTCCTAGGGAAATCGTTTTGAATTCAACGGTTAAGAAGGATTTCCATTAAAAGGAAGGCTGCCAAGGACTATATTGCTATAATATGAAAATTCTGCAATAATGACCAGCCCCTATTTTGTTTGCTATATATAGTGCACACAGTTACTACAAAATTCTGCAATAAATGACCATCCCCTATTTTGTTTACTATATATAGTGCACACAGTTACTACAAAATTCTGCAATAAATGACCAGCCCCTATTTTGTTTACTATATATAGTACACACAGTTACTACAAAATTCTGCAATAAATGACCATTCCCTATTTTGTTTACTGTAAAAAGTGCACATAGTTACTACAAAATTCTGCAATAAATGACCATCCCCTATTTTGTGTACTATACACGTTTAGAGATCCTTCTTGTGCACACAGTTACTACAAAATTCTGCAATAAATGACCAGCCCCTATTTTGTTTACTATATATAGTGCACATAGTTACTACAAAATTCTGCAATAAATGACCATCCCCTATTTTGTTTACTATATATAGTGCACACAGTTAATACAGAATTCTGCAATAAATGACCATTCCCTATTTTGTATATTACATGTAGTGTACACAGTTACTACAAAATTCTGCAAAAAATGACCATCCCCTATTTTGTGTACTATACACGTTTAGAGATCCTTCTTGTGCACACAGTTACTACAAAATTCTGCAATAAATTACCAACAACGTTTGGTTTGTTTTTTTTCTCTATGTGTTTATATATATACATACATACACTGATACTGATGTTCAGATATCGTTTTTTGTACACAGTCACAGTTAATAATAATGGGATACGTATTGTTGTGGTTGTTGTTAGTCAATCTTTAACACTCCTACGAAAAATGGGGCCCAATAGGCCCCAGAGCAACTTGAAAGGTTATAAATATTAGGCTAATAGTTTTGTATTTAAATGAAATTGCCATTTAAATCCATTAATGAATGGATTAACGAGATTCCCACTGTCCCTATCTACTATCTAGCGAAACCACAGCCAGGGGAACGAGCTTGGAGAAATCAGGACTAGAAACGTCTTTTCGTAGGAGTGTTAACACGAGTTCGCTTGCGTGTATTCTTTCTTCAATAGAAGCTACTAATAGTGTTTTCAGGACAATAACTAAGTTTCAGAATATAATTATATAAAAATCTGAGACATAACATGTTAACCACGTCTTCTGATTTGGTTATCCTTGATTATGTCTTCGGTTTCTTTTTCCAATATGCTTTAATTTCACTTGATTTGTTCACTTATTGAAGCTCGTGTTGAGTTAAAAAAATGAAATGGATATTTTTATGTTACAATGAGATATCCCTGAGTTACAATTCTCTGCGTTGAGTCTGAAGAGTAAATTGTACTCTAACGGTTATCCTCAAATGTCAAACCTGACGTAACATGAACATAGAGCAGAGTCACTCAGTGTCTTCACACTTCGAGCCAGGAGGTTGCAAATTCGTGGTTGGCTCGCTGTTGTGCCTTTGGGCAACACGTTTTACTTCATGAGCTTCAGTCTATTCAGCTGTGTGATAGGTACCAACTGGAGGCTAGGAGGAAGGGGTTGTAATTGGCGATGGACTGACATTCCATTCAGGGGGACTTATTTCACTATTCTGATTTGCTTGTCCCAGGTAAGCCGAACTCAGTACCGGATCCTATATACTATCTTGACATGGGAGGAATTTGACCTTGACCTTGAATGAACATAAAAAGGAAAAATGTTTCCGTTAAGCAAAAAGGTCATCAAGTCATCTACGTTTCAGCTACCTGTGGAAGTCGAACCCTGGATTGTAGCATAATAAGCTTCCACACTTACCGCTGAATCACCGGCACACAGGGGGCCAAAAGGCGACATGTATTTGGACTTAAGGGGTTCAAGCACTTACTGGAACCTGTTTTGGGGCGTAAAGGGGTCAAGTACTTACTGGCCTTTTCCATCGCTATTACTTATCATCGTGATAAATATCGTGATATGTTTCTTGCTTAGCATATCTCGTAAAACTAGCTTTGACTGAAATAAATCACGAGCAAACAGCCTTTATTCGGTAAAGTTAAATGTCTGGTTAGCGTATACTGAAGAAATTGACTAAGCATCTTGAAATGCTAAAAGCATATGGCTTAATTTATTACACGTATACTCTTTACCTTCTACTACACTTCTCAAATTTCAGCTTTGATTATGTGTTTTATGTTTTTCACTCGATGTAGTAACTTTCTTGTATTATGAGGTATGTTATTTGGATTTCCTACTAAAATAAATCTGACATAAAAAATGTCGTGTATGGTCTTTTTAAACAGAAAAACATAAAGTCATTTTCTGTTACTAATACCTTCATGGTGTCATGAGGATCTATGCATAAGGCAATATATTACTTTGTTGTTTAAGCGGAGAAATTTATGAGAATGGAGTTAATTAATGCAAAAGAAACCATTCTCCCAACCAACGTCCATATTCGACCATGAATCAACATATTATGTCCTCCTACGTATTATATTTCACTGTCTCAGTTCATATCGTATATAGTTAAAATTTTGTAAAACAACCAAGTGTTTGTGTCACAGTACACGTATTCTACATATTCAATATTAAACTTATCGTTTATTTTTGTTTGTTTGCTTGTTTTTGAATTTCGCACAAAGCTACTCGAGGGCTATCTGTGCTAGCCGTCCCTAATTTAGCAGTGTAAGACTAGAGGGAAGGCAGCTAGTCATCACCACCCACCGCCAACTCTTGGGCTACTCTTTTACCAACGAATAGTGGGATTGACCGTCGCATTATAACGTCCCCACGGCTGAAAGGGCGAGCATGTTTGGCGCGACTGGGATGCGAACCCGCGACCATCGGATTACGAGTCGCACGCCTTAACACGCTTGGCCATGCCGGGCCCATTTATTTTTGTAAGAATCTTGCAATTTGCACTTTAGCTCAAATGACGGAGTGCTCGGTTGGCATGATCCTTAGACTACTGCATGGGAAACTGATTTTTATTTCTAACAGAGTAGTTTGTTATGTTTTGAATTTCGCGCAAAGCTACACGAGGGCTATCTGCACTAGTGGGATTGACCGTAACATTATAACGCCCCACATCTGAAAGGGCGAGCATGTTTGGTGTGACGGGGATTCGAACCCGCGACCCTCAGGTTACGAGTCGAACGCCTTATCCCACCTGGCCATGCCGGGTTAGATGATATTGTTATAAGCTATATTTTCAAATAGTTGGTGTACCCATCCCCTGGACGAAAGTTATGTAAATTCACAATTAATGAAAGGTTATCTTAGGACATGAAAGTTGTTTCCTTCATATATTATTGTAAAAAAAAACTCAAAATAAAACATCATAAGTACTGCAAAGCACAAAATGTGGAGCCGCAAATCTGCATGTATCTCCGCACGAGCCCAACAAACATTCATGTTATATTTGGTAGAGATCTATCAACAGGAGGCGAAGTAGTAGTAAAAAACGAGAAAAAAGACCATAAACACCGCAAAACGTAAACTGAAACTTTGTATGTTTCCCCATGGACACAATAAACCTCCATGTCATGTTTGGTGAAGATTCGTCAACAAGGGACGGAGTAGAGGTAGAAAACACTCATAAAAACCGCAAAACTCAAAATACAAAACTGAAAAATTGTATGAAGCCTCGCCTGGACCCAGGAATTTCCTTATCAAGTAGTTATATGGACATATGCTATTATATTTATATAGATAAAACTATATTTTTAATGTGTGTTTTTTTTAAGCACAGAGCTACACAATGGCCTATTTGTGTTGTGTCTTCCACCGATATCAAAATCCAGTTTTTAATATTTTTAATGCTGTAATTTGTTTTTTAGCTAGAGGATGCATAACGTTAAGATCAAAGAAGTGAGTGAGAAAAGGCCTAGAATTTTCTAAAATTATGTTGCGAAAACCTAGTGACACTGCAAAACTTCTAGAAGATATAACGTCAAGATTTTTTGTATGTCCCAAGTTAGATCATATAAATACATGTGAGCAAGTCAATAAGCTCATCTTATAGATCAATTAGTGAATGTGTTTACGTAGTTGTATCCGTGCTAGAGATCATGTGTATTGATATATTTTGTACAAGTATCAGGTCATCCTTTAAGTAATGTCCAATTTTAGGTTCAGAAAAAGAGAAAGGATTTCAAACGCTTTTAATGTTATTTAATCAATAATGTATGTTCCATTATTATTAATTACTTCCTGCCAACGATTCACAAGCTTCTGAATGCCACTTCTATAAAACTCTTGGGGTTTGAAGGGAAAAAATGTAGACAAGTAGTTTTGGCATCTTCATGTGTTCCAAGCTCTTTTCCATCAAGATAGTTCTGCAAACTATGGAATAGATGATAATCAGATGGAGGAAGGTTTGGAGAATAAGGAGGATACGGAAGGTTTTCTCAGTCTCGCTCTTCAATCTTTGCAGATGTGATCCTTGCTGTGTGGGACTGTGCATTATCCTGGTGTAACACAACACCTATACGATTGATCAAAGCAAGCCTCTTTTCTTTCAGTGCAACATTCAGGTGCTCTAACTGATGACAACAGAAGTTCGATGTAATCGTTACATTGAGTGGCAGCAACTCAAAATGGATCACCTTAACAATATCCCACCAAACGCTTAACAAGACTTTACAAGAGTTTACCTGCAACGAGCCATTGTCTATGGCGCTTAACATTTGTATAAAATATCCATTTTTCAACTCCAGTTACTACTTATCCAAAAAAGGTGAGTTACATTTATGAGAGTGCATAGAAGTGCAAATGTCCACTCTTGCTCTAAGGTTAGCTTCTGTCAAATCATGGGGACCCATTTTCCAAACTGTTGAATGGGTTGAATTAAGTTTCTGTGCTATTCTTCAACTGTTACAACACAATCTTCATCAAGTGCAGCCAGCAGCAAGTCATCATTAAACTCAACCGGACGACCTGAACGTGGCGCATCACTTTAGCTCTAGTCACCTGATCTGAACTTTTGAAACCACCTTCGACATTTTCTTTCATTGAGAAACTCCGCACCATAAACGCCTTGGATGTTTCATGTAGTTTCTACTACACTATTGCCTTTTTTTAAGACATTGTGCGCCTAATCTTCTCCACAGACACATCTATCTTCATAAGGGTTTATTTGATTAATGATCTGATAAAGTGGAGTTGAGTTAGTTTCTTTTATTTGTCTGAACATTTTTATTCACATATCCTAGAACATATTTTAGTCATTAAAGCCTTCTATAAAGACAAAAATGATGATACACTTTTTGTTTTAAATTTTCGGACATTACTTATGGCATGACCTGCCAAGTTGACTTTTATGTTGTGGTGGCATTAGCATGATATTGTCTTCGACCTACATAATTACCACAGTGTTCAATCGTTGAAAAACTGTATGGAAGAAATAAACTAATCTTTTATAGTTTACGTCTGATGTTAAAACCTTCCGCCAACGGAAAGCCATGTCACAACAATACATAAAACAGATTATGGAATACAATTTATACACAATCAAAGTTATTAAAGTATTCATTTTTTCTCTTTACAGACAATATCCTTGAGAGATAAGAAAAACCTGTCTTTAATTAACCTTTCGAATAATATATCTGTTTTTGTGTGACTAGATAGAGGATGTCGTAGTTTGGCCTTCTGTGCCGTTTAGTCGCTGAGCATGCCCAAGTCTTGCTTACCCTTGTGAAATAGATTCTAAGACCGCATGCTTGTTAATCCTGAACCATGCTGGTTGAAGGTCTCTGGTGACAGGTGCGTGGTACATTTACATGGCACTCAATACATTTCTTCATTTTTTAGTCATTTTACTGCAGTAAAGTGATGACGAGGGAGTAAACCAATACTTTACGTATAATATTACCGTTGTTAAAACTTAACATATTAACTAAAAATCAGGTGTGGTCCGTTGATTTTTAAAGAAATATCCATTATGTTTCCTTTGTTACTTCATGAACTATATATACATCCGAAAAAAATTCGTCCTTGAAATCTAGTTTTAAACTAAAACCTAAAGAATATTTGACGTTTATACAGCTAAATAAAAGTGTGCATCGTATGTTAGATGTTTGTACAGTTTTTATGTTTCTATCATTAAATAGATTTTTGTTCTGGTTTTTGACAACTTAGTGGTAATTTTGTTACTCATCCGTTTCATCACGACACCAACACAAATGTATTTTGTTTGATTTTCGTTTTTATTGAAGTTTCATCTTTAAAACGAGTATTATTTTGATGTATAGAAATTTTGGGAATGTGTATACACTTTTAAGTTTGGTATAACTAACGTTAAAATATTTCCACATAACACATATGAATAATAAAGCTTAATATATCGCACGCAGACTTAAAATAAGGAAAATTCTGTAAAGTCGCTCATATAACTGAAAAATATTACTTTAGAGATATGGGATGATTTGATACAGGTTTTGGCATGGCCTGGTGGTTAGGGCACTCCACTCGCACTGTGAGGGTGACACATTCAGATCCATTTCTCGAATATTATTGCCCTTTTATTGGGAGATTATTAACGTTTCAGTCAATCCCACGTTTCATTGGTAAAGAGTGGCCTAAGAGTTGACGGTGGATTGTGTTGAATATCTGGCTTCCATTCAAAATTAGTGACGGCTAACAGAGATAGCCAGCGAGTAACTTTGCGCAAAATTAAAAACCAAAATCAAACTACGAATTAATTGTTTGGTGAGAATTCGTGTGATGAATATGGTTTTGTTTCCATTTTTCTTCCTCTAGATTAAAAAAATAAATCAATAATGACGTTGCTTTCATTTTAATTTGAATATTATTTGGTGCTGGTTGTTTGAAAATAAATGCATACGTGACTCACAGGTAAACTGTATTTATGTGTCTTTGAGTTGTTGTGAAACCTCAAAGACGTGAATACAAGATTTTACTTTAAGTATCTGTTTTCTACATCTTCACCTCCCTTTTACCCACACCCACGAAGTTCTGTTTTCTACATCTTCACCTCCCTTTTACCCACACCCACGAAGTTCTGTTTTCCACATCATCACTTCTCCTTCACCCCACCCCCCGAGGTGAGTACTTTCATGAGATTAAAGTTAAACAAGAGTTTATCAGTTAACAAGAGTTAAAAATTCTGAAGGAGGAAATAGATCATGATCTAAAGACGTGGCTAACACAGTTATACGACCATATAAAATATAGGGTCGTGACCTCTACATCCAGGGCGGGATGTATGACGCATTCGTGTTATGTTCCCCAAATGTTATTAAAAAACATGTCATTATGCTGACATCAGAAACATAGTAGGCCGGACGTGGCCAGGTGGATTAAGGCGTTCTACTCGTATTCTGAGAGTCGCGGGTTCGAATCCCGGTCTCACCAAACATACTCGCACTTTCAGCCGTGGGGGCGTGTTATGGATTTAAATCAAATTAATTTATAAACCTTCTACATAAGAGCACTTGAATTAAAAATAAATGTTCTAAGAAACCCTTTCAATGAAATGCCGTTGTATATTCATATAATCAAATATCTGTAATTTGATCGTTTTAGAAATATGCTTGTTATTATAAATTTCCAAGAAGTGTCATGATGAATATTACAATCAAATCTAAGTCGATCAAGTCGATGGACGAGTCCACAAATTAGAGTCCAACAAAAAAAAAATGTAATTACTTTTGGTAAACTTTAAAGTTCTGTGTACTGTTTATGTGTGAAAAAACTTAGGCGTAAATCTAACCAAACTTTTAAACTCCATCTATGTGAGTGGTTTTATTTAAACATAAACACATTCGTAACATGGAGAACTGTGACTGAAACAGGAATAAAAAAAACTGGAGTGACCGGGATTTGCTAAATTTTATTTTTTTTCTTTTACTGCTTTCTTTATCTTATATTATATGTAAGTTTTTACCATGATGGACGCATGAATGGGTCCTTGTTTGGCTGGAGTCGGTTCCATGTGTCATAAAAAAGTGACAATCGTGACACTTTCGAAACACACCAGCTGCAATTTTTGATTACACGAAGGAATTTCTATTTCCTATGAAGTGTAGACGACAGATTTCAGTGTACGTGTTTTAATACTTAACCACATGTAGTAGAACTTTTAGAGTAATTCGTGTTACAGGATACACTAAACTGACTTCTGTTGAGACCATGTAGTACCAATGAAAATTTTTATGTGTTACTTGCGCCTAAACTTAATCGTTTCTCTGTAACTAGCTTGGACATCAATGTATTGTAGTTAATACAGAAGTGATTTAAAATCACCAGTAGGTTCTAAAATAGTTCAGTACGAAGCAGAATGTACATTTATAAATAAGATAATTTGGAACATTTTTAGATAAACGCGACAACAGTTTTTTCTGTTCATGACATACATACGAAACCAGGGACCGTTTGGTCATTTGAAGCTATCAATGCACGCACACCCTCGTGAAAAAGTAAACATTTAAACGCATCCTTTATTTTCAATAAATAATTGATTTTTCTAAAGTGCTGGTCTCTACTACTGCCGATGGCAACTAATTCTATAAGCCTTGTAAGCAAGATAAAACTGTTCTAATTGAAATCTGCCCCGTCTTCTCATCCTATTATCTCCAGACTCTAGTACAAAGAAATCAGTACTAAGGTACAGATGTAAATGTTATGTTGTTGCAAAAGCTGGAATAGGTGGAAATAACCAAGAACTAAAACCTAATTTAATTATTTTTAATTAATTTAAATAATCTTATATCATTCAACTAATTCGGTAATATTAATGTTTAAAGTTCCCAAATAACCGTAAACCTTATGCTGAGTTTGGTTAGTGTTAATGGCGTTAGATAGGTGTATCCTATAGCACAATATTACAAACAACAACTGTAAATAACAATAGTAAAAGAAAAGTCGTGCATCCATATTCACGACACAAACATCGCATTGCCTTGTTTAACTTTATTTAGTGTCGTTCTCTTAATATTGCGCCACATCCCAGTGCTTATCATTGTAAAGCTCAGCGGAAGTATGTTTTTATTTATTTGTTCGACAACAACAACATTAAGATAAGTCTCCTAATCCAGTTTGTTCAGCATGATAAATTTAGTTTGTCAGTAATTCTTTTGTAACTAGAGGACAGCGATGAGATCTCTCTGAACAAAATTTTGACTCTGGAAAATGAGTAGCAGATGTGATATTCACGAAACAAAATAATAGTGCTACCGTAATCAGCGGCAGATGGCGTCACAGTCATAGAGGGCGTTACGGGTAAGACACTAAAATGTCAGATCAGTCATCTCTGACAAATTAGCTTGACCAGAAGAAGACAAATTACGAAGAAACACCTCCTTCTCATTAGGTGCTCAGGACTGTTTCAAGGTTTTATTGGCCACCGTAGGCCTACAGCCTACAAATATTTACTTTCTAACATTCATTTATTTCCGTATCATCAAATAAGTGTTAAGGGCATTCTAATCGATAGATGTCATTGAATACTCTTTCTTTTTTGTGACAGATGAGATGTCATTGAGCATGATTATCTTATTCTAGCTTTATTTCTTACGTCATCACTATAGTTTCGCTATTCATTCTGTATTAATTATTATTATTATAACTACGCATTCACGTTTTTCAACGTATATATATTTTTTTCTTACAGATAGTTCGATTGTGAATTTGAGCTTTAATTCGTAACCTCATACACATATCATATAGCAAGTCCATATGCCATTGTCATCCAGTGGGCCAGGTTTGTTGACTTACAACGCTAAAATTTGTGGCTTGATTCCCCATGGTGGACAAAATAGAAATAGCCTCTATGCGCTGAAATAAAATATCAATAACTGATATATAATTAATAAGCATGCGATCATAGTTTACTAAAATTGGTCATTTTGTCTTCGACGTTGAGTTTTGAAGATTTAAAAACTTGAAGATAGCCCGTGTAAAGTTTCTAAACTACTTCTATAAGTTCTGGATTTATAAACCAACATGGGTGAAACTCCCATTTTAAAGTTTTTTTTTAAATAAAACATTTTCATTGCTCATTACCACTAGTTCAGTGATATGCCATGTTTTCTAGCTTCATTTCTTTTGTATTTACACGCATACTCCGTAAGGTGTTTCTCTCATTAGTATATATACTTGTATGTTTAATTGTTGATACCTATCTATGTATATACATGAAGTTATGTTTGCTGTTTTTAGTGGCTGTGCACGTGCGCCTTCAGTTCGTTGTTGTTTGTAGAGGCTGTACACGTGCACCTTCAGTTCTGGTTGTTGTTTGTAGTAGTTGTGCGCGTACATTTAATTCCGTGTGTTGTTGATACTTTTGTACATATTCGCTATACTCACACCACTGTAGTTGTATTTGTTGTCGATTATTATGTGCGTACATCGGTTAGCCCTATTTGTGGTTAATACTTATAAACATACACCTGTAATTGTATTTGTCGTTAGAAACTGTACAAGTATTTTTTTTTAATATAATTTTAGAAATGAGTTCAAAAGCTTGCGATGTGTAAAAGTGAAACATTTAATTTATTGGTAAGTATAATTTATTGTTATGCCTTTTTTTATGTTGTTGGTCATGATTATTATTACTTATAAGTTATCGTAATAAAGATAATAAATCATAGATTATGTGAAATACAACAGAGATTATTGTTTACACCTGTGTTAAGCTATACAAAATACTAAAATCCTGAGGTGCAGAAAATATTTACATTTGATATTTATCCTTATCGGATATACTTTTGAGAAATATGGAAGATAAAATGTTGCTATTGTTATACGGAGCACTAATTCCATACACTGAGTGGCTTCTACATCAGCTCTTTGGTTGAAACTGACAACGGGCCTGGAATGGCCGGGTGGTTAGAGGGCACTTGGATCGCAATTCGAGAGTCTCAAGTCCGAATCAGGTCCCCGGATATGTTTGCCCTTTTAGCCCATGTGGATGTTACAATGCCACGTTCATTCCCAACAGTTTGTGGTGCATGGTGTTGACTTGCTACCTTCCTTCTAATCTCTCACTTCAAAATTAGGGACAGGTAGCGCAGATAATCTTCAAAAAACTTTCCACTAAGTTCACTAAACCAAATGAACCTGATACTAAAATTATATTTACGTGGAAAATAAAAAAATATTACCATTGTCTTTAAAGTTTGTTTATTAGTTTTTATATATACCATTTGAGATTTCTTTTCAGGACGATACTTCTTTAGCGCTTACTGCGTGCAATATTTTTTATTTCAAATCAGTTTTAGGTCTACAGTAGGAAACTGAAAAGGTATTTTTGTTTATTTAGAATTAAACACAAATTCACGTAATGGGCTATCTGTGTTCTGCCCATTACCTGTATCGAAACCCAGTTTTTAGCGGTGCGAGTCCGCAAATATACCACTCTGCTACTGGTAGGCGAAGAGGTGTTTAATTTCCAGCGGTCTGGATGGAATAAACTTTCTTTAACCTTATTTGGAGTTCAAGAAACATGCTTCCTAGCTCTCTCGTTTCATTGTATTAAAGGGCCCGACATGACCAGGAGGTTAAGGCACTTGACTCGTAATCTGAGAGTTGAGGGTTCGAATCACCGTCATACCAGACATGCTCGCCCTTTCAGCTGTAAGCTATAATGTGATGGTCAATCTCACTATTCGTCGGTAGAGTTGGTGGTGGGGACTAGCTGCCCTCCCTTTAATTTTACATTGCTAAATTAGGGACAGCTAGCGCAGATAGCCCTCGTGTAGCTTTGCGCGAATTCAAAACAAACCATTGTATTAAAATCCAATTTAATTTTTTATTGTTTTCAAGGAGTAGTGGATATTTAACAGTGACCACAAATCCACCTCACCTTTTCCAACATAACCACAGATTATGATTAGTTGCTGAAAATTACAAGGGAACCTGAGAGACTAATATTGTATATTTTAAAATTATAGTTAGTGGAGGTCTAGTCTTTTATACAGGATATATATGACAAATGTGTGTGTTTTCTTACAGCAAAACCCTATCGAGTTATCTGTTGAGTCCAGGGAAGGGAATCGAACTCCTGATTTTAGCGTTGTAAATCAGTAGACTTACCGCTGTACCAGCGGAGGGCAATATATATATACCCTAGTTGTTTAATTGTAATTACTTCAAATGCGTGGACAGAGACAAATGTCGTTAGGGTAAATTAGCCTAATAACACTAACTGATCACAGCCACTTCTCGCTTCTCTTTATCAAAACCATCAGACAGAGTCATTTATTTATCCCCCTTTTACAAGCTTAAGGCAGATCAGGTGTTAACACTTTGTGTTTAAATACAAAACAATTGGCCATCCATTAGCATTGTAGCAACGAGGCTAAGGATTAATAAATAGTGTAATCCTGGTATAGTTTCATTTATCGTTACTTTGCCACACAGATGCTAATGGTCGTTCGACACTTCTGCTTAGAAGACAAGATTAAGGAAATACAACAACACTTTCGGGCATTTTACATCTTTATAAATACAGACTAGTGTGTGTACATGTTCGTCCATTGTTGTGTAAAATACTTTACATACGCGTTTTGAACATTACAGTGTATGTGTATAGTTGTGTAAAATACTTTACGTACGTGTTTTGAACATTACAGTGTATGTGTATAGTTGTGTAAAATACTTTACGTACGTGTTTTGAACATTACAGTGTATGTGTATAGTTGTGTAAAATACTTTACGTACGTGTTTTGAACATTACAGTGTATGTGTATAGTTGTGTAAAATACTTTACATACGTGTTTTGAACATTACAATGTATGTGTATAGTTGTGTAAAATACTTTACGTACATGTTTTGAACATTACAGTGTATGTGTATAGTTGTATAAAATACTTTACACACGTGTTTTGAACATTACAGTGTATGTGTACAGTTGTGTAAAATACCTTACATACGTGTTTTTAACATTACAGTGTATGTGTATAGTTGTGTAAAATACTTTACGTACATGTTTTGAACACTACAGTGTATGTGTATAGTTGTGTAAAATACTTTGCATACATGTTTTGAACATTACAGTGTATGTGTATATCAGTAATGCATTCACAAAGGCCCGGCATGGCCTAGCGCGTAAGGCGTGCGACTCGTAATCCGAGGGTCGCGGGATCGCGCCCGCGTCGCGCTAAACATGCTCGCCCTCCCAGCCGTGGGGGTGTATAATGTGACGGTCAATCCCACTATTCGTTGGTAAAGAGTAACCCAAGAGTTGGCGGTGGGTGGTGATAACTAGCTGCCTTCCCTCTAGTCTTACACTGCTAAATTAGGGACGGCTAGCACAGATAGCCCTCGAGTAGCTTTGTGCGAAATTACAAAACAAACAAGCATTCACAAAATCAGTGAGAAACCTTTAGCGATCATGACTCACGATAGGAATTACGGAAGACCAGGGGTTTGAGCTTTCCTGTTTGCCAGATATGTGCTGTTCCGTATTGAAGCTAATATCGTTGAATAATCAGCTTGTAGAGAAACATAATTTTTAGGTTTATTAGTTTTTGGGTTATACGTATGGCATTGTTTTCTTATTGTTGTTGTCTTTGTTTTTCAATGTTCGTTTGTGAGACTGTAATAAATTATTGTTTTTCTTTACCTCTCGTTAGGTGTGAATGTGTTTAGTAATATTTATAATACACTACATTGTATAGCGTTATATCTGCTGTTGATTTAGCGTTCTTATAATACATTGTTCTGTATAGCGTTATATCTGCGGTTGATTTAGCGTTTTTATAATACACTACATTGTATAGCATTACATCTGCTGTTGATTTAGCGTTCTTATAATACATTGTTCTGTATAGCGTTATATCTGCAGTTGATTTAGCCTTCTTATAATACAGTGTTCTGAATGGCGTTAAGTATATACTCTAGCCTACAGAACTGTACTCGTATAATAATACTAAGGATATTGGTTTGTTTGTTTCTTTGTTTTGAATTTCGCGCATAGCTACACGAGGGTTACCTGCGCTAGCCGTTCCTAATTTTTCAGTGTAATATTACAAGGAATGTAGCTCGTCATCACCACCCTCGCCAACTCTTGGGCTACCCTTTTACCAACGAATAGTGGGTATGAGCATCACATAATAACATCCCCACGGCTGTAAAAACGAGCATATTTGGTATGGTGGGGATTTGAACCCGCGACCCTCAGATTAAGAGTCGAGTGTCTTAACCACCTTGCCAAGCTGGGCTTAAGAATATTAGAACAATATGTGCTTATTTTGTGTTTCGGATATTCGCGCAAAGCTCCACAAGAGGTCTATGTTCTCGTTATCTCAAATTTTAACCGATAGACTGGAGGTAAGCCATCCAGTTAACAGCATCAACCACAAACTTTTGGATCACTGCAATCAAATATTGAGAGTTGACTACCATTCTTATAACTCACCCATTACCACAAAGTGAGGAACGCAATTTTACGGCAGTAGTACACGAATCAAAGACCCTTGGCTTCACAGTCCGGTACTATAACCATTAGATCACGCCCAGGTCAACACCTTAACAAATGCAGTACTTTTCAAATTGTTGAGACTTCAACTGGATTAATTTATTCATCAGAAAGGATTTTCATTTGTAAGAATGTCTTTTTTTTTCTTTTTTTGCAATGCTCAATTATTAATATAGCAAATTAAAGCTTAAAACACTAGGTAAGTTTTCAAAAACTTCATTCTTTTTTAGTTTAGTTCAACAATAAACTTATATACGTAATACAAAACATTTATCTTTCATCTTCTAAAAGGACTACTTCTTGTTCCGGAAATATAAGTATTTCATTCTTGCAATATCTTTTATGTGCTGCCAATCATTTGTGTCTAATATCTCCTTTGAGCCATTCACTAACAGTAGAATGTAAAGTAACTAGATTTAATCGATCCTACTTCTCAATCCTTGAGGTTCTGAATAGGCAATTCGTGTTCGTTTTGCCAAGGTTCAAGGGGATCATTTTTCGTTTGTCTGCATACATCTGCTTTGCACATGATAGTAAAAGTTCCAAACAGCAGCTTTAAGTTCGAACTTCACAGGTCACTTCCCTTGAGGCTGGGGAAGAATCCTGTCGACCTTGGAGTTGAAAAGTGAAAGGTCACGACGATCATTTGAAGAATAGACAAGAAAGAATTTTAATACTTCACAAAGGTACTCTTAATCACAAAATACATTCGTACACACCAGAACAATTAAACAGCTAATGGCTAATTTATTTATTTTTACCACACTCCATTGTCAAAAAGGTTGGCTTACAAGGAAATAATTTCAGTACTTGCAAATGTTTGTTCTATAGGCCATATACATATATGGTTATAGCAAACTTATACGTATATATTCATATATTACTGTGGTATGGTGTCATTTAGTAGTAGGTTATTATTTATGGAGGGTTTCGTTTAAAATTAAAATATAGGCGAATGGACACATAGCTAGGTAGATAGAAAGACAGGATATATTATATACAAATTGCTGTGGTATTATTTATCACCTTACGACATTTATTTTCAGTAGCTACTCGTCTCTGTGTGTTTCGACTAAAATTAAAAACTTAAATGACAGTTATACTTATGCTATCTACGACGACGATATATAATTCTAGGAATTCAATAGGTTCTTATCTTTTTTGTGTAATGAGACAAAATTATCACATCAACCGCAGGGTTTACCACTTTCTCACAGTCATCAATCCAACCACGTACTGCAACGTTAGTTCCTTCTTCTGTTTTTATAGTCTTAAAGAAAATATCGGAGAGTCAGTAGACTGTGCTGTCACACAATACTCTTGACAGACATACAGATAAAACGGCTACCCTATTATTGTCCATTGGACACGGTTGTCAAACACTCACAACTCCCACAGCCCTGTCGCGCTAAGCCCATTTATTGATCTTTACGACCCGGAGAAATATCTCCCTAACCCCGCAAACGAATAGCAATTACCACGGGAGGAACTCCTTTACACTGACTGACACACCAGATCGGAAACTAGGCCTGAGAGAGAGATAATACGCAGCGTTGTACTCGTGTTTGTTTTATGCAGTTTTGTTTTTTGTTCACCAGCGGTCACATTTTCATAAGACTTGCAGAATTTTATAGCCTCGTGTTTTGTCGCGTACATGAAGAAATAGTAATGATATTGTAATTAATTTGTTAATAAATATACTGATGCCGACTAGATCTAAGAATCCAGGTTTTTTTTCCCACATATATTTCTATGAAAACGCTTCGCCGTGTCTATTACTTGTTAAAAGCTAATAGAGCATGCTGATATATCGATTGACAGCGTAAAGTGTTATTATTGGCCATTGCAAAAAATGAACTTTGTATTTTCAGGTTTGAAAACCTTTAATGTTAACCTAATACTATGTGGTAATGTTTCCAGAAATTCAGTGAAGTGGCTGTTGTTTTCTGGCCAATCTTACGCGTGAATGTTTTATGCAGAAAAAAACAAGCAAAAACAGTTAGTATGTGGTTTGTTTGTTAAGGTTTTTTAATGTTTATTTAAGCTGTAACTGCGAACATTTTAATCTACGTTTGTATATCTGCATTATTTTTGATGCTAGACTGTTCTAAATAAAATATCCTTTTAACAATTCTATCGATTCACATAAAAATGATTTCTTTTAAGTAAAATAGCATGAGATTTAATTTCATTTTATAAATTGACGCATATTTTATTGATAACATAGATAAACTTGACTTTTATGAGATCCACCGTAGAATAGGAGCTTTTCACGTCAGCTTGTGGCGCCTCTGGTCGGTACCATAATTTCTATTGCCCAACCACACGTATACTGTTTTCTGTATTCCGTGTACGAGCCGTCGCCGCAGGGTGCGTGCCAAAGCACGTGAGAGTTGACAAGTATCTGTACGCATTCTCAGTGATAGAGCACGCGGTTGACTTACAGAGAAGTGTAAGTACTTTCAGTCTGTATTTGGATACGTCGTCGGAGAGACGTACTCTACGATTACTAATAGACGCAACATTTTTCAGTGGTAGCCGGGTTTCAAGGTAGATTCTCGGGTGCTCGCTTTCCAACATTCCGTGGATAAATACCACTACGTTCACTGCCTGTAACATTTTAGGCCTAAACTCGTCTTGTTGTGTTGATAGTGTTTATAAATGTGAACATTATTTGAGAATTAGATCGGTTTGTAACGGAATTTCTTTACAAGGTAATTCGTTTTGGTCTTAACACTGTAAAACATGTTTTCTTTTCTTGTTATTGCTTTAATGTTTCCTGTGACTACTTTTCAATCCAGTATAATTGTACGAGAACAATTTTCGGAAGGTGATGTCATAGCAACAGATTTTAAGACACTCATACTTCCTGTATTGAATACGTCATTTCTTCAGGTTTAAGTTGGGGAAATTACATTAATTTATGTTCAACGTGACTTCTTGTCATGAAATACTCAACGGGAAAACTTACTGGCAGTATCACTTATAGAAGGTAAGTTGTGCGAAAACTAAGTTATATTCGTTCGTTTCGATTAGTGATTATAAGTATTACTTTATTGTAAATTACATATTT
The DNA here is from genome assembly GCF_004210375.1 of Tachypleus tridentatus. Lineage (NCBI taxonomy): Eukaryota > Metazoa > Arthropoda > Merostomata > Xiphosura > Limulidae > Tachypleus > Tachypleus tridentatus. The sequence goes on along the minus strand of NC_134835.1, from coordinate 100,546,804 downwards.
TACAGCATGGAAGAATATTTTAAAAACAGATACGACGTTACAATCACTGGTGCGATTATTCTCAAGTTTTAACGGTGAAGACTTACAGAACTTAGTTTTTAAAAGTTAAGTACTCGAAAACAAGTGATCGAAACGTCGTATCTATTATATAGAATCTTCTTCCTTACAATAAAATAATTAGTTATATTCCGTTTTTGTTTAATCGGTCTATCTTAGCACACCAACGTTTAAGTCGCTGACTTGTTTATATACCGTTTATTGAAGGTTTTTGTTCACGTATATCATATTGAGCAACTATAGTAAATTCGTGCCTGTCAAGTATTGGTTGAAATACTGATTTTAAATTTAAGAGACATAGGAGGTCCCTCCTGTAGACAGGGAAGGTTAGTTGGTGGAGTATTTGGTTAATTCCTTGTATGATTCGTAAAGGTTTTGTGGACCAGTGTAACTAACCAGTTCACGAACTTCCAAAGTAATTCGTGTGTTAAAAAAGAAAAATTAAAATAATGTGTTCGTTCTAGGGTTAACTTGGTGAAGCGTCTGTAAACTTACGTCTAATGCATAGTTGTATGTTATTTCTGATGAACCGAATAAAATATTAGGAATTCCTCAATGTTACGTAAATTAATCACGGATACATAGAACTTTTGCTAGACATCCGGTGGCTGGCCCAATATAAGAATGACAACAAGTTCTCAATTATGATAATTACATATGACACTTATTTATTTATTTTCTCGGTACTTGGGAAAACACAGTGTCTGTTTCACTGCCGATTTCTACCCATACAGTAAATGGCTGGTTGATATAGTATTTAAAGTTTTTTGACTGTTGGAATGTGAACGCGGTCTTATGTCTACCCTCTTTGGTTCACAGTTTATAGAGGCAATAATTCTGTCACGAGACTATTCACGTGACCTTCGTAGAACCATTAAGAGAGCGAACAGCGGACGTTTTTAATGGCTACAAGGAAGCCTTAGGTTTCTTTCTTTGCTCACGCATCTAACCGCCCGTTCTCAATGTGTCCCCTAGCTTCTCACCAGTCCCTTGTCAGCACTTCTCGTGATGAGTTTTTATTTTTTTATTTGTATAAGCAGTGCTCGGAATGGTCAGTATACTGTGCTAATGATACCTGTGTATTTTTATAAATAGTGCTAGGAAGGGTCAGTATACTGTGCTGGCGATACCTGTGTATTTTTACAAGCAGTGTTAGGAAGGGTCAGTATACTGTGCTAGTGATATCTGTGTATTTTTATAAGCAGTGCTAGGAAGGGTCAGTAAATTTGTACTTGTGATACGTGTACACTTAGGTCGTTGTCTGTGGATTTTTTTATTAGTTTATTTAGTACATAAATTCTTTTTGTGTCAAAATGACAGTTACATTACTTTTCGTAAATATCTGACCGTTCTGGAGCGTTCTCACTTATCTACTTATTAACCCATTTGTGCGTATCTCAGATAAGACACAGGAAAGTATTATACGTGGAATTGCCTGGTTAATTAGTTTATTTAAAACTAAGCGAAGATTAAGTGTTTCTTGTAATAATTTGAAAATGAGAACATTTTAATTTGTTACGTTACAAAATACTCTATATTGCCTAGATTTAAGATTTAATACGACTCTATTAGCTTCAGTGTCATCTTACAGTCTGCGTTTCTGTAAACGTCATTTTTTTACATCTTTAAATAAACACTGCTTTGTTAAAGATGTTTAAAATAGCAAACCACAGGGCATGCCACGTTTAGCTTAACATGTCATCTTGAGGATTAAGGTCTGTTATCGCCTGCCTTTACTCTGTGTTACATAAGTCGACCTGTGGGGAGTGTATTGAAGTCGTTTGAAGTCCAGAAGAAGAACATTCATTGGTTTCCGCGAACGATAAAGCAGTATACAAGTAAGTGTTTAAACTTGTACTGAAGAAAAGCCTAGTTAGCAGTAGGACATAAACACGAAACGTACAACAACAAAATGTAGAACCAGTTGAATCAGTTACGTAAAACTTATCGTTAAATTATATTAATGCGTAGTTCAAAGTAATTTTAACAATTGTTAAGTAACTGCTGTTATAGGTATTCTATGATATTGTTAAGTTGTATTAACCTGAAGATGACTTAAGAAGGTCGAAATATTGTTTTCTGCTTTATCAGTAAAAGTGTTAATACCCATATCAGTCGTTCTGAGATACACTTTATTGATTAGCAGAACGTATTGTGGCTTATTGTTGTTGTTGTTTTTAACACCAGATTAATACAATAATACGTAACACAAACATTGATTCAAAACTCAAGGAACTGAAACTAAATATGCTACTAGCTTCACTAGTTTTATTTATTCATTTTCATTTCTGTCTGGTGGTTGGGATAGTTATAACCGCGATACTGGGTGGATGAGGCCCGATAGTTAGAAAATCTAACCACGGATGCTCAGTTATAAGTCTGTAGACTTACAACGCTAAATATCGGGTTTCGATACCCGCTGTTGGCAGACAAAAATTAGCCCACTGTGAAGCTTTACGCTTAAAAACAAATAAACAAACAAATGTTATTATAATAAAAACGACATGCTTTATGTAAAACTTTATAGAATTGTTTGAATTGACGACCAACAAGAGTCGCTGTTCTTGACATATATTGTATATGGAAAAACATATAAAAGGTACATATTTTATAAGTCACCTGCTGAGATCTTTACCACAGATTTGTTGATATACGTTATTATTGGCTTCAAGTTCTCTGTCAGATTTTTTTACACTGTTCTTAAAAATTAGACAAATAATAAATATTCTAACGCAATTCTTAAATAACACTTCCTTACACTGACCATGCTTGGACATTTTGCAGAATAATTAGATGTTTGTAGTTGTTCCGTATCACGATTTTCACAAGCAGAAAGTTTTAATTTAAAAGTTAATTGAATGTCGATATGTATTAGATTTATGATATTTGCCAACAAGATAGATACACACAATTTTCTTTCTTAACACAAATATATTTTGATATACAAACAACAATGCAATGTATAATAACAGTTATCACAAATAACGATTTATATACAAAAGTTTTACAAACTTACAAACAATATTCAGTCTTCTGTCTGGTCTCGAATTGAAAATTTTATCGACGATTCACGATAATTGAATTATTTTTGAGTTGATAACGTTACAGGTCACTTACAAGGTAAGCTAGTTAACTCACTGTTCTTGGCTTGTCTAACGGCGTTTACAAGCAGAATTTTCACCGACGAATATATTTAATGTCCTCGTAGAAATACTAACGTCAGAAGTTAAACGATTTGTAATGTTTGAAATCTATAAATGCTCCTGGTCAAACATGGGTTTGACCCATGGGTCAAACAACCATGAGTTGTTTCTGGATTGATAAGCGTTTACTACAATTATGGCTTCCTAGGTTTATAATATACTAATTGTAGAAAACCAACAATATTAAACTGTCTCTTGGCGTGCCGATTTATAAACGTTTAGGGTGAGGTTCTCGAAAGTTCAGTTAGCAACAATATTCGAAGATACGCTAGTATTTTCATAAAACGTATATTATTGATTCTTACACTCGAGAATCTTCTACAACTTTAAGTAATAGGAGAGACTTTTGCAATACACATTTAACAATATAAGTTACATACATTTCTAAGTATATATTTAACCAAAATAAACATAGATGTTAAGATAAATATATAATAGTAAATCCGTTACAGTAATACAGCTATTGCTATGTCTTTTAGTAAGTGTCGTATATCTAGTAATACTAGTCATATTGCTGATGCTGCCTTTTAAGTTATATCTCTATTATTATAGAAATGTGTGTAAATGTGTAACTATGAACGTTGTTAAAATGAATCCACTAATACAGAGCTTAGTCCTTTTAGCTCGTTTCCGTTTTCATCATACTTCTTTTTGTCTTTGATAGGCTCACATCAACTGTGCAAATGTTAAGCTGAGATATTGCGAGACAGAGACTCGCTACCGGATCATGAACCGAACACCTGTGAATAGTCTGTTTCGGTACCCATTGTTACCAGCGATGACGTCGTTTTCTTGTGATGATGAGGTTGGCTCATCATCGACGGTACAAAGAAGACACAGCAGAATGAAGACAAAGAGGTGGAAGTGGGAATTGTTTCATGCTCTGGGGGTGGTGTGTGTTTTGGTCTTAAGTTCGTGGTGCACAGTGGTAGCTTCAGAACACAACAACATTTATGCGTCCTATACTACACTTAACGAAAGTGTAAACTTTACTCACATGGTGGTGGATTCTCGCTCTGGCCGAGTGTACGTGGGGGCTACAAATTGGCTGTATCAATTCAATAGCTCATTGGACATGGAAGTTGAAGTTGAAATTGGACCTGTTCAGGACAGCGTCCAGTGTTCTCCCACAGACTGTAGTAACCTGCGAAAGGTTGCTACAACTAACTTCAACAAAGTTCTAGTCGTTGACGATGAAGCTGGTATGTTACTTGTTTGTGGAAGTGTCCACCAGGGAGCGTGTCGTCGTCACAGTTTAACAAATATATCGATCTTGGAAGAACTCATTCCGGTTCCTGTAGCTGCTAATGATGAAAATTCTTCAACTTACGCCTTCATTGGTCCGGGACATTACTTCGGTCACCTTTCGCGGGTCTTATACGTTGCTACCACCAACAGCCGCTTAGGACCATACAGAGACATGGTACCAGCAGTTACTAGTCGTAGTTTGGACAACGGACCGGGTAAACTCTTCAGTATCATTGAAAAGTCTTTTTCTACCATAGCTCGTGTGGATATAAGTTCACATCTAAGAGATTACTATCTAGTTAACTACATCTACGGATTTTTTTCTGGAGATTTTGTCTACTTTTCAACGGTTCAGAGGAAATCCCACCTGAGAGCGCTGGAGGAATGGGGCTTCGTTACCAGGTTGGCTCGTGTATGTACATCCGATGCTGGTTATAATACTTATACAGAGTTAACGTTACAATGTCTCGGAGAAGATGGAGTCGACTACAATCTTCTCCAAGACGCTAGTCTTGTGGCATCAGGAGCTGACCTGGCCGAAACTCTTCAGGTTCCCACAGGCAGTGATGTTTTGATCGGTGTATTTGCCCAAAGTGCTGCCGACCACACTTCTAGACCAGCCCGAAAATCGGCTATATGTGTTTTTTCTCTAGCGGAAATAGAGCAGCGTTTTACTGAAAACATTCACATGTGCTACAACGGAAGTGTCGTCACTCGTAACATGGATTATATCGCAGGAAGTATAAAGGACTGCCCAGAACCAGGGGTAAGTAAACGTTCTTTTATACGTTATCAGTTAGTGTACATCATGTAGTAGCCTCCTATAAAGTAATTTATCACGTTAAATATTTATATAAAATCATCCCTCGCTATTATCTTAAATAGGAATATTATATATGAGCTATAGTTGTAAATAGGTACTGACCTTCCCACACCTGGTGGCACAGCGGTATGCCTGCGGACTCACACTTTTAAAACCCGGTTTTCGATGCATGTGGTAGGTAGAGCACTGGTAGTCCATTGTGCCGCTTTGTGCTTAATTCTAAACAAACAAAAAATGTGTACTGTAGGCAAATTTTCAGTTAGATTACAACTTTACATTTATGATTTTAAATAACTATGAATAATAATATTTATTACGATCACGAGAGCAGTTAATTAATGAAGATTTTCTTGGAATTTGACAAGAGAAGACATTGCTATTGTTTGGTTTTAATATTCAGTGAGTATAAGTACTAGCCAACTACAAGTGTGTACCAGGTTATAACAAATGACATATACAAAACTTTAAAGGTTAGCATGGTTTTACCGCAGTGAAAGGAACTTCTATAGTTACTGACGTACAGTGCTGAAGAAGAATGACTTTTACAAGATAGATAAACGTTTCCATACAAACTGCTGGCGATTCACGTTATTTTGTCGGGTTGAAAAATATTTCAAAGTGAAAGTTTTCTACGAAGTTATACCGGTCGTAAAGACACTTTTGTTCGCGTATTGTTTTAATATCATTTAAAATATTGTCAATATGGAGACTTAGGAAAGACATTTCGTGTTAGATCCAGATGAAGTTCTTCCAATTTTCTTTATGTATTTGACCCCACAATGACACAGCGGCATGTCTTTGGACTTAAAGTGCTAGGAACCGGTTTTTGATGCCCGTGGTTGGCAGAGTACATATAGCCCATTGTGTAGTTTTGTGCTTAATTTCAAACAAACAAACTTTATGCTTTTACGATTCTTTTCTAAGGTATTTGTGCACATATAATGTCAATTTAATAACGAAACTAAAAAATGAATCTCACAAAGTTTGATGTTAAGTATGTCAATACTAAGCAATATATGTTTGAGAATCAACCATTTCTTTTACGTCGGTCTCCTTATTCACATATGATGAAATACCTATTGTAACATTTATACTGTTAGGATATCATAATTCATTCAGGAAAAAAAAACAACTGTAAGAAATAAACTTTAGATATAAACATGACTTTAAAACTTTGTGTTACTTTAGTGAAGACCTGAATCTTGATAAATTATTTTCTCTGTGAGTTAAATCTTTAGGTTTTTTTTTTTTCCTATTTTCGTTCTGTCGCTTTCGTGAAAGCTCACTCTCTCGTGTAATCTGAAAATATAATCATTTTTATTAACAAAATTGAAAATTTCTTTAAGCTTTACGTAACACAAAAGGAATAGCGCTTGTGAATTCATTTTAGATGCAAAACAAACAATATTCTAACAATAAGATTAAAGTGAAACTTACCGTGTTTAATATAGGAACGTATATTTCTGTAAGAAGTGTATTTCAGTAAATCACCTGGTGGCAGTTTACACTGCAGTAGTCATGGTAGACGAGATTTTATTAAACAGTAATAGAAATTTATGATGGAAAAAGTGATTATAAAGTCTACAAGTATAAATTTTAAATTCAGTAAGTTATTTTCACTATATGTACATAGATGGAAACATTGTTCCTTCAAAATGATACGTGAAACCTCTCCACACGTGTTTTAATATCAAGTCGAAGCATGTGCCTTATAATAAATAGAAAATTCACTATTTTCAGTCAAAAGTTATTTAAGATGTGCCACTTTCACACAGTTAGAAAAAAATTCGCATGAGTCTTATGCGAACATGATTGTTAACTTCTATATTTTAAAAGAATATTTCCAGCTACTGATCATTAATTTGAATAAATCCCGCAAAGACTTACGAGGAAAGGAATTGGTGCGTACTCTTTTTGAAATGAATATAATTCTATTTGACTTACAGAAGCAAGTTTTTTTAACCGAAATGGACATTGATTTTTCCTGCTGCTTATAGACTGCAACTTGACAAAAGGCTTTCCTCTACAATCACGCTCATTCGGCTTAGAAATTTGTATAATCATTTATTTTCAAATTAATGTGTGTCGCTAAAGGTATTTCTTCCAGTATTTATGAATTCTTACAAAAGTGTTTTTAACATTATCACAACTCATGTGGTGCTAACAGAGAAAACCGCAAATTATTATACTTTAGCAATATAATTTTTTTTAGTTACAGGGAAGAAAATATTGAAAATTAACTTAAAAATACTTACTTTCAGAAATATAACTTGTATAGCAGGACGCTCAATCCACAGCAACAAAAGTTGCTTAAAAAGAGATCGACTTGTGACAGAACCTTCAAAACGTGTATAATTTTCTAAAATTAGAAACAGTAAACCCTGCACAAAAGAGTCTTCACTTTTATGTCTGTGATATTCCAGTGAAACACCTTTCTTTGTTACAAAACACACGTGGATTTATTATTGGAATTTTATGATTAAAGTTAACACGATAAAGTTAAAATAAGAACATCACACATTTCAACACCGACAGTCATGACGACGAGAACATGTGGTTAGTATCAGAACTCGTTACTCCTCGTCGACTATTTATGGTCTAAAACTGAGTAGTATTTATCATTAAATAGTAGTTGGCACCACTTTTGGAATTACGCTTTAAAGAAGTTAGCTCTTAATAACTGGCTGTCAGACTCAGATGACTTTTGGTTTTGGAAAAATCCTCAACTGTCAACACCCTCTATCAAAGTGTAGTTGAAATATCATTCTGTTGTGCACTTTTCTTAACCCTTAATTGGTAGGATTGAGTGGATAGGGCCACACTGACCCACGTCCATTTTTGAAGTCGATATTCCAACTTAGCTAGTGCTGGTCTGCACCTGATATTTTTTGTACTTTAGCCTCAGTCAGTTCTTGAGAGTTGGGCAGAGCCGATCTTCTGCTCTATCTCTTGTCTTTGTGATCATTTGTCATGCTGACCACTATCGATTGTTACCCCACCAGATGAGGGTTAATCATGGATTGTAATCGTTTCATTTATTACCGAAATTGTTTATATCATATTTAATACTTGAGAGTTTGTTTCAAGTATTTGGATTTAATGGGAAATGTCATTTAGGACTCTTGTTATCCTAGCCAGTGAAATGCCATTACACAAAATATTGTTCCCCCAAAGTTTATTATCTCATTAAAACTTTTTTATACGTCTAAAACCTTTACCCAAGAAATAAGTGCTACTACTAACATATGATAGATTTGTTTAAAACATGTTTCCTATGTGTTTGTGGCACAGTGTTGGTGTAAGCAAACATGGTTTACAGCACATTGCTTTCTGATATTTGGAACAGGATCTGGTGTAGGATATATTGTCTGGTTGATGTTGATAATAGCAGCACATATACAATATGATATTGTGTCAGGTTTTGGATGCATTATGTGGTTGGTTCTGTGAGTAGTTTATGTTACAATTGGGATCATATGGAAGACACGGTGTTAAGTTGATGTGTAAGCAGCATCCGGTGATTGTTTAGGTTATACATCGATGTAGGAAGGAGTTGCGAAGTGGAAGGTGTTACAGTACTCCTCTGTAACACCTTTATTAAGTGTAATCGCACCAATTGTTACCGAAAAGGACATCAGTATGGGGTCATTAATAATCAGAATATACAATATGTAACAAATTGGCAGTCATTTCCCATTAATCATGGCTGAAAAATTGTAGTATTCAATACACTTGAAAGAAATATAAAAACTTGAAATAAGTTTCATTTTCTGTCAAACTTGCAAGTAATAGCTTTGCTTCAAGAAGGTAAGGATCAATGTAATAACGCTGCCGTAAAGCCAAAAACACGAAGTGGTAACACTAAAACCCAGTGGATTTTGTTGACTTAGAAAATTGTTTATATTAAGACTCGCGTGAAGGAATTGTGCCATCGGTAGTTAGGCCTCGTAAGAGTTAAGGGCAGTATGCAAATACGTATATCACAAGTCTTGTAAGATGTTGTCAGATTAACTGTATATTTCTTTAGTTGTCGTTTACCTTGTTTGAGTATAGACAAGTTTTGTTCATGTTTGTTTATCTGTTTCTAGAAAGGGGGTAATGTGTTTAACTTTTGTAAAGAAGCCTTGAAGGTCAACGGTTCGGTCCCCATAACAGGACTTGCTGCTCTGGTCGATAACAATATAACTTACAGTGCGATAACCACAACCGTAACAGCACAGCACACTGTGGCGTTTGTGGGGACCAAAGATGGCCGCCTGAAAAAGGTAAGCACACACTGTTCCACTTGCTGTTTGTAAAGTAACAGTCTGTATTTGTAAAATTACTTTAGACTTTCCTTTGTGTCATCTGCTAATTTTTAAATATTTTAACATGTAGTCAGACTTCTCTGAAAGGAGGATCAGGTTACTAGTAAGTTATTTTATTTGTTTAACTGTGGTAGGGGAACAAAACACTTTTTTCAAGCAGTTTTATACTTACCTGTGGCGTAATGTTTTAAATAACCGTTTCCTTTTACATGTTGTTCGTATAGAGTGGTTGTAGTTTAGCTTAGAACAACGTGTCTACTACATTTGGCTACCTGTAAGCTGAAAAGGTGCTTCCTATTACGAGAAAAATTTATTTTACATATAAACCCGTTTCTTACACACATGGTTTAACACTGGTGTTAAACTTTGTTATCGTTTCTTTTTTACAAGTCTAAAAGCAATAACTATTGTATCTTTAGAGCTAAATTAGCTGTATTTAAAGTGAAAAAATTATATCTTGGCGAATCTTGTATATATATATATATAGAGAGAGAGAGAGAGAAGGAGGAACGAAAGAAAGAAAAGGAAAGAGGTTAAAAAAACTTCAGAAATATGTCGACTTGAATCATTGTTTGCTTTCACCTTTCCACCCCACTCTCTCATTGAATAGAGTGGTAGCTTATTCAATAGAAATAAGATCAACTTATGCTTACTTAGGAACGTGTATTTTCTACCTACATTAAACTTTGTTTTTGTGTTATTTACACGTAATGTAAAAACGTAATTACTCAGTTAAAGATGTAGTACGTATAAACATCAAATTGTTTAGTGTTTAGTTCGTTAACGTATCAGTAACAGCTGTATTCTAACTTTTAACTTTTCTATGCTTGAAAACAAATCTTATCTAATTTTGTTGGCAATTTAACCCAGTATCTGGCCAGTTGTCTTTGCTGCTGTTAATGTGGTACCGTATATGTTTATATGTTTGAACCGTTGCCAAGTAATTTAGCACTCGCTACACTGATGTTACACTCTTAGTGAGAATACAAGCATCACTACTATGTTGTCAAGTGTGAAGATAAAAGGCTCTGTCCGACAGATCCATAAGTGCTTAAGCGTGAAGATTTATCGTTATGACAAACACGTGCTATCAAGAAACACCTGTACTAGAAAGAAACTAAAGAGAAACAAAACATTGTGGAATCTTCAAGGATAATTCAGATCTGTGTGTCTGATATATTGTAGAAGCTGATATGAATCTTAAGACCTTGTAAAGGAGTGATAAGTACGAGGGCTAAATAGATCACACAGTAGTTAAATGTTGCAAAACCACCCAAAGAAACATACCTTTGTATAGTGTTGTCTGGTAGCTTCACCTCTTGGAAATGTTTTTTTTTATATTTCTCTTTTATTTTCCTTCAACATCTGGATTGGTATAAATGAAGCAAGATTTTTAGAAATTGATGCAACTTTTATCAGTTTATTACCCCTCGGTGGCACAGCGGTATGTATGTCTGTGGACTCGACACTAGAAACCTGGTGGATAAAGCACAGATAGCCCATTGTGCAGCTTTATGCTTAATTCCAAACAAACAAACAAACAAACAAACAATACTTGGTATTTGGAATTGGAAAGTGGAGAGTATTGTTTTACTGTCTATACATTGAGTAGAGTTAGCCGAAAAATAACGTCTTTAACCCATCAATTAATTAACCAGAAAAGGGTGATATAAGTGAAATTTTGTGGTGAGTAAGCAAAAAGTGTGATGTTAGCAAAGTAAGTAACAAGCTACTAACACAACAAACACAAAACGTGTGATGTTAACAAAGTAAGTAACAAGCTACTAACACAACAAACACAAAACGTGTGGTGTTAGCAAAGTAAGTAACAAACTACTAACACAACAAACACAAAACGTGTGATGTTAACAAAGTAAGTAACAAACTACTAACACAACAAACACAAAACGTGTGGTGTTAGCAAAGTAAGTAACAAACTACTAACACAACAAACACAAAACGTGTGATGTTAACAAAGTAAGTAACAAGCTACTAACACAACAAACACAAAACGTGTGATGTTAACAAAGTAAGTAACAAGCTACTAACACAACAAACACAAAACGTGTGATGTTAACAAAGTAAGTAACAAGCTACTAACACAACAAACACAAAACGTGTGATGTTAACAAAGTAAGTAACAAGCTACTAACACAACAAACACAAAACGTGTGGTGTTAGCAAAGTAAGTAACAAACTACTAACACAACAAACACAAAACGTGTGATGTTAACAAAGTAAGTAACAAGCTACTAACACAACAAACACAAAACGTGTGGTGTTAGCAAAGTAAGTAACAAACTACTAACACAACAAACACAAAACGTGTGGTGTTAGCAAAGTAAGTAACAAGCTACTAACACAACAAACACAAAACGTGTGATGTTAACAAAGTAAGTAACAAGCTACTAACACAACAAACACAAAACGTGTGATGTTAACAAAGTAAGTAACAAGCTACTAACACAACAAACACAAAACGTGTGATGTTAACAAAGTAAGTAATAAGCTACTAACACAACAAACACAAAACGTGTGATGTTAACAAAAACCCATTTGAAATAAATATGACCAATAAAGAATGGTGTAAAAATATTTACATGCCTGAAACGGCAAATTTCTTTAATTAAGAAGGCGTAAACATAATCACTTGAAGGAAGAATCAAAGTGCTGACAAATCGAACGGTAAAGCTTGGTATAAACAAAACCACGTGCTTGAAATCAAAACGTGTTGATAAGCCAGCAAAGAAGTGTGGTGTATGTAGAATTATCGCTTATAATAGTAAGCAGTTAAAATAAAAACCACACAAACTGTTTACATGTGCCAAAGAAGAATGTACTGACAAGTAATATAAAAACCACGCACGAAGAATTAGCCGTTATAATTAGGTCTTGAATTAAAAACCAATCCTAACATTAAATAAAAGAACCCATACATACCGCGAAGAACTGCGGTTTCGGTAAGTGGCAATCTTCATTAGCCTAGCCAATTCAATGACCCGAGAATATCACAAAGTGCGTGCGCTTTCAAGTGTATGTGTGCGCTTAATGTAGAAAATACATCAATAACATAATGTGTTCCTCATCCAGGGTTTAGGATCTACATGACATATTTGTATGTAGTGAGTGTTGTGATTGAGGAATGTGATAGAAAGACTGCTCTAAACACTCTCTATTATACTGCACGCTTGACTTGTTCGACAATTAAGATGGTTCTGGTGGTTGACCAAGAATTCCTTTTTCTCATTACTTGTTTTACCTGTGGATCGTACAAACTGTCTCCTCGTATGTTTATCCTGTTCACGGCAGAATATTGCTTACAAAGTTCCTTTTCATCAAGACATCTGTTTATCTATCTACCCAACGGAATGAATGAATTGGCCCCGTTTGTTTACATCTGGAACAGTTGAGGTTCTGTTAGCTGGTCGAAATGTTTATATTCCTAAACACCGAATCTTATCTTCTATGGTGTCAAGGGAAGCGTGAGTGATCACATTCGCACAAAATCACGAGGCTTGCACGAGATTGGAAGCAGACTTAGTTATTTTTTTCACATTAAACGTGTGCTTCACACACACACACTATAGTTAGATGAATATAATGTTAACAGTGGCTCATCTACGTCTAAATGGATGTTACTAAATCGGTTCCGAGTGTGATATGTTGATGACATCTTTATAGGTGACGTATAATTGAATGTCCCGAAATGGTTACACGTAAACCACGTTACTTACTGATAATAAACTAGTAAATCACAAGGGCTCACGTTAAGGGATACGAGATTAGGGACTATAAAAATCTCAACAGATAGATAAGAAACTGACATAGCTACCTCTATTTTGTGTCGAGCTGAGATGCAGGTATCGACGTTACAAAACACGGAATTCTCGTAAATTTGGTTTGGTACATACGAATGAAAACTGTGGCATTAAAGACTTTAACTGAACGAAGCTCACGTGATCCCCTTTGTGAATAAAAATAGTAAACATTAAAACATGAATGTATTTTGCACAACAAACTTGACATGGTTAATTATCCTGAACCTGTAACGTTTAAATTAAGTAAACTTGTATGCATAATTTTACTTTCAATTAGTAATAATATTATTTTTACTCACAAGGGGACTCATATGAGCTCATATGAACTTATTATATTACGTTTACTTAATATATACGTTACGGGTTCAGGATGATTAACTATGTCATGTTTATTGTACAAAATACATTCATGTTTTAATGGTTACTGCTGGTATTCCTTGTTTCGTATGACATCCACTTAAGAGCGACTACATCAGAATGAAAAATCCACAAGTTCGCTAACTCGGCGTAGAAACACATGTGGTAATTCAAGCAAGTGTGGCGGCTTCTTTCATGTTTCCTACATGTTTTTATTGTTGTACGTGACAAAAGCTTTCAAATAGCTCCTGTTCAACATTTCTCACAATCTTTGCACACTAGAAAATAATAAACAAGAGAGATAAGATTAACAAAAATGATCATTTTATGAGTGGCCCGGCATGGCCAGGTGGTTAAGGCGCTCGACTCGTAATCTGAGGGTCGCGAGTTTGAATCCCCGTCGCATCACACTTGCTTGCTCTTTCAGCCGCGAGGGCGTTATGTTACGGTCAGTCCCACTATTCATTGGTAAAATAGTAACCCAAGAGTTGGTAGTGGGTGGTGATGACCAGTAGCCTTCCCTCTAGTCTTACACTGCTAAATTAGGGACGGCTAGGGTTATCTGCGCTTATCTACTCAAAACTTTTTGAGTATTTTCTTTTTCAAAAGCTTGTCACATTTTTCTAGCAAAATGCTTAAGAACATTCTTATATTTATATTTTCATGTTGTTCTTGTTGTTATTGCATTTGTGACTAGAGATAATGTATGTGGATATTGGCCCTATTTTATCATGTTCATCTAAGAAAAGTATTATGAACAAATATGATTTTTTTTTTTCAAATTTAAGAATATGTAACGTGTATAACTTATTCGTAAAAGTTCCCTTATTTCTATGGTTTACGTGTATCGAAGAAATTCACCAATAGCATTACCTTCGCATTTTGTTGGGCTAAAGTTGTGTAGAGTTTCGTTTTTATTCAAATATATATTTTTTATGTACAGGTGATAAAGTGAAAATGTTACATATTGCGTGTATTTACTGTAGGTGCTTCTTAGCAGCAGAGAGATGGCAGAAGAATTTGAAGAAGTTGTTGTTGATCCTGGAAATCCAATTATTTCTGATCTACATTTGGATCCCACCAAGAGATTTGTTTATGTTCTTTCTCCATATACAGTAAGTTAAATACGAAAAGTTTCTACCAACAACAGGTAGCTTTCTGAGGCTACGTAGAGCCTTCTTTTTCATGTCTTAGAATTTTATTCTTTTTCGTCGTTTTATTTGTTTATCATACCTTTGTTAGTACGCCATTTTATTAGGGAAAAATATACTTTTTTTTAAGTACACAAAATTAACATTTAAACAGTTCCAACTCAAACTCCTACCTTTCATTGTTTTTCCAGCTTAAATACAGAACTGTCTGTGCAGCGTTCAATTATCATGTTCAGTGAAATGTTTATTGTTAGAAATCTGTAACTAAAGATCCATATATATATCTGTGTATTATTTTGTCTGTAAACATTAAATCAAACGTGTACAAATAGCTTCATTTTAGTCAATAGTTATCCTACTAATTTTAATCGTTGGTTTTGTTTTTGAATAACAAATGCATCTGCATCTGTGACGTGTTATGTTCAAGCTACATTCTGTAAGGCTCCGGCATGGCCATGTGGGTTAAGGCGTTGGACTCGAATCGGGGTTCGAATCTCCGTCGCACCAAACATTCTCGCACTTTCAGCCGTGGGGGCGTTATAATGTTACGGTCAATCCCACTATTCGTTGGTAAAAGAGTAGTCCAAGAGTTGGCGATGGGTAGTGACGACTAGCTGCCTTCCCTCTAGTCTTACACTGCTAAATTAGGGACGGCTAGCGCAGATAACCCTCGAGTAACTTTGCACGAAATTCAAAAAACAAACAAACATACATTCTGTAAACTTGAAACTTATTAAAGTAACTTGATGTTGTAAAAATGATTTATAGTAAAAAAAATGACATTGTAGTTGGCAATTCACGTTGTTTTTATTTTGTTATTTAAATGTGAATTCTGGTGTGTTGTGAAAACATTTGAATCATGTTGATAACAGTATGAAATCGTATCTATTAACGTGAAACCGTTTTATAGTGATAAAAAGTTGGTATTTTGATACAAGCATCATATTTGTATGATTTTATATAACAAAAAATGTCACTGGTTACCGTTGGGTCGTAATAATATGAGCGTCGCGGGTTCGAATCCCCCGTCACACCAAACATGTTCGCCGTTTTAGCTGTAGGGGCGTTATAATGTGACGGTCAATCCCACTATTCGTTGGTAAAAGAGCAGCCCAAGAGTTGGCAGTGGGAGGTGATTACTAGTTGCCTTCCCTCTAGTCGTACACTGCTAAATTAAAGATGGCTAGCTCAAATAGCCCTTGTGTAGCTTTGTGTGAAATTCAAACATAAACAGATTGGTTACTGTTGATAAAACTTGGTTCGTTAGTGTATAGCTATTTAATGAAGTGTTGCCCCCCCTTCCCAGTGGCACAACGGTGTGTCTACGGACTCAAACCGCTAGAAATCGGGTTTCGATACTCGTGGTGGGAAAACACAGATAGCCCATTGTAAATCTTTTCGCCCAATTCCAAACAAACAATAAAGATGTGCTAACAAAAACCTGTTGTAATTTAGGGATACAAAAATTAATGAGATGTTTTGATTTTAAAAAAATGTGGGTTACGTCACTTATTATCTAGTAATTATGTAATGAAATGTAACAATATCTTTGTATCGACAACATGTTTACCAACAGGTGAGTAAAGTGGTGATCGAAAGATGTCAACAATACAGCACGTGCGAAGGCTGTTTACAGGCCAGAAACCCATACTGTGGGTGGTGTTCCTTGGAAAGAAGGTTTGAACATTCAGATGTTTTAATAAGTGCTCTCAGTGTGTTTGTCTGTGTGTCGTAATTGAACTTGTAATAATACTGAAAAAAAATTTGTTTTACAATAAATCATATTAATCAATATAGTGAGTTTATAGTCAGAAAAACAAAATAGTTTACATATAACAAGGAAGAATTTTTTCTTTGAATTTCATAATGTAAAGATTTGTATAAATGCAAAGTTTTCTAATATAATAGACTAACATAAATATATATATATTATATCCAGTAAACTTTTAATTCGCTTGTCACAATAATTGGATAGTTTTGTTGTTAATTTTCTGTAACTCTTTGTTGTATACATTTAAGTATTAGGAATTGCTTTCATTTAATTAGTTAAGTATTTGGCTACAGATGTTGAATAAAGTCATAAGTTTTGAGACGTGTATCGTCATTGAGAATATGTTACTTTTTAACGTAAAAAATAAAAGTAATCTTGTTAAATGTCTCGTAGTGTTACATTCTCATTCAATGTAATTTTGTTATTATTGCGATGAAAAGAAGTCGATAAATTACGAGACTGCAGAATTTTGTGTTGATGAATCATAAAAGAAACGTAAAGTAATATTAAAAATAATGATCTGTACCGGATTACTGCTGCCAGAGATTCCGCAACAATGGACAGTAAACTTCGGTGATAAGAGCTTATTTATTCAATTTGCAAAGATAGGGCTCACTTTCGATTAATGTAACATACGTGGTGTTTCTGTTAGGCACACTCCTAGCGTTGATTAATTTTGATAAGGTTAAAGTGTAAGTATTAAAAACAGGAACTGACAAAAAAACACGAAAGATCAGAATGAAGTCATTATTAAGGTTTAGTGTTTAAAAGATTAAAGATAAAAGACTTGAGACTTTTAAAATGTATATGTTATACTTTTTTGCACACTTAATGGTTAGACTAATTTAAATTCTCGCTTAGTTGTTTCTGTAATAAAGAACTTTATTGAA
This sequence comes from Tachypleus tridentatus, assembly GCF_004210375.1. Classification (NCBI taxonomy): domain Eukaryota; kingdom Metazoa; phylum Arthropoda; class Merostomata; order Xiphosura; family Limulidae; genus Tachypleus; species Tachypleus tridentatus. The sequence continues at coordinate 100,529,179 of NC_134835.1, read as the reverse complement.
ATGGTAAAGGGATTTATTATAAATTTAATTATGGGTAACAAAGTATTCTATACGTTTTATAACGAGTGGAGAATTGCTGGCCTCTCGTGGCAGTTATTTAAACTGTCTTCACAAATATTTAAGCAATATGTGCACCATGTTCATTTTCTGCATGTCAGTCTTTTGTTTGTTTGTAAGTATATGATCTAATCAGATTTAACCTCATTGTTATAATATGTAATCATGATTTTATTTATTTAATCCGATGTAACCTCATTGTTATGATATATAATCATTATATTTTATCTAACCTGATGTAACTTTATTGTTATAATATATAATCATGCCCTTATTAATGATAATATTTGAAGAACTCGTGTTTAATTTAAAATAACCCGTTTTAAATATCATTCTAATTCAAATATATTATTTAAATGTAATTATTTGATACATAGATGCACGATGAAACTGGAGTGCCAGAATTCAACAGGAGCGCTTGGGCACAGTTCAACACGTTGGTTATCTTTAGATACCAAGAAATGTATAGACGTCCAGTCTGTTGACCCGGAAGAGATTCCTTTTGACGCCATGGTTGAGGTGAAGAAATGACAAGAGTACATTTATATGAAACAGAGCTTTAGCCTGCACTGTAAATTGAATGTGAAGTTCATCTGCTTTGATAAAAAAATACAAATGACTTTAATAAATGGAAAGGTATTTTTAACATTTAACCTTTCGCAACACTAGAGTGGAAAAATTCGTTAAAACTTTTATTTAGAAGTTTATTATTTACATTCTAAAACTTGTCCATGTAATTTTAAAACTGGAGTTTTTTTTTCTATTTGAGAAAACAAATATTCCCACCAAATCTGAGTAAACTACAACATTTATATTTTTGCTGAGTTTCACTATAATTTCTGTGCTCATTATTATTTTTCTCTTTTAGGTTAAGTTAGTGATCAATCAGCTTCCAAAACTTCCCAACGATGCTCACTATCTATGTGTATTTGGGAACAGCACACCCATCACTGCCAATAGTACCCACTCTGGACTTTCTTGTAGGACTCCTCCTTTAACAGAACGACCACCCATTTTATCAGACCATGGTAAATTAACTTCACTTGGTAGAATTAACACATATTATTAAAGTCATGGCTTTTATTATAATATTACTGTAGTTAGCCCACTGTCGATTTCAAACTACATGTGTAGAAAAATATGTTTGAAGGTGCTCATCTTTTGTACCTCTGATTCAATGCATAGTACAGTGGGCTATAGTATGGGCTTCTTTTAGAAAGGAGTTTGTTTCCATAATTTCATTCCAGTTGATGAGTTCTAGAATTGAATGATTTGCCTTCTGGACTATTTCATACACACACACACCTCTTGTTTTAAACCTGTAATGGACAAAGTAAGAGGAATGTGATAAAAATACTGCAGCCATGCACAGTTTTCATCACATTTTTTAGGCCTAACGAATTTTCTGTATTATGCTGTTACCTCATAAAAATTATGTGAGATACTTATTATGCTATTAATATATTTAAAGTTTAATATTTAATATACTTTCAAAGCTAGTTTTTTGTTATGGGAATTCTTTAAAGAATAATTATATAATATTGTAGCATACAATAAGCAAATTTCAGTAGCACAAGTTTTGAAAGTACTTAGATATAAATTTATGTCTTTCAGTTTTCTCTCAAATCTATTAGCATGCCTCTTTAAATATCTACTCAACAATCTCTATCTGTTTCAAGTTTTATGAGCTTATAAACTAATTGAAAGTTCAGAGACATAACAGATTCTTCCTTGTTCATATTTTTAGAGAACTGCACTTGTTTCTTTCAGCCAGTTATATGATTGTTGGATGAAAGTAAATTGCACACATTGTAGTAATAATTAGAGCCTATCTTCCATTTTTATAGACCATGTTACTGTGGATCTGGCAGTGCGTTCCAGTGAAACCAACACTGATTTCCTTCACAGACCATTTAAGCTCTATGACTGCAAAGCTCACAAAACGTGAGTACTAATATTATATAAAAGATAAATGTTAATTTGCTCCTGAACATATTAACAAAACTTACATATGTGAAATATTCATTTTAGTTAACTCTTTTGCTACCATAAGTACATATGTGGAACACACTAATTAACCATTGTTTCAGTCTTGAAAATTTTCATATTAACCAGATATGAGTTTGGAGTTTTGGAGCACTGTGAAGAAAGGGTATACATAGTAATACTTCTTAAATTTTACCACTTTCAGGTTTTGATAAACAATGAAATACTAAGGTATGTCTTGTTTTTTTTTCATTGTAATTGTTATTAGTTTGTCTGTACAGTCAAATAAGTTATTGATTAGTTACCAATTTTGATCTTGACTGCTAATATGCTACCATCTTCAGGAAAGTCTTGAGAAGATAGAAGGACTGTTTCTCTTGTGGTAGTGACTAGGATTTGATCCAAGGTCTTCTTGATAAAACACTGATGGTGATATCCCTATTAGGACTAAACTCAGAGTGCTTAACATAAAAGTATTCAGGTTTTTCTTACTTCTATACTAGACTCACTAAATGTGTTACTAATTAGGTGGATGATGAAGGCTTCTTTTATCTTTTATTGTTTTTCCTGTCGCTCATATTTCTTTGTTTTAGTATTGTTCAGTTTATTTCCGTAAAGTTCTTCTCTGACGTTATAGGATTTTGCAATACAGATATTTATTTTTTGTTGTATATTTAAAAATAAACTTGGCACTGGTAGAGTTGTTCATCTGTAAAAGTGGCACTGAACAAGTGAACATAATCACTAACTTATTGAAACTGGGGATGTTTCAATAGTTAGAGAGTCCATAATGCACTTAAACTTGTGGACTTATGTTTATATCTGGTCTTTTTTTTGTAATTGCAGACATTCCCTATAAGGTTGGTATTCAAAATTCATTTGGTCTCAAATTTTTAAGTGGCTATAGATGGAATAAGAATTGCATAGTTTTCTAACAAACATTTTTATTATTCTGATAAGTAAAACAACACAATTTCTGATCATTTCCAGGGTTGTGTTTTTGTTCCTAGACCATTATAAAATCTGCTTTAGTTAATCAAACAGACAATTATGAAAAAAAAAGAGTAAAATATTTTCAGGAGTTTAACAACTTTTCTTGATTTATGCACTAAATAAACTCCCAATGCATGAAATAAATTACAAAATTGGCTTTTATTTTTTAATTGGTGTGGAAGAAATGGCTTACCTGTAGTTTAATCTCACTCCACTGATTGTCTCACTTTTTAGGTGTTCAAGTTGTGTTAGCAGCTCCTGGGAATGCAACTGGTGTCTTTACCAGAACAAATGTGTCCACAAAGTTGATTCTTGTTTGGGCACCATAATAAAAGGAGAAGTTTATGTGAGTGCAGTACTTATAGAAACTAAACTACTCTTTATGCTGTTTCTCTTTTTTTGTCTGTTACAGAATAGGCTGGTGAAATTTTTTATTTGTATGACTATAACTTTGCATAATATTTAAAACATTTTACTTTAATACGTGTGTGTGTGTTTATATATATTATAGCTGACTCTGTTAAGGTGATGGTGTTAGATATTTACTAGGCCTGGCATGGTCAGATGGTTAAGGTGCTTGACTTGTAATCTGAGGCTTGCAGGTTCGAATCCCTGTTGCACCAAACATGCTCACCCTTTCAGCCATGGGAGCATTATAACATGATGGCCAATCCCACTATTTGTTGGTAAAAGAGTAATCCAAGAGCTGGCAGTGGTTGGTGATGATTAGATGCTTTCCTTCTAGTCTTACAGTGCTGAATTAGGGACAGCTAGTGCGAATAGCCCTCTTGTAGCTTCATGCAAAAATCTAAACAAACAAAGAAAATCTTTACTAGGATGGAAAACTTGTTTTTTTCAGAATGTAGATTGTTTTTGAAAACATCACCTTTATAAAACTTTTGATATTTTTTACTAACATTAAAATGTATTTAATGTTTTTTTAAATATTGTTTTATTGTGTTTTTTATCTGAATTTTATAACATAGCTTTAATTATTATGATTAAGGACCATGATCCTGAAATACTGCAAGGTCAACTACAATGTCCAAGGTTAGACTTGAAAGAGGAAATCTTGCTGCCAGATGGAGAAAATCGTAAAATTGAAATGGATATTAAAAATCTTCCTTCTTCTATGGTATGTCTTTTTGTGCCCTAAATAGATCTTTTGTTTTTGACTTGGGTAAATGTTTGGAAAAACTAATGTTTTTTTAGTAAAGAAATTTTAATGGAAGAATATGTAAACATTTTTATAAATGTTCACTAACAAAAAAGATGTTAATTACTGCTAGCTATTATATTTGAATAATGTTAACCAGTTTCTGCATGATAATACTGCATGATGCCAAATCTATCAATGCACTGCAATTTATCCATTAATAAAAATCATTTGTTTTATCTAACCATGTTTCAAGAGTTTAAATATGGTGAGTGACATACCTTTTCATATTTTTATTATTTGTTTCCCATGTCATATGAGAAAAATGTTTAACTTTTTCTAACCTGATTCATAAATCTTTCTGGTATTTTGTAGAATGACTTTCAGTGTGTCATTGAAATAGAAGAAGGAAAGAAGGTAGTAAAAGCAGAAGTAGCTGGCAGTAAGGTTATCTGTGCAGAAACATTGGTGAGTTTTCACTGGCTTCTTCCAGTATGTCTTTTTTTTTCCTTATTGTTCTGTTTGTTTGTGTCATACTACTTATCTGATTATTTTTCATCAATAAAGGTGTAATACTTATGGATAAATAAGAATATAATTTGCATATTAGCAATAAATTAATAACACATGTAAATCGGAAAACTATAAATCTTTGGTGAGTTCCTTATAGTTATGTGTAATCATTTTGTTAAATTCATGTGGAAATAGTGGACTATGAAACAGATTTAATGATTTGATGTGCTGTGAGTTTCATGGCATTAAACTAGCAGTCTTTAAAATATTAATCTGTGGTAAAATAGTGACTAAGCATTGAGTTACTGAATGGTGTACATTTGAGTTGTACTGACAAATTTTGTAACATATGTTTTGTGTGATATTTGTTTTGTTGAGGTTTTCTGCTTTTATATCACATTTCAATTTATCGGTAGAATTTTATATAAAAAAGTCTAGAATCTGTGATATTTTGTTTTGCCTTAGGTATAGTGTATTTGTTTTTTCGTAGTTTACCTACAAAGCTCAACTTGGAGAGGTGAAAGCTAACCTGGCAGTGATGTGGCATGGAACAGACTTTATAGACAAAACAACTGGTAAAGTTAAAACTCTCATATCTAGTTGAAAGAATTCTTTATGCACTTAAATTACTCATTAAGGTATTAAACTACTTTTCTTTTGTTTGTATGGAATTCAGCATAAAATACTAATGACAGAAAAAACTAGAATATTGAACAGCATTGTATGGCACTTTTACACTAAAGGAACATAAATATGTATTTATGGAAAAAATCATATAAACCTTAGTGGGTGGACCTTTGTACGATCAGCCTAACTGAGCTACTGAAAGTTGATAGAGCTCATAAGTATATTTGCAGGCTATATATTACATATATTGTGTAATCTTCTGTGAGTTGTTTAGTTTTAATAAAGTATTTTAGGGTATAAAGTAATGTCATATTTACTTAAGTTCAGAGAAACTGTGAGAAATTACATTACAGTTCACTAATAATATGAGGTATTTAGAACTTTAGTATTTAATATGAAACTTTCAAAACTTGAACTTTTTTTATAATTACCAATTGCATTGTCTTAAGTTTTAGAAAAGCATAACAATATCTTGTTTTCCTTACAAAATAACTAAGCTAAGTATGGTGATTAGAAAATTAATGATAGGTAGCACTTATATGTAAAATTAGATCACAGAAAACTAAACATTTAACACTTTTCTTTCTTTCAGTAATCATTTATAAATGCCATCTTCTTACTGACCATGGTAGTCAACCAGACTGCTCACTTTGCCTGACTCGTGATTCAAAATATCAGTGTGAATGGTGTATGGACTCGTGCAGATTCAACAAGAGTTGCCCCAGTAAACATTCAGCCAAGACCTGTCCTCCTCCACGGATTGATGTGGTAAGTATTGGGAATTACTGCAGATGTAAAAGTGTTTAAATACATTTTTAGTTCTGGCAGATAATTCAAATGATACAAATCCAATTATTATTTAGAACAACACATACATTCACAAACATTCACTTCAAAAAACGTAATAACTACATCCTGTAGAGTGTATTTATCGCATTTAGTTTTAAAAATTGTGTGAATCCAATCAAAGACATTAATATTATTCAATAATATGTGTAGTTCTCATATGACTGTATACCTTGACAAAAAAAATAATTCATTAGAAGCAATTGATCATATAAATTACTGTAAAAACAGTATAAATTCTCTTGAAATAATTGAACAAAATATTTACTACTTTAAGAACATATAGTCACTAATGGGAGTTATTGGTACCCAATGGGTACACTGTTCACTAGAAGATGGTAACTATGGACAATGCTAAAAGTATAATTTATTCAGTAGAAGGATATTAACATTTATTCTGTGAAAGAAATATAGTCCTGTCTGCTGAGAGTCATAAAATTGACACACTGCTTTAAAAAAAGTATATATTTGTTGTTTGTGTTAATTATATCCAATATTGTTAAGGAGTATAATCTCATAAGAAATAATTGTTTCATTCAATACTGTAAAAAGAATGCATATACACTTGTGAGTATAAAATGGTATTCACCAATTTTCTACATTTGTGAAATTATTGTTAACAATTAGTATAACTGCTGTAATTTGTTCTGTGAAATTTGTAGATATTACATTATAATGGTTTCAGTGACATTTTTAACTCTTATCAAATAATTCGTAGATTGTTGATCAATCACATTTTATAAGAATGACACCATGCTAAAGCAGTGGTATGTTTGCTGCTAATGCTAGCTGAGATACCACAGGTGATGTGTTTAGCATCTATACGTATGGTTCACAATGATTTCATGATTATTCAACATTATAGCTCCCCTCTAAAACTCAGTGGTAATTCTGAGAACCTAAAAGTCTTAAAAATTAGATTTGTATACTTATGGTTGGCACAGCAACTGTGTAGCTTTGAACTTAACTACAAGCAAACAAACATTGACAGTACAGTAATGTCACAAAGATATTTTTAGCTGGAGGTAACATGTTACAACATTTCAATAAATTAATATTTGTAGAGTGAGATGGTTAATGATGTAAATAATGTTTTGAAGAAGGGCATCTTCAGTGTTCTCCATGGAAGTGTAAAAACACTGAAAGCATTTCAGATAGAAACCAAACCCCAAGTTGATCAAAAATAATGTCCTCATCCTCAGAGTGAAGACTGGTTACAGAAAAGAATCCTTCAACTCATAAATCCATCATGATAAAGCCTAGTACATCTCCTGATATCATGAGAATATTAACAGAATAGGACTTAAAACTGATGAAGGTTTGCATTATTTCAAGCCATACTTCAAAATCATTAACTATTTTGATGAGTAAAGGATAGCCATAAAAAAACAGAAGATCATGTGCTCATGACATGCTCTGATGCAATGCATTTGGACTGTTTAAAGGTGGCTTTGGAGGTCAATGTCCATCTAAAATAGTGACTTTGTATAAAGTTTAATAAGATATGTGACATAAAACTGACCCTGCATTTTTTCTTACAATGAAAATGAATTTCCAGGCAGTAGTGCATAATTGTGCAAATCAAAGTGAGTGTAATCAATGATGTGAAACATAGCAGCAGAGAACTTGAAATATCATATTGATGAAATTCAATGAATCTCTAATAATTCTCTAAGTTTAGTGATCATTTTGTATAATTCTTTATTTTGGTTTTCTAAGTATTTTTAATGTGTATCACAAAACTCAGAGCTAAGGCTATGATTTTTTTTAATGGATGTAGGGAAATTTTTCTAAATGCAGTTTTGTTTATATTTAAGATGATGGTTATCCTAAGTACATTATGGTTGAAACATTATTTTTAAAAATTCACATGTTTGCACATAAGAATAAATACATTTCTTCAAAGGTGAACCAGAAAATATGAAATATTTCTGAAAATTCATAGTGTGATTCTATCATTTAAAACTTTTAACTTGTAATTATACTTGAGGTTTGTTAATGCTTTAGTTATTGTATTCTGGAGTATATTAAACAAAAGTTGTTGTAATAATTGTATTTGTTCTAGTGTGGAAAATATAGTCCAATAATGATGGCGACAGAAATACATTTTGGTTTTGTTGTATAATGAAAATTCGATCTGAAATAACTACTTATGGAGAAGGTATAAATAAATAAAGACAATAAATGTACTACAAATATCAAACAGTTGTGATATTAATGCATATTGGAGATGCAGTAGTGACTGCCTATTGTAGTTTCAAAAAGAATTATTTAAAGTTAATATATGTGTGTGTGCATATATATATATGTATCGCATAAAAGTTAACAGATTTATACCTTATAGATTGATTGAAAGTAACCTCTTACAGTGTATGATATGTAGACGGCCTAGACCATTAATATCTTTGTCGTACCTCAGCTGGTCTGAAGAGTCTATGTAACATATACATATATATATATAGCATTTTTTACGTATTAACATTCGTTTTTATCTTCACCCATAACTTCTTAGAATAAATTGCTCTTTTCGTAATGACGAGAAACCTACTTGAAGTAAAAATGTATTTCATAAGATGGCTTACAAAGGGCGAAACGTTGTTCTCTGCTTTATTACTAAAAAATGGCCAGGTGATTAAAACGATCAACTCCGAATCCGAGAGTCGCGGGTTCGAATCCCCGTCACACCAAACATGCTCGCCCTTTCAGCCGTGGGGGAGTTATAATGTGACATTGGTAAAAGAGTAGCCTAAGAGTTGGCGATGGGTGGTGATGACTAGCTGTCTTCCCTCAAGTCTTACACTACTAAATTACAGACGGCTGACGAAGATAGCCCTCGTGTAGCTTTGTGCAAAATTAAAAAAAAAACAAGTAAAAGTGTTAATACCTATACCAACTGTCCTGAGATAGAAAGTGCTCTTTTAATCGTTAATAAACTGTGGCTATGTTAGTGTATTTATTTTATGAAAAGATGTGCTATAACATACTTGCATTGCTTCAGTGTTGACTGTATAGCAAACATACACATTTTAATAAAAAATACAAACCAACACGGAAAATATGTTATATGTTATATAGGGTTTTAAGCTTTAGTTACTGAATATATGAACATTTCCTATTCCATTTTATATTACTCAAGTTAATTAAAATGCCCTTGCTCTCGATACGTCTCCTGAGGTCTATACTGTCATATCATATCCGCAAGGTTTAGGTAAAGAAGACTATATATATTTCTGCATAACCTATACTAACACTGTTTAGATGAATAAAATGAGGTAGAATTAGCATAATTATTTAGTAAGTAAAGAAGAGTAGAAAAAGAAATAAAGCAAAAAAGCTTTGAGATTTAGGTATTGTACCTTCTGGCTAATGTAGCGATTTAAAAAAGGCCTATGCATACTTCAGTCGCGTATAGCGTACCGTTTAGAGGGAAGCGACCTACTAACAGTATTTTGTAAAAACTAAAAAGTTGAAGAATACATTTTTGTTATAAAGTTTTTTTTCATTAAACTTTTTTTCTTGTGATCATTTTGTGTTTTAAGAATGTTATCGTAATTGCATCTCTGCATTCTTATCTTTATAAATTGTTCGTTCAGTGTATATTTATTAGTATCATTTGTAAACCGTCAACACTTCAATGGTACAATATTCAATACCAGGCTTATCTATATTATTACGTAGTTTAAAAATAAAATAAAAATATTCTAACGTTTTCCGAACTTTTTTTTTTTTGTTTTTTCTAGGACTAAAAACATTTTTATTCGGAAATAGTTTCTCACCATGTGTTTATCTTACTTTCTTTCCTGGTATTTATTAACATAGAAAAGTTTCTGTTACTTTGTTGTACGCCGTACATGTGAAATTATGATAGCAGCTTGATAAATTAAGTAAATTAAAATACGCATAATTCCCTCCCGTTCGGAATATTTAAATTCCCCAAAGTGGTACATTGTTCTCTCTGCTTTCCAAATTATAAAACTAGTAAATGGAGAAAGTGTCAGACTTATTAGTCACCTTTATCAGTGTTTTGCTTTATTATCGCTTTTCGAGATCTACTTTTTACTAGTGAAGGAAGAATACTTAAAGGTGTACTCGACTCTCTTAGAGCTGTAGTTTAATGTATTTTTTGTATTTGGAAAGAATTATCGTGAAAATACATGTTCACTGAGTGAGTCGCGAAATTTGCTCTGTAAATTACTGTAGTGGTCGTTGAGCACTATCGTATAAAACTTTAACATGGAGTGTATAAAATGTATGAAAATGTGAAATGTTTTAAGTGTGCTGTCTACTACTTCAATGCATCTCATTATCAAAGTTCTATATAAGTCTTGCATTAAAATAAAAAATAACATTGAGAGAAAAATATACAAATTGTATACACTGGAATAGCTGTTAAACTAGAACAACTATAGTAAAATAAATTAGAAAGTACTGTTGTTAAATTTTCGTCGATTATTTTTATGCGTTACGCCATCATGAATTAATAGAAAAATATAACATTTGTATCTCAAGACGGCTGGTATACGTTTCATAACTTTTTTTAGTGCTATCTGTTGGATTTCTTAATAATTCATCTTTCTGATTTTTATTGTTTGCCATTACTAAAGTTCATCATGTTTTGATATAAATCAATTATTTCTATATATTACCGAAGGTTGTGTTTTATTTTATTACTTAAATTATTATTTGTCCTATATTTAAATCAGAAATTCAAGAATTGAGCTTAAATACATGTGCCTTAAAATATCTTTTTTTTTTTTTAATTTTAATTGAAGACTTACTCTTCCCGACAGATACACCCAATTTCTGGTCCCGTTCAAGGAGGCACCCTAGTTACTATTAAAGGAAGCAACTTAGGAACGAAGAGAGAAGACATCCAAGATAAAATCACAATTGGTGGGGTTCCCTGCCATCTAGTAGAATATGATGTGTCTGTTAGGTAAAAATTAAAAAGATTTATTAATTAAAAATGACTTTTTATAAAAACAAAGAAAAAGCTATAAAACAAGTAATATTTTAAAACTGCTATTTCACTTTCTTTAGATGTAAGGCACCAGTTTATCTTAAAACTTTTGTAATAGAAGTTCTGCCCATCAAGCTGGAACAAAACCAACTGAATATACTTTTAGGTAAATAGCTCTTAAAGAGGACAGGGTCTTTGTTTTTAAAAAATAAAAAAACAAAAACATAACACTTGCTTAAACTGAAAATATAAATCTTTATTCTTTTGTTGTGACTAAAGCAGTGAAATCAAATTTAATTATAAGGGTAATATTTATTCTTATGTTTCAGCTATTATGAAATAGCCAAAACAAATCACGATTTTACAGACTTCTGTAGCTATCAGTAAGTTAATAGTGCTAACATCCAAGGTTTGATTCCCCAAAGTAGTGCAGATAACCCATTCTGGAGCTTTGTTTTAAAACAGCAAAACCAATTAGGCATTCAGACTTTTATGTTTGTGCTCCATTTCTATCCTTCACTGTTGTTGCATGTTACTGTGTGTTCATCAGATCAATGACGGAATGAAGGATAATTTGTAGTACCTCTAAAACAGACTACCAAAAAAAGTCTTGTGCTCTATTGGATTTAGGATAAGAAATTTGATAAATGCAGTTAGAAAAATAGAATAAAATACTAGTTTTGTATGATTGATGAGATAAAACTTTTGGGTATTTGATATTAAATTTTTGTTTGTTTGCTTGTGAAATGAATTAAATCATTGTATTTTTCACCATTTGATAAAATAAATTTTTGTTTAAAACATGTTGTATTGTAAAAAACCACCAAAAGCAAAGGTATTTTTGTAAAACTTTTATAACTAAACTTCTATACATGGGGACAAAATTGTGTTGTTTTTATAGAGTTGTTTGCCGAACTGGTGTTAGCGATCTCACGAAAGCGGAGGTTATAGTGGGTAACAAAGCTGGTGTAACAAAAGCCACTGAGAGATTCTCATACAGGGTAAGATCTGAAATAAGTCATTTTATTTCCTGGATTTAATGCATATAAGGAATATTTTCTTGTGCATCTCTTGTTCTAAAAGATTAAATCATTTACAGCAGACATTACATGTGTTTAATCTTTACCTTAAAGTATCTGATTCTTATCAGTTCTTAGGAAAGAAGTAAACATTTGACAACAGCTTTATGACAAGCTTTTTAAGGATTAATTTATTCTAGGTTGTCCATTTAACCAGTGTACATCCAAATCTGGGTCCACAGTCAGGAGGAACTCGCCTTTACCTTACTGGATCTAACCTAAACATTGGAAGTGTTATGGAAATATTTTTGGATAACATTCCTTGTGAGGTTGATAGGTAAAAATTTAATTATACAATTTTCTGTTGAGCTGTGTGATATAAACAAACAAAAACATTAATCTACTTAAATATAATGTAATTTTTAATGACTCAATACATGGTAATGTTATTAGTGATCTTACAACCATACGGAAGACAGATTTTTTTCTTTTATTGGGCTTAATTGATAAGTAAATTATAATTTTTTTTCCCCTTTTTGGTGTGTTATTATGAGACAAAAAAATTTTCAAGACAGTACCATTTATTTGTCGATGCTTGCTGTGTGGGTTATAGGACTTTTAAAGAACTGAAAACTGAAAATTTGATTTTACAGAAAAATTCATAAAACTTTATCCATAAATTTTAAAGAACCAGAAGACAAATTTTCAATTTTAAGTGAACTCCAAAATCAATATATTTCTATATTTGCAGTGCATATGGTTTAATATTAATCTACATATTTTGATATTATCATCTAGAACTCTGGCAAGCAACAGTCAGGTTAGTTGCCGCACTACCAGAGCTCCCTATCCTTGGTACAATGTGACTCAGCTGATCCTCCGTATTGATAATGCAACTCTTACTCTCTCAAACCCTTTTGTCTACACAGAAGACCCAAGTATACTTCGAATCTACCCTCTAAAGAGTTTTGTAAGGTTAGTAATGAGCTATATTGGTAAAAATACCTAACAGTAACATAAAACCAAATACCTTTTAACTCTATAATACACAACTGTAGCTACGCTTATGACAGTGGTCTGTCATATTTGTTGTATAAATTTATATTTAATTACGATATTAACTTGTTCAAATACACAACACTTATTTATAAGTGAGGATTAATTTTGTATGGAACTCCAGTATTTAAATTATTCATGAACAAATTTTCATATAGACTAGTATCTATCCATTTAGGTATGAATGGTGTGTTTGTAATTATCTTGAAAATATTGTGCATATTTAAATTTTTAACAATTTGATGTTTTAGTGGTGGAAGAAGTGTCACAGTTGATGGAACACATTTGTCTTCCATTCAGCAGCCTTGGATGGCTGTATTCAAAGATAACTTTCGCCTCAATAAAACGGTATGGAAGCTTTTGTATTTGAGCTGTAGTGACAATTTTAAACAAAAGAAAAAATTTACAGGTTAATATTAGAATATATTTGCATTTATTATTGTACAGCATTCAGCACTAAAGTGCAAAATCCATTAACAGTTGTTAAAGTATATCATTCCTGCTCTCAATTTTAAGTTTTTCTACAAAAAGAGGATCCATCTGCTTTAGTTGAAAACTTCAGTGATTTTTTTTTTCAAAACTCATTTTTTTTCAGTCGTGCATAAATGACACAGGCCTGCAAATTTAAACTTCATAAAAGTTGTTCTGGTTTTAATAACAAATTTTTCATAATTCAGCTACACAAATTTTGAAAATAACCTTTATTTTTTCTATCACATAAATATTTTTTTTACAAATTGGGAATTAAAAAATTCCTACATAGATCAAAGTTTTATTTTGTTTACCAAAATTATAATTTTGTACTATTATGTTTGGATTCTAGAATGATCGATAAGACTCTTACATTGCAATTGGTCTAGAAATATCTATAGCCAGTGGTTGTCAACATTTTAAGCATAACAATATGTAACCCACATTCAGTGAAAATGATTCACTTTTATAAAAGGTACATAAAACAATAAATCTCTACATGGTGTAGAAAATGTATATAATTTTCATATAATTTTCAGCATACAGGAATTACTGTAGAATATGTAAAAAATTTTAGGATAATCAAACCATTGTAGGTCTGTAGATATGATGTGAAATTCGGTGTATCCTGTGAGCTGTTCTGATTTACAAAAACTGATGTGCCCTTTGTTTTCTCACTTTTATTTTATATATTTTAGCTCTGTACAGTACATAGCCACAGTCAGATGGTTTGCCCTTCTCCAGCCATCACCAAAGAGATTGAAAGTTTCCTTGCTAGCCAAGGCAAAAGTGCTATAGAGCCCACTGATCAGCTGAAGTTCCGAATAGGATTTGAGATGGATGAAGTAAAGGGTGTGTTGGAGCTACAGAAAAACTTTCCCACCCTACATTCAGACATGACTTATGTCCCTGATCCTCAGTTTTCTAATTTCAAGGAGGATGGTGTTAAACAATACAAAGGGGAATCTTTAGTAATTGAGGTGAGATTAATTATGTAAAGCTATGAGACTGCATCAAATCTGCTGTTGAATAAAATATTTTGTTATTAATATTTGATGACTTTTATTTTGCCTTCAGCCATTCTTAGTAAAATTATGCAAATTTTATGATAAATGCACCATGGGAATAGCATGCATTCGTCCTTTGTTGCCTTTGCTATACAGTGTAGTATTTCAGAGGTTCATCCATGTGATGGTCTTCTTGTCCTTATAAATTGCAGGAACGTGAATTACTAAATTAGATGAAGTAACCTTCTAAAGATCACCCTTTGTGAAAAAATTAAATGATTATTTTTAACCTTATTTACTTTACACTGTGGCTTTTTGAGTTAACAAAATATTTAGCTGTTAATTGAAGCATTTAATATACAGTTATGAAAATGTTACACCAACAAAGACTTGTCAATACAATCAAATCTGAAAGAAAATTTTGCTAGTAAGGATACTAATAATAATACATTTAAGATAAGAAAACTATCTGAAGCAATATATTACTTACAAGCATTTGGAAGCAGTTTGGTATTTACATTTCTTGTTACTTCTTTGAATCTAATTACAACCATAATTATTATCTGGTTTTTGAACTCTATATGGATAAAATAAATTGTCATTGTTTTTTGTAGGAAATCGCACTGAAATTGCATATTTTAGCCAATTCTGTATTAGATATTAGTTAATTTTATTTATGGTTCATTAACCACTTTTTAGAGATTCCTTATTCTCAATATTTGATAGTTCACTGTTGCAAGCAAGAGTAATTAAAATATTGAATGTTTCTGTCAAACAAGGGCAAGGATCTCCTGTTAGCTACTACAGAATCTGAAGTTGTGGTGACAGTTGGAACTCGAACTTGTAACCTGACATCATTGACCATGACCCAGTTAGTGTGCCTACCTCCACAAGACCAACCCCCAGTTAGTGATGAGCAAAGAACTGACACTGATCTACCTCTGGTGGTGGTGAGAATTTTTTTTTTGCCATTTGTTTTAAAGGTTGGTTATATTAAACAAAGAATTAATTTTGTGTCAAGTACACACTTAATTTTTCCTGCTTTTTTATATCTTTTTTTGTGAATTAGAAATATAAGATCATATGAAGAACATTTTATAAATTACCACAGTGATTGTCTCTCAAATGATATAAAATATTTCTTTTTACAGAATTGGTTATTTAATACTTTTTATTTTAAACTTAATGTCTTAAATTAAATCTCTCAAGTTCTACAAGTAGAGATTATATAGAGAAAAAGTATAATTTCTCTTATTAAACACAAACTAGAATACGTAGATATATTTATCATATAGTATATGTGTTTATTCCTTTTTAAAATCATGTAGGTGCACATTGGGTCCAACTTACAATATAAAATTGGATACCTGCATTATGAAGTGACAAAGTTATATGAATTTCCAACAGAGGCTATATGGGGTATTACTGCAGGGGGTGGGCTGCTCATGGTTTTAAGTGTGGGGATTCTTATCATCTTACGACACAAGAGTTCTCAAGCAGAGCAGGAATACAAGCGTATCCAGTTGCAGATGGACACCTTGGAAAACAGTGTCCGATCTGAGTGTAAGCAAGGTGAGGTATTGTATATTGTGCAATGGAGATATAAAGACCTTTTAAGAATACTAGATAGTGTAAGTTACTAAACTTTATAACTTGAGTGAAAAAATAAAGATTTTACATACAGTTTAGTGCATCATATCTTCTTGAGTAGAAGAATGACAGAGAATATCATTAACCTGAGTGAAACCAAGTCTGTGAACATTATAATACATTGTTGTCTAGTTCAAGCAAATCTAATAATTCTGCTTAGTAGAAATGTAATTATATAGTAGTAGCTAAGTTCAAAATTGGAATTAGTATAGTGATAAGCAAAGCAAAAACTTGTAGTCTTCAAGATAAAACAAAAACATTATATATTTTTCAGCTTTTGCAGAACTTCAAACAGACATGACAGATATAACAAATGACCTTCAAGCCTCTGGGATCCCAACACTAGACCACAGGACATTTGTCATGAAGGTATTTTTTCCAGGTGTTTGTGACCATCCATTGCTACAGGATAAGGTATGCTTGCAGATTTTGTATGATTTTATTGAGCTTTTTGAATTTTCTTTCACTATCATCATTATTATGTCTTGTCATTTGTTTGCACACAATTTTAACAGTTTGTTTCATTAAAGTAGAAGCTTTAATCATCTTACATTTCTGTCTTATAGATTTGAGTAACTACATTTATTATAGCTAGGGTAATTAGTTATTAATGAGCCAGGAAACACACAAAGAGTCCAGAGATAACCAAGAAGCCTACCAAAAATGGCCCCAAAAGACCCAGTGGCATAAGATAGGTAGAAATGGGCATATAGAAAGTCAAGGCTGGGGCTTTTATCTCTGCTCTATCCTGGTTTTTAAAATAAGTCACTTTGGCATGGCCAGCTGGTTAGTGTGCTGAACTTGCAATCTGCAGGTCACAAGTTTGAATCCAAGTCCCATCAGATATGCTTGCTCTTTCATCCATGAGGGCATTATAATGTACAGTCAATCCAACTATTTGTCAGTAAAAGAGTGGCACAAGAGTTGGCAGTGGGTAGTGATGGCTCGTTACCTTCCCTTTAGTATTTTACTGCTTAGTAAGGGATGACTAGTGCAAATAACCCTCATGTAGCTTTGTGCAAAATTCAAAAGAAACCAAACCAAAATAGATTAGGGCAACCTTTACTGCAACTTCTAAGAGATTTCTGATTTATATATATGTTTATATAGTTGTCTTTCCTTCTTGTGTATTAGTTTGAATGTTTAAAAATTCTTTTAAGGAGAACTCTTGTAAACAAAATAATCATGTAGCTTTACATTTTTGTAATACACATGATGTATTACATGTATTCACATGATATTTACAAATAATAACAACATACATTTTTTTATAGCTACACAGCATTTGTCTAGGCTAACCATGGTACCTTTGTGTAGAGCATAGAATACGATTCCATTCTCTTACTTTCAAATAAATACTGGGAAGAGTGGGAAAAAAAATGAAAAAAGTGCATCTCAGGTTTAAGTTATATTAAATTACTTGGATGTTTGGGTGAACTTATCAACACATTTCTTTTTTGTCCATTTACAGATGATGTCCAATGGGTTCTGTAGTAATTATGATGTGGCTATGAACCATTTTCAACAACTTTTACACAACAAGACATTCCTCATCCTATTGATTACTGTTTTAGAATCACAAAAAACCTTTACAATACGAGACAGGTAGGTAGTCTGTAATTATAACTGTTATAGTGCACACAGATGGTTTATTTTAGGAAACTGTTGAGTGATAGCGTCTGTTTAGATAGCAAATAAATTTTTGAATTTTCTAGTAATCTTCAGATTATTTTTTGTTGTCTTGGTTATTTTAGCATGTATAGCATGTGATCTCATTTTCACAAATTCTGTTCTGCTGTAGTTTTTTGTAATAGCAACACTGTTACAAACACCCAGCTTTGTTAAATATTATAACTTCTTATTTAAGAGTTTTAGTTCTAAGATAATTCTGTTTTTTCCGCACTGGATGTCTGTTTGTGCATGTTCAATTAAGAAATGAAAACAATAGAAATTAAGTATGAAAAATTAAACAGCAAAAAAACAAAAAAAGATGGAAAGTTGAAAATTAGAATAAAACTGATAAATAAATATACAACCAAAGCAAAAGAAGAAACTTAATGCTATTCATTCTCTCCTTAGGTTAAACTTTATATCTTGTTAAACATTTCATGTACTGAAGTATTTATTTAGCTATCTTTTACACAATTTTAAAATAGCACTGAATTAGCGTACTTAAAGTATCTTCTGTAAATTTTAGAAATAAATCGTCCTTTCTTCATATATTGTTAGGCTAACTAACACATTTATCTTGCATAGCCTCATGTCTCAGTTTTGCGTGTATTTTGAAGTTTTGATAACTAATTATCATATTGGAGTTTATTTGTTGAGTAACTTCATGAACATACATCAGTAGTATCAAATGTCATTGTTTTAAACAAGCTTTTGCATTTTGTTAGGGTCAATGTAGCATCATTACTGATGATCATTCTAATGGAAAAGATGGATTATGCTGCTGAGTGAGTTCATGTCCCTTTTAGCATTTTGTAAAATTAATTGTAATTACAAGCTCCTTACAAGATAGGAACTGTTTGAGTAGCAGTGAGTTTTATAGTTTATCTAAATACTATTAGAATGTTAACAAAATTGAACATTTAATAATTAGGGAGTATGGTAGTTTTGTTAAGAAAATATCAGAAAATAAAGGTTATAATTACATATGCTTTTAGTGAAACAGTAAGTGTAAAGAATTCTAGAAATTAAAAAAACAACGCCAAGTGTAAGGGTGAATTTACACTGATATATCAATGTATAGTAACATTTTTTGCTACAGTTATAATTATGTGTCCCACAAGCAACTGATTGTTTGAAATAATTAGATTTACAAGTTGTCTAGTTTATTTGTTTTTCTTTCTGTAAATATGAAACCTTTAGCTTTATATAACCTCCAATGTATGGGAAACTGAACCTCAAAACTTTGAAAAGAATTAACTTAGATGTTTTTTGGAAACATAAGTGATAATTAAAAAACCCCAAAAATGATTTAATAACAGGTCGGTAATAGAATATTTCCTGTGTAGGACATGATATCGTAAAATCTGTGAAATTACGTGTAATGAAATATAAACACACGTAACCCTAATGCGAATAATAAGCCTTAATAATTTATGCATTTTATATCAGTCATGACTGATAGAAATGGAAAATAAATTTTCCTCAGTTATTTCATTGCTAATAATATTTGTATGTGACATTAAGCTAAGTTTTTATTTTATGAAGGTTATTTTTAAAAGGTTTGCAGTGATAAAAAGTTACTGAAAGTTATATATAATGTTAGTTCTTCAGGTGCAGAAGTTATACATGTAAGAAGTAAACACTGCTATGTTTTAATGAGTTTACTACACAAGTGTAGTAGACAATTGTGCATATTAGTAGATGAAATGAAAGTCATTATTTAATAAGAAAATCAGATAAAGGTGGTATGTCATCACCACACCTTTGTTATTGTTAATTTCTTTATTGGTTTAATAACTTATTAAAAGATACAATTCTCAAATAATCCTCTGTTTAAATTCATAGCTCTGATTTTAATTATTCTTTGTCTACAGTGTACTTAATACACTTCTTGGACATTTAATAGACAAGTCAGTAACTACAAAGCATCCACAGCTTATGTTGAGGAGGTAAGTTGAAATCCTTCTTTGTTGCTTTATCTCCGAACTTTGTGTTAAAGAAGAAAATATTTGAAATTACTGAGTATAAATATTTTAACTGATTTCAGAAATTTTTATGTCCCCTTTTTTTAAGGGCCATTAAAGAAATGCATTTCTTAATTTTGTAAATGATATAAAAAAAAGTAACTATTACATTACATTATTTCATCTAATTTGTTTTTAGGACAGAATCAGTTGTAGAAAAAATGCTCACTAATTGGATGGCATTAAACATGTATGATTATTTAAAGGTAAGTTTGGTTCATTTGAAAAAATATATATTGAATAGAAATTTAAAGATTTGTTACTTTTCTGTTGTAGATTTTGAGTTCAAATTAAAATATTTTATGACTTGGTAATATTTTCCTATTTAAAGTTAAATATACAAATACTTTAACCTGATTTTTGTGGATTTAAACCAAAGTACTTATTACAATAAAACAATTTTATGTAAAAGACATACAAAGGTTATTTAGAATATTATATACAAAATACCATGTTTTGAAGCTATATTTAGTAATTTACCTAAGGTAAGAGCTGACAGAAACCTGTTACATTCTTTACTTTTTTATGCTTTCAGGAAAGAGCAGGAAGAAGTCTATTTTTACTTTTCTGTGCTGTGAAACATCAGATTGAAAAAGGACCAATTGATGCAGTGACAAATGATGCCCGATATTCTTTGTCTGAGCAGAGATTGTTGAAAGATCACATTGAGTATTCTACAGTGGTAAGAAATTAAGACCTTTTCTTGTGTGTAAAATAGGTAACTTTTCATGTCCTTTTTAAAAATCTCTCACATTTCTACAGAAAAACGTAGAGATCGAAGAAAAATTACAAAAAAATTTTAAAACTATAAATAATTTTGATTTAATGAAAGTTGTACAGATTTCAATCAAGGAATCAAATAGTCAATTTAAGTTCATGGATTAGAAAAGATGATAAAATATAAAGAACTGAAATAATGTAATTCAAGTAACAAATTAAATCATGTGAACAAGTAAAAAGGAAAGAAACGTTATACTTTGTTAGACATGTATGAAGGAACAGTAACAAAAGTGTTTCAGTTTTAGAGTTGATAAGAAGTTACAAATCTTTAGTTGTTAAAATAACAACTTGCATTGTTTTATAAGTAACTATAAAGATCCTTTCAATAATTAAGGATAATTTGATTCTTGGATATTTTATAGTAGGAATCATGTTTTGGTTACTTGTTAATATATCTTTATGATCATCCAGCAAGATTTACTTATCTAAATATGTGTTTGCTAGAATGTTAGTGAAGAAAGAATAAACTAACTAATATTTCCAAGTTGAGTATGTTGTGATTTCCTGTCTGTATAATTTATTTATTTGGTCTCACAAGAAGAGAAAGTGAATCGATTTTTTACCTAAGTATTTGTGATGACAATGATTTTGTTTTACCTAATATAAAACTTCGTTGCATATCATATACTAAATTACATAGAAAATGTGCATGCAATTGGTTTTAAGTTTTCAAAATAAATATATTGTGATTATAGTTGAGGTGATTATATTCTTTTTAGTTGTATAAATAATTTATATTTATTTTGAGGTAAAATTCCTATTCTGTATTCATCACTTCAGAGATGATTGTTTATAAACTAGTTAATATTTGTTATTTCAGACAATACACCTGCTTAAAGATGATCAAGATGAAAAAATTCAGACAAAAGTGAATGATTGTGATACCATTAGTCAAGTGAAGGCCAAAATATTGGATGCTTTGTATAAGAATACACCATTCTCTTTGAGTCCTTCTGTATATGAAGTTGACTTGGGTAAAGAGTCTGAAAAGTAGTTTTTATTGCACTTTGGTGACTGATATTAAACTGCATTTTCATTCTTAATTTTTCCTGGTCTTCAAAGAGTAGAATAAATTTAAGAATTTTCCTACCATAAAACGTACTTTAGTATACTAGAATTAAGAAATGTTTCAGTTTGAGTTACTTAATATTTAAAATTATTTTCCATTTGTACATATAAACACATTTACAATTACAAAAGATAATGTTAAAGAAAATACTTCTAGATACAATGGAATGTTTTAAAAATATTTTCTCCTTTGAAACTTGAAAGAACATGTAAGTATATAGAAAGGACTAAATCAGTTGTTTGAATGAAGATAAACTTATTGGTTAGTTTTACATTTACCTTAGAGTGGAGACATGAACGTGGTGGTCACTTGACCTTAGCTGATGAAGACCTGACCACTAAAACATGTGGTGGATGGAGAAGGTTGAACACACTGAGACATTATGGAGTGAGAGAATATGCTGTAATGAGTCTAGTCACCAAACAAAACAGCTTTAGTTCCAATAGTAAGTTTGTTCTCAGATAAGCAACAGTAAAAATGAATAAATATTTGTGATTATTGTGATACTTTGTTTATAATCATCACCCATGTTTGTTAGTATATATTACAATATGTTGCTTAACTATTATATCCTCACCATAGATTTTATTCTTTTTCTAAAAATTCAATTCAAATTCTTACAATTGTTTACTTGATATGCCTCTGATGTGAAGTAAAAGTTGATATTTAACAGTTTTACAGTTGAATATAATGTTGTATAATATCTTTTTAAAAGTTATTACTCTAAATTTATCCAAAACACAATTTTAAAGCTGTGTTACAATGTTTATTGCTTTAAGCAATATTTCTGGTGATTAGTATCTGAAATTCAAGGTTATTTGTGTTTTCCAGTATTTAAAGAGGTTTGAAAATATAGTCAAGTCTTGAATAAAATGAAAATTGAGTTTTTCTAATTTTGTGTTAATTGTTAATTATCCTTAGATAAGAAAGATGCCATTAATGTTTTGCATTTTTATACTGTGGGATTGTCATTTTGATATTTATTTGTAATTTAGAAGAAAAACAGAAATATTGTATGCATGTTGATCCTTTTATCTAGCAACTGTTTAGTTTTTGATAGCAGTAGAAAAAATCCTTATGTAACAGTTTCTGCTTGCTGCTAGGCACAGGAAATGCTTCTTTGAGCTCTGTGACTCCAATAATAAACTCCACAGATGTAGAACAGGGAGTCAGGTATTGGCATCTAGTCAAACCTATAGATGATCATGTAGGTCAGCAAAAGGACCATAGCCATAAAGCCATAAGACCTGAAATTTTCCTTACAAGGTTACTGTCCACAAAGGTATTTCAGTTATTCAATATATTGTTTGATTTTTATTTTGCTTGTTTGTATTAATTATGTGTTTTTTCTCAATATTGTTATGAAACTTATCTAATACTTAACTTTTCAAAAGCAATATTTCTTCATTAAGTTTTATATGTTTCTGTTTTACTGTAGATTATAAATTAATAGGCTAGGAAAAATTATTTAGTAGGTAGATTATAATCATCAGATATTGCTGATGATGTGTAAACTGTTGTTTAATGTGTTGATATAAGGATGTAAAGTTGCATTAATCTATAAGAGAAAATGTTTCCTTAAAGTTTAATGCTATTGTTTTTAATAATATTTTTAATTTTTATTTCTTGTATAATCTTTCTTTTATTCAGAAACATCATGTATTAATATTCAGGACAAAAGTTGCATATTTAATTTTGCCCTTATTATGAAACCATCTATACATTTCTCACTCATAATATCATTTAACTTTTTGTTTTATTATGAAAAGAATGAATTTTTGAGTGCTTGAAAAATGATTATAATATCTACACAATTTGTAAACAAATTGTAGCTACAATGTGAAACGTAAAATTAACATTAAAAAACGTTGAAAGAGATGAAGGGTACAGAGATAAAAACGATTTTTATTCAGGTTGTACTAATTCTCATGCTTGCATTATGATAACGTCTATCTACAAATGCTTATTTCTTGTTTTCAAATATAGTTTTTTTATTTCAATAGAAAGACGTATATATCTTGTGCATAAAAATTCTTAACTGATATTAAATGATTTTACATTATTTGAGTGTTATTTTAAAGTAGTTAGCATGTACAAAAGGATTCTTAATTTATCACTCCTTTTAATGTATCACTTGAGGTGCTGTTTGAAATATTGTGTTACCTAACAGACCAGTTTTTGTATATTGTTCAATATTAAAAGTATTATATGGTTGAATGAAAACTATTTAATATTTCACTCTTTTTTTAATGAGTTTTTGTTTGTTTCTTTACAGGGAACTGTGCAGAAGTTTGTTGATGATTTTTTGTCAACAGTGTTAACTGTTGGCGATGATTTTCCTCCACCAGTTAAATGGCTATTTGATTTACTGGACAACATGGCAGTACAACATGGAATAACTGACCCTGATGTTGTTCATGCTTGGAAAAGTAATAGGTAATTTTTTTTTTTTTTCTGTGAAAGATGCTGCTCTTATCAAATAAGGTCTTTATCAGTTAAGATATTTTTCATTGTTGTATTGACTTCATAAAAAAAATTATACACCACTTATCCTCAATGGAGTTAATAAAATTATTGTTTCATATTTTATGTTTGTTACTAACTTTAATGCAACTGAACTTACAGAACTAGACATGAAAGTTGAATTCCAGTTAGATACCAGTAAATTATAATAGGAGTCAACATCACTAGAAAGGGTGGTTGTATTATTTTAAGTGGCATATTAAACACATAATATTAAGAAATGTAAGTTAAATGATTAAAATTACTGTGAAAGTTATTGTTTTACATTTTTGTGATATTCTTTGTGCATTTAAAAATGAACTTCACATTAAAAACTTTGACGTTATTTAACATTTGAGTGGACTCAAGCAAGTATTTATACTGGAAGTTAATATGTATTAAAACAATGTTAATTATAACACAATGTTACGTTCTTGGACAAAATAGGATGTGTTGATCAATCTTGGCTGTTCCATCCTCTAAACTAAATTAAAATAATTACAAAACAAAAAAAAATCTTAATATCAGCTCTTATTGTTCATATACTTATCAAGTTTATTTCTTAAATTCACTTAAATTTACTGCCTCTATAACATCTGAAGGGAAACCATTCCAAAGACTAATCACCCTATTAGGAAAATAAAACTCTGAACACAGAGTAACTCCTATCTTGCCAAAATTTATAACACTGTCTCCTAGTCCTACTGTTCTCGCCTTCAAATATGGAAAAAAATGATGCATCAACACTTGATTCCATGTACAATCTTAAACACCTCAATCAGATCTCCCCTAACTTTTGTTTTTTCCAAGAGAAGACAGTTTGAGAGATTTCAGCTTCTTCTTGTAGGACAATCTCTCTATCCTAGGCACCATTCTAGTAACCCTTCTCTGAATTATTTCCAACAACTCAATGTCTTTACTAAGGTAAGGAGCCCAAGACTAAACAGAATATTCCAAATGTGTCCAAACCAGTGATTTTTGTACAATGAAGTTATAACCTCTTTAAATTTGTATTCAATATTTTTGAAGATACAACTTAAAATTCTATTTGCCCTACTACTAGGAAAAGGACACCGATCAAGTAATACACCAATATCCCTTTCCTACATAACATTGTTAAGGTTATTCCCATCAAAATTATACTTATAATTCAAATCATGAAAGTTGCATTCAGTAAATGCTATAGTGGATAGAGTAAAAATTATACTTGTTATATATTGAGTGATGAAAATAACATAGTATAATAAAACAACTACACTGAAAGTTACATGTTCACAAGGGTTTAGCAGAAATAATGATTATTAGCTACAAAAAGTGTAGTCGAAAAATGATCATGAAGTGTTAACAATGGTATCGCAAAAATAATAATGTGTTAAGAGAACCATAGTAGAATAATGACCACTAAGCACTAATGGTATAGCACAAATAACAAGTATGTGTTAAAAAACAGAATCATTGATGGGGAGTTAAAGTGTTTGTAAAAGTCTAGTAAGCAAGACTTTCAAGTGTTAAATATTAAAACATTAGACTAGCTGAGTAGATATTTTGGAAAAAACATGGCATTATTTTTCAGAGTTAATGAAAATATTACATCTGCTTAGTTTTCATTTTAATTTCATATTTCAATATTACAGATGTGTTTGTATATCTGTATGTTTTCATCTACAGTCTGCCCTTGAGGTTTTGGGTGAATTTCATTAAAAACCCAGATTTTATCTTGGACATCAACAAAACTCCTCTTCTTGATTCCTGCCTCTCAGTCATTGCCCAGGCTCTCATGGATGCATGTTCTACCTATGAACATAGACTTGGAAAGGTAAACTAAAAGTTATTTGAAGTATCATAAGTAAACAGTGAAAATTATCTGATTGTAAATAATTGAGGTCTGATTAGAAGGGCAGTTAATATTTAAATCAGGGTTTGAGCAAAACTGGTCAGTACCTAAAATGAAATTTGAATGAAATTTTATACATAACTGAGGTTTGAGTAGGATGAGCTAATACCTTGTCTAAAATTTGAGCAAAATGAGTTGACATTTAAAATAAAATTTCAAGAGGAAGATATAATACCTATAATAAGGTTTAACCAGAAGGAGTTAATATTTAAACTAAGGTTTCAACAGAAAGAGTTATTATGTAAAATGAGGTTTGAACAGGAGGACTTGATACTTAAACTACGGTTTAACTAAGAAACAGTTGAGAGATAAATTGAAATTTAAGCGTGGGAGAGAACTTTATACTAAGCTACTGTGTTATGCAATTAAATCATACATAAATTATGAGATCACAGATAAATTAGGAACAAAATTTATAGTATTGATTGTACATTCATGAATTCTCTTTCCAGTATTTTTGTTATTTTTTTGAGTTTCCTTAATTTAAAATAGACCAGAAATTTAAATTATTTATTTTAATAAAAATGAGGTTCACAACTCAAGGCTCGTGCTTTTAGCCTGCATGTATAAATTATTCAAATAATTAGTTATTATTGAAAAAGTGTTACCTATGCATAAGGATACACGTTTGTCATTTTTCTTGCTCAATCATCATAAGTAATACACTTGAAGTACAGTTGAATCATTTAAACTTTGACCTCAGTTTGCTTACCATTTTAAATGTGCACAGAAACAGTTATCATCTCCTGAAAAACAATTATACTTACAGTACCCAACTATTATAGTACCAATATTTATCCTATTAACACATGTTGCTTTCTAGAATTTCATAATCATATGAAAACTTGTGTTAATCATCTGTGTTTTATAGCTACTTTTATATGGACCATATCCTTAAAAATTCTAAGATGATTCATCTTTTGCAAAAATTATTAGTTGTGTTTTTAATATTAAGATGCTCGCCATTTCAGCCATGGGGGCATTATAATGTGACAATCAATCCCACTATTTGTAGGTAAAAGAGTAGCCCAAGAGTTGGCAGTGGGTGGTGATGGCTAACTGCCTTCCTTCTAGTCTTACCCTGCTAAATTAGGGACGGCTAGTGCAGATAGCCCTTGTGTAGCTTTGCACGAAATTAAAAAAAACAAAGCAAAAACAATCCTTCAAACAAGCTTGCACTTTTTTGCATGTATCATAAAATTCTTTGTTTCCATAGGACTCACCTTCAAACAAGCTACTATTTGCCAAGGATATTCTTTCTTACAAGAAGATGGTGACAAAATTCTATGAAGAAGTAGCATTGTTACCTGCCATCACTGATCAAGAGATTAGTGCCAGTATGCAGAGACTTTCATTGGTGAGTAATTATTTAAATTACAAACAGAAATAACCATTAAAATGTTGAAATAAGAAGTCTAGAGGTTTCTCAAGATGAAAAGCAAATTTGTTAATAATTAAACTTACATTAAGAATTATTAACAAATAACACTAGTGTGTTTCAGTTGCCCTTCACATATGTGATTATATAAGGTGTGTATGTGTGTGTGTGTGTTTCAAAAGTCATTTCTGCTGTTGAGTACATCAGTCAAAACAATATTAAGAAACTTAGTGTGCATATCTCAACTTCACTCTGTGAAAAATAACATACACAGTCTTGTTATAATAACATCATGGTCATAATACATGGTATCCATGGCTATGAGTCATTTGTCCAAAATGTAGTTAAACAGGATTGAACAAATACAAAATATTTTCAGTTGGAACATTATTTAATTACAGTAAATGAGATAATGATCTATATCTCCAGATTGTGTCTTTATTAGTTCAATATTTTGCTATTAAAACTTCATCAAAGAATAATAATATCCTACAAGTTTAGTAGAATAGTGATAGCTCCTGATAAAGTTGTAATATCAAAATATTGAACTAATAAAGACACATTATTTTATTCATCTTAGTAGAAATGACTCATAAAAAAACTCCAGTTTGTAATAAATAAATTTAAAAATAATGATCTACACAGCAATTTTCATAACATTGTTTACACTACTTTTTTGAATGCAGTCATGTAAATGTATGTGTGAGAATACAAGCAAAGTATTATTTAACAGAACAACACATGGTCTTATAGTTAGTGTGCCTAGACTGTGAATCTGAGGATTCATGGTTTGCAACCATGCACTCTGCACTTTGAGGTCATTGATGCACAATAAGAGTGATGGTAAAAGCCCCCAGATGAGAGTACCTCAAAAGTTGGTGTTGGGTGCTGTTGTATTGTAACATTCTTCCCACTAGTCTAACAGTTTAAAATTAATTTAAAATTTTGGGTGGCTATGTGTACATAGTTCTCTTTTTAGCTTTGAGTGAAATTTTGAAACCCACAAATTGATATTATTATAATAATTAATGCATTTTATTTATATAGGAACATCATGGAGAATTTGACACTATGAATGCAGTAAAAGACCTGTACATCTATGTTGAAAAATACATCCAAGAGGTAATTCAAATTAACATCTATTAACTTTAAAATACTGAAAAAAAAAAAGACATCATATCAAATACCACGCAAAATGTAGATAAAACTGAAATTATCTTACTGTATTTTATCTGTTATCATTACAAAAAGTATGTAAGTATTGGATATAGTTATTTATTGTTATGTATGTCTGAATAAAAAGTATATTTTTATTTTATTTTATTATATAATTAACTATTATACTTATATTAACTATTTATTATATTTAAGTTAATAAGCTAGTGACAATATGTGAGGCATATTTTTAGAGATTGCTTAGAAATATCTTGAGAGCAACTGCATTATAAATTTTTAACATTTTCTGAAATATAATTTGAATGTATTATTTTTCTGTATTTAGATCTGTGAAGCTCTAAAGGATGATCCTATCTGTATTCAGACTCACCTAGCACAAAAACTTGAAATAGTAATTTGTGCTTTGCAAGGAGAAGAGGCTTCCCTGTGTTGAAGAAAAAGATATATAACAGTAGTTTATTAAAGGGTGCCAAAAACAATAAATCGAGCTTTAGGAGTGTTTCACAGAGATGGTTGAATCAAAACCATCGTACCAGTGGTATGGATGGCAAACTATGCAAACTACACTGAAAATAAGTGTAAAGGTTAACATGGAAGATATGATATAACATAAAAAAAAAAAATGTTACCCAATGATATACACATATTCAAACCTGCTTGTGCTTACATCTGTATAAAGAGTTGGGAGTTGAATCTTTTCAGCAACATTCCAGTAGCAGAAGGCCAAAGAATCCATTGGTATTGACTCTCCTAACTGAGATCAATACATAGATGTTTTTACCATTTTTCTTGACCTCATTAACATTAGTGTATGTATGTAAAATAACTGCCAGTGCCTGTTCAAAAACACAGGGTTTCTTAATTTAATGGAAATGGGAAGAATGTTTGTATATGTATATATATATATATATATATGTATAGATATATATTAATGTACATCAAATTTGTAGATTTGGAATAATGTAATGACAGGGGTTAAGCGAAGTCAAACCCGAAGGGATTTCCTATGCAGCATTACAGTTCAATTGGACAGAATATTTTTAGACTGGTGTTTTAGAATGTGGGAAAATGGGTATGTATGTGTTAAGAAGGTTTTTTCTTGTTTTTATAAAAGAAAGGACTTTTTCATTTTAAATGTCTTGTTCTTGTATAGATTAGGTTAATAAGATAATAATACCTGTGTAATTTAATAGAACCATACAACTAGTTTTTGCCTGTGATATGCTTTTTTGGTTTTATTTTAAAGTGTAGCTATTGTTGAAGAGAGTTGTTCTCACAAAATTATCTCATCTGTTCTTCAATTTGAGATAAATCTTTTACAAAGTAATTGAACATTGCGGTGTGTCTTTGAATATTATAAGGAAAGCATGCTTCACAAGATTTTAATTATTCAGTGATAGTTTATACACATGATTGACTGATGGTGTTTTCTATTGATCATTATGATGATAAGGAACTTTAATCAAGTTTTGCGTGTTTCTTTATTTGATATTTATTGATAGCTTCTATGTACCTGTGTGTGAACTTTTCGCTAAAATATTATGCTTACATTTGTAAAAAAATAAAAATAAAAATTGTGTTTATACGTGCACATGTACTTAACTGATATATTTGTTTCAAAAAGTAGGGTTTGTTTTCCTTTACTTCCGTACTTTGTCAGGTATTTTTCTATCAACAGGTAATTCTGTATCTATACTGACAAACAATAAAATATTGGTTAAACAATGTTACTGGAAGGATGGTATTGCCGTTTATTAATGATATTATTACAACATTTTTATTCATATACACATAAGCGGTTTTACCTATTGGACAAACTGGGCAATTGTCCAGCCCCCCTCGCACGCACGCGCGCGCGCGGAAGGACGTCTGATATTATGCCTATTAATCTACTTCTGAAATTTCTTATCATTATGGGGTCCCATTTACTGAATCCTGCCTGAGGCTCCAGAATGACTAAGACTGTCTCTATATATACATGTAATCACGTTTAAACGTTTAGAGATCTCGAATCAAAAGCAGCTAAAAACTGTATTCATTTTTCACTTTGTTCTTTGTCTTTGTTTTTTTTTACAAGTTACATGTACACATGCTCTGTACAGTAAATGATGTATGTTTCAAGTAAACAATCATTATTGTACAGTGTATTAGGTTAGTTACCTTTCTCAGATCAATGAACCTCACTTTTGCTTTTAATCCCATAATTACTGAAATTGTTGTGCCCATCACATGTATCGAAACTTTGTTATTAGCATCCAAAGTCCGTAGACGTACGACTATGCGTACGGAAATCATGGCGAAATTTCAAAACATCCGTTTAACACTTGCCATTTTTGATGGCCTAGTAGTTAGAGCACTTGACTCGCCATCTGTGGGTCGCAGATTCGATTATCATCATTAAACATGCTCGCCTTTCAGCTGTGGGAATGTTATAATGTGACGATTAGTCCCAGTATTCGTTGGCAAGGAATAGACAAGAATTGGTGACGGGTGTTGTTGATTATCCACTTATCTTCTAGTAAGTCTAGTTTATCACATAAAAATTAGGGACATGTAACTTTGGAGTAGCTTTGAGCGAAATTCAACAAACAGACAAAAACTTTCCCCTTTTTTATTTCAAATTAATTGTATAAGTTGGTACCAGTGATCAAAAATACCTCTGCACTGACTGTTCTTCAACAAGTTTTTAAGAAGCGGTCATTCGAGTATTGCAATATATTAGTTCAAAGTTGTTAAAAGTAGGGGAAGTAAATGCTGAAAACATACTCTTTCCACTGTCTTAACATTATCTGTTTATATTTTTCATTGAGCATTTCAGATTTTATGAAGCAATATTCTAATGAGTTTCGAATATACATTTTGAAAATCTGCCTCAAGGAAAAAGCCACATGACCTTGAGGGGAGAGATTATAAGTTTAGGTCTGTCAGTTCCCCCTTTATTACGTTAGTAAACGTGGGGTGATAAATGATACAAACTCAACTTATTTGGATTTCACTGGAACCTCATGTTTGCAGTAAATTGAGGATTTGTCCAACCCTGCTACGGGCGAAAAGTAAACCTGACCTTTTGAAGAGTTTAGTTCACGTTATTCAACTTAACTTTTTTTTAAAAAATTCATGTTATAGCGAATTTACTCTGTTGGACAGTCACTTATTAAATAATAGTCTTGACGGATTCGTTAACTGTCATATAATGGCAAGGGTAATTCGAGGAAGTTATAATGATTCTAATAATACAGCTGAATATGAACTTATTTTTGTGTTGTACAACGTGTTTTTTTTTAATCGCATATATAGAAATTAAGAGCTTATTTCCCACTATATTACACAACTTTTAAATCAATTTTTATTATAATTTATATGACAGAATAGATTAAAGTATGTTTGTTTGTCATTCAGCACGAAGCTACACAATAGTCTTATCTGTGCTGAGCACAGTACAAGTATAAAAACCTTATGTTTAAGAGTCATAAGCCACGGAATTAATAATGAACCACAGTGGATGATAAACTATTAATGTATTACTTACTGGCCTTGCTACAGGAACAACAGTGGGCTTGAAAACTGATCTATACAGCCAGTTCTGAAACTGCCTTCAGTATATAATTATATATATGTACGTTCTTTGTTTATTGAAAATAATTATTATTTTTCCAAGATTAACGCACAAGTTGTCTCTAGTAATTGCATTCAGTTTTGGTGTTCGAAACAAGGGTGTGCTGCAAACGAATGCCTGAAGCAGTGAGCGTTAAAAAACTACATCATAAATTCCAGAATTTTGGTGTTCAAGAAGTGAAGCCACTCGGAAAGGATACAAAGAACCTTCATTGTATCATACAGACGCATAAATGTCTAGATAAAAATAAAGGGTTAACTAAACAAATAAGTTAAATTTATTAGGCTTAACAACGAATGTTTTCACCAGAGAATCTGAAGGGGGAGGGTTAAAGAACTACAAGGTTATGGTGCTGGGATCAAATTTCAGGATATTTACATATACAAACGTTTCACAAGCTCCCCAGACTTAGCACCACAGTCTATACACGGAATTCGCTTTTATTCAAACAGTCAGTACCATATAAAATATTAGAATATCTTGAATGAGGTTTTATATAATTTATTTTATAAGTCGGAACTACTTTGAAGTGTTTAACAAATCAAACAAGAAACAGCAGCTCGATAACTATAGTACAATGTAATTCTAGTTCTCTGTTGTATTATTATATATTTATTGTTCAAAAATGAACAAAGCATTATCTAACGAGAATATAAAAATATCAGAGGTTTTCAACCAAATAAACGACTTGCAAACAGTTAAAAAATGGCAACAAAGCAAGTAGCATTAGATTTTAACAACGTGCTATGAGAATGTTCTTAACTAATAGCTCTAATCTAGCACTTCATAACTTCCATTTTCTGGTCGCCTGAATAATAATGATTGGCGTGATCAATTTTTCCAGACAAATAATATTCTTAATAAAAATGAATTATTCACATTACAATTACATTAGCAGACCTGCAAAATATTTACGGTCAAACCAGTATTTTTATTCCAACATGTCTTTAAGTACAGAACCACTAAAATAATACTAAAGTATTTTAATCTTAGAAGCCTAAACCTATTAGGGTTTCTTATCTTAAGCCTAACAGAGGCTTAACTAGGGTTTTCAGCGCCCGGGGACAAAGTCAGTTTTTGCGCCCTCTCGTGACAAAATGTAAGCCATAATTCCTAATTATGTAACATCAATTTGGCGCCCCCACCCCCGATGCTGCGCCCGAGGACAGATGTACCCCCTTGTCCTCCCTAGCTACGCCACTGAGGCCTAACATTTGTTAAGTCTATTTGATGAAGCGATAACACAAGCTAATGTATGGTTTCTGTCTTATTTTAGTTAAAGCTAAACTTTACCGCATTTAATAGTATTAACAAATAAACGTATAATTTTAATCTACAACATATCATTTAACCATTTTGAAACTGATAAGCTTTCAATACGTTGTTGTACAAACTGTTTACTAACTAAAGTACATTTACATTCACCTTTGTTTTGTTGACATACCTCTGTGCCACTGAGAGGCTTAATAGATTGATGCATTTCGTACGTGATGAAAGAAATGCATTGTGTTTAACAGAACATTTTAAGGAGTCATATTGTTTGTTTGTTTGTTTTTAATTTCGCGCAAAGCTACTCAAGGGCTATGTGTGCTAGCTGTTCCTAATTTACCAGTGTAAGACTAGAGGGAAGGGCAGCTAGTCATCACTATCCACCGCCAACTCTTGGGCTACTCTTTTACCAACGAATAATGGGATTGACCGTAAAATTATAACGCCCTCACGGCTGAAAGGGTGAACATATTTGGTGCGACAGGGATTCGAACCCGCGACCGTCAGATTATGATTCCAATGCTTTAACTACCTGGTCATCGTCAGACAGTTCCTATTGACCATACCGAGCCGTACGATATATAGTTATATACTGTGAGTGAAGTAAGCCTAAAATGTGTGGAAATATGCATATTTCAGGGTCTTTTTTAATCCAGTTACTATAAAACAAGTTACGCAATCGAACCAGCATCTCTGATAATGGGTGATAACACACACAGTGATGATCTTTATATCGAATGCTCTTCCTGGCTCGGCCTTCCTAATTTGTGTAAAACATTCCACTTGTAGCATTTTGGATTAAAAGAAAGAACGAAACCAGAAATACACTAAATTAATCAGATCAAATTTATTACAGTACATCGTACAGAGAACAAAAAGCAGACATACATATGATTTTGTTTTCAGTATTTAATTTCGTCTCCATATATTTATAAATATATATATATGTATATATAAACGAATAAAGTGTAAATCAGGATTATTTTCCTTTACATATGTAAGAGTCTAAAACCAAGCAGCAGTATGTTTACTAATCTACATTTTTAAATTACAAATTAATGTGGTGTACTAAAGAAAACATTCCCATTTTAATCCATATTATCCCTTTATATCTAAGGTAACAAAATAAAACTTTAATACAAAAATACCTCATACAACATATCATCATAAAAGGATAACGAATATTTCAGTCTGTGTTTGACGGTGAGGAAAATTTAGAATAAAACACTATTATACTAGAAATTGCAAGAATATGTAACCAGAAGAAAATTACGTAACTAGATATAAATTTCTAATATGCGAATAAGATTTTCTTTTTTTCAGAATAATATATCCAATTTTGATAATTCTTACAACTATTTTTAATTAAGCACATAATTTTAATGCAAAACTAATTTGGAAGCTTAATTCTAGGGAAAATTATTCCCCAAAATACCCTGTTTTGTATTGGAAGGATTTGATTATTTAATTTTAAAACTGTTGTATAGAGACACTGGGGGAGGTGGAATTCGTGCTGGCCTTAAAAATCACATCTGTAACTACACAAAATCATAATAAACTCGCTAATAAAAAATACTTAATATCGGTTAATACAATTCTCAGAGGAGTAATGTACTGGCATTTATAATCATACGTATATGATATCATGTAATGGTATCTTTCTAGCGAATTTTAACGATCAGAAATTGCATTTGATATGTTTACAGTTTAAAAACGCAACACATTTTGTTATTTCACTTTATGAACTTTGAAGTCAGTTTAAAGAAAAATAAAATTACTTTTATAAATAAAACATTTTTACAGAAACATTTAAAATGATGATTTACACTGAATAGTAAATGACAAAATCGTGTAAAATGCAAAATAAAAATAAGTGTAGTCACGCGAAATGGAAATGTTATAGAATCCTAGGAAATTGAATAAATAACGCAACAGCATCCTACAAAAACTCAAGTCATAATATAACATTCTCCTGAAATAATAGATTCATTTCTAGTTAACTTACTTGTTAAGTATATTTAATTACAGTAAGTAAGATTTCTTTTTAAACAGGTTGAAATGTTGGGCATTAGTATTACACCACATGATCCCTTAAACGAAGTTATTAGTGCAACTAAACGTTGATGAAGCCTTAATTAACAACAACAGTTAAGAAAACGCTCTAACTTTGAAAATGGAGAATAACTATATCGTCGTTCAATGGGTGACACATACGTTTTTTATACTAAACAACTACGTTGTTCAAGTAAAAGGCTTTCATTGATCTATAGGCTTACGTTTATAGCGAGTATTAAGTAGAGGTGGTCCGAACCTCCTATTTTTGTGAAATAAAAACATTATGCTTATATCACTATTGCTCAGCTGCTAATGGTATTTAACGTTTTCTCTATAGTTTACATTATTCTGATGGAGCGTTAGTATTTTTGAGTTTGAAATAGTTGCGAACACTCCAGATCCCCGTAGCATCGTTGTCATGCTTTCT
The DNA here is from genome assembly GCF_004210375.1 of Tachypleus tridentatus. Taxonomy (NCBI): domain Eukaryota; kingdom Metazoa; phylum Arthropoda; class Merostomata; order Xiphosura; family Limulidae; genus Tachypleus; species Tachypleus tridentatus. The sequence goes on along the minus strand of NC_134835.1, from coordinate 100,492,977 downwards.
CCACTGATTGTGTTTTGGTTTGTTTTAAATTTCACGCAAAGCTAAACGAGGGTTATCTATGCCAGTCGTCCCTAATTTTGCAGTATAAGACCAGAGGGAAAGCAGGTAGTCATCACCACCCACCGCTAACTCTTGGGCTACTCTTTTACCAACAAATAGTGGAATTGACCGTGACATAAAAACACCCCCACGGCTGAAAGGGCGAGCACGTTTGGTGTGACGAGAATTCGAACCTGCAACCCTTAGATTACAAGTCGAGTGCCTTAACCACTTGGCCATGCCACGCCGATTGTGTTTAGTACAACATGTGTTGACTTTTGATTTCGCAAATTAGAATATCTTTTCAAACATTCTGCGTACGGACTTGAGTACTTTTGTAGCAAGAAAACTGTCACATGTAGAATGCATAAGTACAGTTACGAGAACCTTCTCTTACAGTGTTAAAAAACAGTAGTTATTAAAATAACAGTAACAACAATTACATCATAAAATACTTATCTCGGTAAAGAAAAAAATTTAACCAGAGGCACATTGAACACCTTAAACTTTATCCAAAAAATCGTCTAATTATTAGTAAGTAAACTCCGAAATGGGTGAAGAGATTTACTGAAACCCATATTTATAGTTGTTTTACTATCAATTATTACTGAGACAGTAAAATCATCTATCGATTAAAGATTCTTTTTTTCTAATTTGCAAGATGAAATCCAGTACATTGTGTTTGTAAATTCAAACTGCTACTTTCGTAAACTAGCATTGATTTCTTTCACCTGTCTTTCCAATGAAGTGATACTACGAAGCTGCGTGTCAGTGTGTAGGATATTACAAGAATCGACGAACATGTTCGATTTAAGAATTATATTCTGACGACGAATGATGAAAAGCACATTGAACAACTTCGGCGACAGCTTCTGAAACATTTGTATCGTGTCCAAACTTTACCGAATAAAACTAGCTATTCTAAAAGTGCCTTTGGTGAAATTCAGTTCCTCATTTTGAAATCATTTTAACGTATAACTATTTTAAATACAATAATTTCTTTATATTCACCCTGTACGTTCTGCTATAATATCATGCCACATGTTATTATCCAAAGTTCAAGCAATTTATAAAACAGCATTGAAATAATGTATGATTGCATCACAAAAGCAATCTAGAAAACAAATTCAACGTAGTTGTATAAATGATTGCGAAACAAGAACGTTAATTTTCTGCTTTAGTTTTCTGTGGACGCTTTATAACAAAAAGTAATTTTACACAGTTTTATCTTATCATACTATGGTTGATGATTAAAACAAAAACTCATTTGCTTGTTAGTTAGTAAAACCAATTTATTGCTTTAGTTAGCATAAAACGGTTTATTTTGAGTTTAGTTATATCCTTACTACACTAGATGTCGCACCTCGGAAGAAAATATCATCTGGTTATTAGTAAGCAAAAACATTTTTTTTCAAAACCGAAAACGGGTGAAGAAATTTTCCGAGACTCATATTTATTGTTAAATGTTAATAAAAGTGTAGACAAAAATGATTGAGTGTGCGACCTAAAGGAATGAAATCAAAATTGGTGGCTAAAAGGATAGTTACAGTTAGATAGCATTGATAAGTACCTTTTCTTTCACTTTTTGATTAGATATCATGACTTTTTAACAATACAAATCAACAAGCCATAGCAAATAAGAATGAGGCATTCGATAATAACCAACAGCAGCTTAAAGATCGCAACCCTAATACTCGGAACAGACCTTTACAGAACCAACCAAATTAAAAAAATATATATATAAGGTGATAATTTTTCTCTTTAAAAGTTTTAATAACTTTCTTTATAAGTAATGCCATATAATTTAGATTAACAGTTTCTTATAATCACTCTCATGTAACTTGCACATCTGTATCAGGAATCATTATTTATGCTAATTGATTAAGCTAGTATTACATGACGCTAAATGCTTTTTAATTAGGATAATTTCATAACAGTTATTAAATCTGTGTTGAAAAGTTGGCAATGAAAACCCGTATGATTCTTTTGAAAACTTGAACTAGAAACTGCTAATCTAATTTGATTGGCCAAATCAATGTTATTAATCTCTACATTTTATGCATTATAGTTCTGCTACTCTAAATCAACTTTTTCTAATCCGATTGGCAAAAAGCTAAAAACACTTCATATTTATTTTTATATGAAGCTATATTAAAAATTTTAGACCGTTACGCAATGTGACTTTTTGTTTCAAGCACGTGCAACCATTTTCGTCACATATAAACGTTTTTTATTGAATAACTTTGCACATGTGGCTTGTGTTTATTCCAAATGAGACTTCTAATTGTGGGCTGAAAAGATCTGCGAGTGTACCCAAATTTAAAAATATCTACAGAAGTTAAATATGTTTTTCTCTCAAGTTTCTGTACTTTTGGTGCAAAGAAAAAAACAAAACAAAGAAAGAAAACCAAAATTGTAGATTTTATATTTCTTAATGGATTCCCTTGAAATTCGGTGTGTGAGATAAGAGGCCAGTAGAGCAAATCAACTGAAAATATACGATAGTTTGGATTACCACAGTCCGAAATACAAAGGGTGGGAAATCACTAATCTATCACTCCTGTTAATGGCTTTACTTCCTCACTCATGATGAATGAGGAAGTAAGACCATCTATCAATTAAAAAGATATTTTTGTTGTCTTTTTTCTGTTCTAACTGTAAGATGAAATCAAATGAAAATATTTATTTGGACTAACTTTTACCATCCTAAGGATTTACCTTAGCGCGTAAAATAATGCGGCAATTATTCAGTAAAGTACTTATAGGATTGAACTTTTTCAGTAAAGGAGTATTGTTCAGTAACATAAAAGGTCACCTAATACATAAATTAGTAGATTTCTACAGAATATTTTGGCTACCTTATGCACAGTCTGTGTGATGCATTATGAACAGATGCAGACTTAAGTATCCATAAAACATGCCACCTTCAAGACCAAAAGAAAAATGATAAACTTCGAATTCGTATGGATAATGTAGGAATATAAGGGCCCAAGGTAAGAAAAATAGTTCCTATCCTGAAGTTTAGTTTTATTCTTTTCAGTTTTAAATATTCACTTAACAATAACTTATAAGCACATGCACCACGCAAAGCACCATTAAGATCAACACTTATGAGTATTATGAACTACATTTAGGTTGTAGCAAGTAAAAATTGGTTAATTATATCAAGTAATACATAATTATATTGAATTCTTGTAAACCTTGGTGTTTGTGTATAATAATTATCTGGATACAGAAATGTCTGACAGTGTTTAAAACTGAGACAATTTATATATACTTCAGAATAAGATGTCGTGCCCATAGTAACGTAATTGCGTTGATTTTACAGCCATAAAAGTAACGTTTTCAACTCGATAAACATCTAAAAACTGTAATTAACGTTACTAGTACGATAAGATATTTGAATTGTTTTAAAGCATACAATACTTTATTTCGGATTATATTGAGATATCAAAATTCACTTTCAAGCAATTCCCCTTTCTCAACTTTGCTTTTGATGATATTTATTACATTTGATATTAAATTTGTGATCGCAAGAATATTTGGCAGTACAAATAAAATTCATCTCTCATAAAGCACTAATTTCATGTTGTTGACACTGTTAAGAAAGTTACGAAAATTAGATGCTGAAAAAGATTTCGTTTTCACATTATATACAAGTATTTATGACTGCTACTATAGCTCATTCTATTTCATTACATAAAACAGATTAAAAGATGAATTATATATCTATGTATATTTATATACCCTGTTTACTGAATTTGGCAATACTTAACCGATGCTAGAACCAGAGATAGAGCTTCAAGAAGAAAGCATTAATTCGAATGTTTAAGAACAGCAAGAAAGCTTTGAAACACACTTGGTTTCACCTGTCGCTTTGAATCTGAATTCATAATAGACAAAGGTGCTAACGAGGGAAAAATACACTGAGTTTAGTTGCACAAAAAACATGTACGTATGTGTGCATAGTTAATGACAACATATTTACATCACCAATCTTGGAATTATTAAAGTCACAATTCTGTAAACCTGACGCACAGATATAGATTGTCAAATTCACATGTCAGCCCAATGGAACCTTTTGGATGCTAGTCTACTTGAAAGAATATCTCTGAAACGAAATTAGTAGTTCTTTCTGCCGCGTCAGATTAGTTTTCTGATTAACCATCATCTATCCACCAACATTACTTTGTTCCAATTTTTATACGTATAAAATCACTGGTAAAACAGTGACCAACTGGGCGTAAAAATCCAGGCCACCTAATCCAGATTATTTTGAATAAAAACACAGTGTTTATTGATACGGTGACGAAAAATCTCTTAAATAGAACTATTACGATTTACTAGCACGTACAAGAAACGGCCATTTTAAAACGGTTTAAATTTTTTTCATTCACGTTTTAAGAGGCCTTTAAAGAAACAGTGTTGGTCGGATACAATTTTTAAACTGCTTAAGACCGCTCTTTAAAGAAATAGGCGTAATGTAAAGAGAGAGTTTACCAATGACATTAAAACACCAAATGTAGCTGGAAAAAAAAAAACTTTCACGGTAATAATAACTGAGTGCGAGAAAAATATTAACATGGGAACAATAAACGCCACAAGGTTTACTTTAAGAAGAAAGTGTTTATGTGGCATTAGTGATAACAAGAGAAAAGCGCAGCGAAAATCGAAACGAATAACTTGAACTAAAATTATAAAGCAAGTGTGTGATCTCTTAGTCACATTGGTTGCAATTATGTAGCACCAACTTTTCAGTAACACAAATGTGTCTAGATATGTTTTAGATGTGTAAGTATATTACCATCTCTATTTAGTCTCTTCGAGAACACTGACAAGTAGTGAAATACTAGAAAGTTACAGTGGAGTGACTAACAAAACCGGATTCCATGGACCATATTTACACTTTGACACTAAACACGTAAAGTCTCGGTTAAGTTGTTTAATCAAAATTTGGCTGTAAACAGTTCTATCTCTGAGATCCTCAGAAAAAGTCCAAAGATCTTCAAGACGTTCCTTCAGTGTCCTCACTACAGGCACTTGGATGACTTCAAGGCCAAACCAGTTTTCAAAAGAGACGATTACAACAAAACTCATCTATATGAGATCACAGCTAGAAAGAGATATTCGCATCATCCATTGTGACTTTGACTGTTCCATGTCCTATAAGTATAGATTTACTGTTAACATGGTTGCAAACGTGACATTTATAGGTCCAGTAAATTTAGATTTTACAATAAATATCGTACTAAACTTGAACTGTTACACTTACTGCAAATATAGGTACTATCATAAACATGACAGTAATCATGAGTTCCTTCATTTCTTCTAAATGGACATACTACTGTAACCATGATAGTAACCATGAACTGAAGATGGCACTGTTAAACATGATAGTAAACACGAGTTGTTTCATTTCTTCTAAATGGAAATGCTAAAATAAACATGCTAGTAGACATGAAATGTTCCATTTCCTGTAAATGGAGACAATACTCTTAAACAAGATAGTAAACACAAACTGTTCCATTTTCTCTCAATGAAAATACTACTGTAAACATGATAACAGACATAAAACGTTCTATTTCCTGTAAATTTGATAGTTAGTAAACATGAAGTGTTCCATATCCTATAAATGGAGATGGTACTGTCAAACAGGTTAGTGGATATAATCAGTTCCACTTTCCGTAAATGTAGGTACCACTGTAAACGTAGTTACAAATTTAAATTCTTCCGTATCCACTAAATTTAGACACTACTTAAAACACGGTGTCAAACCTGCAGGTGTATATGTTACTTTACACTTTTTACCAGAATTGTTCTAACGGTTGTAGTTGATTTGTTTTCATCCATGTAATATTGATCAATCCAGTAAATAAAGATCTAGGTTTTGACTGTTCCTTCACTTGTAAACATGGCATACAAGCATTACAGTAAATGTGATTAACAACTATCATGCTGCAACTGAACTGTTCCATCTCTTGCTGATACAGATGATAATATTAATATAATGTCCTATTTCAAACTTCCCATCTACAGCAACTGCTCCTGTAAGCATGTTTTTCATCTTTTGCAAATGTAAACGTTACTGAAAATGTAGAACAAAACTTGAAGTTTCCATCTTTCGCAAATGTGGACGTTACTGAAAATGTTGAAGAAAACTTGAAGTTTTCCATCTTCTGCAAATAAATACGCCACCAAAAACGTTAAACAAAATTTGAAGTTTTCCATCTTCTGCAAATAAAGACGCTACTATGAACATGGTGCCATATTTCAGATGTTCCATCTCCTAGGGATTGAGATGTTACTGAAAACATGGTACCATATTTGAGGTGTTTCATTTTCTGCAAATATAGACGTTACTATACATATCGAACTAGACTTGAACTGTTTCATCACCTGCAAGCATACATGCTACAGCCTCCAGTCTGTGAGCAAGGAAAATACGTTGACCATTTGAATCACATTCTAATGCTTCCAGGATCTATAGTACAAATAAAAAAAATGGAGATACATCTTAAACACTTAACAAGACTAAAATGAATAAATAAATGCCATATTATGACAATGATTATTAAAACAACTAGCACGCCAACGAAGGTCAATGGATACACACATAAATTTATTCTTCAATTAAGAATTCTGTCTAATTACATACACCAAGAAGTCAAAAACCTTTAGGAAAACTTGAAAAGAATAACATTGTTCTTATTACAGGTATTAAGTTTACGTTTTGTTGGTAGTATGCTTTAATGTATTTAATTTTCTATCGAATGTAATATTCAGTTTTTTCATATTAATATATCATACAATAAATGCCCTTCTTAATGCCCACCAAAAGTATTTCACTGGTAGCAAACTTCAACACACATTTAAATAATACAATGCATCCCCAAAAAGAAACCTGAAATTCACTGCATTAACAGAGAAAATTCTCTACTCAAGACTTGCATAGATTACAATAATACTACAGTATCACTAACCTGACCTCTATAACGATTCACATACGTATAGAGCTCCTTCAGAGCACTTGAAATGTCCACTTCTCCTTGACAAGCCTATAATAATATGGTTGAGTTGAAAACCTTTTCAATGGCTTTTTTTTTTTGCCAAAATATAAATGCAATTTTTTATCAGTAGTTTGGTTGGTTAGTTTTTGAATTTCGCGCAAAGCTACACGAGGGCTATCTGCGCTAGCCGTCCCAAATTTAGCAGTGTAAGACTAGAGGGAAGGCAGTTAGTCATCACCACCATCTGCCAACTCTTGAGCTACTCTTTTACCAATGAATAGTGGGATTGACCATCACGTTATAACGCCCCAACGGCTGAAAGGGCGGACATGTTTGGTGTGACGGGAATTCGAACCCGGGACACCCTCAGTCAAGCGCCCTAACCACTGGCCATGCCGGACCATCAATAGTTTGCAAAATCGATTTAAATAATAATAATAATAAAAATACACTACAGAAGCTTCAACCGAATTCTCTACTATTTTGTGAATGATATTAAACAAGTTAAAAGTATGTTTATTTCTAATTATCTTACTTTTGTTTCACCTCAAAGCCAGTAACTGTTGATGAGAAAACAAAAACAAAGAATTAGTGTTCACTTTGAATTCAGTTGTTCTTAATAATTTAACATTTTGAAACACACTGTGTATAATGTGAAAATACTTATATTGTTTTTATACTATTGAACAATACATAGTGTCACTTTCAAATCCGATTGAAACAACTGTGCTGCTTAATTGATTTAATAAACAATATGTGGTTGGCAATATGATACTTTTTATAAAACAAATTAAGGTTCGTTAACCATTATGTTTGATTACAGTATGTTTTGCCAGTTTAACAGAGAAAGAACAATTATCTTAGCTTATAAACTTTTCAGTATGATATACAACGTGTAATTAGTTTCAACTTTTTTCTTTCATCTAGTCATTAGAAACAGAATATTTTTAGCATAACTTTGTTATGGTTGAGGGTCGCAGGTTTGAATCCCTGTCGCACCAAACATGCTCGCCCATTCAACCGTAGTGGCGTTAGTAAATTACAGTCAATCTCACTATTCGTTTGTGAAAGAGTAGCCCAAGAGTTAGCGGTGGGTGGTGACCACTAGCTTCCGTTCCTTTAGTCTTACACTGCTAAAGTAGGTACGGCTAGCGCAGATAGCCCTTGTGTAGCTTTGCACGAAATTAAAAACAAACTATCTGGTCATTAATAGAAAATTGGTACTTTTTGAGCAGGTTTACCATAAGTACAAAATTATAGTTTTAATTGTTCAGTTATAATAGTTCACGATGGGGTTTCATGTAAAAATAGTACATTCACAGTATAACAATGAAACATAATCATTTAGTGTAGCTTACCACCACACGGACACTACAAAGTCATAAACTCTAAAACATGTTGGGTTTTTTTCTTTAAGTCTACTAGTAGAACTAACAGACATTATTACTGTGACCAACAATATGGTGCCGAAAGCAAGGCATAATGTTATGTGGAAGCACGTAAAACGAGGCAGGTGGAAACGGTGTTATATACACCCTTGTACAAATTAATTGAAACAAATGGTCATTTTACAATATTTTCAGCATGGCGGTCGGTGTAGGCTCGCTGGACCCGCTGATTTCCTTTAACAGTCATTTTTTCACACAGACGATGTCATTAGCTGTGTTTTGCAGTATGGTCGATCTATTTTTGGAATATATGACGAAATTTTGAGGAATATTATGTCATTCGAAATTGTGTTAGAAGGGCAAGGAGACTAGTCAGAAAAACAATTTCTTATCAACTCAATGAAGAAAAAACGGTATCAATGGGGTCTGAAATATAAGAACTGGATGCAAGAACAATGGAGGAAGGTGTTATTCAGCGACGAGACTCATTTCTTCGTACAGGGTCAAAGAAGTCTGCATGTTCGCAGATCTCCAGGTGAGAAACTTCGAGAATCTCACATCAATAAGTTCGTAAAACATCCCTCAAAGAAGATGTTTTCGGGTTTTTCAGCTGCTATGGCGTCGGAGGCTTAAATATCGTAGAAGGTATGATGCGAGTACCACAGTAATCGAAGTTTTGCAGAGAAGAGTCGTTCCAGAATTGAAAAAAAGATTTCCAGATGGATCTGGCATTTTTCAGCAAGATCTGGCTCCGTGCCACACATCGAAACTTGTGAAAAATTTTATGACTACAACGCGAATAAAGGTGCTGGACTGGTCTGGAAACTCTCTGGACTTAAATCCTATTGAAAATATTTGGGCGATTTGTAAAGAAAGACTTCGGGGAAAAGACTGTACTACGAAAGATAAGCTAATTGAGGTGTCTTACCGCGATCCAAAAATTAGTAAAGATTGAAGTCAACTCGTGGACTCGATGCCAAAGCAGATTAATGATCTTCTGAAAAATAAAAGCCGTCATATCATGTTTTAAATTGTGAGTAATTTTTGGATTCTCAGAAATAAAACGCAAAAAATTGAAAAAATCGTAATTTTCCGTCTTGTTTCAATTAATTTGCACAAGGGTGTAGGGTCACATGGTACCAAAAGTAGAACCAAGAATTAGCGTTAAATGGAATTACGGGAAACCTGAAGTAAATGGAAACGTTGTTACACAGACTCTCGTGGTACCAGAAGGACACATTGCTATGTGGAGTCCAGGAATGATAGGAATATAACCTAGAAAGTGTTATATTATATTAAGTAGTGCTAACAGTAACAAAGCTGTTTGCGCTGTGCTCACAGTGGACTTATTTGTAGGGAGGATAGAAGAGGACAATTTGTTTTAACTTTCGCCTGAAATACACGTTGAGCTTGCATACATTATATCAAAAATAAATTAAAAGTTATAACTTCGTACAAAATAACGTTTTCCACTTTTGAAAATATTAGAAGTAAACATTTAACTATCTGATGTACCCACTTCCCAAGTTTCGCTCTTTGACTCATCTTATGTTAAATTATATGATAACTGTGAGCCGAGCGTAATAGTGTAGTTAACATACCTGCTACTAATGAATATGCAGATAAATAGTTCACAACCTATTACCCTTCCCCTTCACATTCTCCTTTCCACCAAAATATCGCTTTGAACTTTAAGAGACTGAGTGATTTATTTATATTTGCTCAAACAAGAGTTGCCCAAGAGATGGCGCTGACTAGCCATTTTCTAGTCTAGAGGTTTGAATAAAGGACGGCTAGAGCAGATAGCCCTTGTGTGACTTTACTCAAACATCTGAAAAAAAAAAGAAACAACACAAAAAACACGAATTATTTTAACGTCATTCGTTTAGCCTCATCACTTCACAATTATGTAACAGAATATTAATTGCAACAGAAAATGAGCAAATATTAGACGAACGTTCACTAACCGTGGACAAACTTTGCAACGCAGCTTTTAGATGTGCTGCGGATACGACCGGAAGTGCTGCAACATCCTGATAAAACTTTTCTACCATCTGTTTGTAGGCTGGAATGTCCCGAGCAAACAACAGCTTACTTGAGGGGGAATCCTAAAATAAGGTTCAAGAAAAATAGAATCGCTTCAAAATTTTGGAGATATAATAATAATATTATGAACAGTAAACATGCATCACTATTGGTGAAAACAGATTTAGAAAATAACGGAATGACAGTTACTTTCAGGATTAACAAGATATTTTAAAATGACTGAAAGATAGACGTTTCAAAGAAACATAAAACTAATTAAACAGCTGTTATTATCAAAAAACATCACCGGGCCAAGGAGATTAAGCGACACCTCAAACTTTCTAACGCCGCTATAAGCAAACTAACGAGTTATTGAAATCGTTTCTGACTTGTTTGTTTTACAATTTTCACACAGTTATTATGAAAATCAAGAACAATAAAAGAGTCGATCTAATTAAATAGGGTTCCTTTACAGCAACGTTCGAAAGTTATTCACGTGAAAGAACAAGTTGACTAGGTGCTCCAGAATCAATGATAACCCTTAACAAAAATTTACATTAATTTTTCTCTAATGAAATAAATTAATTAAGATAAATATTTATGTCTCTTCAGAGAGACATACTATTTTCTGTTATTTATTCTTCCAAACAATTTGCAATGGACCACCATTCCTTCTTTTCTCGATGCAATGACTTGAAACTTGTAGGTTTATTTATACCTTAATCCAAACACCTTTTTCATTTTTATTATTTATATATTATTGAGATTTTTATGTGCTCAAAAGTCGAACAACCTGAAATATATATTTTGGGTTTTTACACTATCATATTTACAGCAATTAAGATGGAATTTGGCAAAGCTATAATATTTCATGCGCTTAACACGTTGACAAATAGATTAGACCATTTTGAGTCTTTTTTGGGGAGGTCAGAGCTAACAAAAAAGCATAATTTGGGGTTTGGTTTGTTTTGAATTTCGAGCAAACGTACACGAGGGTAGGTCCCTAATTTAGCAGTGTAAAACTAGCGAGAAGGCAGTTAGTCATCACTACCCACCGCCAAATCTTGGGCTACTCTTTTACCAACGAATAGTTGGATTGGCCAGCACATTATAACGCCCCCACGATTGAAAGGACGAGCATGTTTAGATAACTTTGGGGGTTTACAGTCAAATACTCTGTCATTATTTGATCCATTTTCATATTATTCTATAGGTTTCATACATATTAAACCAAAAATAGTGTAAATTTCCATTTTTAGTAACTATAGAAGCGTGAATATATCGCAAAAAGTAAAATTTTAGGATTTTTGATAATTACTCCACAATTTTTAGCCAACTTACATGGGATTTGGTACAAAGATACCTTTCATGCAAGTCTCGCACATAAAAAAATATGGGGTATTTCCATTTTTGGCCAATTTATAGGGGTCAAAAAGTTAAATAAACCCATTATTTTATAGATTTTGATAAATTATTTAGCTACATTTCGATTAATTTATGCTGGACTTAGTATAAAGATACTCTTTGCAAGTTCCAAACACAGATATATATACAACTTTGGATTTTTGGTTTTTGTTCAATTTTTCAGCGAGGAAAGCACAATTCATGGTTTTCATTAACTGTTCATATGTACTTTAACCAAGTTACATGGGATTTAGTAAAAATATACCTTCTTGTAGTTCTCAAGCAGTTATATGGAAACTTTTCGATTTTACTGCTGCCAGAATTTGCTCGCGAATGTTGGCCTCTTTAATTCTCTTTGTTTCTGTTTTAACGCCAAGCTGCACAATGAGAACTTTGCGCTTTGTCCTCCGAGAGAAATCCAACCGCCGAATTTTAGCGTTGTCATTTTGTAAACTTATCGCTGACCCATCGGTGGGCAATCTTACTTGGCAATCATCCTTACACATCCACTAAAAGATATTTTTAAGACGTTCCCTGCATATCCCAAAAATAACCACGTTATAAACTACTTCCTTCATTTGTTTTCGTACGTTCCATAATACACGTGTAATAATTTACACTGTATATCCAATAATAACTGATTTATTTAAAAAAAAAAAAGGTGTTGAAATCAAAGTGATTAAACGCTAGGAATTACAAAGAAAAAAGTTATGGTGCAATTGTATATAAATATAACATTTGATATAATTGAAATTGCATTTGACATGCATAAACGCAAGCACGCAATGTAACGTTTCAAAACCAGTGGTTAAATAATAGAGACTATGAAACTCGTACTAGCTATAAAAATAAATAAATACACACAAATGTTCAGTCATTGTAGTAATAATCGTGTATTAGTTAGTACAAGATCACAAATAAACTTATTAAATAACATATTAAAAATATTTCCATTTTCAAATAAGTAAGCGATACTGATCATGAAATATAATAAGAGCCACTATCATAGAAGGCCCGCAGTGGTACAACGGTATGTCTGCGGACTTAAAACTCGAGAAACAGTATTTCGATACCCGTGGTGGGTAGAGTATAAATGGATTTTCGTGTAGTTCTGTGCTTAACTATAACGAATAAAGTGTCATTAAACGAAAGCAAATTTAAAGCAATCATTTACAGTAAATATATTTAAAATGTATTAATAAATAATTCTAGGTTTTTTTGATTAAGGGCCCGGCATGGCCAGGTACGTTAAGGCGTTCTAGTCGTAAGCTGTGGGTTCGAATGCCGGTCGTATCAAACATACTCGCCCTTTCAGCCGTGGGGGCGTTATAATGTTACGGTCAATCCCACTATTCGTTGGTAAAAGAGTATCCCAAGAGTTGGCGGTTGGTGGTGATGACTAGCAGCCTTCCCTCTAGTCTTTCACTGCTTTGCGCGAAATTCAAAAAACAAATAAACGAACAAATTATATGATTAAGAGATGTATGGAGATTCATAAAAACGATAGGCTCAAACTTTATCTCCTGACGAAGTGGACTTTTATTCTTTAAAATTATAGACCTTGAGAACCGTTCATGAGAATACATTATATAGGATCAAATATTATATGAATCACAAAATTAGGAACTTGTCAACGAAGTGCTTTTGAACCCTAAGAACGGCTTGCTGATAGCCGGACTGTGGATCTGCGAATCCATCACTTGCGTCCCGTTTTCGCAAAAAAACAAAAAGTGAACAAGTAGTCCCTGGTATTCAGCGAAAAGCTTCAGCGCTTATAATGCTATTAGTCAGAGATTCATTCTTGGCACTAACATTATTTTCTGGTTGTTTGCTTGCACAAAGTTAAATAATGGGCTATCCGTGCTGTGCATACCACAGATATCGAAACCAAATTTCTAGTATTGTAAGCCATAAGATTCACCGCTGAGTCACTTGGAGTATTATTTTTTGACATTCTAAACAATTAAAATTAGCATCCAAATTAACCACCTTAGGGGGTAAGACAGGCTCCTATGGCTTTAGTGATTAAATCTGTTGAAAATGTGCATTATACACTTCTCCTCCTTCCTTATGATGGCCAGATAGTTAGGGCGTTCGACTCGCAATTTGTTAATCGTGGGTTCGAATCTTGGTTCCGTTAAATATACTTGCCCTTTCACTCGTGGTGACAACATAATGTGACAGTAAATTCTACTGTTTGTGATAAAAGAACAGCCGAAGAGTTGGTGGTGGGTGGCGATGACTAAGTTGCCTTTCCTTTAGTCTTACACTGCTAAATTCGGGACGGCTAGCATAGACAGTCCTCGTGTAGCTTTGCACAAAATTGAAAAACAAACAAACAAAATAAACAACCCCACCTCATCATCTTGTTGTTTGACGACGTTAAAGGGTACGTAATGAATATTTTTTTTTATAAAAGTTTCTTCTGACACGAACCGATATACAATAAAATATCGTCAAAGAACAAGACGAAAACGTGTGTGTGGGGGGGACTATAATAAATTATTCAGTGCTTCAGATACCCCCTATATAGAATAAGAACGTATTACTCCTGACCTTTCCTAGGCGATGTTCGGTGGTGGTGAAAGAATCCATAAAAGACTGACTGATTACAGATAGACAGGAATCAACAGTTGGCGTTTTCTGGACATCGAAAATGAAATCTGGATTTTTTAGGAGGTTGATCCAAAATCGAAGGGGAAGACTGAAACATAAAGAAAATAGTACGTTGCACATTAACAACAATTATGTATTCATGATCAGTAGTAACTGACTGGTTAATCATCTACATACCTAAGTATTATTACAGTCACTTTCGTGAGAATGGTTACAATTACTTTTGTGCTTGAGTAAGTATTTGCGAAGTTCCACAAACAACAACTTTAGCGACAATATACAGGCATCTCTATTAGCTTTGTAAATCAGTAAACCTTAAATCCTTATAAACAACGAAAGTATATTGGGTTTAAATTCCACCAGGGTGTTTAGAAAAACGTGATATCTCCACTTCCACTCGTGATATAAATAATTTAGAATGGCTAAGTGAAAAAGCAAACAACAAACAAAACGACTTAATAGTTTTGAAGAGTATAAGACTGCTGATGGATTGGTTGCAAGCAAAATAGTAGAAAATAAAATAAACAGTAAAATTTTACCAGAACAGTTTATAAATGATCTTAAGTCTCATGACCAACTTAAGTACTTTCGCCATTTGTAAAATGATGGATTCTGTATTCGCTGGAGCCATTTATTAAAACTCTCTTTCAATAACTATATAACAAGCTGGTATCAATATGTACCCACTCACCACCAGATCCACCTTTAAATTATTGGCTTTACCATCTGTGTAAGTACTACTACACTTAATTTCTTAATAATTAAGAAAACTGTATCATTTCAATGTACAAACAGCTAGTAACAGTTACTTAAGCGCTACTTGAACTACCTACAAAAGGTTTGTTTCGCTATCTAAGTAGTAATAGCGTCATCTATCGTTAGTTGGTTACACCACTTCCTTAAGCAGTACTATTGGACCATCAAACTACATTAGTCAATAATACTTAAGAAGTGTAATATTCTGGGAAATACTATACATTTATTTAATACTAGTACCATTTATAAATTATTGACCACACCATATATTTAATCACTTCCAAGATCCATTGTTGGTTATACGAAACATACAGAGAAACCACGGTGGATATCTGTGTGGTCCATAGAAACCTACAAACCAACAAGTTTGCTTACAAATGTGCTACTGGAAGCTTCCATTTAGCTGTTTGATCTCAAGATCTTTGGGCAGTACAGACACAGTTATTACTCATGACATCAGTGGTGTCAGAATGTATCGCTTATACATTTTATTTTGAATGTTCCAGTTATATTCTAACGAGCTCTTGTGTTGTGACACAACATTTCACAGTAAGTTATTAGTTAATTTGATGTTGAACTTTATGCAAAGTGTACATTAAAATCAACGAAGAAGCTGATATAACAACACAGAAAGTTTTCCTCCCTGGTCTAGTGCGGAAATACAATCGACCAGGCACTGGGACTCTAGTAGTGAAGACATATGAGAACATTATAGAGTTATATATTGTAACGAATTTACTAATATATATTTATTTTGATATCGATGTTTGTGTTAGTTAAATATATATATATATATATATTTAGAAATGCATCTAACTTACGGTGTTAAATATGTGTTGGGAAATTCCCGCCTATTATCTAAATTTCTAGAAGATTTTCAGATTCTCGAGTGTAAGAATCAGCAATATAAGTTTTGTATTGTTGCCAACTGAACTTTCGAGAATCTCGCTTAATGTTTATAAAAGGTACCACTGCAAAACATGGAGAGACAGTTTAATATTGTTGGTTTGCTACCGTTAGTATACTATAAATCTCGAAAGCTATAAAGGTTTGATTTGGTTTGAATTTCGCGTAAAGATACACGAGGGCTATCTGCGCTAGCCGTTCCTAATTTAGCAGTGCAAGACTAGAGGGATGGCAGCTAGTCATCACCACCCACCGCCAACTCTTGGGCTACTCTTTCACCAACGAATAGTGGGATTGACTGTCACATTATATATATAAAAACGGCTCGTTTGGGTTGATAATTTTTTTACGTAGAGGAGCGAACAACGTTTTGACCTTCTTCGGTCAGTTACCTCTTCCTTTCTTTGTGAACCTGACGATGACCAAAGAAGGTCGAAACGTTGTTCGCTCCTCTACGTAATATATTTTCTCAACCCAAACGAGCCGTTTTTACATATATATTTTTCTCTACAAGTGGGTTTTCTCGACATCACTGACTGTCACATTACAGCGCCCCACGGCTGAAAGAGCGAGCATGTTTTGTGTGATGGGGATTCGAATCCACAACCCTCAGATTACGAGTAGAGTGCCTTAACCACCTGGCCATGCCGGACCCGCTGATCCTGAACCGACGATAAAATATTCAGATTCAGGCCAGATACAAGACTCAATACTGTTTGTAAAAAATTTCTATATAAATCATTATTATTATTTCTTATAGCAAAGCCACATCTGGCTATCTGCTGAGCCCACATTATGAGTAATAAATATTTGTAATAACCGTTATTATAAACTGAACTGTTGTTTGTCTATTAAAATATATTTGTGTGAAAGAAAATTGCGTATATTAATCTTATGGGCAAATATCATAAATTTGATACATTGTTGTTGTTTCTAATTAAGCACAAAGCTAAACAAAGGGCTATCTGTGCTCTGCCCACCACAGGTATCGAAAACCAGTTTTTAGCGTTGTAAGTTCACAGACATACCGCTGTGCTACTGGGGGACAAATTGATACATATCAATATTCAATTAACCTTTAAATTCAACTTCAAATTACCGGCTGTTTGAAATTGCAATACATAACATAATGAATCAGAAACTTGTCCAGGATAAATTATAATATGTAACAATACATATATAAAGTTGCCTACACTAATGTGAAAGTACCTATGAAAGTATGAAAGAAAATGGTCAAAAAATACATATTTTATTAACGACGACAGTTCGTATATTTAACCTTTCTTTAATTTAAGATATTACGAGAACAAAAACACGTTTGAAACCATATAATCCGATCGCTTATCTGACTTGCAGAGCTGAGCTTTAACAAACAAATTACCTATTACTTTTCCAAGAGTGGACAACTTCAGGGTCCGATATTCCGTGTCTTGTGGCTGCTTCATCAAACAGATCAAACAACCATTTTACGGGTAATGGGAGAATTTCATTAGCTGTTAGAACCGTGGTTAGGAAGTCATATACAAATTGCTGTACTGTACCCTGTAAGATACAGAAATCAGAACGATAAGTTGGGTTTGTAAATTTTCAAAGACGAATACTTTTTTTTTATGTAAACATTCAGTGTAATACTAATAAACCAAATTTTTAAAACTCTGTTTGATACTAATCATTCAAAATTGGTAATAACCAGTATAGTGTTTATCATCCAAATAGGTAACTTCCAGTACAATACTAATCATTCAAATTGGTAATACTCAATACAATGCTTATCGTCTAAATACGTAATATTATGTATAATAGTAATCATTCAAATTGTTAACACTCAGTATGGTATTAATCGTATGTTTTACTACGTTACAGAACGTCTTAGGTAATTCTTATGGCTAAAAAAAAAAGATTTCTTTGTGGTTGAGTCACACCACTTATAAAAAAAACAAGTATGAAATGCGATTTCGGATTTGGTAATACGGGCCATTTACTAAAAAAAAATGTTGGAACTTATTTCGCCAACGAAAGTAAAAAATCAAATACATGAATGTATGCTTCGTATGGAGTTCTGATGATGAAGGTTATTGGTTTAGAGAAATGATCGACCTACCTTCGTTGACAGCAGTCTTGTCAGGAAGATCTCTGGAATTGCTTTCGGACAGAGATCTTTCTGTTGATCTGGTGGCGCTCCATCCACAGGTCTTATGAGATGCCAATAGCGCACACCTAACATTTTCTCGTTACACTGTGGGGAAGTTGGGGACAGAGAGATCATGGTGTTGCAGTCACCTGAAGATAGAAACATTCTTACAGTAATGTTTCTTTTATGGATATTGTACGCCAATTCAAACACAATAAAATAATTAATATGAAATAGTAAAATGATTGTACTACATTTTTAAGGATAAAATACTTAACGGTAGTGTTATAAACGACAATTTTTTATGGTTGTGGAACTTAATAAAAGTTTCCTACGATTCCGAATTATTATAATTTTTTATGAAATATTTTTTTACGTATGATTCTGTTTGATATATGCTAGAAACATAACTTTTAAGAATATGTTCAAATCACTACAATATAAGTCTATAGGTTTTGTTTTTTCCATAATCTTGCAGGCGTTTTTACTGGCTACTTTTTATTAGACGCTCACCTTGTCTACAATGAAGATGGAATATTGAAGAAAACGAAACAAAATGAAGAACAACTCTACAACTCTTGAATAATTAACTTCTATTTCTTTCATTATGATATCTTTAACTTTGAACTTAGGGAATTTAAAGATATAATAAGTGTCTAGAAAAGATAAAATTATTCAAAGTTATAGCTTGAAGGCTATTTTTCTTCTTGATTTGTCTTACCTGTGACTTTAGAGCCTTGTTGGGTTTTAGGCACCAAACTAACAACAGCTACTTCGCGTATACCATAGTGTTCGAGTGTATTTAATCTTCTCCAACAGTTAATTGTCTTGGACGTAGAATCGTTGTCAGTTAAAGTGGTACGCCCTCTACGACCCTGATGCCATACTGATTAACAGAAATATATATAAATTTTAATGAACTGTTTATCTAAAAAGCATGCTACAGATTACACAATCGATAGTTTTCGTAGAAACATTAAAACGAGTTCAATCATTGTAAAAGGTATGTATACTGCATTGTTACGGACGTAATCTTAAAATATACCTCATGGTTCACCAGTATCACAGTTTAGATAACACGTTTCGCTTATTCAGATGGCTGTATATCATTATATCATGTTAGTCTCCATTTTTTACCGCACGATATAAATACCATTTTAGTCTTAACCATCTTACTTGGCTCTGCGTTGTAAGTATTGATTTAATTAGCCTTACTTCTCTTACCTAGTTTTGCGTGACGTAAATAGCACTTTCGCCTTACTCGTCTTACCAAGATCTAAATCAAAGAATCACTTTGATCTTGTTCAAAGCTGAAGGGGTGAGCATATTCGGTAACGGGTTTCGATTTCACGACCTCAGCTCGCGAATTAAACGCCTTGATCACCAGACGATGCTAGGCTGAAGTGAGAGGGCAAGATCAAAGTGACTCTTTCATTTAGAGCTAGGTAAGATGAGTAAGGCTAAATCTGAACAAAACCTAACGCCAACTGTTGGGCTACGTTTTGCCAGGTGCCTTCCTCCTAGTATATCACTTCAAAATTAGGGATTGCTAAGAAGGACATACCTGAATAGCTTTGCGTAAAATTCAACAAAACAGAGAAAAACTATTACACAGCTCTATATAATTTAAATACACCCTACTGCTCTTGTGTAGATCAACATGTAAATACCAGTTTAAAATTGTCTTTCCTTAACCAGCTTTAAACGACGTTACTACGAATTTAGTCTTATTTGTCGTAACTAAATCTACAAGGTTCATAAACAGCTTCCCTAGCCTACGGTTCGTTATTACATCTAAATATAACCTTAATTTCGCTTTCTTACCTAAATCTACGCTGTATATAGAAGGTCTCAAAGAAAACGGGGTGTTTTTGTACAGTGTATCAAATATCTTGGCTTTGACCTGAGAAATTGTGTCACAACTGTTTACTCTACACTGGACTTTTTCCTCTTTTTCTCCTTGGACTAGATGGATGATCTAAGAAAGAAAATTAAGAGACACTTGTGGTCACTACTGTTTATGTCTATACTCTTGCTTAAAAATGTGTGTATTGCCAGGTACTATAGCAAGTAATATTTCCACGAAATAGCACTTCATTACCACCCATGTGAAAACTGAAGATGACAAGATGTTGAAAATTCTGGTTCGTTTATGTGATACATGTGTTGTTTGGGCAGTGAATAAACACTTAGCCACTTAAGAAGTAGTAATAGTACGAAACGTGCCCACCAGTGGCTCAGCGGTAGGTCTACGGACTTACAACGCTAGAAACCGAGTTTCGATACCAGTGGTGGACAGAGAACAGATAGCCAATTGAGTAGCTTTGTGCTTAATTCAAAACAACAACAACAAAGTACAAAACGTCTTAGTGATCAAGACATTTATCCCAAATTAGGTACCCATGGTGTGAAAGAAAGCTTATTTTGCACATGCTTTTCTTCTTCTTAGGCAATATTGTTTCTTTCGAACATGTTATATATCACATTATAAACTGTCGCTATGAGAAATGTTGACTTCCATATACAAAAGTACAGAAGTTAAATCTCTTGAAATCAGTCAGGATATTATGACGTTGGTCCAACCAATACGATTGGACAAAGAAACGCAATACGATAACAAATATCTCAGAACAGCTGGTGTTGGTATTAGCCCTCTATTGATAAGGAGAGAACAACGTTTCAACCTTCCTAGATCATCTTCAGGTTATGAAAGAGAGAGTTTCAATGTGACCATTGACGGAGACAAGTCTTAAGGACGAGAGTATAAACGGATATTAGATTGTAGGGGGCGTTGCAGGTGGATGTTAGGTTATTAATTAGTATAGGTATAAAGGTGTTTCTTTATATTGGTATAATTTTGGTTTTACTTGCTGTATAGGGCTTCTTTGATTTTGCGTTTGTTTATATTTATTTCCATATTTAATATCTGGGCGTTTTCTGTGGTTATGTTGCGTTTATTTGATTTGTAGTGTTCAAAAACGTGTGAAGGTATTTTTGTGTGTTCTTTGAATCTAGTTTCCATTTTTCTGCTTGTTTCTCCAATATAGAAGTCGTGGCAGTTGTTGCATTGTATTTTATAATTTATGTTGGTGTTGTGTTTGTCAGTGTAGTTTTTACATCGCATGGACTTTAGTTTGCACCTGGTTTATGAATAAATTTGGTGTTTATTGGAATGTTGCGTTTTGTTGTAGGTTTTCCCAAATTTTGGTTATTTTTTCATTGATGTCTGGAACATATGATATGCAGCAATGTAAGGTTTTGTGGTTTGTTGCATCTTGGGATTTATTGTTGTTTGTTTATTGTTGATCTAGGTGTGTGTGTATAATTTTTTCCACGGTTTTTTAAGTAAATCTGTTGATGTTGATGAAGTGTTGTTTTATTTTGTTGATTTCATAGTTAATTTTATCTGGTGAACATAGTTTTGTGGCTGTGTTTATTAGGTTTCTTAATACGTTGAGTTTTTGTTTTGTTTCATGTGATGAGTCCCAAGGAATGTATAATCCAGTATGGGTGATTTTTCTGTAGATTTCTGTTTTCAGTTGTGTATCTGTTATAGTGATTTTGAGGTTAAGAAATGCTATTTGGTTATTTTTTCCTGTTCACAGGTGAACTTAACGTTGGGGTGTATCGAGTTAACGTGACTGAAAAAACTAAGTGTGTGTTCTGTAGATGTGAATCCAGCAATTGTATCATCAACTGTACCAGTATAGTGATGGGTGTAAGACTGAATTGATCGCTTGTAATTCAATCTGTGTCATAAAAATGTTGGCTAGAACTGGTAACATGGGATTCCCCATACTTAGGCCATTTATTTGTAGGTAGTTTTGGTTATTAAACATAACGTTAGATTTGGTGGTAGTGGATTCTATAAGGGTCGCTAATTGGTTTCTGGGGATGTGTATCAATGGGTTCGAGTGTTGGATATAAAGTTCTAAAGCTATCTTGCAGGCTTCACTTGTTGGGACTTCTGTGAAGAGGGAGATTATATCAAATCTTGCCATTAAGGCTTTATCATTTAGTTGATTAAGAACATATTTAAAATTGAAAGAGTCTTTGAAATAGGAGCCGGTTCATATTATATATATAGAAAATGCTCACGCTATATATTTACCGAGGTTGTAGTTAAATGATTCGTAGGTCGACATTATAGGTCGTAGTGAGTGTGAGTTTTTTCTTGTAGCAAAGTCACATGGGGCTATCTGCTGAGCCCACCGAGGGGAATCAAACCCCTGATTTTAGTGTTGTAATTCCGCAGACTTACCGCTGTACTAGCGGGGCGGGTAGGTCGTAGTGAGGTTTCGGGGTGCGTATAGTTGTGGTGTGCGTGAGTCGGTCTTTCGTAGGTAAAAATAAATGTTTTCTGTGATTGTGTTGGGTTTTTCCATATGTAGTAGTATCTTGTTATTAAGAAACCAAATAAACACAGCCACAAAACTATGTTCACCAGATAAAATTAACGATGAAATCAACAAAATAAAACAACACTTCATCAATATCAACAAATTTCCTCAAAAAAAACCGTGGAAAAAATTATACGCACACACCTAGACCAACAACAAACAAACAACAATAAATCCCAAGATACAACAAACTACAAAACCTTACACTGTTGCATACCGTATGCTCCTGACATCAGCGAAAAAATAACCAAAATTTAGGAAAACCTATAACAAAACACAACATTCCAGTAAACACCAAATTTATTCATAAACCAGGTACAAAACTAAAGTCCATACTATGTAAAAACTACGCTGACAAACACAACACCAACATAATTTATAAAATACAATGCAACTACTACCACGACTTCTATATTGGAGAAACAAGCAGAAAAATGGAAACTAGATTCAAAGAAAAACAAAACAACAAAAAACTCACGTTTTTTGAACACTGAAAATCAAATAAATACAACATAACCATAGAAAACACCCAGATAATAACTAGGGAAACAAATATAAACAAACGCAAACATAAGCCCTACTTATGCAACAACTAAAATCAAAATTAAACCAATATATAGGAACACCTTTATACCTATACTAATGAATAACCTAACATTCACCTGCAACGCCACCTACGATCCCGTATCCGTTTATACTCTCGTCGCTAAGACGTGTCCATCAATGGTCACATTCGAGCTTACTCTTTGATAACCTAGGAAGGTTGAAACGTTGTTCTCTCCTTGTCAATAAAAGTGTTAATATCCATACCAGCCGTATGAGATACATTTTTATTTCAAGTGGGTTTCTTGTCATCAAGGAATACGATAACAGTTCTACCTTTAGTCTCATGAGACTATATAGTCTCATATAGTCGTGGGTTACTATAGAAGATCAAGGCTGATAGTATCTCACAGCTGTTACTGAATGTTCAGAGTAAAATCAACCCTATTACTGGCAGTGTTAGGTATAGAGCGAATATATTAGATCAATATGAGGAAGGTTTAGAGTCACATAAACAGTATATTGAAAAAATTATATCAATAAAATGTATCACATTAAGATACTTGGAGCTTAGTAACAAATTAATAGCACGTCAAACAAAGCAGATCACATCAATATACTGTAGGCTTAGAACCACATAAGCACTTTGTTAAACAAAGTATGCAACATAATATACTGGGAACTTAGCATTTACAGCTCAAATATAATATGTAATGTTAACAGTTTTTTTCAAAATGGATTCTTGAGAATTGGTTTATCTTGGATTATGGAATTTAAATAACGATGCTGTTGTTGTTTTGTCCAGGGGCTCAGCAAGTGGTCTGAAAGTATTGGTGATTTAGCTTGGCCTTCCTTAACCCTACTTTAGTGCTTTAAAAATTCTGACACCACAAATTTGACAATGGCTTCAATATTTATATATTGTAAATCATTACAATGAGTTAGTTTTATGAATTAAGTGTGCAAACCAAAGAAAGAAAGTTTTATATAGTCTGAAATCAGCCCTCATTTTTTTATTTGCTTCAAGAACTGATGAAAATCTTCTAAAATTGTTCTTACACCTGGAATAATGGTGATTCTGCACAGTTATCTTACATTACGTTTAATTCTGGATATTATTTCAACTGTGAAACTAATCGAGCTAATTGTTTAGTTTGAAGGCTTGTTTGGCTGATTTAATTAGTAAACTCGTGAACATAAGCACTGCCATTATGGTGCTGTAACTGTGCATTTCTTCCTGAAATAAAGTGAACAAAATTACATATTTATTATAATATTTCATCTTTCAGTTTCCAAGGTTCATACTTTGGTGTTATATCAGAAGTTATTCCAAATTAACAAAAAACTATGATTGTTTAAGTTTGCTATTAGAAGTATCATATTTCTTACAAGGTTCAATTTTGTCCATCTCAAACAAAGGGAACCATGGAAAACAGAATTTTAGAGTAATTTTTCAAACGTATATACTTATTCTTACGAATTAAAAAATAGTGTTATTGTATTTTTAAAACAGGCAATCATAGAATTACCACAGGGCTGTAATCAATCTGTTCTCGTAGAAGTCTTTCTTCTGACAGGCAGTAACGAGCATCAAACGTGCGAGCATCAACAGGACCTTTCTCCACCTGGTGTTTGATGGCACTAAACAGTAGGAACAATGAGCTTCCTGCATACTCCTGAAATGTTACAAAAAGAGTAAGTTACTATAGTAATACCAGAAGTTACAGAAAGTAAACTACCAATTTCATTTAAAATGTCAGCAGCTTGAAATCAGCAACTTATTATTAGAAAAACACTTAGTTGCATACATTTAAATACCTCATGAATCGTAATATGGCTAAACTACTGTTCGAAATTTAATATCAAGATGGTTTTGGCTCATTAGTGAAATGTTTTTCAAAGATGGTGATGTTTTATGAGTGCAGCTTTACAGGTGAAGTCCCTTTGTGATGGGACAAATCTCAGCCATTTGAGGGTCCTGAAAAGTCCAAAAGATAGTGAGAGGGTGTTGGATATTTGACTCAACAACAAACCGACAGTAAACCAGAGATTGAAGTTTCTGTAAAGTTTCTAATTAATTAAATTTTAACATGAATGATTAAAATAAATAAGAAACCCTTTTCCATGAATGTTGGATCATACTGACACATCAATGTAGGGTAAGTAATCATCTGTCTTGATTATTACCAGTTCAAAAACCCAGTTTAGCCAGTGGGCATCACCAAATTAGAGAAGAAAAAAAGAAACATCCATGGTAACATGAGTGAAAGTTACTTCAAATTCCCGAGTCTTGACTCAGAAATGATGTTATAAAACTATTATTTAGTAGCTGAAATAGAAAAAAAAAAAAATCTGTAGCCTGGACTTATTCTTGTAAACTAGCTGAAACCACTTGATAGACTGTTTAATGTTAACAGGTAAAAGAGTATTAAGAAAGGTATGAACTTAATGATAAAACTTCAAGATAATAATTAATTATTGAACAGTAATATTTTATTAAATATTTTGATAAACAATTCAGTAACATGGTGACCACAATTAAAAATTTAGTTTTGTTCCATGTTTGGTGTCTATTGGACTTCTTTTTGTGACCACAAGGGGCACAAATGACATTCAACTCCTCGCTACAGAGCATGAACTTGTAAGATCTCATATGTCAAACACGCTTATTCAACCACTAGTAAAGTCTCGAAAATTATATATTTACAACTAGCAAATTGGTACGAAAAATTTTAAAAAACACCATGATAAAAACCAGTGGGTTACCAGCTAAAGAAATGGAAAATAAAAAGTTGAAATCAAACGATTACCTGTCACTAAAAATACCATTTTACTAGCAATAAATAATTAAAATGAGCATGAAAAATATAAAATAGGAACAGCACTTAGCAACATTTTTTCAGAATACGAAAACTTAAAGCCAGCAAACAGAATCTATCAACATAACAAAAGTCATAAATATATTAAGTAAAACACACCAATGCAATCATGGAAAACAAAAGGTTTATACTGTTAATTATAAACACACTTTTCAAAAGTGTACAACTACAAAGAGCATAATCCTCGAATGCTACAAACTACAGAGTAATTTTTGAAAATTCGAATCATCATAAAGTTGTCGCAGTATGTGTTATGGAATATGAATATTTCCATTTCATTCGTCGTTCTAAGCTATTTCTTATCAGAATTGTTACAATTGTGATTTGGTCAAAATAAGCATTTAAGACAAATAACATTTTATTCTCATTAAAAGTCAAACACTTGAAAATTTTATGAAAAAACGGTGCAAGAAACGCTGATATATATACTGTCACGTTTTTAAATTCTAAATTTCTTGATTGTACCAAATCTCACCTTGATGTAGTTGTACATACACACAGCCATCCAGTTAGTTAGGTACTTTTCCACAACAGATTCTGTCCTGATGTAAAATGAAAAATACAGAACTTGAAATAATAGTTTCATTTTGAGTTTAATTCCGGATTAGAAGTAATATTTTATCACAAATTTCACTTTTTACAGTAAGGAGCAATATGTTTATTACATGTAAAAATGTATCGATCACTGGTGCGATCATTCTCGAGTTCCGTAAAATGATCGCACTAATTATCAAAATGTTGTACCTGTTTCTAAAATATTTTTCCTCGCTGCTTGTTTGTTTGTTTTGGAATTTCGAACAAAGCTACTTGAGGGCTATCTGTGCTAGCCGTCCCTAATGTAGCAGTGTAAGACGAGATGAAAGGCAGCTAGTCATCACCACCCACCGCCAACTCTTGGGCTACTCTTTTACCAATGAATAGTGGGATTGACCGTTACATTATATAACGCCCCCACAGCTGAAAGGGCGAGCATGTTTGGCGCGACAGGGATGCGAACACTCGACCCTCAGATTACGAGTCGCACGCCTTAACACGCTTGGCCATGCCGGGCCATTCCTCGCTGCAAAAGCTGTAACTTGTAATAACATGAAACAATTTGTTTATTTCTCTTGTGAATACATGTGATATAACACATTGTGTTCAACAACAAAATGCAAGTTTGTTGGTAATACTGGTAAGATAAATCCTGTTCCTATTTCAATTTTCAAAATGTTCAACAACCTGGCTGATATGTTCAAGCACATTTCCTATATATATTTGTCTCAACGCTGATAAACAATCCATTAATAACTTCAAAATTCAGACTCGGCCGATCCTTTACTCACACACATAATTATTACAATATGTAGTTAAATTTATATATACATAAATTTAAATAAATATTCTAATAAATTTTTTGGGCCCGGCATGGCCTAAAGTGTTAAGGCGTGCGACTCGTAATCTGAGGGTCGCGGTTTCGCATCCCCGTCGCGCCAAACATGCTCGTTCTTTCAGCCGTGGGGCATTATAATGTTACAGTCAATCCGACTATTCGTTGGTAAAAGAGTAGCCCAAGAGTTGGCGGTGGGTGGTGATGACTAGCTGCCTTCCCTCTAGTCTTACACTGCTAAATTAGGGACGGCTAGCACAGATAGCCCTCAAGTAGCTTTGTGCGAAATTCAAAAAACAAACAAACAAACATTAACTTTTTTTGTCAGAATTTGTGGTATATAATGGAGGGCTTTGGATATTTTAGTAATGAAGTTAGATTTAAAAAACAACCTTCACTTTCTAGATAACCATAAAAACTTCAATTTAGCCAAGGTTTTACCAAACACATTATAATGGTAAGTCAGAACATTGCACTTTTGTTGGAAATTTCATAAAACAAACAATACTAATTAATAACGAAATAATTACACTTCGTCCTTCTGCTAAAAGTTTATGTACCATTCATTTTGATAGTCACAGCAAATAACATTAAGTGTTTGTTTTTATATTTTGAGCAAAGGTACATCAGGGCTATCTATGCTAGCAGTCCCTAGTTTATCAGTGTAATACTAGATGAAGGTAGCTAGTCATCACACATTCACCGCTAACTTTTAGATTACTATTTTACTAATGAATAGTGGGACTGACCCATAATATTATAATAACTTAAATCTGAAAGGGTAAGCGTGTTTGCTGTAATGAGGATTCGAACCCGCAACTCTCCAATTATGATTCGAACTCTCTCACCACCTGGCCATGCCGAGCCAACATTAAGTGAATTAACAGTAACAAAACCTTACGCTGAAATAAAATCTATTTGCCTGATATGTCATCTTGTATCATCTTACTTGATTATAATAATAATAATAATATTTTACATCCATATAATCTGTAAACGTTGGTTAAAATAATTTACCTTCTAAGCATTAATTGTGGATGTTTAGTCCCAGCATATTTGTTGATTAGTCTGTACAACAGTTCCTGAAGAACCCTGTGACAAAAAATCAATATAGAAATCTTAGTTAAGTTGTTGAAATGAAAACAAAATTTTAAGTAGAAACTGTTCTTAAAATATTTGACAGAACTTGTGGTTTTTGTTCACACCAAGTGAAATCTAAACTTTAAAAAAACAAAACAAATGTGTTTATAACTGAAGGTTATAAAAGGCAAGCTAAGATTCTCACCATTTTTTAAAACTTTCAGTGCTGGCTGAAGGTTGGAACCAATTTTCAAGAAAGATGACAAAGAATTTCAGATCAATGTTTATTCATTCCACTTAATGTTTTGGCTTTCATCTTTTTCAAGTTACAAAAGTGATTTTAAAATACAGTAACATAAAATGTATAAAACTGCATCATATAATCAGAAATGTGCATGGCAAAGTGTACTAAAAGTATTGTTTATATATATATGTGATAATAGTGTTATAGGGGCTAGGCATTGTATATATTAATGGAAAGGAGTTTGGATTGAGTCAAAAAGAGATACTTTAAATATTTTACCTAGAAATTTGTCACAAATCTCTTAAAACTTTGATCCAATAAGGTGTTTTGTCAAATATGTCATGTACTGGTGTAATATTCACTGATGACTTCTTTGTTTTCAAGATTGGCAGTGGCACAAATGTGTTCTTTGAAACAATCAAGAATCAGACGACTGTGTTCACTTACATATGTGGCTGAACAATGTGTACATGTCATTTCATAGACGATGTTCCTAAGTGTGTAGGATTTCTCTAATCCATTGGTCTTAGCAAGGTACTTTTTGGATTTGCATGAATTATTGTTATTGAAGGCTTATTGAGTAAGTATATACTTCAGTTTTTTTACCTGCTTTTTGTATGGTGTGGATATTCAAACCAGATCTTCTAGTCACTTGATGCAGACAAGTATTTAAAGATTTACCAATGAAGGACATAATCCACGAGGCAGTGTTTTGATATAATGGTTTCTTTGTCGTCGCTTGTTAAAATCTTCTGTCAAAATTGTGGAATATCTCAGTAATGTAACTATTTGGATGGCAGTAACTTTTGAAGTTTCATCTTGGCTTCTTCTTACCATCTATGGTGTTGTAGGTTTTTTCAATCCTATTATGTTGAATGTTAATGGCAATCTGTCTGTTAACTTGTGGATGGTGTAGAATAATGGGTTAAACACATGATTTGGAACACACAGTAGTAATAACTGTTGTTTTCAATAGTGACCATGACACAGGAAAAGGGTATATATGGACTTTTGGTCATTATCAATATAGGTTAAGTGTAAGCTGTAATTTAGAGTGTTGGTTAATAAGAGATTCAACTAATTTCAAAAGAAAAAGGAATATAAAATCCCATATACAAAAAATTGTCATCATTATATCTGCTCCTCCTAGCTGGTTAGAGATTAGCTTCAAAACTCCACTCAGTAAGAGCTAAGAATTGCATAAAAATAGAGGCCAAGAAACAGCAATACTGTTGCCCATAGCAACTAAAGATAAAAGCCAAAACAACTAGCTGTGTTTTTGTCCATAGCAACATCTTTGATTTGTTTTTAGAGACCCAAACTGAATTTAAAATAACTGTTGTTGAGAGTAAATCTGGTAGAATTTTTGATGAGTTCAACAGAAGTATTATTGGTAGTAGAAAGATTCATAACCAAGCATATCTTTTTTTCTATGGGGATGGAAGAGCACATTAGAGATGATATCAGGAGTAAATAGGCTAATGTTCAAACTCATCTGTAAACCTTTAATCTGTATTCTGTATGAAGTCGCATATAAATTAGAGTTTATACTGAAGTCTAACAAAATTGATGGATATCACAATTTGAATTATGAGATAATTATTATGTGAATAAAGAAAGGGATTTTGGTGTTCTCGTTGTTAAGATATCCGAGCTAGTGGTAGATCAAATAGGTTTTTAGGATGTACCTACAGAAATAATGATTACAAGTCTAAAGAGGTTTTAAATTCACTGTATAGGTCATTGGTTAGATTACATTTGGAATACTGTATTCAGTCTTGGGCTCCTTACTTTAGAAAGAACTTTGAATTATTGGAAAAGATTCAGAGGAGAGTTACTAGGATGATAATTTAAATGGAGAGGCTATTTTACGGGGATAGAATGCTGAAGATGTTTTCTCTTGACAAGAAAAAAAACACTTTAGAAAGGATTGAATTGAGGTGTTTAAGATTATTAAGGGAAGTGATAGTGTTGATGCAGCAAAACACTGATAACCAGTTCTGTGGGACCTTACAAGGTGTTCAGTATTTATAACAAAAAAGGTTTTGACCCAACTTTTTTAGAAATGTTTTGATATCACGTTTACCAATTTTAATAATTTTTTTCACTTGAAAAAAAAATTACAAAATTCTTCATTATTATTTTTATTCTTCTTACCCCTAGCTTTTGTTTCTTTCAATTCCTATTTCATTATGTAAGACTGTGTTGTATTTATTTTATTTTTAACTAGTCTAACATTTAGTTAAAGCTCATGAAAATAATTAAGTGCCAAACTCCCTGTATTTGTTGTTTGTTTGTTCTTTACAAATCTACACAATAAGTTATCTGTGCTTTGCCCCTCATGGATATCAAAACCTGGTTTTTACTTTTATAAGCCTTCAGAATTACTGCTGAGCCACTAGTAATTCAATCACAGGAATTGTACAATACTTTCTTGTAGTTTATGGCTATAATATTGTAGATTGTTAACACTAGGAATGAACGTTTATCAGTTTTGTTTTGAATAAGTTTTAAAGATAAATTTCATTAGTTAGCATAGAATAAATGAACTTAAAACAACTAAGTATTTAACTGCAAAAAATGATTTGATTTCCTAATAGTCTAAATTTTTTATGAGCTGAACAAGTTAAAAAAAAGTAATTTCATAAAATTTACCACTGATAACACGTTTAAATAACACAAACAAATTTTTGCAAGTAAAGTTATATTGGTTTTGTATGAGTTTTCAAATGAAAAAAAAGCCTTCTCTGAGTTGAATAAAATATAGTGAAAACAACTGACTAACATAAATAATTCACATCACATAAACTCACAGTGGTTTCAGACATTTATGTATGAATGTAATTATATTGGTCTAGTTTAAACAAAAAATTAATATTCTAAGTGTTAAAAAGTGTTATTAAATTTCATAGAGCCAAAGCAAGCTGTAAAACACACTGTATTTAATCACATAAACAATAAAGCAAGTCAAATACTTTTTTAAACTGATATTGCTTCAGCAGACTTTTTTTTTATGCACAGAGCTGAAAAATGGGCTATCTGTGCAGTGCCTATTGCATCAATTGATCCAAGATTTTTAGCATTGTAAGCTCTCAAACTCATTGCTGAGCCATTGGAAGGGTTTCCAGAGACAACCTATTTCATAAAAAAAATGATAAATAATATGCAAAATTTAATAAAATCCATAGGGTTACATTACAATAAGGAAATGAGTACCAATGTCTACAAATTACAACACAGCACCTTTCATCATTTACAGACATACAATGTTACTGAACTACATATAGCTATGAAAACTGTGTAAATATCTTACTCTGTAGCATAGTCCATTTTTTTCAAAAGAATAATCATCATAAGAGAAGCCACGTTAACTCTGCAGAAGAAATTACAAGACATAAGATTATAAGACACCTTCAGCAAACAGTTTATGTGAATTAATATAAAAGTTTATTCATAAATAACTATTGCATCACATTAACTATAATTAAAGGTTTCACAACAAAAAACACAGAAAACTTATCAGTTTCAATTTTAGTGACAAAACATTCCTTTGGTATCATGTGTAATACATCTTCACACTTATTTTAAACAGGAAAACGTTTACAGAGAGAGAATCTGATACAAATAATGTAATTTAAACTTTCTGTCCATTGACTCTGAAAGAGAGAATTAAAAGAAATGGAAAAAAAAAGCTAAGAGAGAAAGAAAGAGAGAGGTGACAGGTAATATTTGATATACAGAAAAAAACAAAAAACAAATGAAACTGAACTAATAAAAATAATGTACACGAATATGTAGACTATATTTAAAATATATATGCTGAAACATCAATATTTGTTTTGTCAATTCAAACTATGCTTTACTATTTAATGGACTAGCTTTATGTAGGAGTGGTCATTTATTTACTTGTATCCAATAGTTTGTGGGCAGATTTAAATTGTTGACCAAAACTGAGACAAACAGAAAGTTGGTTGCTAACAGAAGTGTTCAGAAAGAAACAGATTTATTTCCTGTAGGCTAAACAAATCAGATCTCCATTAGAAAAACTCGAATGATGAAAGTGAAGCTGTGCTAGGTCAGGACCAGGAGAAATTTTCTGTATGGACGTATGGACTTATTCTACAACAAGAAATTTGATTATGGCACAATCACTCTTCATAATCTTCCATCTTGATTCTGGGACATAAGGTGCACAGAACATGAGTCAGTGTCGTACGTAGTAATAGTAGTACAAGGTATAAGCAGAGCTTACCAGCTTCTCTACATAAAGACCATAATTACTCACAGTGTCCATTTTGTGATTATACTGTAAGCATCCTATGATGAAAACATAATAAAAACAGACAGACACTGGCCAATCAACTGGTCACAATATGTTCAGCCTTAGAGAAAAAAAATTCTGTTCCTATCTGAAAATAATTGATGGTAATAGAATTTGACAGTGACTTAGCATTTACTACTCTAAGAAAGTGGGAATTGTTTGTTTATAGTATTGAATAAATTAGATCAAAATTTACTTGTCTCTTATGGAAAAGCTCCTTTGAATTTCTAGGGTGTGAATGAAGGTCAACAGGAAAGGTTTGGTATGAAGCAGTTGTTCAAAATGTGCCATGGCCAGTTCAGTAGTTGTTCCAGAACTGTTAATGTGCTGTAAAATGATGAAAAGTATGATCCATGAGTGCTACTTGACTTTATGTTCTTTGTATATAGATGGAAATAACATCAATAGTGATTTATATACAAAAAGTATGATTCATGAATGCCACTCGACTTTATGTCCTTTGTCTATAGACAGAAATAATACCAACACTGATTCATATACAAAGAGTTAGAGAAATGTTAGCTTTATGAGAGATCACAAGAATGGTTTAACAAATCATGGCCTGGTGGTTAAGGTACTGAGAGTCATGGGTTAGAATCCTTGTCACCGAACATGAATGCCCTTTCAGTTGTGTGGGGTGTTATTATGGGATGGTCAACCTCACCATTTGCTGGTAAAAGAATAGCCCAAGAGTTGATGGTGGAGGGTGTTGACTAGCTGTCTTCCCTCTAGACTAGATAACCCTCGAGTAGCTTTGCACGAAATTCCAAACAAACCACAAATATTATATTTTGTTACTTATAATGGTAAACATATTCTGAGAAGTCAATACATAAGCTATAAGAAACATAAAGAAATTGAAAATTATCAAACAATGAATTTTATACTTGATTGCCCATTAAATGAGAGACTGGTATTCCTTGACAAAAACTGCAAATGTGGAAGTAATAATGGGTGTTAAAGACCTTTAAGAAGGCTGTTATTATTATGTTGTTTTTTTATACAGTATTTACTATTTTCATGCACATAAGGGTTAAACAGGCAGTTCAGAGACGTTTGGGGTTTACATGTAGTCATTCCTAATTTTGAGCTACTGATAAGAATAAGGGAAGTCACTCAGTGATATCTGTCTCCACAATAATTTGGTTTAGCACCTATAACCAAACAATGAGATTAACTGTAACTTTTATAGCTGCATCCACAGCTGAAGGTAAAGAGCATGTTCAATAGAATTTCAGCTCAAACCTTGGATCTCTCGATATTCCAAAAGGCACGTTAACCACTAGGCAGCAAAACTTAAATAATATTTCTATTTGAAAATATTTAGGAAATGCTAACTTGTGGCTTAAATAGTCAACCTTTATAATTACATTTTTTGTACTCCTATTAGAAAAAAAAAGTATATTTTACTTTGAGTTCTCGAAATGCTGGATTTTCTCTGCTGCCAGGAAAAAACACCCTAAGCATGTAGGTTCTGCGGTCTAGTATAGGGACTCCAGTGGTTTGGATATCTTTGTTTAGATCTGTCATGTCAGTCTGAAGCTCTGCAAAAGCTGAGAAAATAAAGACGTACTGATTTGTATTCATCCTGTAATCATAATTTTAAAATTATGTCGGCATTCCTACATTTAGCGAGAGTTTTGGTTTAAATGTTATTATATTTTTCTACTCTGAACACTTTTAGGCTACATTCATATAAATTATAAACAAATTGTTAATTTATCATTTGGATGAACAATGAGAAGTGATATTTAGCATTTTCGACTTGAAAGGTACCTAATGCTCAGATAGGTTAAATGGCTGGGTATCTCTCCATTTTGATCCACAGATAAACACGCTAACGAATAAGCCGTGTCTGACCTTGAACAATAATTAAAAACAAGATTAGTTAACTCTCAAGGTTTTAGAAATATAAGCTGTCCTTTATTACGGTTTACACGATCTTGAAGGGAGCATATATTCTCTTGAGATTGTGTTAACTCTGTTAATAGTTCTAGTGTTAATAGTTAAAAGTGTTCTAAACAATACCACATTAAGAGGTGAAGTGAAAAAGAGAGTAAGCACCTTCGGCTCCACGAATCTTGTTTTGTTTTGGTAGCACCTAAAGCCTTTTCTTGTTAGCCAGCTAATTGTGAAAAGCATTTTTATAAAAATGTGCGAAACACAATGGCGCAGCCAGAAAAAACAAACAAACTCGGCTTTAACTCAATGAGAAAAGGAAAAGGTAACACTCAAGCTTGAAAGTTTTATTAAATTTTGTGCATGTTTTACCCTAGGCACCATGAAAAAATTAATCAAGTTTTGATCCTAAAGTAAAAATTTAACTAACGTTAACAATTTTGATAATGCATATATCCGGAGGGTTTGTATCTTTTCGAATACATAGAATATGATATACCGTTAATTTTCAAGCGTTAAAACACATTCTTTCTCCAGCTATCTGGATGTTTAAAGACAGAACGATCTTACATTTTTTTTATTCGTATTAAATCTTGCCAACTAAGAACATCGATTTTATATTTCTTTTATACCTCAAGCTGCAAGTTGCCCCCCCCTACCCCTTTCCTGTGGATCAACGGTAAGATTAACGACTTAAAACGCTAAAATCTTGGGTTTGATTACCCTCGATTGGGAGCGTACAGGTAGCCATTATGTAACTTTGTACTAAGAAGACAACAATAACGAACAAGCGTAAGGTGATAGGCATAAGTAGAGAGAGAATTATAAATTCATTTTGTTACATTGAGCAAAGAAAAAATTGCATACTTCCATTATTATTAAATTAGCTCTTGCTTTCAAAGTGGGCCGTTATTAACTGAAATCACAATAACTTGGTATCCGAACAGGATCACCAACATACGTTCTTGCAAGGTTAATGACACCCCAACCATTTACTGTAAATAAAATGAAAGGAGAGAAATTTTGTGAAATACGAATCCAGACTTGTTTATTTTACTTTTCTGTTTTACTGTAAGGTTCATGGACGAACAACTTTCTCATCACCAGATTTGTTTTTGTTGTTGTTGTTTTTTAAACAGAAACACATTTGGTGTGGTATAATTACTGACGCCTTGCTTACTGCTTGTTCATATCAAAATTACCTGAAATATTTAGCACGTGACTGTGGACGTATATTTTAAAAAGTAATTAATCGTGCATTTATTTATAAAGTTTGAAAATTAATACCCAGCAAGTCTGATTTATATATATTTTGTTGCATGCTTATTTCTCAGAACATTTACTTAATATAATACTTTCAAGACTAAAGGATATATTGTACGTCCCCTATATGTTCCCCATGGCAGTGAATGAGTTCAACACAAGACTGTGTGCAAGTGTATATAGGATGTACTTACTCAAGAGTTCGAACCTGGAACCTTAGCGTTATAAACCCTCAAGATAACCGCTGAACCACGGTTTCATGTAACTTTGAAAAAAAAAAAATAACAACGCGAGACTTAAAATTACCATGGGGGTGCACATCGTTTGAGTCACTCTGCATGTACAATGCAGATGTTTAATAAACACCATTTTTTATTGATTAAATGAAACGCCAGGCAATAATCTTTATCTGTAACATTAAACACAATCATATCTTCTTTACCCAGGGATCTTTCACTAAGAAGTATAATTGACTATTTTAAACCTGGGATCCCAAAATTATGAAGAATTCCTAATTTGATTCACGCTGTTGGATTGCTCATGATTTTCCCACAGTATTCGAATCGTATTCTACATTATATCCCTTGTCTTTATAAACAGTAGTCTGAACGGTGCTTAAAATTCCTTACCTTGTTTACATTCAGATCGGACACTGTTTTCTAAGGTGTCCATTTGTAGCTGGATACGCTTGTACTCACGCTCTGCTTGAGAACTTTTGTGACGTAAAATTGCTAAAATAATTAGAGTCAGTAGCATTAAGAGGGCGCCACCAGCAGCTATACCTCCAATTGCTTCCGGTGGAAATTCATATGATTTGGTGACTTCGTAACGTAGATAGCCTACTTCATATCTGAGAGTATCACCTACACGAACCTTTATTAGATTAAAAAAAAAAGTTGTTAGTTTAACATTAAATCTAACAAGACATTTATATGCCAATTTACATAACGTTAATACAGTTTGGGTTTATTTCTTTATATGAAACGCTGTTTCAGCTTAATAAGATTTTTCTGCGATTTATTAATAGGAGAAACATAAATGACTGAATGTAATTTCTTGCACAGCACTGCTCGGATTATAGTACTGTGTGTGTGTGTGATAGTACACCAATATAAGACTGATACTAATTTCAGTTGTTGTTTTTTTCTTGCTCAGCTATACCTTTCCGGTAAGAAGAGTTAAAAAAAAAAAAACATTTGAAATAAGCACTCTCGGATTATCCTGGTTTATTTTTCTGTCAACATGGGAACAAAACAACAGCAGATATTTCTATTTTGTAAATAAATTAGTATTTAGTTATGATCAAAGCACACCACCCACAAAGAACCGAGAACCAACACAGTAACGAGTATAACGATTATAATGCATTGTTTCCTCGACTGTTAACAATATTTTTGGGCTGTAAGCCCAGTAATATCTCACGAAGTTTGGTTAGTTTGGAATATTTAGGTTACTTCTAAATCTATAAACTAAATCAAAATTTCAATATAAAATTTATAATAATACAAATTAAAAATAAGACATAAATATATTAACGTGGGACAGTGTTCTTATTACAGAGACATTTGAAAATACACAAACCACATTCGCTCTAGAATACAAAATAGTAAATTGGAAATTATTTACTGATACAAAATGTAGTTCTCTCAATTCATACATCATATTCGATTAAATAATAACTTCAAGTACTTGGTTCTCTCAAGGCGTATATTATGTTAGGGTAAATAAAAGCTTCAAACATTCAGTTCTCTCAAAGTCGTGCATTATATTACTGTAAACTTGAATTTTAAGCTTTTTGCTCAAAGCCAAACCTCGTATATGAAAGTGTTAACTATAATTTAGTGAGTTTATTCAACATATTTTATGCTTACATTATAAAGAATAACTACAATTCAGGTTAGTCAATCACAACAGTTATCCCTTTTACGTAATGAAAAACACAATACACTTCTGTGTAGCTTCAACAGTTTACACAAAGTCCAGGTTCAATTTTGTACTTATACATGTTCTGGATTTAGAGGTAATTACGTATTATGTTAACGTGTTTAGTGCAAATATACGGCCTAAGCTAATATACGTATTTGATGATTATGAAATGGCTAGGTTATTAAATCCTACTTTTCCTTTAGTT
This sequence comes from Tachypleus tridentatus, assembly GCF_004210375.1. NCBI lineage: Eukaryota > Metazoa > Arthropoda > Merostomata > Xiphosura > Limulidae > Tachypleus > Tachypleus tridentatus. The sequence goes on along the minus strand of NC_134835.1, from coordinate 100,454,576 downwards.
TTTACTAATGAAGACTTCAGCAGTACTCCTCATCTTGAGCAACTGATGGATGAAAACAAAATTAATGAAAACAACTGCATAAATTCTGAGCTTGTTAAAATAAAATTGGGAAGTTTAAAGAATGATAAGGCTCCTGGGCTAGATAATATTTTCCCAAGGATTTTAGAGTAGGTTAAGGATTGGATATGTGAGCCACTTGCCACAATGTTTCATAAGTCCTTAAATAGTGGACAAATACCAACAGATTGAAAATTAGCTAATGTAACTCCTATCTTTGAGAGAAGTCGTAGAATTTTTCCAGTAACTGTAGGCCTATAATCTTAAATCATTTGTGCGTAAAGTTTTGGAATGTCTCATAAAAGATACTTTGCAAAACCATTTAATAAAGTTTAGAATTTTATCAGATAGTCAACATGGTTTTACAAATGGAAAATCTGTCTTACAAGTCTTTTGGTATGCTTTGAAAATGCTACTGCATATGTAGCTGAGGTTAAGGGTGAGGATTTGATGTATCTGAATTTTCAGAAAGCATCTGAGAAAGTACCACATACAAGGCTTATAAATAAATTTATCTTTGTACTTATGGGGGATAAGTTAACTAATTGGATAGAAGAGTAGCTTTATGGTAGAATGCAAAAGGGTGTTATAAATGGACTTCAATTAAACTGGATTAATGTTGCAGATGGTGTATCTCAGGGCTCAGTCTTATGACCATTGCTCTCTTTTGTTAATATTAATGACGTAGATGAAGGAATGGTCAATAAGTTAATTAAGTCTGCTGGTGATGTCAAGGTCTGGGATGTTGCTGGCTGTGAAGAGGATACTGCTAAATTACAAAAGGATTTAAATCATTTATTGAGTTGGGTAAATAAATGGTAGATGGGATTTAATTATAATAAATGGAAGATAATGCATTTGGGTTATTATAATTTGAATTATAAGTACAATTTGGATGGGAATAACCTTAATGGTGTCATGAAAAGAAAAGGAGATTGGTATAATATTGATGCACTGTTGCTAGTGATAAATAAGATTTTGGGCTGTATCTACAGATATACTGAATAAAAGTCTAGAGTGGCTATAATTTCATTGTAATGCCACTGGTTAGGCCACGTTTGGAGTATTGTGATCAATCTTGAGCTTCTTACTTCAAGAAAGACATTGAACTGTTAAAAAGGGTTCAGAGATGGGTTACTAGAATGGTACCTGAGATGGAGAAGTTGTCATTTGAGGAGAGATTAAAATACTTACAGTTGTTTTCTTTTGAAAAAAGAAGATTTAGAGGGGATCTGATTGAAGTGTTTAAGGTTATAAAAAATAGTGATATTGTCGATGTATCAACATTTATCATATTGAAGAGATGATTATAGAACTACGGGACACAGATATCGATTTGGGTAAGGTGGAAGCCGTCTTTAGCTAAAACAGTTTTATTTTTCATATTGGGTGGTTGACCTATGGAAAGGGTTACCTTTGGATGTTGTGAAGGCAGTAAATTTGAATAAGTTTTAAATAAGGCTTGATGGATATATGAATGACAGAATGATAAGGGCTGGATTTATTTAATATTTTTACTTGGGCTTACAGAATGAGATGGCCGAGATGAACCAACAGGTATCTTTTTGTCCCTACACATTATGTTATGTTAAATTTTTTGGCTAATATTATTTTTTATTATTTATAAATTTATGTATATATATATATATATATCGTATAATTACCACATAATTTTGCATTTATAGTAATTAAACTTATGATAAAGATTAATTCGTACTATTTTAACGTTCATTGTTTGTAAATTTTCTTTAATAAATATAAAATATTGGGTTGAGGAATAATTCGTGAGCGTTTTTTCAAGTTAAAAAAATATATTCATAAATGAAACGCTTTCGCAAAATATTTCATGTCATTTGGTAAATAATTTTTTGCTCTAATAGATGGTGTGTTTGATTTTCATATGTCTCAAATTTTTGCTTTCATTTTCAGCTCATTAAATGGAATGTCAAGTGGACAAAATCGAACATTTTCGACACCATCTGCTTTTCGCATTTAATTTCTTGCAATTTCGTTTAAAACAATGCATACTATATACCTAGGTATTACATGAAATAAAGTATCATAATAAATGTTTTGGGGGTAATGTGTTCATGCATTGAAGTATTGTATAGTCTTGCATGTAATGCTTGAATGAAATTATTTAAAAACGCTCACGATTTATTCCTCAACCTAATACATCAAAACTAAGCTAATTTTATTTTCTTAAAACAGTGGAACCGATCTAAATATTCAGTGTAGAATCTTTCTTTGAACATGCTTCCTTTATGAATTATGTATAATTAATAGTAATAAATCATAACAAAACAATGATTTAAGAAAATGTAGTGCAATACTAGGACATTTTAGTTATTTTAATAAAATATGATTTTGGGTTTCGTTTAGGACTTTTACAAACAAATGAGTAATGCTTTCTAATCCCAATTATTTAGTTTAAATTCAAAGTAGTGGCCAGGAAAATGTCAATCGCTTCATCTCTGCTCTTTCTATTACGATAAAAATGATAAACTGTTTACCAAAATAAAATTAGAAAGTTATTCAACAAGTGTGTGTTTTATTGACCGGTTCCCCAGTAGGTTGAAGAGACATGTCTTAAACCAATTCTAAAATCATACTTTCAAAAGAAGAACTTGATTTTTTTTTCCCGCTTACCACGACAACCGGAAGTTGGTTATTTGTCCTACGTCCTAGCTCGTCTGTGCCTGGTGGCTGAACTTCCGGTGGCATACAAACCAATTGTGTCATAGTCAAGGACGTCACGTTGCAGCGACGAGTGCCAATAGTGACATTGATCTCGTGTTCTGTACTTGCCAAGCGGAGATTTTCTCCCTGTAATAAAAATTTTATTAAATGCACTTTCAAGTTCTGAACAAAGTAGAGCATCAAACCTAATAATTAAACATATCATCTGTAATGAAACGTCCCTTATAAGATTAAGTAAAATTAAATAATCACGATTTATCCAAATATTAGGGATGGAGCAGTGAATACCATAACTGTAATCTGATTCAATGTTCTCCAACGTGACACACTTCAAGAAATCATGTAGCTACATACATTAATATAATGTGACACCCCTGAAGAAATCATACAACGCTAAAATCAGGGGTTCGATTCCCCTCGGTGGGCTGAGCAGATAGCCCTATGTGGCTTTGCTGTAAGAAAAACACACACAAACACACTGAAGAAATCAAGAGCTTAAATAGTTTATTATAACGTGACACACCTGCAGGAATCCTGTAGTAATGTACACTATAAATGTGACCACGGAATGAGTCACGCATAAAGTGTAAATTTTCGAAATGTTGTACTACCCATGAAACTACATTCTTTACTGTCTTTGGCGACGACCACAATTATGAATTATTTTCCCACTGCTGTTTTTAATGTAACATTCTGCTACAAAGGATTGTGAGGTCTATGTACACCACACATCTTGACAAACAATTTTACAAACTTTTCGCTGTGCGTGAGTAGCAACCAAGAATGCCAAACACGTAAAAGTACATAGGTTGTATAATCTAGTGATTCCACGGGTATATCAGCTTAAGAAGATAGAATAGTATACTCTGTAGCTAGTAGACACTCTGCTATAGACTTAGACGTGTGACTTGACTCTTTATCTTGATTTAGCCTTAGGTTCGTGACGTGATAGCCACACAGTGCAAGATTTAATCTTGAGTAATTGGTGTCAATATGTTCTATATAGTTCACGTTTGATTTACCACCCACTTTGTTGTTTCTGTTTCCCATGACATCAACAGTAAAACCTGACGAGAAGACGACTTTAGCTTCTCTGTAGCATGTTAGAACGTCCTTATCACCTCATGGTCGTTAGTACTTCGTCCATTTCTTGTCGCAGCTATTCAGGTTTCTCCAAGCTTCGTCCAAACTTACATTTCTCACGTCAAAGGAATTTTTCGAATAATTTTTGCAGTTTGTTGTTTTCTTACTAATGCGTCTGGAAGCAGCTTATGCGCTCGTGGTTCACGTTTCTTTACAAGGAAAAGATCTATATTGTGCTCAGTGGATTCAGATACAGAGGTTCCGGGATGACAAGTCCCTGAAGTTCGGTATTCCTGCGTGTGGATAATTGGATATTTTTGTACCCTCATACGAGCATGTTGATTAAATTTTCCATTGACATTCAATATATTACATATAATAATCATATGACATGTCCCAGGCTTTCCATCTTTCTTAGTTATTTAAATACTTTACATCGGAACGAAACAAACAACAAAAACTATTCGAAAATTTCTAGCCATAACTATACCTTTAACAAGATTGTACTGTGGAACGGTCGCGATTCGTCGTGAACCAAATACCACATATATAGGTCACAAACATATCGCCCATGGTAATAAAACTCGTATCTCCAGCATCACACCAGTGTATTAACATATTCAAATCGTTTTTGGGAAGTGGGATTAACTTTCTATAATTAAATACAATATTATGACTTAAACACTTTTATGTAATTATAATAACGTTACATACTCACAAAAACCATGTAGTAATACACAATTATAATGTTACACATCCAGAAAAGGTATGTAGTTATACACGCTATTATTATTGTTATAAAAGTTTACCCACCTAGATGAATCACACAGTTATATGCATTATTGCACAACTTCACGCATCTAAAAAGAGGTGTAACTTATTAATTTGACTTTTTGTTTTTGTTGAAAACATGGTAATAAAAAGTTCCAAATACTATGCGATGGAGGAAAAATATGTTGTTAACCTGGTTTTAGAATGAAAACTTATATTGCAGTTAAAACAACAAGACATACACATTTTCTACGTTCTGATAAAGTACCTTTGTCCGAAATGTGGCAATATATATATACATAAATTATACAATTTATAAAGCATATAAAACAGATTCTTATAACACTGGTTAAAAACTTAAGTGATGTGCATTGATCATCTATAAACTCAGAATGCTCGTTACAAAACATGGTTTCCTTAACTACAACATGTTAGAAATGACGATCATCTGAAATTATATTAATAGGAAAATTTTGGAAACTGAGAATGAATGACGTTAACGTGGTCCAAACTTGTAATCGCTAAAACACTGAAACAGGTGATCACAAACGAACTTCGAAGGAAAAGACGTTATTAAATGACATGATTATTTATCAAGTAACTAACCCTTACCTATAATGTGATTCACATTATATTAACGAACATTTAACTAACCCTTACCTATAATGTGATTCATAAAAGTAACTTGATATAGTTAACGAACATTAAATACTTCTACACAGATATTAAATGGAATAATTAGTTAATGAACATTATATACTTCTATCACCGATATTAAATGGAATAATTATTTAACGAACATTATATACTTCCACACCGATATTAAATGCAATAATTAGTTAATGAACATTATATACTTCTATCACCGATATTAAATGTAATAATTAGTTAACGAACATTATATACTTCCACGCCGATATTAAATGCAATAATTAGTTAATGAACATTATATACTTCTATCACCGATATTAAATGGAATAATTAGTTAACGAACATTATATACTTCCACACCGATATTAAATGCAATAATTAGTTAATGAACATTATATACTTCTATCACCGATATTAAATGTAATAATTAGTTAACGAACATTATATACTTCCACACCGATATTAAATGGAATAATCAGTTAATGAACATTACGTACTTCTACGCAGATATTAAATGGAATAATTAGTTAATGAACATTACGTACTTCTATTACCAAACTCTCTCCTTTATACAACTTGACTCCCTCGTTTTCAAATGATAAGAACCACGGGTCTGAAACATAGGTTAGTACTGAAGGTAAACTTGGAAAGTAACGATTCAGTTCTCTGACCGCCTGGACATCATCCATTATAAACCCTAGTCTAAAATGTGAATTTTCAAGGGCATGGCGTTGGTGACCTTTGAGGTGATTTCGACGTTGTATTTCTAGCTGAACGGCAGGAGATGGGCAGATCATCAGAGAGGAGTAGTGAACGTGGCAAAACTTAAAGAAAAATATTGAGATAAGTTAAACTAAACAATCGGTTTATTGATATCTGAAAACTGGGGGAAACTTCAAAGTGCTTTAGTAGTATTTTCACAAAATATTCGATCTGATAATAATAATGAAAGGTTTATTTTCGTTCGCATGTACACTGCTGGCCAAACTCTTAAGGCCAATGAACATAAAGAAAAAATATGCATTTTGCATTGTTAGACTCAACCACTTATTTGAGTAGAGCTTCGAAAGATGAAAATAAAAAAAGGGAAAATAAAAACAAAATCCTTTTTAGCATTTGATAGGAAAAATGTGAACACTCTGAAATTAGCCGAAACACTAGATGGTCGAAAGTTTAAGACCATACTGAAACGAATCGTTAATCGGTAAACACGTAACGAAAGTTAGTCATTCGTGTTCAAGCATTAGCGTTGTCAACATCTTCCACTGATATCTCCTGTGTTACATCTGGTAAAAGCATGGCAAAGGCTAAAAAGTTGACAGAGTTTGAACGTGACAAAATTGTCGAGCTGCAAAAGCAAGGCCTCTCTCAACGCGCCATCGCTGGTGAAATTGGGCGTAGTAAAACTGCTGTTGCAAATTCCTTAAAAGACCCTGAGGGATATGGAACGAGAATTTCAAGTGGTCGGCCCAAGAACATTTTGCCGGCGTTGAGCAGAAGAATTCGACGGGTTGTTCGGCAAGACACCAGCCAATCGTCGAACCAGATTAAGGCTCTTACGGACGCAGAATGCAGCTCAAGAACAATAAGACGGCATCTACGAAAAAATGTTTGTTTGTTTTTTAATTTCGCACAAAGCTACTCGAGGGCTATCTGTGCTAGCCGTCCCTAATATAGCAGTGTAAGACTAGAGGGAAGGCAGCTAGTCATTACCACCCACCGCCAAATCTTGGGCTACTCTTTTACTAACGAATAGTGGGATTAATCGTAACATTATCACGCCTCCACGGCTGGGAGGGCGAGCATGTTTGGCGCGAAGGGGATGCGAACCCGCGACCCTCAGATTACGAGTCGCACGCTTTAACACGCTTGGCCATGCCAGGCTCACTTCACGAAATAAAGGCTTTAAAAACCTTAAACGTCTTCAAATGCCACGCATCCTTCTACACCATGAAACAGCTCGGTTAAACTTTGCTGAGTGTGTTTTTCTTATAGCAAAGCCACATCGGGTTATCTGCTGAGCCCACCGAGGGGAATCGAACCCCTAATTTTAGCGTTGTAAATCCGAAAACATACAGCTGTACTAGCGGTGGGCACTTTGCTGAGAAGCACCAAAGATGGGACGTAGAAAAGTAGACGAAAGTTTTCTTCTCTGATGAGAAAAAATTTAACCTGGATAGTCTAGATGGCTTCCAACGTTACTGGCACGATAAGGATATCCTACCGGAGATATTTTCTTTACGACACAATGGAGGATAGTCCATCATGATGTGGGGTGTTTCTCCTTCCATGAAACAATGGAGCTTCAGGTTATACAGGGGCGTCAAACAGCAGCTGGCTACATTGGCATGTTGGAGAGAGCATCCTTATTGACTGAAGGCCCTCGGTTGTGTGGAAATAACTGAATCTTTCAGCAGGACAACGTTGCAATCCACAATGTCTGCAGGACAAAAAACCTTTTCATGGCGAATAACGTGATTCTTTTGGACCATCCAGCGTGTTCGCTTGAACTGAACCCCACAGATAATGTTTGGGGTTGGATGGCAAGAGAAGTCTATAGAAATGGACGTTGATTCCAAACAGTGCATGATCTTTGTGAAGCCATCTTCACCACTTGGAATAACATTCGAGCCAGCCTTCTGCAAACGCTTATATCGACCGTGCCAAGGCGAATGTTTGAAGTTATTCGCAATGACGGCCGTGCAACTCACTACTGAGACCTCTTCTTGGGCATTTCTTACCCTGTTTAGGACTTCTTTTTGGTAATGTCTTAAATGTTTGACCAGCTAGTATTTAGGCTAATTTCATAATGTTCACATTTTTCCTATTAAATGCTAAAAATGTTTTTTTCTCCTTTTCTTATTTTCATCTTTCGAAGCTCTACTCAAATAAGTGGTTGAGTCTAACAATGCAAAATGCATATATTTTTTTTATGTTCAGTGGCCTTAAGATTTTGGCCAGCAGTGTATTTTACCCTCAAATTGCTGGCTTATGTAAATATTATTCATTACCAGTAGAGTCTATATTTGCCTTGTCTGTAATGACAATACTAATTTTGTACGCCTCACTCTCTAAATGCGCATACGCACGCACTTTAATGGGTGTAAATAAAAGGTGGATGTAAACATACTTTAACAGACACTCATATTCGTTAATGAAGGCTTATCAAAAGTTTTAAAAAGATCTAATGTTAGGTCATAGAATAACATTTTAAGGTTATTTCTTGTGTTAAGTACGGTAAAGTTCAGTCCTAACTAACTAAACTAAAGCAAAAAACATACACTAGTTACCTTTTTATCGAATACATGACGCATATAATAAAGGCTTAACTAATGTTAGGCTTAAGACACGAGATTTAAAAAAAATACGGTGTCTGCAATTATATTTCGTTTGCATTATTCTTACACTAATTTTTAATGTGATATACATAGGAAAATACAACAATAATGAATGAGATTAATCGTAATATTCACAGTGTGTTAGTCTAAAAATAAATACAGCGATTCATAAATATTAGGTCTTGAAGTTCGCAAAAAGCTACGAAAGGGCTATCTGTGCTAACCGCCAATAATTTGCACTGACAGACTAGATGGAAAGCAGGCAGTCATCACCATTCACCACCAACTATTTGGCTATTAACGTACGAATAGTGGGATTGACCGTAAAATTATAACGCCCCTAAGCTGAATGGGCATGTTTGGTGGAACGGGATTCGAACTCATGATTGTGAGTCGAGCGCCGTAACAACCTGGCCATGCCTATGTATTACATAGGAGCCATATAACCAACAAAGTAATAGTCTCACAAGTGTGCACAAATAGTTCAGAAAAATGTGTTTAAAAATAAAATGGACTTCATGAAGATCCTAGCATTAGTCTTTGTGCTAAACATCTAAAGTTTAAACTAATTCTTGTGTTTCAAACTTCAATTACGATAAATGCAAGAAATATTATTACTCGCATATTTCCAATAAGATTTCAAGAAAACAAAAGGAGTGCGTTCAAGTGTTCTAGTCTTAACTAGCATTGTGGTAAAACAAACTTGTTCAATTCACTTACAGTTTCATTAACAACTCCGTTGTCCCCAAATACGATCATTTTTGGTTGCTGGATGGAAGTAAAATTTGAGCCGAAAACTTTAATTTCTCGTCCTCCACTTGAAAAACAAAACAATAAAAAATCAAGCTAGATTCGTTTAGTGTTCCAGGTAATTAATAAAGTATTTGACATAAAGTAGGAACTAGTGAAGTGAAGTATAGACTTTCTAATTTAATTAAATATAAACTTAATATAGTACTCTGTCATTTGCAGCTTCATGAACATTTACAAATCATACATTGTATTTTTCTTAAACTACAATTTCACAATACCTAGAAAAGCTTTTCATGGGATGTATACGAAATATGGTTGGATCCCGAGTGTACAAGAAAGGATTAAGGTATGTGATGTTAGCACCATCTATATGCAGAAAGAGTTGTTTCACTTGATAATTAGGAAACGGTGCCCGTGTGGTTCGACAACTTATCTGGCTGCTACTAGCAAGGGACCTGTGAAAATCGGAATTACTAAACGTACACAGTAGGTATTGAATTTAAAATGAAATACAGTGAATACGTTTTGACTGCGGTAAAACCAAGAACAAGTATAGAAGGAATACAATAAAAATAGTTAAAGATAATTCTACGTCTATTTTAAGCACTTCAAATACATTTAGAGAAATAAAACATGGGTTCGAACCCATGTCAGCTAACACATCAGATAATTATTGTTTATTAAGTAAAACACATTATTAAAAAAAGAAACATCATATAATGTTATGAAATAAATCTTAAAGCATTGAGAAAGCAATCATTAATCACTGTTAATTTTATTCAGAGTACTGCTTGTATAAAAACTAATTAAGTTATATTGGAAGATATATACATTTTTATTTTTAAAGGGTTATTGCCAATTTTCAAATTATTTTGGCACGTTTGAAGTCAATCTCTTACAGTTGAATACTTCAAGCAGGTTTTTCGTAAACATCCATCACGAGACAAGAGACATTTTAAAGTACCTTTCTACTCTACATGGTAAGTCATCTAGAAAGATGTTCACTCGAGATCCTACGTTAAGTTCGTTGCCACTGATGTAGAGCCTTGTACCACCTGACAAAGGTCCAAGCCTAGGTCTTACTTTCGATATTTTCACTTCCTGCACGAACAAAACATTGAAACAATAAAAATGGCACAAAAAATAAACTGTAGTACTACAGAAAATCTCATTCCACACCGGAATTTCTTGGTAAAACGAGTATTGATATAGCTTACACCAGAGGGCACTGATGTTTGATAACCTACAAGAGGTTAAGAATTACTGCTAAGGTAGCTTAATATTCACTGATTAACATTTCTTAAATGAGTGTGAAGTCTAATTAGATTAAAATATTACAAACATTTTATCTTATAATAAACAAAAACTTAATTATAGTATTGGTTTGTTTTGAATTTCGCTCAGAGCTACACGAAGGCTAACCACCTTGCTATGCTGGACCACTTATAGTAATATACAATTTCGTATGCAAATTTCATAAATTCTAAAAAGAGAGAGAAAGAGGAACACTTTACCTTGTAATGAAATTTTTCTTCTGCACGTGTAACACCAGCACTGTTACCTACAATAACCACAGCAGTCATGGGTCCCAAGCTGGAACCTGATCTACAGACGACTCTATTAAAAATAAAATAAAAAAACACTAATAAGTTTGGACTTATTACAACGTTTTCTTCAAAAATGTAAAGGTTTTGGTGGTCAATTCGAACAGAAGTTTCTGAATAATATGAGTTATTTCAATATATGAATGTCATAATTTAAACAAGTACTGTAAAACTGAATTGTTTTCAAAGTTGACAAGAAATTTTTACAGTGCAAACAACTGTAGGTAAACATTTCTATATTCCCTGTTTTCAAAATATTCAGAGCTGTGCGAAGCGCCGTCGTAAATAATATTATACATATTATTTCGGACCTAATTATTCTCGCGTATGTTGTTTAACATGTTCAGCTGATTCGATCTGCAGCTATGGCATGTCGTCGGCTATCCGTGACGTAATATTATGTAACAAAGCATTTTTTATATTTGTTTTTGATATTTTTACGATCAATATTCGCTGTTTATATATTTAGTTCAGTTTAATGTTAACTTACAAGGTTTATTAATTGCTTTGTATGTGAAAAAAAACAAAAAAACTTTTAGAAATACTGCTGAATGTCAGTTTCCGAGCTGAACATTTTTCTACCAGAATATTTTATGGATTAAGACGTTTCAACCGATAATACAAGATATTCGAAAGAACCATCTGGTTTACATTTCATGCAGGATGTTATTTTAAATTAAACACAAAGCTACACAAGGGATTATCTGTGCTCTCCCACCACGGGTATCGAAACCCGGGTTCTAGCGTTGTAAGTCCGCAAGCAGTCCGCAGGGCCACTAGGGAGCTTTATGCAGGATAATTAGTTAAGAAAATCCCAGATATATATCTATTATTATAAATCATGATTTATAATATGTATCTTGTCATATATTCATTAAAATATACAATAGTATTAAATAATTGTGTATGTTGAATACTATATTATACACATTACACTTGCACTACAATTTGCTTACGAAAAAAAATCAAAAGTGTCACATGATGCAGCTGCTGACATGAACTTGTTGCGTCTCGATTGAACTTGCTCTCTATGGCAACCTGACGTCATTCGTTATTTCAACATTTATCATTCAACCGTAAAAGTAACATTTAGGAAAAGTTCTGTCGCAACGAACCTCAGCTGATGACACAAAATGGACTCCGGTAAAACGTTTCTGTTAGAAACGCTGTTATCAGTGAGTCTAATCGCGAAAGTAGACATCCTTGGCGTTACCTAAAGGGCGATTTCGAATTTGTTGAAAATAAAAGTACAAGTAGATCCTACTTCCAAAGTGTTTTGTTGCAGCATAAATTTGTTTTTCCAACAATAATATTAACATCGCCAATAAGGAATCTCGTTTTGATTTTTAAACAAAGTATCAGTTACAAATATTCCTATAAACTGAAGTATTCTGAATCGTGCACCGAGGGATAAACAGAGGTCAAACCAATGGTCAGTTGAAGCAGCGGAAACAGAGGTCATGCTCTGTGGATGTTAGCTTCTTTTACTCTCATCATTTACAAATATAATGGACTGTTCTGAAAGTACGTATTACATTATTGTAACAACAAAGTACTAATGTTTGACAATAAGTTAGCGTTTTTCATTCTTACATTATCAACTGACAAAAGTTATCATGAAGAATGTTAGCTTTAAAAGTAGCGGTAACTGTAGTAACGTTGTAGCGGTAGCGATAGTGACGTTGTAGTTTTCTTTCTGTAGCGGTAAATATAGTAACGTTGTTCTTTTCTTTCTGTAGCGGTAGCGATAGTAATGTACTTTTCTTTCTGTAGCGGCAACTATAGTAACGTTGTTCTTTTCTTTCTGTAGCGGTCAATAATTTAATATGAATATTATGTTAAAAATTCCCCATCTTTTTTTTGGTGGGTTGTTTATACAGTCAACTCTATAATACACAGCAACAGTCAACACGTTTTGTTCATCTGGTGGTGATATGTATGGATTATGTTTAGACCAGTTGGTATATTTCACGTAAAAAAATATTGGTAACGTAAAATTCAAAAACCCATTGGCCTGAAACCGATAGGTCAGATTAACGGTAACAAAAATAGTGAAATTTTTGTTTCTTCTATCAGGTACGTAACAGATTTTGATCTAAAGTTTAATAGAGTTAGGTAATATCACTCTATAATTAGTGATTAGGTGGTTTACCTGTAAATACTAATTACCTCATTAATTACATGTTTAAGCACCCGAACCATTGTACAATCAGTCAGGTAATTAGCAAATATGCTCGTACAAAAACTATGTAATTACAAGCCACTGATCATTAATTAAGTTAAATAATAAGCCACCAAATATTCTCTTGCCCCACTTACTTAATATAATTTGATTTCGTCGAGTTATGTTGCCACTACAGACGATGAGCTTCGACTAATCACATTTCAGACTACAGTGTGGCTTATCTTTAAAACGTCTATTATGGTTTCTGAAGTACAAAAGATACGCTAATCAAATCAAAGATGGAACAGCACCTTGAAGATATGCAAGTTAATTATGTTCAAGACTTAAAAGGTGCAACAGTGTCTCTCAATGTTGCTCATTAAATATTTTGTTCATATTTGTTCAGTTCAATAACTTTCAACCGTATAGAAATTTTATAACACTGGTTTCTTTTCAGATTTTCGCGTAAAAGCTCTTCAGGGGCTATCTGCTCTAGCACTCCCTAATTTTGAGCTGATTAACTACACGCAAGGCAGCTGGTCAACACTACCCACAGGCAACTATTGGACTACTCGTTACTACAAATAGTTGGATTGACCAACACATTATAACAGTCCCACGGCTGAAAGGTCAAGCATGTTTGAGGCAGGGTTTGGATGTCACAACCCACAGATTGATGGGCTAGAGGAAATGTTAAATATAGGAGTATAACTTTAGTCTTGGTGTCTGTTTAAGGATCCCAGCATGTTATAGCTTTATTAGTATTTATTTTGTATATCACAGCTTACTATCAGTGCTATGAACCATACTAAGAAAGGCAATTTTACATCTAAACTATAGTACGTAGTAACAATACTATAAAATCAGTGGCGATGTTTGAAGAAATACTTCCCTACGGATAAATACAGTAGTAACAATACTATAAAATCAGTGGCGATGTTTGAAGGAATACTTCCCTACGGATAAATTCAGTAGTAACAATACTATAAAATCAGTGGCGATGTTTAAAGGAATACTTCCCTACGGATAAATTCAGTAGTAACAATACTATAAAATCAGTGGCGATGTTTGAAGCAATACTTCCCTACGGATAAATACAGTAGTAACAATACTATAAAATCAGTGGCGATGTTTGAAGGAATACTTCCCTACGGATAAATTCAGTAGTAACAATACTATAAAATCAGTGGTGATGTTTGAAGGAATACTTCCCTACGGATAAATTCAGTAGTAACAATACTATAAAATCAGTGGCGATGTTTGAAGGTATACAACCCTACGGATAAATTCAGTAGTAACAATACTATAAAATCAGTGGCGATGTTTGAAGGTATACAACCCTACGGATAAATTCAGTAGTAACAATACTATAAAATCAGTGGCGATGTTTGAAGGAATACTTCTCTGTTAGCAGCCTCTTTCTCATCAATGACGTGTAAAGCGGTATTCTCACTCTATGTTAAAACGGGCAAATTTGCACATTTTGATTTACATAAAGTCTGAATAAAACAACATATGAATCAAGATTTACATGTAATTTTACTAAACTTATAGAATAATGTTTAGAAATGAGTAGTTTTTCGAGGTTTGCAACTGTAATGTAAATAACTTTCACGTATCAGCCTCCCAAATATGGTGTCCCCATCATGTTTTAGTTATACGTTCCCAGGTCACAAAAGCAAAGCTTGAAGAGAAAAATAAGTCTTTTCCATTTACTTTAAGCATAAGTAATTGGGAAATAACACTTTCTGCCCAGGAACAAGAAAAAGTAAAAATTTTGTTACGTAGTGGAATACACGACAACTTCGCCAATAAAGAAGTTTAAATTAGATGAGTCCTAATGAATTATGTAGACATTAAGAACGAAACGGTGATCCTCACGAAAGATCTGACCAATGAGTGACTACTAAGAATATCTTACAAACTAAAATGTAATAACTTTAAAATGAATAAAGTTATTGTTATCATTTCAGTTTCTTTTTTCAATTTAGTGAAATTATGGTTTTTAAAATTAGCCACATTTCAAATGTAGAACATAATGAAGTAAAAGTAACCATATTTGCAGTAAAAGATATTTATTAGTAGTAGGTTTGTGCACGTTTGTATTTATTGTCGTGAAGACATTTTAAGCTAGAAATAAGCCTATATAGGCTATAGAGAAAATAGAATACAACCATAGTTACTCAAATTTCGAATATTTTAAATTTCCCCCTCCAAAAAAACAAAACAAACAACAACAAAAATATAGAGAAATGCATGATATAAGATACGAAGTAACTACAAACACGAATATTATTCTTTGCATGAAAACATCTAACCTGAGAGAAACTGTGTATTCTACAGGAACACACAAAATCCCGCCAATCGTGATCTTGTCTTCAATTTCGTCTAAACGAGTTCCGAGGTTGCTGCCCTCGATCACAACAAGAGTTCCACCTTGGATAGGTCCACTTAGAGGACGTATCTGTAAGATAATGGGTGAAATATATTACATAGTTTTATAATATAGATCGATAATCTGAGTGAGTAAATATTACTATTATAAAAAGCATTAACATTTTAATTAGGTCCATTTAAAAGATTGTGCGCGCTTGGTTTAAAGATATTTATTTACTTAATGTCTTTATTAAAGACTATATTTACAGAAACATACTTTTAATTAAAGTGAATTATAGACGTCATAATATGCACCGATTAAATAGCAAAGCTACACACATAACGATCTAAAGTATTTAAACGAGGTCAAGTAACGTGGAATGTATGTTGCAAAGGAAATTCATCCAACTGCTTGATGATGGTCACACGAGTGGTCAAAACACAGTGGGAAAAAGTAAATAAACATAACCAATTCACTCAAAAGTTGTATCTTTGGACTTTATCACCTGGTCCAATTGGAGACCACTCTTGACTTAATTAACCACGTATTTGTATGAGTCTTCATTTCTAGTATTATTCACGTGTACAATGTTAAAGCTGAATGATTTTGGATACTAGATGAGGAGATTACTGGGCATGTAAGTATTTAATATATGTCTCTCCTGATACTTGCTCATTAAAACTGAGTAGTATTGTTTTGTTTGTTTTTAATTTCGCGCAAAACTAGCCGTCTTTAATTTTGCAATGTAAGACTAGAGGAAGGCAGCTAGTCATCACCACCCACCACCAACTCTTGGGCTACTCTTTTACCAACGAATAGTGGGATTGACCGTCACATTATAACGACCCCATGGCTGAAAAAGCGAACATGTTTGGTGTGACGGGGGATTCGAATCTGCTACCCTCGGATTACGAATCGAGTGCCTTAACCACCTGGCCATGCCGGGCCTAACTGAGTAGTAATTGGCATGTAGTAATAAGACAATCTTAACGTTTATTTGCTCTAAAGAGGGACAAAGGCGGGATGACCTAGTTTAACCACTCACACTAAGATGTTGTCTGTCAGTCAGTCAGTTGACACTAAAATTTCGCCACAGAATGGACGCTTATTGTTTGAATTTGTTCTGTAATGGTTTCGGTTAGACGTGTGCATGCCATAAATCACGAGAAGAATTATTTACTCCATACGTTACAACACAGCATGACATATGAACTTCGAAAGCAAGAAATAAAAATATTTGTTACTCTTAAATTTGGTTTTATTTATTCGTGAAACAGAACACTTTCTGGGACCCTGCGGAAGTAGATCTAGTATAATAATTTGAAAGAGACTGCAGGTTATTCTTTATTTTTATGAAGTCAGTGTGCAGAAATATGAGATTCTGAGACAATCATATAACTGTAAAGCCAATTTCACAATTTAATTAGCGCTTTGTGACACGTGATTCATCCGGTAATCGACATTAGTTCACTTCGAAGTGATGAAAATTAACCCTTTCCTTTGAAAGAAAAATACATATAATATACGGTAATAAAATACACTTAGCAAGTTGACTTGAAAACATTAATATGATATACCAAATATAGTTTCTGATGTGATTAATTTAGAAGTCTACAAGATGTAATGTCATTTCACAGAAATTGAGAAAATAATGTCATTTTACCCAGTCAATACGAGGAGGTGGACAAGACGAAACGGCAGGTACTCTACAAGAATCCACATAGCCACAGACATCACCACACCATGAACATTGGTACTTTTGATGTTTGGCCACGCACAATGAACAATCTGCTCTACCTCCATGGCTGCCCAATAGGTGGCACTTATACAGGGTAACTGGTTACCAAAAATACACAAAAATTCAATACACATAAACTGACAGAAATAATAATTTTCAAAACCGATTTTACATTTAACCATGAGGTGATCCTTTTACCATAACTAAATGACACAACGGTGAAAGAAATGTTACATTTAAATAAACTTTTATTTGATTTGTTGTGAATACTAATTAGTATATGTACAATTGTATGTATATTGGATCACCTATAGTAAAAACAACAAGAAACAAACAGGAAACAAAGAAAAACGTGAGCATTCAAGGCCAGCAAATGAGTTACAGTTAACACGGGGAAGACGTCATTGTAATAAGATAATTTACACGAAAAGAGTGTGATAATCTATTTTCTATGCAACGAATAACTGCGTCAAATTTATCAGCAAACTAATTTGAAACTGATTTTAAAATATTAGCATAAATTTTCAAATTTATATACGAGATAAAACTATTGAATAACATAAGAGCGTTTGAGGAGAAAAAATGTTTTTTATATTCGTTGAATTTCGCGCAAAACTACTGGAGAATTTGCGGTCTTAATTTTGGGAGTGACAAACAAGAGGGAAGGCAACTAGTCAACATTCTTCCTTTCCAAGGTTTCCGCTACTCTTGTCAGGCCGAAAAGTGGGATTTTACCGTTTCCCTTATAACATATCCACTATCCTTATGTGCAAACCGGTAAAGGGACGCGAGCCAAGGATCCTCGGCTCCACATTTTGGCATGGTAATCACGGAGTCACGCCTAACCCTCAGCTCTCTGAAAAAAATATAGTGAATTATATATAGAAAGGTTTCAGAAGCAGAGTGTGTGTGTGAGGGAGAAATGAATAAAACTTGTTACGCAAGTGGAAATTAGGACGGTTTGAAAGCAGTCTTCTTTGGAAGTGTTTCATAGTTATATACTAAAGTAAGGCCTATTTTGTAGCAGTGATGCGAAAGAAAAAAAGCAATAGCAAAAACAGTGTTTAAATAAGCAGTTTAATTAATAATTTATATGACTTTCTATTATTTAATTAAACTCTTGCTGACTTTTTAGTACCAGCAAGTATATTCACTTTATAATCTTTAAGCGGACGAAAAACGCAGTTAGTGTGAGAAAAACATACACATGTCGAAATTCATGGAAGATGAAGAAGGTGCTAATATGTATTTGAAAAGTGGGAGGTCCTGTTTCCCCCTTCATTTACGTCAACTACTATGAACCTGTTATTTACTGAAATACGGCACATGGACTTTATCTGAATCAATATTAAATCACCCAAAGGAAACTAATTTGCACATGCTTTATATTTGAGCTGACTTTACACTTACTGTTTGTGCAATCGATGATGGTGTCTCCGTTCCATAGCACTGTTAAAGTGGAGTGCAATTCCCCAACGTCAGACTGGTAAGTGTACTGAAAATGAAAGTTGCAACAAGTCTTGTCTGTACTAGATAAATATCAGTACTATTCTAGATCAAATATACTTACAGTTAAAAACACATATTTTAATGCTTTGATTAATACATTTTATTTCTTAGCATATTCAAATCTAATTGTATATCATCGCAGAAACGACTGAAACAACGGTCAATACTGTATCACTAAACCTAATAAACATTAGTGTTTACTAACAAGTGCATTCTTCGACAGCATGACAGATAACAAGGAGTGACATAAATACTTTGACTTCTTTGTTTTGGATTTCGCGCAAAGCTACTCGAGGATAACCTGTGCTAGCCGTTCCTAATTTAGTTGTGTAGGACTAGAGGGAAGGCAGGTATTCATCACCACACACCGCCAACTCTTAGACTACTCTTTTACCAACGAGTAGTGGGATTGACCGTCACATTATAACGTCCCCACGCCTGAAAGGGCGAGCATGTTTGGTACGACGGGGATTCGAATTCGCGACCCTCGGATTATGAGTCGAGTGCCTTAATCACCTAGCCATGCCGGGCCTGATATAAATACTGAGAACAAAAGAAAATTTAGCGAAAACAGAAGTTAATGATAAATTCGCGAAATTCTTGCTAAAAACTATTTATTTGTGAATATTATTACAGGAGATTTAATGTTATGATTAGTAAAGTCCTTACCATAAAATATTTACTTCTAGTATTTACAAAATATTTAACTAATGATTAAAATAATAATTAATGAACTGTATATGAAAAACTGTTTAGGTTTGAACTTAATCACTTACAATATTTTCAGCACAAACGACAGTGTTGTCTCTCACTCTTGCAAAGACTCGTTCCTTAGCGCCCTCTATTTCAACAACACACTGAAAACCTTCCTAAAATATTAAGTACACATTTTAACACATTGAAAGCTTTCTTTAGTAAAAGCAGGCAAACTAAATTGTTCAGTAAATCAAAATATCTAGATAGTTTTGATGATCGTAAAACAACAGTTTGATTATTTTTTTTTCATGGCAACAACAAAAATATATAAAACAAATATTTATCATGAGTTTATTTGGTCGAGTAGCATCTGTCAGTACTCTAAGTAGCATCTGTCAGTACTCTAAGTATTTTTATTTCCAAAAGTTTTTTCTTATTATTTTCATTATTTTTTCCTTCACTTTATCCTTGACGTGATGATAAATATCTCCATAGCCTAGGAGGATCATTAGTTGATTGGAAATGATTTGGTTTGTTATGAATTTCGCGCAAAGCTACATGAGGGCCATCTGCGCTAACCGTTCTTAATTTAGCAGTGTAAGACTAGAGGGAAGGCAGCTAGTCATCACCACCCACCTCCAACTCTGGGGCTACTCTTTTAGGAATGAATAGTGGGATTGACCGTCTTATTATAACGCTCTCATGACTGGAAGGGTGAACATGTTTGGTAGGACAAGGATTCGATTTCTTGTTTTTACTACGGTTTGACTGAAAATGAACACTCAGAGCCAACTGTAGAGAAAACACATGAATCACAGTGCATTAATTTTTTTAACAACTACAAGTACATATTATAAGCTTAGGGAGTAGCTCCAAAAATATATGATTATGTCTGTTGTTTATCAGTAGCAAATATCAAAATAATTTAACGACACAGACAAAGTTTCGCGACACACGTGGTGTTTAATAAACGAAAAACGAAGTTATTATTGCATTTCATTACTTAATGTAACAATTTCAAATGTCACCAACACTTAACACAAACATCTAGAAACCGTTAAATGAATGAATGTCGTCGGTGTTTGGGTAATAATAGTACATACCCCTGGAGGGTCAGGTTCTCTATGACCTCTTCCTCCTCCCCGTACTTATATTCTTGGCTGATTGATATTTATGACTGTGAACTGAATATTATTTGGTCCTTTTCAGGACAATGTCCATGTATCTTGGCTCGTATACAGTTATTATTTTATACTATTAGCAGAATGTCAAGTTTGCTGGTGGCATTTTTTTTAATACATAAATAAATAAACTATATATATATTTTTTATTATTATTTAAAGTTTATATATATTTTTTTATTATTATTTAAAGTTTATATATATTTTTTTATTATTATTTAAAGTTTTTATATTTTTTTCTTTTTATTTATTTTTATATTTGAAATATAAGTTAACTGGGGAGAGATATTTAGGACTAGCTTCATCATGTATGAGTTCTAGTTCTGTCTAGTTCGCATAGTAATTCGTTTTTCATCCAATTCATATTAAAGTACATTATTGTAATATGTAGGAGTCTATCTGGTGTGGTTGGTATGTTCGAGTATTTGTGAATGAACTGAGATGATATAGTTCTTGGAACTCTGTATGCAGTTGTGAGGAGTGTGTTTTGGATTGTTTGTAGTTTAGTTTTAATTATTTTATTGCTTACAGTTATCCATGCTGGAACTGCATAGTCTATTACAGGTCTAATATATGTTTTATAGATTTGTTAGTATGTTATCTGTAGAAGCTCCACTGTATTTACCAGTTAGACTCCTAGCATAGTTAGTTCTTCGCCAGACTTTATTTTTAATTTCGTTCGCATGATTGATCCAAGTTAGTTTTGAATCATAGGTCAGACCTAAAAATTTTGCCGATGGGGCAATCTGGAGTAGAGTGCCATTCATATATAGTTCTGGCTGTTGTTTTTTGTGTTTTGTCAATTTCATAAAAACTACGAGTTGTGTTTTTGCTGTGTTTATTTTTATTCTATATTTTTGACAGAATTCGCTTATTCTATTTAGTTGCGGTTGTATGTTCGTGGCTGCTATCGTGGGTGTTGCGGCACTTTTCCAGACTGCCACATCATCTGCGAACTGTGAAGAGAATCCATGATTTGGATCCCTCAGTGGCATATTATTTACATACATGATGAAGAGTATAGGGCTAACCACCCCTCCCTGAGGGACACCAGCTAGTGGAGTAAAGTATTCAGAAAATGTTTCTTCAACATTTACTCTACATTTTCTGTTTTCCAAAAAGTTAGATAACCAGCGAATAATTCCTCGCGGTAGTTCCATTTCATTCATTCGGAACCTTAGACCATCTCCAAGAATGTGGAGGGTCTATTACTGATTATTCTTTCAAGAATTTTGCATACACAGCTGGTCAGGCTGATTGGTCGGTAGCTGTTAGGTTTATTCGCTGGCTTTCCTTCCTTATGGAACATTAATATATTTGCAAGCTTCCAAGAAACTGGGATGTATCCTGAGGATAGTGATAAATTAAAAAGTGAATTTAGGTGGTCAAACAATTTCGGAGTGCCCTTTTTTAGGAGGATAGCTTGTATTTCGTCTTCACCTGGTGCTTTGTTTTTTTGTTTTTTTATTGCTTCTAGTAATTCTTGAAGGGATATTTCATTTGTTAGTAATGTGCTTGCATAATCTGTATCGGAACTTGTATTTGTATCAGTTATGTTTACTGGAAAAATTGGTTCAAATTGATGTTTATTGTTTACTATGTGATTAGTGACTTTATTGTAGAAATATGTATTCATATCTGGATCAGTGTGAGTTTTAAATGTATTTTGGAGTTGATCTTTGAAAGCTTCTAGAAACCGTTAAAGTACGTTTATTTGTTTGTTTTTTTAATTTCGCACGTAGCTACAAGAGGGCTATCTGCGCTAGCCGTCCGTAATTTAGCAGCGAAAGACTAGAGAGAAGGCAACTAGTGATCACCACCCACAGCCAACTCTCGAGCTACTCTTTTACCAACGAATAGTGGGATTGACAGTCATATTATAATGCCCCACGGCTGAAAGGGCGAGTATGTTTGGTGTGACAGGGTTTCGAACCCGCGACCCTCATATTACGAGTCGAGTGCCTTAACCACCTGGCAGTACCGGGACTACGAAGTAAAGTAATTTGTGAAATTCTTAACGTGCGAAGTAATAAAAGAAATTAACGACGTGGCTAAAATTTGGCCAACAAAGTAATTTTTATTCTAAAGTCATTTGTTAACTCCGTCGGAAATTGAAACCACAAGAGCAGTGCTTCCATAGAAGGTACGTCAGCCTGTCTACAGAGGTAAATACGAAAATCTACTATTAAAGCCAATGACGATTAAATATGTCAGACGCCAGCTATTTGACTGTTAGACGTCATCTCGTCAGAATTTCCAGCGGCGCGTAAGATCTAACTCACAATAACTAATCTAAGCAAATTCTCCTGTTTTTATATTATTGGATATGAAAATAAAGACGTCTAACTAAAGCTATAACTGGCTTGTGCACAATAGTGCACAAAGTCACGTTTCGCTGTCATCATCTTTTAGACGTCTAGTGCTTCTAGATGATATTCCAATGTTCTAATTAAACAAACGCGTGCTTATTAGAAAGACATAATTTCTGCAGTAATTTGCATTAAAGTATTTACTCTAATATGCAAATATAACTATAGAATATTCTCTTCGTATTTGAACATGAAAATATATGTAATATTATATCACAGAAACGGGAATACTATTTATTAAGCTAACGGTACCGGATCAGTGGCAACTCCGAGATTCCAGAGAAATGTTGTTTTGGATTAAGTACAAAGCTACACAAAGGGCTATCTGTGCTCTACCCACCATGGGTATCGAAAACTGGTTTATAATAGCACAAGTTCACTAACGTTCCGCTGTGTCATGGAGGGATTCTAGAGGAAGAGGGTAAAATGGTAATAGGTTTGAGAGGTAACGTTTTATTTTGATTTTAAAATGATAAAAGAAAAAATCGTGGAAGATACATCAGGAACTTATGAAATATTATTATTTTTACTGCAGGATGATTTAAAGAATTTTTACTGTTGTTTTAGTAAGCTTAAAACTACCAGTGAGTAGCTTTCAAATGTTCTCAGTTCGCACTTTTATTGGCTAGTAAGAAGAGTAGCTAGAAATCGGATGATATTTAATTTGCTGGGGCTTTAGTCATTTGTAGTTACCTAAAGACACGGTATTATGCGAGCGTTGTTGTTTATGGTAGACATTTTTCGAAGGCGAATGGTGGCATCCACCACCCCTCGCTTCCCCGTGACATCATCACTGTTCTAGAGGATGAAACGAGTTTCTTGAAGTTTCACGTACACGTATCAGTGGTTTTAATTAAAAGTAGAAACCGTTATGTTATTTGGTTCTTGGAGTGTTATATGTAAAGACAAGTATAGTTGAGAAGGTGCAATGCTTATAATTTCTAAAACAGGGCAGTAAATAATTAGTTTCAATGTTTTGTTTTAGGCACTGAAGGACAGCTGCTCCGTGACTATGTTAGCAGTTTATTAGTTCTCTGATTAGCAGAATCTTTCTTTAAGCAACGTATTAGAGGCGCCACATTAAGCACGTCTTGGAAGTCAGTGTTGCTTACACTTATGAACTCTCTAATTTGACAAGAAATTCTTTGTACGGAATTAAATTTTATCAACAAAGTAAGGTTTTCCACGTTACAGAAGATGTGTACGCAAGATTAAAAGGCTTGCATCTGAGAACATCTTTCTTTTTTTTATATAGAAGCATTAATGAAAGATTTAAACTCATCATGGTAATATACAGCTGAATAGGATAGAACACGTTACATGCTTGCCAAGAGGTGAAATAATTGGGCGGGTTGTCGAACTAAACAATTGAAATATTGCTGTTCAAAAACATTTTCTATCATTTTCCCGGTTCATTATGACAAAACTATACATATAGGTTTCTGACTCCTACGGATATCTCCGTGTAAACTCCGTTAAGTATCGAGCTTTCATTATCGAAACTAAAACACACACACACACACATCTATCTATGTTTATACAATAATTATCTCAGTGGATAGTAAGCAATTATTAGACACTTCTTACAAGAAAAGGTTAAAATGAAAAAGATTTGTTCATGTTCTCCACATACACCCTTACAAATTATAAAGCAAACTGGAAAACACAGTGCACATTATATCTTCATTGACTGACCACTTTATTAGGACCCCGTATCGGGAGGTAACACATTTTGATGCGATAATAACCGAGGTTCCGTTCGGCATAGCCTCCAGAAATTGCTACTGTAGAAGTGTTTTATTCGATCGTAGCTTATCCGTTGAGAAGTGCAGGGCTCCAATCGGTCACAGATGTCGGCAGAGGATTACAGTAGCAAATGTGATGTTCAAGTTTATCCCAAACATGATCAATCGATCTGAAATTCGCTGATTGTGTTGACTTAAGAAAAATTGCTGTATTCACTATCTGTGCTGTTGGTGCTCATTTTCGACAATATGAGCACAATAAATTTTCAGTTAATGTCTTAGAAGATCATAAGAGTAGAAATGGTGAACGTGATGGTCAATAATATTCAGATATCGCTGTACACTCTGAATAATACAAGTGGTCTAACCAGTGCAAAATAAAAGATTCCCTCCACGTGATTTCGTAATCTCTTGCACCTTGGACTGTGTCTTGTAAATTAATCACGTTATATTTACTTTTATGCTTTTATATCATTCACCTCGGATATAATGTTTGGACAGAACAGAACAACTACGGTACTTATCAAATATGTCAACAGGTTTAGGACAGAACAGAACAACTACGGTACTTATCAAAGATGTCAACAGGTTTAGGACAGAACAGAACAACTACGGTACTTATCAAAGATGTCAACAGGTTTAGGACAGAACAGAACAACTACGGTACTTACCAAAGATGTCAACAGGTTTAGGACAGAACAGAACAACTACGGTACTTATCAAAGATGTCAACAGGTTTAGGACAGAACAGAACAACTACGGTACTTATCAAAGATGTCAACAGGTTTAGGACAGAACAGAACAACTACGGTACTTATCAAAGATGTCAACAGGTTTTGGACAGAACAGAACAACTACGGTACTTATCAAAGATGCCAATAGGTTTTGAACAGAAACGAACAACTACGGTACTTACCAAAGATGTCAACAGGTTTAGGACAGAACAGAACAACTACGGTACTTATCAAAGATGTCAACAGGTTTAGGACAGAACAGAACAACTACGGTACTTATCAAAGATGTCAACAGGTTTAGGACAGAACAGAACAACTACGGTACTTACCAAAGATGTCAACAGGTTTAGGACATAACAGAACAACTACGGTACTTACCAAAGATGTCAACAGGTTTAGGACATAACAGAACAACTACGGTACTTATCAAAGATGTCAACAGGTTTAGGACAGAACAGAACAACTACGGTACTTATCAAAGGTCTCAATAAGTTTTGAACAGAACAACTGCAGTACTTACTAAAGTAGACAGTATAATTTTGAACAGAACAACTGCAGTACTTACTAATGGGGTCAGTAGGTTTCTGACTCCTACAGATATCTCTGTGTGTACTCCGTTAGGTATCAAAATTTCGTCGTCAAGACTAAAACTTGGACAGTGTTGACGACCCCGAATCAACGAATTTTCTGGATTCTTTATTAAAAAAGAAAAGTCAAGTGTTAATAAATAAAACGTGTTTTATTTATGCCACGTGGATTGTCCTCAAATTAGCTCAACATACAATTATTTGAGGAAATGTTGAATTTTTATTTCTTTTGAAATGAATTACGAAACTGAAATAGAAACAACTTAACTACAATAATGTAAAGTATGTATGTAACCATACATAGTTCCGCATGCTTGAAATCGAGTTTTTCGTAAACTGTCAGAACAGAATATTTTAATACTATTTATGACGTTCGTGTTTCCGAGCAATTAGCTGTTTTTATTTCATTCCATTATTAAACAATCACATAATTAACAGTTAACACGTATTTTAACTTTTTCTCTTCAGGGTTTTATTTGAAATATTGTGTGTCTGTTAATTTTTACTTTGACTCATATCTAAGGCTTCCACATAAAAATATTCCATAACAGAATATTAACGAATGACTGACTGACATTAATCGCTTATAGATGTCAAGATCGTCTAATTTATAGAATGATTTTGTTATGTCAGAACGTTTGACATCGAGGGCGTAAACTGAATAAGCCAAATAGAATTACACTTGTGATGACTTAAAAACTATTTAAATTTATTGAGGTAATTACGTTAATTCTCAACTACAGTAGTTTTCTGTTTGAGGTAAATGGCATGTGTAAAAAACAACAAAAAACCGCCCAAATAAACACATTTAATGTATAATTTCCTGCTTTTTGTATTTTATTCCAAGATTGGCTATTGTCGATTCACGAGAGTGTTTGTTAACTAAAATACTTAAACACATATAATGAATAACTTACACTTTCTCCTAGAATGACCCGGCGAGAACAATGACTGGAGTTATGTGTACAGAGGTTTTCATGGACACACCAGCTGCAGGCCCACGCGCTTATCACACAGTCTTTACAGCTGTTCACACGAGAATTAAAAGAAACGTTAGCCAGTTTATATCTGAAGCTCATATCTACTTCTTTCTCAGCGCCTAAGGCATATAGCCGTTTCATTAACGTGTCATGCAAGTATTCTTTATCTATAGTTAATATTAAAGACAAGGAGCATGTTACAGCACTATAAATTTTCGTTTCTATAAACCATTATATGTATGCCCACAGCTGACATATTTGAGGTTACTCCCAGATACTAAGTGTATGGCCAGGTGGTTAAGGCATTCAACTCGTAATCCAAGGGTCGCGGGTTCGAATCCCTGTCGCACCAAACATGCTTGTCCTTTCAGCCGTGGGGCGTTATAATGCGACGGTTAATCCCACTATTCGTTGGTAAAAGTTAGCCCAACAGTTGGCGGTGTGTAATGATGACTAGCTGCCTTACCTCTAGTCTTACACTGTAAAATTAGGGACGGCAAGCGCAGATAGTCGTCGTGTAGCTTTGCGCGAAATTCAAAACAAACAAATAAATTGTTACCTAATTGTATTAGAAATATACAGAAATTACAGTTAGCACGATGTTGATTTTTTAGGAAAAATCAATCTCACTAAGTTTTCTGAAGACCAAAACTCTTTAAATTAACCTTTCTTAATATTTAACAATTAACAGTTTAATTACATTATTAGAGTGAACTGAACATATCCACATAATAATTATCTTCCAACAACTTCGGAAAGGAAGTCTAGTATTTGTTGAATAGAATAAAACGCATTAGCAACTTCAAGTTTAAAAAAGGAGCCGAGATATAAATCAGTTTACCTAACAGAATGATTGAATTTTTTTTTCGCCAGCCTTCAGGCACTACTTATATTCTACTCTATCGATGGAAGCCATTCCAACTTCTGTTTGTCTTTTCTAAATCTTATTTTATGGAATAATGGAAGTCATACCAAAGGTGCCGTACGTGAAACTTCTTCGGTGAAGTAATAACGTAAATGACCGTGAAAAAATGATATGTTTCGAGTAGAATCTCAGAGAAGGTAGAAATCTTCATTTTTTTTTTTTTTTCGAGAAAAGGCCAAAATAAAAATAAGTTACAAAATACGTGACATTACCATCGGTGCTTAAGTACAGTGGAAATGAGTATTGGTGAAAAAGGCAACTTGTGATCACATCACAAGTATAACCGAGATAGAATTCTAAAAACACGTTTTCTTAAATTTTTTTTGTGTTTTGTTTTACAAATAATATTCTCGAAAAGTCATCATCGCTTTCCCAAATTTTCATTACTACCACTTACTACATCTTTGTTAGTACTAACAGAAACAAATACAAACGGAAAGCAAGAAGTTGGAAAATAAAAGTTTCGAGCAACCAAAATTTTCACGACTATAGATGTTCTGTCTTTTATTTTGAAATTGACAGTGTATCTGTGCGAGCTGTAAATGGAAAATACAATATCATAATACAAACATAGTCTATTCTAGAGCAGTACGTTTCTATGGCATATCAGTATTTGTTGAAATAAAAAAATAACGTAACGTTAGTATCTCCGATGTGTATTGTATTGATTTAAAAAGCATACATTTTGTTTGTTTTTGCATTTCGCGCAAAGCTACGCGATGGATATATGCGCTCTGTGTTCCTTATTTGGCAGTGTAAGACTAGGGGTGAGGTACCTAATCATCACCACCAACCGCCAATCCTTGGTCTACTCTTTTACCAACGCATTGTAGGATTGATAGTCACTTTTTAACGCACCCCCCGGCTGAAAGGGCGAGTATGTTTGTTGGGACGGGGATTCGAACCCGCGACCCTCAGAGTAGGAGTCGAGTGCCTTAACCACCTGGCCATGCTGAGCCAGGTAACAATTTAACGAGAACGCCTTAAATGTCTTCGTATAGGACGTCAGAAACAAAGTTATAAAAATCTCATCTATATACTTATAAAATATTTTGGTATTCAAATAATTCTCCAGTAAAAAACGAATTGAGCAAAAGTGAAATAATTTAGCAGTACGTAAATCTTTTTACGAAGAATTTGTTTGTTCATTGATGAGCACAATAAATACAAAATGGGCTATTTACGCTCTGCCCAACCAATCATGTCGAAACAAGAATTTTAGTGTTATAATCTCTCAGTCTTACTGCTGCATTGTCGGAGAAGCTTTCTTAAAACAATTAATAGCTGGAGATGGCAGAAGTTAAGTTAAGTTAATATATATATATACACTGATAAAATGCAGGTTTTGATTAAGACTTCATACAAATATCAAAATGGTGACAAGTTAGCATTTTCCGTTAACATTTCTTTTAGTGATTAGAAATTGTGTAATAACTACTAACCGTGACTAATGTTACCAAAAGAAATACTGTGAATAGGATAACAACTGAGAATTTATACAATACAATTAATTCAAATTGAAGTTAGATTCTTGACTAGTTCTAGATATAAAAGCAAATACAATTTAAATTAAGTATTGCCTTCCCACACAAAATTAAAATTTAACAGAATATGAATGAGCATCAAACTGCGACCTCTAGCGTCACGGTACGACAACATTTGATACTTACGTTCTATGAACTCCGCAATCGAAGAAGACAAAGGGATGACTAATAAAATCCGTTTCGGTTTCGCTAGAGCGTACAGAGAGGTGGACGATCACATGATCTATAATACAGTAAAAACAAGGCATTTTTCATTCGTTTATAAGTGACGAACAGTTTAATTATTTCTATGATAATTCATTTGTCAAAAACGAAAATTAAAAGTTAAGTGTTTTGAATAATCTAAAAAAAATGTAACTTTTGACCGAATTTAATGGAAACGGAAGATCAAACTGATATATATTCTTGTCTGACTGAGAGTCATACCCTATCAATATTAAAACAGCACAAAATCACTCCCTAAGTAACAAAGTGATACTATGTATTTATAAGACAACTCCGAATGGATTTTTATATGATTGTAGCATAAATATAAGCAAACTATCCTATTCGAAACACTTTCACGAGTGAATAAATTATACGTATTTTCCAAAAAAGTAAACTTTCAATAGAATAAGTAATTAAGGGGAAGAACAGCGAACAAAACAAGCGATGAATTTACGAGCTACATCTTCACAGTGAGCAAAAGAACAAACTTTGTCA
Source organism: Tachypleus tridentatus (assembly GCF_004210375.1). Taxonomy (NCBI): domain Eukaryota; kingdom Metazoa; phylum Arthropoda; class Merostomata; order Xiphosura; family Limulidae; genus Tachypleus; species Tachypleus tridentatus. The sequence goes on along the minus strand of NC_134835.1, from coordinate 100,424,368 downwards.
CCACAGTAGACAGAATAACAATACGAGAGCGCTTAAGTTTTTTGTTTTTTTTTTACTTTATTTTCAAACAGTTACCAAAAAAATCAATCGTTTTCAGTTACTTAAACGGGCAGATTAATAGCTTATGACTTAACTATTTCTCATAGCGATCTTTAGTTACATAATACAAGAAAATTGTCACCGTACACGGGCCTGTCAAACCCACCTGTCACTGGTGTTGCCTCAAGTTAAGAATATGCCTCGTAGCGCCAGGAGTGAAACTAGCAGACCATGTTTAGATTTCTATTGAACATATTTGTGTGTTTGTTCACTTCGTGAACGGAGGAAATTAGTCGTTTTTTTTTTCTCATGTAAGAGGACCCTTAAAGAACGATCAGGTGTGACACAGACCAAGTGATTATGAAAAAAAAAAAAAGAGTTGATAAACTGAGCTTAAATTTGTATTTTTGTTTTGTTTTTTAACTTTGCACAAAGCTACTCGAAGGATATCTGCACTATTCGTCCATAATTTAGGTGATTGATTAAAGGGAAGACAGCTAGTCGATTTCACACATCGCCAACTCTTTGGCTACTCATTTACCAACAAATAGTGGGGTTGATTTTTCACAATAACGACCCCACTTCTGAAAGGGCAAGCATGTTCAGCGAGAGGATTTTAACCCGCAACCCGCATATTATGAGTCCATTGTTAATTATCAGGTTATATCAGCCTCTGATATAATACCTATAGTTTGAAACTTAACAATATTTATGTGCGTGTGTATTAAAACAGTGTAAACTTTTAACACCAAACAGATACACATATTTTACTCTCAAACTTCTAGATATCTAAAGTTGTTCTGGGTTTATAAACGTTGATATTCAGCTTTCACTGCGTCAAGCCCAGCGACATATAGAACATAAACTTCATCAATTACAGTTTAAAAAGAACGTTTGCAGTACTTTTTAATGTTTTTTTTGTGCTAAAATTCTAATCATGAGAATAAGCTTCTTAATTTTTAAAATTCCGTCCATAGTCTACTCAATCAACGACATACGATTCCAACACGGAAACTAAATCAGTGCCCTTCAGAATGCGTTGTTCTATATAATAATGTATGCTTCTCTTCTTAAGTGTGTTTCCTTATATGCTTGGGGCCCAGCATGGCCAAGCGTGCGACTCGTAATCTGAGGGTCGCTGGTTCGAATCCCGGTCGCACCAAACATGCTCGCCCTTTCAGCCATGGGGGCGTTATAATATGACGGTCAATCCCACTATTCGTTGGTAAAAGAGTAGCCCAAGAGATGACAAGCTGCCTTCCCTCTTGTCTTACATTGCTAAATTAGGGACGGCTAGCACAGATAGCCCTCGAGTAGCTTTGTGCGAAATTCAGAACAATCAAACAAAGAAACCTTATATGCTCGACGAGACATCTGGTGATACTACTTTTCTCCACACATGGAATGGGACGAAAAATTAATTTGTAAATGAGTTAAGGTACCACTCAGTAAATAGATTCACGACCAGGAGTTTAATCACAGCTTGTGGATTTACTCTTCCTACAAGATCTAAATGAAGAGTTTTAATGCCAAAGTTCACGCGATAAAGGACTGATTTTGATGCTTTTTGTTTCTTAAAGTGTTTTTTTGTTATTTCGCCCAAAGCTACTCGAGGGCTATGAGCGCTGGCCGCCCTTAATTTTGAAATCAACATCATTCACCGCCAACTCTTGGACTATTCTTTATTAACGAATAGTGGAATTAACCGTCATATAATAACGTCTCATAGTTGAAAATGCAAGCATGTTCGAGGACAGATGCGAAGCTCCGATCTTCCGGATTTGTATATTACTTGGATATGTTTCAAGTCATTTATACACGTAGTAGACGGTATGCAGACCTTGGGAACAAAAGAAACTATTTTCATTAAAAGCAACAAGAAAATTGAAAACTCGAGCCCTTTATCCCAGAAACAAACTAATGGAAAGTCTTAACGACACAGCAACGTTCGTCTTAATATACTAAATGCGTGCAATCAGACTTTGAAAAGAGATAGAAGTTTGTGGATATGATTGAACTATAATTGTGTTTATTACGTTCGCTTCCCCGTGTAGTATTAACAATACCTACACTAAAACTATCCAATGGACGACGAGAATCAATAATATTGCCCCAAACTCATATGCCACACAAAAAATTTGGCTTTATAATATAATTGTGTGTGACCCTCCGGTGTGTCACATGGTCCATAACTACAAGACGGTTGCGATCCATCAGCGGGGTACATATCAGGGAACGTGTTACACGTATTGTTTAACTTAAAGGAAGAGAAAGTATAAAATAATATTTCACCAGCGTTTTATAAATTTGTGTACATGTCGTCACATGAATGAGGAATGATGGGCATGAGCGTCCATACGAGGGTACTTTCCACGCTGGAAAGTGATAAACACTCATGATTATGTTTCGTCTTCGGAGGCATGTCCATCATCCCTTGATTTATATTTTGTTCACCCCTACACCCCCGGCGATGTCTTTGGAGACGCCCACGAGGATGGATACCTCTTTCTGCAACATGGTTTACTATTCCAACTACATGTGATATTTTTATAAAGAAGTACACGCATGTGACGTCAGAATGCTTTATTAGTGCTTCCAAACACACACAAAAATCAACAAAACATATTGAATCAAGTCAAACTGATTTTAAAAAATTACACACAAAACAAAGTAATTACAAATTACTCCGCGATGTGAACGCAGAATACGAAATTACGTAATTATTACAGAGAATCTTCTGAGTACGTAAGCTTCGAATAAATTTGGTCCACAATAACTTCATAATATTTTTATTTGGTAATATTAAGGAAATGAGAGTAAATTGTTGATTTTGAAATTCCAAAATAAGAGCGTTTAATTAAAAACAAAACAAGGCTTAAGCCTGATTGTGTGTGTGTGTTTTCATATAGTAAAGCCACATCGGGCTATCTGCTGAGTCCACCGAGGGAAATCGAACCCTTAATTTTAGCGTCGTAAATCCGTAGATTTACCGCTGTATTAGTGGGGGACAAGCCTGACTGAGTTAGAAGATAGAAACGAACTTTAATGAGCGTTTTTCTCGGTATTAAACTTTTAAAACGAAGCAGGCTTCCGAGAAATTATTTCAATATTCGAAAAATAAGTAAAACAAAATTAATAGATGCAAACCTATATTTATTTATTTTTCAAACAGTAGTTTCACTTTTATTAGTATGTGTACACAAAAACAATAACAAAAAGTAAACATAGAAGTTAAATTATCATACCTTTTCCTGTAGGTATGTTCGGTCGAGTGCTGAAAAGAGGTGTATGACACGTCAATCCAGTGTTTGTCAGGCGAGCTTGTATTGGATCGCTAGTACCAAACACACATAAATAATGAGCACCAAGAGGGAGCTGCGGAAGTTGATTTATCACGAGATTAACCTGAAAAAAACACACCAAAACCAAACGATGCAATTATGCTATGTTATATATGTAAACGCTCCCGCTAGTACAATGGTAAGTCTACGGATTTACAACGCTAAAATCATAAGTTCGATTCCTCTTGGTGGACTCAGCAGATAGCCCGACGTGGATTTGTTATAAGAAAACACACATATGTAAATTGTAATTTTATTGTTACGTTACAAATTAAAATCAAGTTTGTTTTTTTATTATCAAAGAAATAACAGATGAAGAGACAGATGAGGACTGTTAAAATAATTAAGGAATTTAATTTATTCAGGATAGAGGTAATAATAAATAATTTGATAAGACTATTTACGATTGAAGGCTGTTATATGGATAGGTATATAAGAAATTGATGAAATATGCTTTAGATTTCAAGGAAGTTAATATTAAAAAAAATAAACCTCAAAGAGGAGGAATCATACACGTGGATGATGGAACTAGATACATAAACATGAACGACAATATATCTCACCATAGACGAACTAGCATATGGGATCTGGTTAGGCTTAACTGACTGAAAATCAATACACTGGTTGGATTCCAGAGATAACCATCGGGTAGAGCTTTGGTCGGTAAAAGCCCAAGTTCCATTTTGACACGATGTTTTGACTGTACACCTATAGAAAATTTAGCCCTCATTAACACCAGTAATGTGTGTCAGCAAAGCCCCAACTAATCTAAAACACTTGCAACACAAATTAGTTAAACTGTTATCAACATAAGCTTGCCTTTTTTCCAGTGAACACCAACCACAGTAAGGATTTCTGGCACCCAAACATTCTCGACAGTTGCCATGGAGATGGCACCGTTGAATGCGAACTTTACTAATCTAGTAAAGAAACAAAAACCAAACAAACTATAGTCTTTATATAGCAAACACTCATATATAGTTGTGTAGAGTATTTGTTCATAAACTCATGTCAGAATGATCTATGTACATGCAATAAAAATAATACAGAATAAATAAACCAAAAGTAATTTAACTTGATAGACAAATTGTTTTAACAGTGTACAAACGGGTCACATATGATAGTTGGACATTCTGTATTACGCTAATGATATAGTTTTTAGACTTTTCAAAACTTAAGTTAAAGTAAATATTTATTGAAAGCTAAAAATCAGATTACATTCATCTCTTCTGAAAAAAGATATAGAGTACAACAGAATCAAAACTAATTTTCAGTGCTGTCAACATGAGTTCCTTTGAATGGTCTTTCATGTATTGCACATTCTTGATGGTATATACCACAAGGTCATGTTATTTAAAGGAGTTTATCAGGAATCTACCAATAGTTGTACATAAAAATTCAAAGTAAATTTATTGAATAAAGTTAATCCAGATTCGCCCTTTACTAATTCCGTAAGTTGACAACAATAATTAAAATACATTTCCTATCTTAGGAGCAAATTCTGAAGAAAATTTCGTGTCCAGCGTTAAACACGCTAATTAGGAATTGTGGGAGTATATTGGTATTAAAATCAGCCAACTTACAGAAGTTATCATAGAACCTCAGGCTATTTGGAAAGAGTCATTACCATGGGGAGTGGTAAAAAGAGAGGTTATTCAAAAGACAGCCAGAGAAGTTTCTCAGGAGCTAAGAACATTCCAAGATATGTTAACAAATGGAACAGAACAAACTACGTAAAACCGGTTCGACATGATACAGGCACCAGAGGGGTTTCAGATAATAGTAGTATGAGTTTCTCTTAAAGTTGGTAGTACAAGAGTTTTGATGTGGTACTGGCGGGTAGTATACCAATCCTCATTAGTGAAAGTTGGTAGTAAAAGAGTTTTGATGTGGTACTGGCGGGTAGTATACCAATCCTCATTACTGAAAGTTGGTAGTACAAGAGGTTTGATGTGGTACTGGCGGGTAGTATACCAATCCTCATTACTAAAAGTTGGTAGTACAAGAGGTTTGATGTGGTACTGGCGGGTAGTATACCAATCCTCATTACTGAAAGTTGGTAGTACAAGAGGTTTGATGTGGTACTGACGGGTAGTATACCAATTCTCATTACTGAAAGTTGGTAGTACAAGAGTTTTGATGTGGTACTGACGGGTAGTATACCAATCCTCATTACTGAAAGTTGGTAGTACAAGAGGTTTGATGTGGTACTGGCGGGTAGTATACCAATTCTCATTACTGAAAGTTGGTAGTACAAGAGTTTTGATGTGGTACTGACGGGTAGTATACCAATCCTCATTACTGAAAGTTGGTAGTACAAGAGGTTTGATGTGGTACTGGCGGGTAGTATACCAATCCTCATTACTGAAAGTTGGTAGTACCGTGTTTCTGATGTGGCAATAGTGGCTAATATAGCAAAACTCATTATTTAAAGCTGCTTAAAAGAAATGGTTGTTGAATATCCGTCGTGCAGAAAAAAGTATTATAGAGATAACAGGCGGTTTTCTACGATATAAAAAGTGTAAAAATATAGGTAGTAAACGTTGTCTTTACGATATATATAAAGGGTAAGTAACGTAGTTAGCAAGCGTTTTTTTACGATATATATAAAAGGTATGTAACATAGGTGGTAAGTGGTTTCCATCTAGCTCAAATTAATTAAAAAGTTTCTGTCTTTAAGCTTCCTACAAAACTACACTAGAGCTATCCGTCCCTAATTTAGCAGTGTAAGAGTAGAGGGAAGTTATCACCACCCATTGCCAACTCTTGGGCTACTCTTTTGCCAACAAATAGTGGGATTGACCGTCATATTATAACGCCCCAAGGCTGAAAAGACGAGGATATTTAGTATGACGGGGATTCGAACCCGTGACCATCAAAATACGAGTCGAGGGCCCCTAACCACTTAGCCCTGCCGGGTAATTAAAATAAAGTTCCAACATTTTTAACATATAATTAAAATTCAAACTTTGCGTCATATCACGTCGAAAATGTTTTGATATGCAATTAGATACATAGGATAGAAAATAAAATCGGATACGAACGTATTTGTACGAGTAACTTGGAAGGAGAGGGAATTGCTCGAGTACCATACTCTAAATAAGTTTAATAAAATAAAAGAATACACTCTAAGGCTTAAGCTCGGTGCTCTAGGCTACTTTTGCTTCATGTTAAGTTCCTCTATGTGTGAAGTGTAACCGGGCAACAACTGACATACCATTTATTGAAGCTTCTTTCAGTTTCTGTAAGCAGAAATGGAGAATGGCGAAACTCAAGACATGTAAAGAAATTTTTAGAGTAGGACTTATTTATTTTTTCAATACAAATATGATCAACATTTTATATAAAAGGAAAAGTCCGTTTTGGAACACCTTTCTCCTTTGTCGATACGTTTCGCTTTTAAATGTTGGAGACAAAACACCGACACACGATCTCTGTCCCAAGTCAAAATCTACTGACACTGACACTGCTCTTTACTTCAGAAAATGAAAAACAGCTCACACTTCAGTTCAAATGCCTTTAGAATCTAAGCAACACAGAACTCGGTCCAATAGGCAGCGTTTTTGTTCGGAAGCAGATATATTCTCAGTAACAAAAAAAAACCAAGTCTGTCGGGAAATCACAGGCAGTAATCCAGTCAAGCGTTATATATAACTTGAGACGGGAAATAACATAAAGAGATAATAATAGATTTGATTTAGTTTTTCCAACATCGGTTTCAATGAGTATCGTACTAAATGTTGTGTTGAGTTTTGAAGAATTTCCTCAACATACCAAATTTGAACTGTATTATTGAGAAACAAAATTTGGGATTACTTTATAAACAAAACAAAGTCGAATTGCATTACTGCAAATATTTAAGCATAAATATTATGAGAAAAACAAACTTTTCTTACAACTTTGAAGTGCAATGTCTTATATTTTCTGAAGGTAAAGGTTACAAAAACTATCACTATTGCTTATTTGCTATTATTTACAAAAATGTTGTGCAATTTGCACTTTATTCGATTTTAGCGTTTTAATAATAATTTTTTGCATTAATTGCATAAAAATGTAACTTGTTTTTATAAACATTGTGCATATCTTCTTATTTTTTCTTGTAAAATGTGGAAATTTTGTTGTAATATTTTGACTATTTTCTCTATTCTGTTTTAAAATACATTAGAATTATTTTCAAACAGAATAAAAAGGAACACTAGCTTACTTTTCTGAAACGTAAAAATGATGGGTGCAGTACAGATCGCCTGTTGTATAGTTTTGTGCTAAACAACCAAACAAGTCCGCATGTATGGACAAGAAAACAATGCACAGTTAATTAGATAAAATATTTATCATTCCGCTTTATGTTTATTTTGGTCTTCTTTTTTTTAACATGTACTGCACAAACTTACGAGATATCTTATATCCAGTTTCCGCACATGTATATACCAAATTACGCACATATTTCAATCATATGATTTAAAGATAAACATATCTTCATTGGGGCGGAAGGTGATGTAGGGATTAACAGGTTTAGACTTGAATGATGACTTTCTCCCGTTTCTGCAAAAAACGCTCTGCACACTTAAGGGTCGTGGGTTTGGGCTATAGGAGTAACAACGGTTCCCAAGACTAGGCGAGTGGATACCATTGACTAACTCTCTTCTCTCTAGTCTATCAGTTCAAAAGTAGGATGGTTTTCGAACGAGGCCCAAAACTCGAGCACTTTCGAATACGTTCACCATCCTTCTTCAGAGGAATAAAGTTCTGTACAAATAGTCCTTTGCGTGATTTTTCTGGAAAGTTCGGACACCATCAAACATTTTGCTTGCAAGTGGAAAATATTTAAAGAACACTTCTGGTAAGATCAGAGGTTCGTTGAATAGTTCCAAAAGGAAAGATGTAAGATATTATCCAGAGGTTTCTGACAGAATAATCCAAGAGGTTGTAACATACATCTTTCCTATTATAGTCTTTTGACGGGGTCATTGCTCATTCATTTTGTTCCACGTGAGCACAAAGAGGAGATAACTTGGGTGGACAACATCAGAATAATGCAGAGAAAAAGAAACAAATTACCACGTTGTTGGATTTACGAAATGTAGAAAGCTTGTTTCTTTTTGACATTAGAAGACATTCGCGAACACGTAGTTTGTTTTGAAGTTAAATACAAAGCTACACAATGGATTGTCTGTGCTCTGCCCACCACGGGTATCGAAACCTGGCTTCTAGCGTTTTAAGTCCGCAGGTAACGGCTGTGCCACTGGGGGAGGAAGGCATGAACATATAGACTTCTGTTCATAAACCTTGTGAATTCCTCACAAGCAGTTTGTAGATATTTGTATTATGTAATATTTATAGATACTACACGGATCTTAACCAACCGGCTTTTAAAACACATTTGCCTAAACTATTCAGATATTATAAGCGTAATACCAAAATTAAGAATACCGCCAATTTTGTAATTAACCCCATTAGTTACTATTGTGTTTCTATAAGTATTATATATAGATTTTTTTTTGTTTGCTATTAAACAAAGTTACACAACAGGTTATTTGTGCTGTGCCCACCACAAGTATCGAAACTAATGTTTTAGCAGTGTGAGCTCTCAGGCTTACTGTTGGGTCACTGGAAGGTTTACATAGAAAAAGTAGTGGTTTCTACCTATTTTTGATCACTTTCTTTACGTTGATTATTGTAATGCGCCAAAAACCACTAAGTTACTCAATATGATGCAATATGTTGAGCCTACGGGTAGTGGATGCTAAAAAAAACAACAAGCTGGTAGTTTAATGGTTAAAAAGTACGTGGTATGTGGCGTGATAATCTTTGTTTAAATTTTTATATAAAGTACTTTGGGTTGAATGTATCACTAAAATGGAAACGGAAAGTAACTAAGCACCCACTTGGAATTACGATGAATGTAAGTATACACGCCGAGGGCACTGGATCTGAAATTTATGTTTACTTAATTCTAACACCAGAAGCTTCAAACTCACGTTCGCAAAAATGGAAGTGATTATTCATGAGTGATATTAGTAACTCATGAGCTGCTGTGAGTTAGTTACTCTGAGTAACTCATGGGCTGTTGTGTGTTAGTTACTCTGAGTAACTCATGGGCTGTTGCGAGTTAGTTCTTCGAAGTGAGGCCTGGCATGGCCAAGTAGATAAAGCACTCGACTTGTAATCTGAGGGTCGCGAGTTCGAATCCTCGTCACACCAAATACGCTCACCCTTTCAACCATTGGGGCATTATAATGTGATGGTCAATCCCATTATTCGTTGGTAAAAGAATAGCCCAAGAGTTGGCGGTGAGTGGTGATGACTAGCTGCCTTCCCTCTAGTCTTACACTGTTAAATGAGGGACGGCTAGCTCAGATAGACCTCGTGTAGCTTTGCGGAAAGTTCAGAAACAATCAAACAAACAAAATGTTTGTTCCGCGTGTATCATATATAGTTCGCTTCCAAAGGCTAAAAACCGGGTTTCGATACTCGTGGCGGGAAGAACGTAAATGTATGATAACGTAAGTTCCAAACGTAAATGTATGATAACATTGGTCAAAAGTTGTTGTTTGGGAAAATTGAATAAATTTCTAATTAAAATGTTTATAACGATGTTATGCTGTTAAACAAACATTAAATCTACGATTTTACTTGATGCTAACAACTAGTTTGTTTGTTTGCTCCTTAAGAAAGGTATATTGTGCTTTTTATTTCACGTTATTTGTATTAACAGTATTGTTGAGAATGCTCAGCATATCGAAATTTATTCCATTTTTTCTTTCATTAGCATACCTTTATTACAGCAATTACTTTTGTATTGTTAGCTTAGTATACTGATTTAGGGTTAACTGAAATCTCCTAAGCTAACCGAATCTTATGATACACTACTATTGGGTTGATGGCCATAAACACTGTTAAAAGCAATTGTGCCCAACAGATTGAAACAATACATTCTATTCATATTGTCATAAGACATTAGTATTAGGCCTACTGTATTATTAAACACTACATTTTTATCTATTACCACTTAGAGTTAGACATTTTAAATAATTTGAAGAGCGGAGTGAATAATAATAACACCATCTGCAGCCATTGCCAACGACGCGTTACTTGATTACTCTTCAGGTTGCCATGAATACAACAAAGACAGTATACTGGTATATTATGACAAGTACATTAATAATCATCCTTCATCAGCTTGTAAAAGGCGTCCGCGCCATAACAATACATTCTAGGCTTTGTACGTAAATATAAGAACAGTATATCAAAATATATATACTCATTACTGATTGTTTGATCTGCTTGGAAAAATTAATGTTAATCCAAGTTCATTGTTCTGAGTAAACAATTCGTCAAACTAACCTAAGCAACTGGCTAGTTTATTTCACCGCTACTGGTCTGTAAAATGGTGATTAAACAGAATTAGTTTTATGAAGTTGTCGGATTTCTGTATTTTGAACCTTCAACGAATGTTGATACTGTTTTAGACTGAACTTCAAATAACTTTTTATTGCAGGAAATCTTTGAATAATTATAAGCCAATATTACACTAAGATTAATATTTTATCTAATGAATATTTCGATGTCTCTTGTTATATTCCCATTAACTCAATGCACAATTGAAAACTGGATTTAAAAGGCCTTGTATTCGAACGTCAGTATAAAACTTTCGAGAAGTTACACATTTCGAAAACTGAGCTTATAAGTTTTATTTTTGTTGCATAAACTTTATAGCTTAATACTAAATTCCACAGTACACTTTCACTTTTAGTGAAGTCCGTGGTGCGTTTTGCTAGCTTCGCTTAAAAATAGACTTAAAAAAAAAAAGTAGCTCACCTTATAGGGAGACGCAACATATAAGAAACGTTGTGAAGGGTCAACGTGAAGGTCAGGTACAATTGGGTTTCCCTGGTCTACAACCACACTTTCAAACTCTACAGCTTCAGTGCTGGTGTGGACTACTAACTGGTTAAAAAAAATACAAAGTTTTTGTTGATATTTCTTTATAAACAACACTATTTTAAGTTAAAATATTATGGTATTTATGACGTTTGACCTCTGAACTATTTTTACTGCAATGCCATTGGTTGATAAAAATATATTATTGGGGTATTTACTTATTTACTTCAAAGTTATTAGCGGATAAAAAATATTATTGTGGTTTTGAGAAACGAACGAGTTACATTGTGTCTTAAAGACTAAAATAATTTAACAAATATCTATATATGTAAAGAGTTAATTAAATTAAGAATAGGAAACGTATTGAGTAGTTAAAACGTCTCTGGTAAAGAAGTAAAAAGGGACACAAACAAACAATTCGCTTACATATAAAAACAGTATTAATTTATCTTATATAATAAGAATAATGTTATATATGATAAACAGAAAAATGGTAATACTGTAGTAAGAAGTAGAGATAAGTGTAACTTGACGTCTGTCTTCAGAAAGGTAGCACCTCTGGACTAGTAAGAAGTAGAGATAAGTGTAACTTGACGTCTGTCTTTAGAAAGGTAGCACTTCTGGACCAGTAAGAAGTTGAGTAAATAAAGAAACCTTTAAATGGTATTTTCATATCAAGTTCAGTTACGTTATCTAATAGGTTCTGAAACAAGTCGGCGAAACCTATCAGGATATTTACGTTTTTGGTCACTATTTTTAGACACATCTCCCCCTTCCCACAACCAAAACTTTCAAATATTTGCTTGAACGTATTGTTTTAAAAACATTATTCATATATTTGATCTCAGTAATTTCATATTTTCAGCCCATCACTGAACATTCCTTCAATTCATTTTCATTTAACTGTTTATGTAGCATGTTCTTAATCATTTCACCGATACATTTAACTGTTTATGTAGCATGTTCTTAATCATTCCACAGTTACATTTAACTGTTTATGTAGCATGCTTTGAGGTATGAAATTACTAGTATTTATTAAACAGCATCCAACGTCTAAAGAGATATTTTCAACAATTAGTTGTTTCCTGAGTTGTGTAAAGTGTTGGATACTATGAGATACGATTTATTATGTAGCTCACAGACCAACAGTTGGGCAGAACAAATAATGAAGTTTGCCAACCGTACTTACTGGGGTGGACATCTAGTACACGTCATAATGACGTATCATACAAAAAAGGTCGAGTGGATTTTTTAACTAAACTTATATGGTTATTTACCAAACATACTCATGGCTAGCAAAAAGGAAAAATCACAGGGATGTTTGTTTTTGTTTTTTGAATTTCCCGCAAAGCTCCTCGAGGGCTATCTGCGCTAGCTGTCCCTAATTTAGCAGTGTAAGACTAGAGGAAAGGTAGCTAGTCATCACCACCCACTGCCAGCTTTTGGGCTACTCTTTCACCAACGAATAGTGGAATTAATCGTTACATTATAACGCCCCCACGGCTGAAAAGGCGGCATGTTTGGTACGACGGGGATGCGAACCCGCGACCCTCAGATTACGAGTCGCACCTTAACCCACCGGACCATGCCAGGGCCCTTCCAAGGATGTAAAAGGCACCTAACTTCTAGTACAGAAGTCATTAAATTACAGATGTGTATAAATATATATATAAAGGCACCTAGTATACTAGTATGTATTGAAACACGCCAAGCTCGTAGTTTGCAATTGATAAATTATCTCAAATCTAAGTAACCGTATATGTGAATGTTTGATAGAAATGAATAAAACCCTATATCCTGAGCGTTTTCGAAAGGTCCACCTTCTTGAACCTACGTGTTTTTTTTTTAACTTCCTGAATGTGAATGCTTTATTTAAGCATCAACTTTTTAAGAACTTAATTAACTTACAACCAGTTTTTAAACTACTCTACGTAGTTTTGAATATTTTTACTTAGCGAACTTTCGTTTCCTATTTCTTCTAGTCAGAGTCTCCCCCCTCCCCAAAATAATCAGTTCTCTCCGCCCTTGTTTGATTTATTTAAGTATAGACATCCTACGATGTTCAGGACTTTATTTAAGCCTAATTATTCGACCTAGCCTAATTACGAATACCATTAATGATACTTTAATGTGAAAAAAATGAGGATGATCAGAAAATATAAATGACACAAACATAGTTATCAGTTTTATAAGAGCAGGGACCACACAACATAATCCCTAAAGGAACACTTCAACCTTGCATGGCCTACACAAATGGTGTACGCAAATAGAGACTTTCTGATGTCATTACAGTAATCAATAACACATCTATCATGATAACATGCGAAGGACAAGAAGGAAAGAGTTGTAATTAAGTTGAATTAAGTTGCATGTCTTCTAAGTTCATACATGCCTATTTACTGGTTCACATTAATCGATTGGCTTGAAAAATTTCCAATACCAGGTTGAGATTTGTAGCTAGCTATGATATAGATTAAACTCTTTAAAAATTTTCAAGATGAATTGTAGGAACTTGGTTTACTTAAACTAAAGTGTCATTTATGTGTGTTGTTCTATGGTTCGTATCGACAAACATTTTGATTAATACATGTTTAATGTTTTATCCAACAAGAAAGAGTGTTAATCATTTAATAATGGATCGTGTACAAGCATTTGAGTCAAAGGGTTTAATGGAATCAAGTTTTATTATTTTCGATTCAAAAATTTGCTTAAGTTTCATGCTTGATTTAATCGAGCCGTATGGTATGAGTTACCCCACATGAAAACGTCGTTATTAATACATAAAGATGTGCCTTTGTAATTCATACTCCACATGAAAACGTCGTTATTAATACATAAAGATGTGCCTTTGTAATTCATACTCCACATGAAAACGTCGTTATTAATACATAAAGATGTGCCTTTGTAATGATTTAATAGTTTGTTGTTGTTGTTTTGTGCAGTTCTGCGGATATAAACCTTAGATTCTTGTTAAAACGTTAGACACTTTGTTTAATCTACAGACAAGGAATTCGTTTAATCTATGTAATGCATATTGATGCATAAAAGAAATTTTAATGCTAGTAATGAACGACCTTATTGCAACATCTTTGTTATTTTTCTATTCAAATGCACGCTGCAGGATTGCACGCAAGTTATTCACATATGATTTATTTTGAAGCTTTGTACTGTCGGTTACGGTTTGTGTTTCAGTGGAACGTTCCTGAAGAAGCTGTAAAGCGAAACGTTGTGTGTCCAATTAGAGAAAAATAACACCCTTTGTGTTGTAAGATCGTTTGTAATTAGTAGTAATCTTGCGAACTAGTACAATGAATACAAAGATAAAAAGAAATATAGAGGACTAGGTTTGTAAAGTAATTTAAAATCCGGTGTGACTGACAGGTTTGTGAAACTATTATAGTGGTATACATCAAGCCAATGGTTTTAGTTTTCAATAAGACATTTTACATATAAAATATTTCAATCAGAAATCGTGTCATTGTTCTTGTAAGTATGGAAACTGAAATAAATGCTTTTTACACATGTTTAAAGTAATTTTAACTTAAGCGTTCTCATAATATTAAGTGACATCACAAACGTAATACGAATAATATGAATTGTACAATCCTTTTTCTTCTTATTATTTTTTCTATGTTAAAGGGCGAAATGTGTGAAAAAGACAAATGAAAAAAAAACACGTGGTCTAAAGACGTTGTTTTGGAAATCTTTAAAGGCAGAGGATTTTTTCAAAACTTAAGTCTCATTCTTGACGTATTCGTGTCAGGCATACGTACACTTGTAGGATACTAGCTGGCGAAACTCCCTAAAACTTGACCATAACACTACTATATACAAACACACGTCTCGTGAGCTACCTTTTTCAACGACCCGTCGTCCGTCCCTGCGAAAACCACTGTGTGCTGACTGGTGGTTGTCATAGTAACAGCTGTTAGTCTTGAATTTCTGTACGTTATGGCGGCCAGAGCCACGACAGGAACCGATCCATTCAGTTTGACAGTTTCATTGCAGAAGTTCAGTACATTACCTGCTTTCTGTTAAAAAGAAAGAAAATATGAAACCATGAACAGCAGTTATATCTCTACAACGACATGCCACTCGGTCTCAGGAAGGCTGTGACAATAGTCGTGATGGATCATCGCATTTTAACGCAATTCAAAGAACTAATGAAAGTAAAAAAAAAAAAAAGGTATAATATGTAAATCACACTATATCTGCCAAACCCAGTGCTTACGAGGCCTTTCGCACAGTCCAGGACTCATTCGGCATAAATCAATGCCAGCCTTGTAATTAGAACAAAAACAAACAAACAAACAAATAATAAAAACACAAAATACCATATATTCCCGACATCAGCAGAAAAATAACCAACATTTGTCTAAAACTAGTAACAAAATATGATATTCCAGTTAATAGTAAATCTATTCAAAAACCAAGCACAAAACTGAGGTCTATACTATGTAAAAAGTACACTGACAAACACCACACCAATATTATTTATACAATACAATATGATAACTGCCACGGCTTCTACATTGGAGAATCAAGTAGAAAAATGGAAACCAGATTCACAGAACACAAAAAGTCACCTTAACACGTTTTCGAACACTGCAAATCAAATAAACACAATATGACCATAAAAACACCCAAATACTAAATAAAGAAACAAACATAAACAAGCGCAAAATTAAAGAAGCCTTACTTATACAACAACTTAAACCCAAAATAAACCAATATAAAGTTTCAGTTTATAGAAGTAACTTTTGCACAACGGAAACATTAAGGAACTGATTCATGTTGTTCATACTGTGGACGTGAATGAAACTTATCAAAACATGTAGATTATACTTGATGCCATCAAATAAAAACACCATAGATGGAATATATGTGACGATCTAAAAGTTATTGCACTCCTGCTAGGCCTGAATTGTTGCAGTTTGTGTCTCTGGGACAACTGAAATAATAAAAATTATTTTAAGAAAAAGGAATGACCAGCAAGAGAGAATAACATACCAAAAAAACAGAATCTCATGTATCAACGTATAATGAATTTTCAGAATGTGCCCACTTCATATTAGACTGGTAATCATGAATGATTTTGTTTCGGATATCCGTCTGATAAGTTTTTAAAAATAAAAGAAGATGTCTTTGTTGGAGCTACAGATTTAGGAAGTGCTGGTGGGTGATGATTTCGAAACTGTATTCAATCAGAAAGAGCTTGTTGCTTGGAAATCATTCAAATTGGTTGTCAAACACTTATTAGAAAATCACAGATATGAAAACTGTGATGTGATACACGATGGCATCTAGGATGTTATTAAAGATGCACTTTTTACACTCCGATTTAAACTTCTTTCCAAACGATCTTGGTGCGGTGAGCATGGCGAGCGCTTCAATTAAGATATTTCTACAATGGAACAGAGATATCAAGAATGATTTAATCAGCATCAGCGAATTACCCATAAACATATTCATTTGTTTGTAGTGACAGAGAGAAAACATTTTGTTTTGTTTCCCAGTGTTTTCTATAGATATTGTCAAAGAAAAAGACATAGATTGAGATAAGCAATTGAGGATGTTGTGTGAATGAAACACAGACCTAACTACTCATTGCTTAAGAATTATACCATAGAGAAGGATACATATTTCAATAGAAACTAAGATTGATATATACAGATTAGAAAATTAAAGAAAAACTTATCACATACTGATGGCACACACGTTTTAAAGCACAGAAATGAAAGGCTATGATATATACATTTTCAATTTCAGTTAACAGGGATAAGTTATAAATACAATCATTCAAAATAAATACCAGATGAACTTCATAAAGTTGGAAAATTTGTTTTAACATACGCTACTTGAGGTTGTTATAGATGGAGACATGAAGTTAATAAACACCAACTGTATTAACTGCTATTAGAATTATAGCATAGTTTAATATGAGTTATTTAAATATCTATTTTCCAAGTATTGATTCAACAGTCACAAGGTGTAATTTCTGTTGAGGAATTCGATTCAACATAAAACAGCTATAATTACTCGTTTTCGAGATATTGATTTTATATACGCCTGTAATATTTGCACTTATTGAAGAACTTGGTTGGACTTAAACCTGCTCTAACTGCTTTATTTTCAGACATTGGTTTTGGCAAACGTAGTAATAATTGCTCTTGCTGGGGGTTCAACACTGAACAGATGTTCTTAATCCTGTTAGGGATATTGATTTGACAGTATTATAAAACATAATTTTTAAAACAGTGAAAGTTCACTAATACAGCCTTAATGTAATTTCGCTGAAGTCAAACTTCCGTACAACTGTTTCAAGGTATTAGTTTGAAATAGATAAACTAAACTCACCCCAGGCTCGGGACACTGATTGATACTTCCAGCAATGTAGTCCATATTTCTTGTAAGCACACTTCCGTTATAGCACAGGTGGATATTTTCTCTGAAGCGTCGTTCGATTTCAGATAATGAGTATACACAGATGCTACAATTCCGAGATGGTTTAGAAGTGTGATCCTGGCTTGATACAAAAACTCCAACAAATACATCTGAACCGGGTCGAATTTGGAGGGCATTGGCTAAGTCGGCTCCAACAGGACCAACAAACGCATCTTGAAGTAAATTGTAGTCTGTGCCATCTGCACCAAGACAGCGTAACGTTATTTCTGTATAGGTATTGTAACCAGCATCTGACGTACATACACGCGCCAATCTAGTGACATAACCCCATTCCTCCAGAGCTCTTAAATGTGATTTTCTTTGAACTGTTGCAAAGTAAGAAAAATCTCCAGAGAAAAACCCATAGACGTAATTAACAAGATAGTAATCTCTTAAGTGAAAGCTTATATCCACGCGAGCAATAGTTGAAAAAGACTTTTCAATTATCCCAAAGAGTTTTTCTGGTCCTTCGTCTAAGCTTCTACTAGTAATTGCTGGAACCATATCTCGATAGGGACCTGAGCGGCTGTTGGTAGTAGCTACGTAAAGAACTCGAGAAACATGGCCGAAGTATTGGGCTGGGCCAATAAAAGCATAAGTTGAAGAATTTTCGTCATTGGCAGCAACTGGGACTGATATAAACTCTTCATAATTTGCGATATCCCCCAGACGGTGACGACGACACGACCCCTGGTGGACACTTCCACAAACCAGCAGCATGTTGGCCTTGTCGTCGATGACTAGAACTTTATTGAAATTAGTTGTGGCCAATTTGGGATGGTTACTACAGTCTGTAGGAGAACATTGGACGCTGTCCTGCACAGGTCCAGTTTCAACTTCAGTTTCTATGTCTAAGGAGCTATTGAACTGATACAGCCAGTTTGAAGCACCCACGTAAACTCGATCTGATTTATAGTCCACAACCACATGAGTAAAGTTTACACTTTTGTTCCATGTTGTATAGGATACAACGATACTACTGTCGTCGTTCGCTGTCACGTGACACAAAAGAGTAATAAACGTCAGAGCAAAACTTTGGCACAAACATATCCACAGGTGGCGATTATTTCTACCCGCACTCCGTCTAATGCTGTTAATATTGTTTCTCATTCTGCAGCGATTCTCTAACGTTAACCACCTCGTGGCGAGCCAACCACCTGGTCTATCCCCAGTTGTCATGTCAACGGATCAGCCAATTCAAGGGGCAAAGAATATTTGAGGTCATGACCTGCGAACAATGATCAAAACTGTACAATAAATAAATGTTTGGCTACACTATTTGTGCTAAAGTTAATGTTTTTATCTAAAGTATAGAAATTAGAGTTTGTGAACACACGTGTTGGTTTATTGTGTTAAAAAAGTGTGGAAATAAATAAAACAATATTAAAAAAGTAACAATAATATGTTGAACAAACATTAAACAATTATTTGTCAGTCGATCATTAAAATAACTTCTTTTCTGTATTTTTAATGCAGTAAAAGAAGGATACCAAAAACTTTCTATAAATATATTGAAGTTAATAAAACAGCATGAGTTTTTATAAGGTGTTGTTTCACAATTTTTAGAGTAAACCACACACATGTACGTAAAACGTTAAGTCAAAGAAAATGATATCTTGTTTTATTTATTGTTGATATACCATTTTTAAAACATGCACACACGTGTATACAACGTGAAGTCAAAGAACATCATATCTTGTTTCACTTACTGTTGATATACCATTTTTAAAACATGCACACACGTGTATACAACGTGAAGTCAAAAAACATTATATCTTGTTTTATTTATTGTTGATATACCATTTTTAAAACATGCACACACGTGTATACAACGTGAAGTCAAAGAACATCATATCTTGTTTCACTTACTGTTGATATACCATTTTTAAAACATGCACACACGTGTATACAACGTGAAGTCAAAAAACATTATATCTTGTTTTATTTACTGTTGATACCATTTTTTAAAAACATGCACAAATGTGTATACAACGTGAAGTCAAAAAACATTATATCTTGTTTTATTTACTGTTGATACCATTTTTTAAAAACATGCACAAATGTGTATACAACGTGAAGTCAAAAAACATTATATCTTGTTTTATTTACTGTTGATACCATTTTTTAAAAACATGCACAAATGTGTATACAACGTGAAGTCAAAAAACATTATATCTTGTTTTATTTATTGTTGATATACCAGCTAAAACTCCTCCATAGTTTGTATATAATAAACCAATTCTCCACCTATTCAGTAATTAAAGGAATCTTCATACGAGACAAGCTGCAACAACGCATACATTTATCACACGTGTCTTCTCAGCCTTCGTCTACGAGTGAATACTTGCCAAGATATGTTCTTCCGCAATAATAACTTCACCAACATAAGAGAAACATCTTGCTTAACATGAACAATGATGTAAAATAATTATGCTGTAATTGCAATTCACTGTTAGGAAACAGCTATACATTACACTCGTATAATTGTTCTTGTCCAACAGAGTTAAGGTGGACAATGTTTTATTACGTTCCAGTATCTATGAGTAACTTCCCCCAAGAACGTTATTTAATCCGTAAAAGACGAAGATAAATTTATTAAAAACGAAATTGCAAAATGAATTACATATCGATGGATATTTGTTCGCTATAATGGAATCTGTGAAGTATCTCGAAAAGGATGCATAACGAAAACGGTATGTAAACATTAAGTGCCATTACATTCTATTGGTCATCATTACAGAAAGTTCCTCGCTAGTACAGCGGTAAGTCCACGCATTTACAAGACTAAAATCAGGCGCTCGAGTCCGCCCGATGCGGTTTTGCTAGAAGAAAATACACGCATACTCATGACATAGAAGAGCAATCTGACTTTGTTTTCTTTCACAGGGAAGGTGTTTAGTTGAACTAATTTCATTATTAATAATAAAAATGAGTCTTATTAAGTTTGGCACTATCAAAAAATTCGCCAAAAGTAGTAATTAAAAGGCAAAATTTCAAATTGATCTTGTAAACAATATTATGCCCAACATCGTATTTAAGTTATATTTTAGAGCAAAGCTACACAGTAAGCTGTCTGTTCACTGCAGAGGAATCGGACCCCGGAATTTTTTAAATGTAAGTCCTTAAACTTACTGCTGACAAAAAGACTTCAATTTTGTTTCATTATGATCGAAACAGTAACAAAATGACACCCTACATTTTTATAGGAACTTGTATTTGTTAAAATTCAAACAGTACAGCATAGCCAGCTGATTTAGGAACTCGATTCGTAATCTGAGGCTTACGGCTTCGAATCCCAGTCACAACAGCCGTGCCTCCCTTTCAGCCGTGGGGGCATTATTACAGGTATCTATTTCCTTCTCTTTATGTTGAGATATTTTTACTAGTCAACAGTTACAACAGATTACGAGTCGAACGCTTTAACCCACCTGGTCATGCCGAGTCATGTGAAATAGTAATTATAAGAACTAGTAGGAGCGTTAAAGATATCGACTGGATTACACGTAGTTAAAATCTTACTCCTACCAAGATTCATTCTTGAAGGTAATTGACGTAAAAAGCTTAAATTAAATTTCATTCAAAGCTGACTAAAACTATATAGCACTTTATGATTTCGACATTAATTATTTTAAAGTAGTTTTTGTAGTGTAAACTATATTTTAAAAATATCAGTCATACAATAAAATAATTACAAATTATGTTGTAAGGCATCGCTCTTATTTCTATACATTTCTAAGTGTTTATAAAATGGAATTAATTAGCTTGTGTAACAATAAGAAGGAAAAGATGGTTTCAACAAATCAGATATATTGTTTTCTTATTTTGTACTTATTTCTTCATATTTCTCTTTTCGTGTTTTATTTTCAATAGTAAAAACATCCTCAATAATACAGAGGGTTAACCGCATTTTGTAAGAACGATTTACAATGCTAATGTAGTGGTGTGTCGGTGCAGATGCGAGCAGTGGCACAACAGACGACATGTTTAGCATATATATTTGGCTCACAGCGAATTTCCAACTAGGAATAACTCAAGGCAAGAGGTGACGTCAAAACCTTTCCGAAAATGATGTTAATATAGGGAGATTGTTAAATGATATAGAACCAATGGACAGAGCATTTCCAAGAAAAATTCTTAAAATTTGACCATGGAAGAGGATAATTTGTACAAAAGAACATACAGAAGTGCAAGAGACTCCGAAATGTCATCTCGAATCAATCCGGATCAATGTCCTCATCCAGAGAAAAATTATTTGTGCGGTATGTTGAATTTCACGCAGAGCTATTCTAGGGTAAGGGCTAATTGCGATACCCCTCCCTGCATTTGAAGTGATAGACTTGAGGGAAGAGCAACTAGTCAGCACCATCTATCGCAACTCTCGGTCAACTCTTGACAGAACGAACGGTGTGGTTTGCCCGTCACTCGTGGTTCTAAAGTATTAGGGCCAAGATTTTTTATTCTGATTTTGGTAGTAACGTATTTCGAGCTTCTGAGCCTAGGATCCACAGTTCGACATGTTAAACCACTGGCCTAGTTGCGAAAGGGAAGCTTCCAACCCACAAATCTAATGCGATAAATCTGGGCATACCTTCTTATATCATAAACAAAATACTAAAAAAATATTTGAAGTTGACGGAGAGTGGTGAATCAAAAGTTCACATGTTTTCAGCTGTAGGTTGACATAAGTGGCTGTTTTTACGAGAAAGATAACCTAAAAATCTGGAATCCTACTCAAGAAGTAGCAGCAACGCGCACTTGGTCTATCTAAACGTGGATTTAGAACCCGGCGTTCACATACAGCGGAAGGCCTGTGGTCTAAAACTGATATCGCCATCCTTCGTAGAAGTTTTAAATTATGGAAAATGTGAAGAAAAACAACACTTCGTAACAGTTGCCATCATAATGAACTGACTGACGATGGCGAAAGTAGGTATAAGAACACAGCAGGACATGGGATATGTTTCTTATAAAATGCGATTAACGTTCAGTAGACAGCAGTTTCTCTATTGCCTCCTTCAGGATGTAACTTTTGCGTTGAAAATAAGAACCAAAGACGAAGAGGTAAAAACCTATACAACTACTGTGTAAGTTATATTCTTTTTTAATTTGTGTGTCGGGCCGGCATGGCCAAGTGGGTTAAGGCGTTCGACTCGTAATCTAAGGGTCGCGGATTCGAATCCCCGTCGCACCAAACATGCTCGCCCTTTCAGCCGTGGGGGCATTATAATGTGACGGTCAATCCCACTACTCGTTGGTAAAAGAGTAGCCTAAGAGTTGGCGGTGGGTGGTGATGACTAGCTGCCTTCCCTCTAGTCTTACACTGCTAAATTAGGGACGCTAGCACAGATAGCTCTCGTGTAGTTTTGCGCGAAATTCAAAACAAACAAACAAACTTGTGTGCCTGATGTAAGAAACAAGTCGTTTGTATATTATTATGACAAGTATGAAGTACACAACGAAACTTTATTGTTGATCTTCTCAGAAACTTTTTCCAATAATTTCTAAATGATAAAACGTAAGAAATGAACGTCGCAAGCCTTATTGTTTTTTATGCGTCATATTAATTTATAGACAGATTAAGTATGTTATATTAAAATGATATTCAAACCTCATCACGTCGCTACAGTCCATGTCGCAACGACCAACTACACTCTATCTGACCACTGTATACTTTTGCAATAGTGTTGGAACATAGTTTCCATAACAAAAGCTCCATTGTCAGATTAAAAGCATGCCTCTTCTCTATGCATAGTTTCCACAATCCACTAACGTTTTCCAGCACCCATTTCAACAGTTCCATCTCACATAAATCCATAGTCGACTTAAATGCTATGTCTTCAATCTCTAAGTGCTCAAGGTATGCGGTAGTTGAATAGAAATTTGCAGAAATAATGTGAATACATATGCCTTGTGTCGATTTTACAGATCAAGATCCTCCGTTATTATGTTCTTTACTGTTGCCACAGCTAAAGTATGACTAAATTCAAGTCTCTATCTTGACGGTTCTGGTTTCTTAGGTTGATCCACATCCCTTTGTTTTACAATGATACAAGTACAAGAGAAATCCCATTCTTGGTAATCTTAAATTCATGATTTGGCCGTATCTTTTTTTATCTGAATGTAAGAATATTCATCGCCAGAAAGAGTTGATACATACTCTTCCCTCCCTCCAAAAAAATGATAAATTTTCATTTGCAATGCACTATCTACGAACGCCAAGTGAAAACAAGTGTAGTTTTGATACATCCGATCTACTGTGACTTTGTATCAATTGTAGTTTTCATGTCACTTACAGATCTGTACATTAAAAACCGTTTTAACGTAATGTACTCAACTCTCTGTGTCATATACAAAAATATTACACTTATAAGATACGGTTAATGTAATTTATATGTGGTTTTAGAAGGAACTAATTGAAAAATATATTTATTGAGAGCTAATCCAGTTGATTGTCATGTTGTCACAGAGACATGAAAGGGATTATTTTGACAGTGTTTAATCCGAGGTAACCCCTTCTCCAAATTATTTCTTCGCGAATTATTAAATGGATCGGTTTCACCACAAGATGGCCAATCAGAGCTCCTTTGTTTGAAAAGTATAGTCACTAGTCCGAATGTACTTCATGCTGAGAATCAATAAAAGTATAGTAAAGTAACCTCTCCAAATTATTCATAGAAAGAAATATTTCGTTGGATTAGTTTTGTATGAATATACATGTTTACCACTATTACAGTCTTTGCTAACAGACATCTCAATGTGGATCAGTGGTAGTTTTACTGATATACAGCTCTTAAAATTATGTGGCTCGATTGTTCGCATTGGACAGCATGCAAGGTAACCAAACCATTTTGTGGTTTTGTGCTACTACTATTACTAACAATAAACAAAATCTAGCGAGACCGAAGTAAAATACTCAGCGTGATCACATGTACAATTATGTGATTCTAGATTTTGAAAATTATGTTAGGACTGTTTTTAAAATTTTAAGGAAACGTAAAAAGAGAAAAAAGTGTGTGGTGATGTTTGTACACCATCAACAACCATTTGAACGTGTGTTGATGACCACATGTATCGTAAGGAAGTAATAATAATAATCATAGAAAAGTAATAAAGCAGATTCTGTATTAACTACTGCCTTTAAAGGTTTGAAACTATGTAAGGGTAAAATAAATGCTATAAAAAGTAGTGATAGCAAAATACCCTATTTTAAGCCCAGAAGGGAATTCTCACTTGAGCGATTTTCTCAAAGATTGGACGTAAAGAGAAAAAGGAACAACACAAAAAGAAGAAAACCCATCATTTGTACAGATATACGCGCATTTATCAAAATATCATAAAATTCTGAGCCATATGTGATCATTTCCATTGTGTATGTTAGCTTATTTTTTAAGTTTGTGTGCACCCAACATGGCGTCTTGTGCTATATGAAAGTGAAAGCGTTAGCGTGTTTAAGCTCAAAACTACACAACGGGCTACGCGAGCTCTGTCTAGCTCAGGGAAACGAACCCAGGATTTTAGCGTTGGAAGTCTATAAACTTCCCGCTGACCCACCAGGGAACAAATGAAAGCCAAGGACAAACATATCCTGTAAATAACAGTATATACGGCGGAGAATAGAAAAGTGGCACGTGCCTCCTTTCCTATACTTACATAGCTGTTTGTGCTGTTTACATAATTTCAATTTAGAGAAAATCAGACCAAAACGACAGATTCATCAATCACGTTTTGAATAACACTTTTAACCATTAAACCTCATAAAGTTAAGTGTTATTATACATATTTGTCAAAAAGATAAAGACTTATTTAATATTAAAACTGTTTATTTTTGTTTGATTTAGTTGAAACTATATTTTTCTCTATCAACCATTCAATTTGCAAGGCTTACTGAAATAGCCTGGCTGCAAATATATATCAAGGTAAATCAATAGTTAAACAAAAGGATATTTTTCTGTTTGAAAACATTTCTATAAACATTATGATCTGCGATTTTGTACTGAATTTTTTTGCACAATACCACAACATAAAACACTCACTAATTCTTCTGAAATTCTTGCAACATTTAAACAATAAATGCTATATACACTGCTGGCCAAAATCTTAAGGCCAATGAACAAGAGCAAGGTCTCTCTCAACGTGCCATCGCTGGTGAGGTTGGGCGTAGTAAAACTGCTGTTGCAAATTTCTTAAAAAACCTTGAGGGATACGGAACGACAATTTGAAGTGGTCGGCCAAAGAAAATTTCGCCAGCGTTGAGCAGGAGGATTCGACGGATTGTCCGGCAAGACACCAGCCGATCGTCGAACCAGATTAAGGCCCTTACGGACGCAGAATGTAGCTCAAGAACAATAAGACGGCATCTACGAGAGAAAGGCTTTAAAAACCGTAAACGTCTTCAAAGGCCACACCTCCTTCCACACCACGAAACAGCTCGGTTAAACTTTGCTAAGAAGCACCAAACATGGGACGTAAAAAAGTGGACGAAGGTTTTGTTCTCTCATGAGAAAAAATTTAACCTGGATGGTCCAGATGGCTTCCAACGTTACTGGCACAATAAGGATATCCTACCGGAGATATTTTCTTTACGACACAGTGGAGAAGGGTCCATCATGATCTAGGGTGCTTTCTCCTTCCATGGAACAATGGAGCTTCAGGTTATACAGGGACGTCAAACATCAGCTGGCTACATTGGCTTGTTGAAGAGAGCACCCTAATTGACTGAAGGCCCTCGGTTGCGTGGAAATGACTGGATCTTTCAGCAAAAAAACGCTGCAATCTACAATTCCCGCAGGACAAAGGACTTTTTCATGGCAAATAATGTGATTCTTTTGGACCATCCAGCGTGTACGCCTGAACTGAACTCCATTGAAAATGTTTGGGGGTGGATGGCAAGAGAAATCTATAGAAAAGGACGTCGATTCCAAACAGTGCATGATCTTCGTGAAGCCATCTTCACTACTTGGAATAACATACCAGCCAGCCTTCTGGAAACGCTTATATCGACCGTGCCAAGGCGAATGTTTGAAGTTATTCGCAATGACGGCCGTGCAACTCACTACTGAGACCTCTTGTTTGGCATTTCCTAACCTGTTTAGGACTTCTTTTTGGTAATGTCTTAAACTTTTGACCAGCTGGTATTTAGGCTAATTTTAAAGTGTTCACATTTTTCCTATTAAATGCTAAAAAAGTTTTTATTTTTATTTTCTTTTTTCTTATTTTTATCTTTCAAAGCTCTACTCAAACAAGTGGTTGAGTCTAACAACGCAAAATGCACATTTGTTTTTATGTTCATTGGACTTAAGATTTTGGACAGTAGTGTATTTGTTATTTCCCTTCTAACGGAAACTTTTACATTTTATAGATAAAATGATAATGCATAAGCTATTAATGTAAGTCATATTTATTATGCTCCTTAATATTCTGCATTTCAGAAGCAGTTGTTGTTTGTTAGTTAAACACAAACATGCACATTGGGTTATCTGTGTTTTGTCGACCACGGGTATCGAAACTCCGTTTCTAGCATTTAAGAAAGGAATAAATGTTTAACCAAAGCGGGAAAGTTCGGGGGACTCAATTATTTTTTTCGAAATGAAAAAGGTCACATCTGGAACCATAAGTAAAATTTATTAAATTCTGCAGACTGTAGAAGAAATATACATAACAAAGAATAATCGTACCATCTCTATATAATTCACTGTCCTTGGTACAGAAACTTACCTTCTGGATTCAAACCATCTCTATATAATCCGTTCAAAAATGTATGAGCCAGGCGTGGCCCTATGGTTAGATGTCGGAATGTGGAGTCGATTCGATGGTTCGTGAAACCGAAAAAGAAACGCTCAACATAATCACATGTAAAATTTTGCGATTGAAAATTTCGGATGTTATGAACGTTAATGAACTTTCAATGAAAATAAAATAGATTTGTTTGTTTTGTTTTTTGAATTTCGCGCAAAGCTACACAAGGACTATCTGCACTAGCCGTCCCTAATTTAGCAGTGTAAGACTAGAAGGAAGGCAGCTAGTCATCACCACCCACCGCCAACTCTTTCACCAACGAATAGTGAGATTGACCGTCACATTATAACGCTCCCACAGCTGAAAGGGCAAGCATGTTTGTTGCAACCGGGATTCGAACCCGCGACCCTCAGTTAACGAATCGAACGCCTTATCCCACCTGGCCATGTCGGGCCAAAATAAAATAGAGAACATATTGTGCAACGTCGTTTGTACGAGACCAACAATTAATAGAACATGTATAAATGATTATCTGTGCCATAAATAAATAATAATAATAGAAATTTGGAACCCAAGGAATCCAACCAATGAGAGTGACGGTAAAATGACACTATTCGATATGAGTTGGCGGTGAGTGTTGTTGATTATTTAGCTGCCTTCACTCTTGTTTATCAGCTAAAAATTAGGGACGGCTAGCGCAGATAGCTTCTATAAAGCTTAACTCAACTCTAACAGATAGCTTCATAGGTCAAGAGGTGTTAAATGTAAAAAATAACAAAACACGAAGTTTTATGAATTCACAAACTTCACACACACACAGCAAAACCAATGACAATATTTTTCTTATTTGTTCGTTTGGATTTCGCGCAAAGCTACAGGAGGTCTATCTGCGCTACCCGTCCCTAATTTAGCAGTTTAATATTAGAGGGAAGGCAGCTAGTCATCATCACTCACCTCCAACCCTTGGGCTACTCTTTTACCAACGAATAGTGGGATTGATTGCCACATTATAACGCTCCCACGGCTGAAAGGGCAAGCATGTTTGGTGCGACGGGGATTCGGACACACGACCCTCAGATTACGATTCAACTGCCTTAACCACCTGGCCATGCCGGGCCTCGCGATTATGTCGAATGCTCTTTACAGTATATAAGAATAAAAATCGGTCCTTTTTTCGGCCGAACGCTGAACTGTATAAGCTCTTTTGTAGCGGCTGCTGTTATCTTATTTTTGGTCGATATTTCAAAATTAGGAATGGCTATATCAGATCTCTGTGAGTCTAATATGGATTTTTTGATTACTGTCTCGCAGAAGATTTCCATTTAAGTAGAAAATACCAATATATTGTTTAAAGAATTCTTACAATAGGGAAGTGTGGAGTAACATCTAAACCAACCTAAATTGTGTTAAGGTCCAGGATAAGGAAGTGTGGAGTAACATCTAAACCAACCTAAATTGTGTTAAGGTCCAGCATAGGGAAGTGTGGAGTAACATGTAAACCAACCTAAATTGTGTTAAGGTCCAGCATAGGGAAGTGTGGAGTAACATCTAAACCAACCTAAATTGTGTTAAGGTTCAGCATTGCCAAGTGGGTTAAGGCGTTAGACTCCTAATTTGAGGATCATGGGTTCGAATCCCATTCAGCCGTGACGGTCAATCCCACTATTCGTTGGAAAAAGAGTAGCCCAAGAGTTGGCGGTGGATGGTAATGACTGGTTGCCTTTCCTCTAGTCTTACACTGCAAAAATAGGGACGGCTAGCGCAGATAGCACTTGTGTAGTTTAGCGAGAAATTCAAAACATACAAACAAATTGTACTAACCACCACAGTGTAATTAATGTTTAAGTAGACAAACCACGGACACTGGGAAATATGAGGCACAAACATTAGCGCTGATAAAAAAAGTATGAGTAATATTTGTAGGCTTAAGGCCATTTATAAGTGAAGAGATACATTTCGTTCAAGTGTTCAGTGACTTCTGTAACAGCGTACAGAAACTGTCGTAGCTATGGAGAGACGGATATTATGAAGGCAAATATAAGATTTTTGTACCATTTATAACGATTATCAAATGCAAACTCATAATGATGAAACTAAACATGATTCGTAATTCCCCAGAAAGATTGCTCTTATGATGGGAAAGTTTATCGCTATTATTATATCGCAAAGCAGATCTGAAAGAAAGATTCCTAAAGACATGGTATTGCTATACGTGCATAAAATGGTTTAAACTATATAATGCGTTTTGATAAAAAGAAATCCTACGTGAAGAAGTCTAATAAATGAATCCCATGCAATTTCTTCACCAGTGAAGATACAGGCACAAAATAAAAATCGTAAAGGGAATCTGCAACTGCGAAAGTGAAAAAGACGTTTTTCCTTTAAGACAATTCACTTTATTATAAAATTACATAAATTTGCATTACTGTAAGCTAATCAATCGAACCTCGAAATATACGTAAATGTATTTTTGAAAACAAAATAAAAAATCAAAACTAGAAGTTTCAAGTAGCTTCAATTCCAACATAAATCACTTGCGATATCACAGAAGAACTTTGATGTTCTTGAAGTTATCCCCTACCCCCCGAGAAAACTAAAACCAAACACGACCTCGTTTGGTTGATAGAATTTAGATATCCCGTAGAGCAAAATGAAACCCAATTTATATTACAATCCTCAGGAAAAACAAAAAAACAGCTTCTGTGGATAGGTTCTTTGTCAAGAATCGAGACTGTCAGCTAGAGATGAAAACATTATTATTCATAACATTAGTTGATATTATTTCTGTAAAAGAGGAAAAAACAAGATCTAAGTTTAAGATCTTTATAAACTTTTCCAAATTCTATCGAAGTTTTCTATGTACATATATGATATTTACTGAATAGAATGGAAACCTGCAGTTACCATTCATCTTGTTTTCAATACCAGGAACTTCTAACGAAATATATTTGTGAAGTAAATAATAGAGCAGATAACAATATGTAAACTGTGATATTTTCTATATATACATATTTTTATTATTAATGAGACGTCACATCATTTGAAATTTATAACAATAAATTTTCGTTTCAACAACGTCATCATACTTACAAATGTTCTATTGGATACACTTTTGAGGGTTTTTTATTCGTTATGTTGTTTTATTCGCTTTACTTATGTGTGACTATACATATATATATAAACACATCATGCATACATACGTACATAATACACACATATATACACATACTTATATGCAATATAGTATTTGCACAAATCAAAATTTGCCAACTTTAGCATAGTTCTGAGACCTATTCCTTAGGGCTCAAGACTGAGTTATGTACGCTAATTCAGTACCCCTCTCTTACCGAAATTTGCCAGCAGTGCAAACTAACGCTAATGAAATCTTTATCGATTACACGTAAGAGAAAAGACAAACGACTCTGAATCTTTACTCTTAACGGTATTGATTTGGCATGGGAAAGCAGTAATGCCTCATCGTACGATATGAACCTAACATCTACCCACAATATATTATTTGTTAAACTAAAAGTTCCAAATTAAACATTTCATGTAGTCTTCTGACACTTCTGGTATTTCTCAGTATTATGTTTTCTCTATCCAATAAATGGTTTCAAATAAGTTTGAACACTGTTTTCCAGTAATGCATTATAAAAAAAAAGTCCAGTAAGAAATTCAATATCTTAAAATATTGGAAAAAAATCTTAGAAACCAAAAGACTTAACTCCATTCGATGCAATATATCATTAACAGGATTACTTCATATTAAAATTCCATTCAATTACCAAGAAATCTAGTAAATTATTTTTAATTTAATTATTTTCCTTCTTCCAGCTTCATTCACACCTATACACACACATAGAGAAAGAAATATTAAATTAGTAAAACTCTCAATTTGTTAATATAAAACGAACGACGATAATGAATTAATAGATCAACAATTCACTCTGTAATTATACTGAAAGCGCGTTATTTGATGCATAAAAATTTATTCCAACAGCAAGTACCAAATGAAGCTTTAATTTCTTTCAACTTACTGTATTTAGTCCATATCATTTCCGAATAAGGATTAAACTGTATACAAAGAAAGGAAATATAAATCTATGGTTCTCCAAATCTCCCCTTTCAATTCCTTTTTCGCCCCAAGGCGTTAAAGTAAACGAAGCTTCGAGCAGACAGAATTACAAAAAAAACCAAAAAACAGAGCTAACGTATCAAGAGAGACGTAAATACTTTATACATCATATGCGTTTGATAGGAACAAAATCTGGCAATAACACTGCACAAGCTGTTGTTAAATCAGTTGGTTATACCGTTTATTGGAATAGAGCGAAGTATATCTATCTATCTCAGCAGGCAAATATGTTCACTTTATTATATCAAGCCAACTGTTTATCTACCTACCTGGATTCGTGGAATGTTGTAACATTATTATTACTTATGGATTATCTAACTCTTCTTGCTTATTCTAATTTCCTTACATCAGACACGGATACTTTCGAATAAAACTGTTCTTAATTTCTCTAATCAGATTTTGACAATTCACTGAGTTTTATTTCTTATCAGATGTTGAAAAATACCCAACACAGCCTGTCTTTTGTCTCCTGTTTCTCTAAATAGAAACTGAAAATAAAATAAACAACACTCGATATTTGTTTTTCTCACGCGCTAATTACAAAATGGTAATACACAGACAAGCTAAGCCTTTCCTCCCATTTCCCGAAATCAACGGCTGAAAATTCATAGTCAATCCAAGCCTTTATTACAAAATGGATGTGGGTTTCACACACCATCATTCAACATCCTTCTCTTCAATCACGAATGGGATTCATGGAGTGTAGGTACGTGTAACCGTTCCTAAATAACGGCTGATTTTAATGATTGAACTCAATGTTCTTGAAACACACACTGTCACAAACTTCATGTTCACCTCGCATGACGATCTACTCGGAATCTGCGGGGCATGAGTTTAAATACCCTCATCGAACATACTCGTTCTAGCGATCGTGAGGAGGTTATAGTGTCACATTCAATCCCACTATTCGTTGATGAAAATACTGTTTGTTTGGTTTTAGAATTTTGCTCAAAGCTACACGAGGGATATCTACAATGGCCGTCTCTGTCTTAGCAGTGTAAGACTAGAAGGAAGGCAACTAGTCATCATCACCCACCGCCGACTCTTGGGTTACACTTTTACAAACAAATAGTAAAATTTACTGTCACATTATAACGCCCCCACGGCTGAAAGGGCGAGCATGATGAAAAAAACACCTACAGAGGTGGTGGTAAGTGATATTTACTAGCTGTTTTTCTCTAGATTATCATTTCAAAATTAGGAAAGGCTAAATAACCCACTAGTAGCTTTACGCGAAATTAAAGAAATAAGCACCCGATACTTCACGTTTTAATACTTAATAAGGAACGAATTGAAAAATGCGTAAAATCTAAACTGATTTTCAGTGACCTTCGGCCAACCACTGACAGTGAGCGCTGTATTATGGCTTACAAATCTATCATTACAATAACGTTATAATTTTGTTAGTGATTTTAAAAGATACAACGAAAATTAAGTTCTTGGATTATTTTAACCGTGTGCTATGTGCAAACTGATATCTTAGAAATCGAGCCAATATTTTGCATACATACAAATTTGACCATTATCTACGAGGCTTTTCATTTTCCTACATACGCAATTCGTTCGTGTGATTTAATCACGCTCACCGAAAGAGCCTACATATACCAAGAAACACAAAGTATGCGCGGGTTCGAATCCCCTTCACACCAAACATGTTGGTCCTTTAGCCGTGAGGCGTTGTAATGTGCGGTCAATCCTACTATTCGTTGGTAAAAGAGTAGCCCAAGAGTTGGAGGTGGGTGGTGACGACTAATTTCCTTCCTTTTAGTTTTACACTGCTAAATTAGGGGCAATTAGCGCAAATAGACCTCGTTTAGCTTTGCGCAAAATGTAAAACAAACCAAACTACAAAGTATAAGAAACGGTAACCCTAGTTATGGTTTTGGATTTTTTTTATTCATTTCTTATCTGCATCAACAAATTAAAATATCAAAGCCTTTGAAATCGAGAAACCAAAGACATTTATTAGGTCTAATAAAAGTGGTATTACATACAAAACAAAACATGGTTTCCTCAAATTTTGTCTCTCGGCGGTAATTCTGCGAACTTGCAATGCTAAAACCCGAAGGCTAATTCCCCGGGGTGAACATAGCAGATAGACTAATACCACTTTGCTCTAAAAACAAACACAATCAAACATCATATTTGTTAATGAGAGGTAGTAAAGAAGCCTAAATGTATTACCAATCAAACAAGGCGTAAATAGCAAGATAAATGTCAATCTCGTCTTATTAATATTGGTTTGCTAATTACTACCAGTAAAGACAACCTTGAATTATACTGTAAAACTGAAATTTATAATAAAATGTCTTTCTATTTACTCTGTTTCTTATAATTTATTGGCTGGATTTAAACATGAATCACTTCAGACATGCTAGTATCAAATTCAAGAGAATAAAAAACCCACAGGTAACCTAAATTTATATTTCACTTCAAAATCTTCAACGACGTACACCTCAAAATCACAGCACGAGGCTACATCAGTTAGTTGAAACTATCCATCCCCTATTCGCCCCACCCCACCAAAGGAAAAAAGTGTAAGGGAGGAGCATGGCGGCATTCCACGTGCCCACAAGGCCCGAAAATCCAATAATACGACGAAAGGACAATCTTACACCTGTCTGATTACAGCACGCGCAGATAAATCTCGACCTC
This sequence comes from Tachypleus tridentatus, assembly GCF_004210375.1. Lineage (NCBI taxonomy): Eukaryota > Metazoa > Arthropoda > Merostomata > Xiphosura > Limulidae > Tachypleus > Tachypleus tridentatus. The sequence goes on along the minus strand of NC_134835.1, from coordinate 100,390,138 downwards.
TAAATTACCCCTGTCTTCTACGGATGTTTGTTTTTATCCTCTCACGTGACCTTGCAAACCTCAAGTCCCTAATCCAGTTGACTACACAACACTGCATTATCTCGACTTAAACCTGCTGGGCCTACTTCTAAATACGTCCTTAGGAAAGTAGCCGACAGCCCGTCCTTATGAGGGCGGTCTACCAAGTTTCGTCTTAATGACATGTTCCACAACTTGTACAACATTTTTAGACCCAAGATAACCACTACCTTCGAATCAAACAAACATACACATTCGGCAGTCTGGGAAGTTACACCCTCACCTCTTCTTTACAGAGAACAAAGCACGCAGGTTACGCAGTTGCAAAAGTTTATATAAGCTGCGTACAAACAACAGAAGCGTAATATATCTTTAATATTTTTTTTTTCTGTGGCTAACCCACAATTCTTTATTTTCAAAGTCGAATCTTTTCTCCCTAGTTAGTTAATGAATCGTATGTAGAGAATAAAATGTTTTTCGCTAGAAATGTTTTTGCTGTATTCTTTAGTCATTTAATTTCCATCATGTCGTTTGGACTTTTTTTTCTGTTTTTGCGTTGTTGTAATAATCAATCAAATTTCGCGAATTTGTTTATTACATTATGCGCGTGTTTTTCTATAACTGTAACTATACTATTCTCCTTAACATTTTTCACGAAAAGTTTAGTTCCATCTTTTCGCATGTGTTGTTTTCTTTTAATAAATATTAATACAAATAAAGTACAATACTTTTCCTCTTGGTTTGACTAGGCTAAGCACTCTACAAAAAGGAACACAAAGCTTCTAAACATTTATGGCTAATTAAACTGAAATAACATGGAAACTGTTTGTATTTTGTATACGCGGTGGCTGCAAACATTTTCCGATTCACATAAATTTTAAGGTTGACAAAAAAAAGGTGCCCATAGCAGATGTTCTTAGATATTCGGGATTTCCAAAGAATTGCTCCTACTATTTAGATAGGCTCTCAAAGTTCTGGCGTTCTCAAGTCCCCCCATTATTTCTCTCCTCCTCGATTCGCAGCAAAAGATATTATGTATATCTTTCCCATTCTTAGAATTTCAGTGCGGGGATAATCCTCCGTAACCGCCCCAGTCCTGGCCGTAGACATACGCACACACCTCACAAAGCTCAAGATTCATTTTCCAATTGGGGTTTAGCTTTCTTTAGAATATAAATAGAAAGGTAGCAGAAATCATCCCTCTTTTCATACGTAGGAAAACACAGAATAAAAGCAAAGCTTGCGAAACGGACACTTAGGCTACCCAAGGGGACGGTAGTAAAAATATAAAGCCTTAAAACGAAAACTATCCCATCGTCAGTACAAGAAGGGAAGAGGGTAGAAAAGAAAACGCTTTTATTTCTTTTCATAAGAACACTGTAACTCTCTAAGTTAATCTCTTCCACTACTGAACCCTTAGAAATAGTGACAAGGACACTTCTCTGTGGCATATCTTAAGTGTTCCAGCAGCAGAAAACAATCCCAGCTGCCTGTGCTTGACATGAAATTAAAACGCACTGTGTTAGGAGCTTTGGTATAAAAACCATTTCATGTGTACGTGTTTGGAAAAATACAAGAGCTAGAAAAAATAACAATTTCACACAATTTTACGAACTTAAATATACATTATTGTTATAATGTGAGCAGTTTTAGTAATGTTACGGGATAACCAGGTTCAGTGTCGTTACGGTTTGAACATATTCGATATTGTTATGGTTTAAAATGTTCAATATTGTTATGGTTTAAACGTATTCACTGTTGTTATGGTTGAAACACATTCGCTGTTGTTATGGTTGAAACACATTCGCTGTTGTTTTGGTTTAAACATATTCACTGTCAATATGTTTTAAACACATTCGCTGTTCTTATGGTTTAAACATATTCATTATTGATATGGTTTAAATATATTAAATATTGATATGATTTAAACATATTCAATATTGTTGTGGCTTAAACATATTTATTATTAATATGATTTAAACATATTCAATATTGTTATGGCTTAAACGTATCTATTATTGGTATGATTTAAACGTATTCAGTATTGTTATGGTTTAAACATATTCATATTAATATGGTTTAAACATATTCGCTTTTAACATGATTTGAACATATTCGCTGTTCTTATGGTTTAAACATATTCACTACTGATTTGGTTTTAACGTATTCACTATTGTTACAGTTTAAAATGTTCAGTATTGTTATGGTTTAAATGTATTATCTGTTTTTTATGGTTTAAACATATTCACTATTGTTATGGTTTAAACGTATTAAATATTGATATGGTTTAAACGTATTAAATATTGATATGGTTTAAACATATTCACTGTTGTTTTGGATTAAACATATTTACAGTTAATTTGATTTTAACGTATTGAAACATACTGGTATGGTTTTAACGTATTCACTATTGTTACGGTTTAAAATGTTCACTGTTGTTATGGTTTATACATATTAAATATTGATATGGTTTAAACATATTCACTGTTGTTTTGGTTTAAGCGTATTCACTGTTAATATGATTTAAACATATTCGCTATATATTTGGTTTAAACGTATTCACTGTTAATATGATTTAAACATATTCGCTATATATTTGGTTTAAACATATTCACTGTTGATATGATTTAAACATATTCGACGTTCTCATGTTTTAAACATATTCACTATTCATATGGTTTAAACGTATTCTTTGTTGATATGATTTAAATATATTTGCTGGTCTTATGGTTTAAACATATTCATCATTGATATGATTTAAAAATATTCAATATTGTTATGGTTTAAACATATTTATTATTGATATAATTTAAACATGTTCAATATTGTTATGGTTTAAGCATATTTATTATTGATATGATTTAAACATGTTCAACATCTTTATGGTTTAAACGTATTCACTGTTGTTACGGTTTAATCATGTGCAGTATTGATATGGTTTAAACATATTCGCTATTGTTAAGGTTTGAACGATTCATTATTGATATGGATTAAACATAGTCACTATTGTTATGATTTAAACATGTTAAACATTCATATGGTTTAAATATATTCAATATTCATATGGTTTAAACATATTGTATATTATTATGGTTTAAAAATATTCTATATTGTTATGGTTTAGACATATTTATTATTGATATGAATTAAACATATTCAATACTGTTATGGTTTAAACATATTTATTATTAATACATACTACTTTTGATCATAATGGGTACACTCGGGCATATACGAACTAGAAATGTTCCTCTGACATTAACATTCCTTACTGTGTAAATTTCCGTGCTCATAAACGCATGTACCATTACCTAATTTATTTCAAAACATACATAAGTTACTCTTGGATACAATTGCAGTTATTGCAAAAAGTATGAATTTTGTAACAGAAGAAAACATCATTATTTATCAGTTATACTTACATGTACCTAAATTATTATTAAGTAATCTTTTGTTCATTACTTCAACTGTTTGAAGTAAAACACAAAGCTACACAATGTGCTATTGGGTTGTGCCCACCACGGTTATCGAAACCCGATTTCTAGTATTGTGAGTCTGCAGACACACCACTTTGTCACTAGGTGAAGTTTAATTAAAAACGTTTTGTGGGATAAGTGAAATTTTAGAGGTTCGCAAACATATTAGGAATAGTCCACATTACTTTTATTTTACTAATTTATGTCATCCTGTGAGAAAACGGGAAATCTACTGACTTAGAAAGCCATAAATCATGGTTCCATATGATTCCACTTTATTATCTCCTTGACCAGTCATATCGAACTTACCCTTCCCCAATAACTAAAGACAAGGATAACGTAAAAAAACAAATATTATGATTTTCATGCTTGTGAACGAATTATTACATGTATAATGTTTTAGGTGTATTTTATACCCTACTGTGAACCTATACTTACGTAGGATTTGAGAAAATATAGTACCTATTCTGCTAATTTATTATTCTAAATTATTCGGTATATAATGTCTATTGCAAGTTCTTTGTGAGTTTCTGAGTACAACATCAAATGGTTTCACAGGAAAAAGAAAATATGGATAAATACTGAGCATATTAAGCTATGACATTATATAATAAATATAATATTTTAAATGGATTAATTAAAGATACCTAAATTTCACCTATGGAAAGTTTCTGTTATTCACTTTGATTACTTATAAATATACTGTAACTATAACATGCACTTTTACAGACAGAGCGCGATAGGAAGTATAAACAGAGTAGACATACCACGTTTTTCTGTACACGTTAAAATTCTCAAAAGTCACATTTTACGTAATTCTAAATAGTTGAACCCACATGCCCTGTCGTAGTCTATCTGACAACCGTGCATCTTGACAATAGTCCTGCAGTATAGTTTCCACTGAAAAAATCCTCTGTCGTCAGGTTGTAATGTCAAAAGCACCCCATTACTCCTTGATCACTTTTCATAATTCATCTTGTATACGAGTACGATGGTTTCCAAATGCCATTTTCAACTGTCCAGTTGCGGAGATGTTCATAGGCGACTTGACTGATACGTCTTCGTAGGAAATGTTTCATTCTCCAGCTGTTCCATGTATGCGAAGATTGAATGGGAGATATGATTGGAAGTTTCTTAGTCAAACTATACCTTGTTGACCTTGTTTACAGACGGAAGTCCTTCTTGATTATGCTACGCACTGTTGTCTAGGCCACGTGGACTGTTTTTGCAACTGACGTTTGCCTTAGAGAGCTTATTATCTGTTACAAGTCATTGCCAGCTGCTAACAACGCTTGATGTAGAACGTGTTGCATCAAGTTGATTTATATTCCTTTGTTTTCAGATGCCATTAAGTACAAGTAACATCATTATTTTGATCTGAACATATCTTCATGACTTGATTGTATAAATAGTTTACGTTTAAAGGACTGTTACATACATTTCCCAAAAGCGATCAATTTTCGGTGACATCACACAACCGATGAAACGCCAAATAATGTCAAAATATAGTTCTCATACTCTCCATACCTCTGCAACGTTATATCAGTTGTGGTTGTCACGTGCCTTCTAATTTCTACATTCATAATGCTTTGACCCGGCAGGACCAGGTGGTTAAGGCACTCGACTCGTAATCCGAGGGTCGCGGGTGCGAATCCCCGTCGCACCAAACATACTCGCCCTTTCAGCCGTAGAGAGCGTTATGATGTGACGATCAATCCCACTATTCGTTGGAGATGGGTGGTGATGACTAGCTGCCTTCCCTCTAGTTTTACACTGCTAAATTAGGGACGGCTAGCGCAGATAGCCCTCAGTAGCTTTGCGCGAAATTAAAACAAAAACAAACAAACATAATGCCTTATGAAAACGTGTTGTGATTATTACCGCACAATTTTACATAAATTACACTCGTACGAGAATTATCACGTGTAGCACAACATAAACTAAGTTTGTAACAAATATTCTAACTGTAACATTAAATAGGTTAGAGTTGTATGATGAAAGTCACGTAAACTATGGTTATATCTCAGGTAGAATGTTCAAGTAAAATATAGCTACGTTACAGATAAGACTTAAATATTATACATACTCTAGTTTTGTTACAAATACCATCAACTGTGTGTATCCAAAGTAAGTGCTCTTTGATATTGAAATTTCACTGAAGAGAATTATAAATTATTCTAATGGTCATTTGTTTATATCACAGCTTGTTTGCCTTGCGTGAGAAAATTTCTATTGCGTAATAAACAATAGATCTAGAATAGTACTAAGTAATAAGCCACGACCTTAATTAACTGTAGATTTCGATATCAATGGATGAGAATTCCAAATTAGGTTGTTTATGATTTTTCTAAAACCTAGAAAACTGCCTTAAAAATTCGGTTTGATTTTAACAATCGAGTTAACCTTAAAACACACACACATAGAGAGATGAAACCTTCTAGTTCACGTTAAAGTGAACGTCAGTATGTGTGTGTGTGATACGTTTGGAACATCTAAAAGAATTGGCTAAAAACTGATTCAAAACTTCATCGTGGCAATTTTCTTTCCAAACCTGCGATCACATCCGTCCTCCTATACTATTAAAGATGTCACGATCGAATACCTGCTCTCGGTAAGTCTCACATGATTACTTCTATATTTGCACAACAAACAACAAAGGTTTATCACAACTGAGTTATTGTTTTGGCTGTACACTCTATGCCATAGCAGTAAAGTTATCCAGAACTTTCACCCTGAAAAAGTCAAGTATGTGGGCATATTCGAGTACGCATTTAAAGTTTTCTTATATTTGAACTATTTTGCTTCGCACAACAATAGCTTGTAGCATTGCATGATCAATATTAGTATGTATGATGCTTTTGTACGAATACTTCAATTAGTATAGTTGTGAAATAATAACACATTTTTATCCTTTCGCTTACTCACTCGACTTAACATAATGTATATGCTTATACTATTCTAGTATGAACAATTTGTTTGGGAAATATAGACGTAAATTATTCTACTCTCAAAACCATCATCCTGATGAGTTAGATGATCGTACGACTCTTGCTATCCTACTCTCAACTCTGTATTAATATATATTAGGGAATAATACAAACTTTTTTTAACCCTAGTATCATCAATACCACTCAGATGGTTTAGAGGACAGTACTGTCTCTTACAACTCTAGTATCAATTCTACCATCCTAATGGATTAGAGGACAATACAGTCTCTTACAACTGAACTATTAATACTACCATCCAGATGGATTAGAGGACAGTACACTGTCTTACAACTGCAGTATCAATACTACCATCCAGACGGATTAGAGAACAGTACAGTCTCTTACAACTCTAGTGTCAGGTATAGTGACGAAAAATATGTACACTGTTCTTTGATTGACAGTAAATAGTTAGTGACTGTAACACAATCATCCTATAGTTTTAGTGACAGTGATACAGAATTATCTCGTAATTTAAGTATAGTGATACCGAATATGTTTGTTTGCTTATTTTAATTTCGCGCAAAGCTACACGAGGGCTATCTGCGCTAGCTGTCACTAATTTAGCTGTGTAAAACTAGAGGGAAGGTAGTTAGTTATCACCACCCATCGCCAACTCTTGGGCTACTCTTTTACCAAAGAATAGTAGGACTGACCGTCATATTATAACGCCCCTACGGCTGAAAGGGGGAGCATGTTTGGCGTGACCGGATATGTACCATATAGTTTCACTGATAGTGACACAAAATTTTAACCTTATAGATTGTGCGATAGTAATACAAAATTGGCTTCAGAGATAGCGATACCGAATTTATTTATACCCTATAGTTACAGTGACAGTAATACAGAATTTGTACTATGTAGTGACAGTAATAAAACACAAAATCTGAGCCATCTAGATTTCAGCATGTGCTACTAACCACACACAAACAACAGCTATCTTTCAAATTTATTCTTGTTAGTATTATGTTTCCATTAGTTATTAAAACAGCATAATTTGTTGAATATTTGAGGTTGCCATAAATTAATATATGAGCGGACCAATTACATATTATATTAATTTTCTATATACCATAAGATAATGATTGGACAATGTAATAAAGTCATAAAAATCCTACGTAAGTATACATATACACATACAGCCCCGAATAAATAGCTATTACATAAAAGTTCGAATTCCCGTTCGACCAAACATACTTGCTTTTCAGCCATGAGGGCTTTGTACGTGACGATCAACACACTATTCGTAAGTAAAAGAGTAGTCCAAGAGTTGGCGATAGGCGATGTTGAGGAGATAGCTGTCTTCACTGATCTGTTAAAGTAGGGAGTGTTAACGCTCTCGAATAGTTTCGCTCAAGATTCAAACCAAAACTTTCTCTTTTTTTCTTTGCAGCTCAGTACGCACGAAGATTTCTGGCTCTCTAGATAACTTGGACTAAGAAATAGGAGTCTTGAATTAACCACCTACTCTTATTAATTAAGAGCTGAAAGCTGAAAGAGGTCGAATTGGTTTTAGTTCCTTCGAAGTAAACTAATTTGGTATCGGCCTTCGCTCGTGCACTAACTAGTGAAAACACAAACTATACTAGGTTTCTCTCTGCAAACTTACGTAATTGTGTGCATATACAATCATTCGCACATTAAAAATGTTAAAAGTAAAACAATAAGTAAGTAGGATAAAGGCCCTCTGTCAATTTACGAAATAAGTCATCAAATTTACACAAAGTATTCAGATGAAAATAAATAATTAAGGTCTATCTATCTGTCTATCTATTTAGTTATCTATAATTCTTACAGGGATAAAAAATTTTGAATAATTCCAGTTACACATGAAAAAAAAGCTCAGATATGGTTGGATAATCCGAGTTATAAATTTAAGGTATTTTTTCCTTTGTCATAAACATGTGTTTTTATTCAACAAACACAATACTTCAATTACTTTCAAAATTAACCTTTATTTCGAAATTTCCTGAAGAGTTGACAACGTTTAAAAAGTAAGTTTCAGATTTTTCATTTGTGTAAGTGAGACAGTAACGTAATTATTTAATAATAAAAGACAAAACGTTTCATGAAATAAAAATACAACCTAAAAACAAAACATGAAACAGTTTACCAAGTAATACTACAACTAAGCAAATATTTTAAAAAATAATTATTTTTTAGAGTGCTTGCCCGATTGTGACCTAATTATCTTTGGTGGAATTCAAATCTGAGCGTTCATGGTTTGCGTCCCCTTGTTGCAAGAAAGTACTTCACACTTTGGAGCTATAGATGCAATAATAATTATAATGGTCAAATCCTAAAAGTTGGCGGAGGCCGCTGCTAGCTAGCTACCTTTTGTCTAGAATAAGAGTTGAAAATCAGAGACGGTTATCTGAAAATAACCCCGTGTTGTTTTGCGAGACCATTCTAGAACTAACTATCCTTTGTCAATTCTTCTAGTATCTAATTCTATACTTTCAATAAGATCTGTACTATATACACTTATAAAAACTCTTATTTCGTCAATTCCTGTCTCAAAATATAAGACAAATGTTCTTAGCTATTCTATGCTTAAACTGATTAGCTTATTTTTAGGTTGCATTTTCTACAGAGTCAAATACCTTCTTTTGCAGTGTCAAATTATTTTATTTTTAGCATTTAGTAGTTGAATCTTATAAAACTATTGTTTACCCAGGGCTCGCTACTCAAATAGTTTTTGTCCATAAAAATGTTCGAATATTATATGAAAACTCGAAATAAAAAAAACAAACAGCATCAGATAAAACAGATGATATTAAAAAGAGGATTTTTGTTTAAATTCAGAGAGAATTATCAGGTCTTTTTCTTTCGTAGAAAAGTGGCATTCTATCTTTGTGTCTAATTCAGCGTCTGTTTTGTTTGTGTTAAATGTGCAACGTTTAGATGACATACGCTTTGAAAATGATTACTAGCCTAAGTTATATAAAACATGAAGTTTTCTCTTCAAAGTTAGCGATAAAACTTAAACTGCCTTCACAGTTGCCACGCCTATACTTGGCAATACAAGTTATATAAAACATGAAGTTTTCTCTTCAAAGTTGGCAATAAAACTTAAACTGCCTTCACAGTTGCCACGTCTATACTTGGCAATACAACATTACAACCAAAGTGATGACACGAGAAAGACTTAAAACGCCCAGCTTAAAATTTCTGACAAGAACTGCCCTCCATGGTTCGCGAACCAGACAAGTTGAGACATCAAAAGAAGACATGCTCACATTGTAAGTAAGAGCAATAGAAAGACAGACACGAATTATGCTGTTTAAAAACATGCAAACGGTACGTATTCTTTCCGCTTCGTGTCTGGCATGGCCAAGCGTATTAAGGCGTTCGACTCATGATCGCGGGTTCGAATCGCGGTCGCACCAAACATGCTTCTCCTTTTAGCCGTGGTGGCCGTTATAATGTGACGGTCAATCCACTGTTCGTTGGTAAAAGAGCAGCCCAAGAGTTGGCGCTGGGTGATAAAGACTAGCTGCCTTCCCTCTAGTCTTACACTGCTAAGTTAGGGACGGCTAGTGCAAATAGCCCTCGAGAAGCTTTGCGCGAAATTCAAATATACAAACTAACAAACTTTCCGCTTTATTTTATTATTGTTGTGAAGAGTTTTCGCTATTGAGACTTGCACGAACATCAAACTTATATCTAGCAAATGATTTAACATTACATTTAAACAAGATCTGTAGCTAACTTCATGATTTCCTATTTGTTTGCTGTACAAGCAAAGTAGGTTAATTTGTTCAGTAATGATCGTACTGGTAAGATGACATCGATTGTAAAGTACCTTGCTGATGAGGACAGTGACAGGTGTTGAAGGATGTATGAATGCCTATACATATTTAACATGATAGTATTGCTTATATCTTATACAGTAGATTTATGTATCATTAAAATCCACCTGGACAACATCATTTTCCATCTGTATATTTTATGACTAGATGAAATATTCGATTTTCTATTTTGTAATGCAAACACAGAAGTATATATATACATATATGTGTATATCTAAGACGCATATTTATCTGGATATTCAACAGCATATACTAATATCCTTAACGAGATTCAGTTGGTTTAAATTCAAATGCATACAGTTTAAAATGATCCACAGAAAATTGTTTTTTTTCCTCTTTTAGTTCAAGTATTGTTAGAATTCAAGAAATGGATAAAAGTCTTGATATGGTCCAAAGAGAGAAATTACTTATTTACATTTATTAATATTAACGATAAATAGTACGAGTTTTAAGTAGTCTTTTTAAGTAAATATAGAATAACTTTGTTCAGATGTTAAAATAGATACGTGGGTAGGCAGACAAAGGTATGAATAAATAAATATTGCTTCATAATAATAAATGTTAGTCTCAGCAAATAACTGAGTTGTTTTTTTCTCTGTCTTAACAATAACAGTAACTTCAACATTAAACGTCTGGTGGTTAGGGCTCTCAGTTCGCAAGATGAAGCCGGGGAAAAGGAATTATAATGTATCAGTCAATCATACTTCTCTTTCAATGGTAAATCAGTAGTCCATGAGTTGATGGTGGTAGGTATTGACTAGTTGTCTTTCTTCTACCATGGTCTGGGATGGTCATGTGGACAGATGTTGTGTTTGTTTGTTTTTTGAATTTCGCGCAAAACTACTCGATGAGTATCTGCGCTAGCCGTCCCCAATTTAGCAGTGTACGACTAGAGGGAAGGCAACTAGCCTTCATCACACACCGCCAAATCTTGGGCTACTCTATTACCAACGAATAGTGGGATTGACCGTCACATTATAACGCCCCCATGGCTGAAAAAACGAGCATGTTTGGTGCAACCGGGATTCGAACACGCGACCCTAAGACTACGAGTCCAACGCCTTAACCCACCTGGCCATGCCGGGCCGTGGAGATAGAGCGGTTAACTCGCCCTTTGCGGGGCGCGAATCCGAATTCTCGTCCCATCAAACATGATCGCCCTGTCTGACGTGAGAGCGTGATAATGGTATGGCCAATCTCCGTTATTCCTTGGTTTGTTTGTTTGTTTGTTTTGAATTTCGCACAAAGCTACTCGAGGGCTATCTGTGCTAGCCCTCCCTAATTTAGTAGTGTAAGACTAGAGGTAGGGAAGCTAGTCATCACCACCCACCGCCAACTATTGGACTGCTCTTTTACCAACGAATAGTGGGATTGACATTATAACGCCCCTACGGCTGAAAGAACGAGCATGTTTGGCGCGACGGGGATGCGAACCTGCCACCCTCAGATTACGAGTCGCACGCCTTAACACGCTTGGCCATACCGGGCCTATATTCGTTGGTAAAAAAGCAGCTCAAGAGAGGTAATGAGTAACTGTTTTCCCTGTAGTATTTCACTTCTAACTTGGGGACGGATAGAGTAAAATAGCTCCAGTGGTGCTTTGGTCGACATTCAGAAAAAAGTAACCCTCTAGTCTATCGTTTTAAATTAGGGGACGACTACTACAAATAGCCCTCAAGAAGCATTGCGAGAAATTCAACAGACAAACAGTTGAACATTTTAAAACTAGATAGACAGGTATTAACAGTTGTGACTAAGAATCAAAAGACTATAAACACACACAAGTTCTTAAAGGTAAATTATATTAAGATGAAAAGGTTAGAAATAAACACCAAATAATCTACCTTTGTACTGTGGCACGTCGCAAAGCGCTCGGCAGAGACTAGCCGTCCCTAATTTAGCAGTGTAAGACTAGAGGGAAGACAGCTAGTCATCACCACCCACCGCCAACTCTTGGGCTACAATTTTACCCACGAATAGTGGGAGTGACGGTAACATTATAACGCCTCCACGGCTGAAAGGGCGAGCACGTTTGGCGCAACGGGGATGCGAACCCACGACCCTCAGATTACGAGTCGCACGCCTTAACACGTTTGGCCATGCTGGGCTCTCAGCAAAGGATACAACGAACAGTAATTAAAAAGAATTGCGAAAGCAGTCTTTTTAAACTGTCCCATTCTGACAAGACTTTTCCCGGTTTATTTTCTAATTTGTTTATTTGTTTGAAGTTAACCACAAAGCTACAAAATGTGCAATCTATGCTTTGCCCATGAAACGTATCAAAACCCGGTTTCTAGCGCTGTAAGTTCACAGAAACACTGCTGTGCTCTGGGGGTATGCCTTTTCTAATTTTTATAGGAACAAACAAAACACGTGAAACAATCGTGTTTTAGAACAGGTTTCCTTACTTTAGTAATGTTTTCTTCCAAAACGTGTTTGTGTAATTAGTGGTTTTGAGTTTAAACTTATTTTTACTCTTTATGTGCCTTGGTTATCGGTAGTGGGATGTGCCACGAAGATACTGACCAACAATAGCAGCATATTTTAAGTTTTATCCGTTATTTCAACCAGCTAAAAAAGTAAAACACCTTTTTACTTGTATTTCTATTTATAGCAAAGGTATTGGGGCGATTAGATAGACTTTCGCTCTTACAATTAATGCATTCGCAGCTTAAAGTGCGAGGAATATGTTATCATACCACAGACTCAAGCCCAGCTCCGCCATCTACAAAATACAGAGTTGTACTACTGGGCCAAGTCGAGTTGCATAAAAACTATTCATAACTCTATCCAGAAATAGTTCCTAAAAGGTGTTCCCCTTAATCTATCAATGGTTATAAATACGTAAGCACACTTGAATTCTACGATACAGAACGAAAAGTCAGATAGAGTGATTATCCCAAAATTCCAGATTCAGAGAACGACACATATTAAGCTTTGGTTCTTCTGTATATAAATAATTTGATTTTATTGTCATATACTACAAGTTTGTTGGCTTAACCACACTATTTTTAAGAGAGTGTAACAAAGGGTTAAAAATGATGTATAAAGTTCTAAAGTAAAAATAAATGCCGAAAATTACTGCGTAATTCCTGGTATAAATATTACATCTTTGTTTACTTATTTGGAATTAAACACAAATCTACATAATGGGCTATCTGTGCTCTGCCCACCACGTGTATCAAAACTCGGATTTTATCATTATAAGTCCGCAGACATATTGTTGTGCCTCTGGGGAGATTATATTCTGTCTTATCGCGTGGCTGTATACAAGGAAAATGTATTCACACACAGCATATTATTTGATATAAATGCATTCCTTGTTAGTGAAATTGAGATTCTTAAGTCCTCGTACCAGCGATTTCATAAGTTTGTTGTTTTGTAAAAAAAAGCGTGATTATTCTATAGTAATACTAGCTGCAAGAAGCATTTTTTCATATTCTTTTTAAAAATATTAAATATAAAAAGACTCCAATTTATTCTCTTATATTTCAACTCGGTTTTCCACTCTTAGTTTTTACACTTAGTTTTTAAACTCCAATTCTTGTTTCGTTTGTTTGTTTTGAATTAAGCACAAAGCTACACAATGGGCTATCTGTGCTCTGCCCACCACGGGTATCGAAACCCGGTTTTTTAGTGTATAAGTCCGAAGACATACCACTGTACCACTGGGGGGCTCTTGTTTCGTATTTTAAAGAATAGAAGAGAAAATCCATGCAACCGTAGTTTCACAGAGTTTTAAAATATTCTAAACATTGTCTTGTGAATTAAGTTGATTGAAATATACAAAACACGTAACTATGAGCAACGGCCTGGCATGGCCTAGCGCGTAAGGCGTGTGACTTGTAATCCGAGGGTCGCGGGTTCGTGCCCGTGTCGCACCAAACATGCTCGCCCTCCCAGCTGTGGGGGCGTTATAGGTGACGGTGAATCCCACTATTCGTTGGTAAAAGAGTAGCCCAAGAGTTGGCGGTGGGTGGTGATGACTAGCTGCCTTCCCTCTAGTCTTACACTGCTAAATTAGGGACGGCTAGCACAGATAGCCCTCGAGTAGCTTTGTGCGATATTCCAAAAAACAAACAAACAAACAATTATGAGCAACTGTTATTATCCCCTTATGAATATCACTTGCTCTCTTATATCACTGGTTCCGATGCATTTTTAAAATTCCATATTTGGAAGCCAACACGTTTCTTTCTATGAGCAGCGACTATTATCTATTACAAGAATAGTTTGACACCAAAGTTTTTGAGGTAAGATCGTATAAATAAAAGATATAATATATCAAAAAGATTTTGACTACGTAAATCAGCATTCTACGCAGCAACCACAGCAAATATAATTTCACCGCGGGAAAGGTTGCATCAGAACTATATTTAATATTGTTTGGCGTTTTATAGGTAGTGTGATGCCAGTGCTAGCTGATAGATTTTATGATGAGCGTGTAACAGCTCTTTTTTTGACACAAAATATTCATTCAGGGCATAATGATGTGTTGACTCTGGGAATTTATAATTTCCAAGATGTTGGTGTTACCTTCCCTTCACTTGAAAAACAAAGGAATATATATATCATATTCAGGCACCAAGACCAATCAGAAAGAAACCTACATTCAGCTATACAACAGCCGTGATGAACAAAATACACCGTCTATGAACAGGTGAAAATTCATAAACACAGAAGTCTCTGGTAAAAGCCACCCACGTACTTAAGGGAACAGTAAGTAACATAATCAAGAATTACCTCCGCATGGAAAAGTGACATAAATCACGTGTACACAAGGTACTTTCAAGACTTATCAATTTTAACTTTTACATACCTTATGCCACTGGAGAATGAACCAAGAATCCATGTTACTCCATACGAAGACATAGGTCATACCAGTGAACGCAGTTCCTTTAGTGTTGTGATTAGATTGTTGAAACGACTGCTGAGAAACTGCAGTTTTTGTAGACTGCACGGATTTGATTTTATGAATCAGCTAAATTAATAATGTATATAACGTCTTTAGTTTGATTTCTATGTATTCCAATGTAAGCTGATAGAAAACAATTATATGACTATCCATAATATATACATATGTATAAAACAAGCGGTTAAATCAGCTTATTATACCATATTTATCTTTATTTCATGATGATAAATCACCTATATTTATCACTGGAAACACTTATTTAAAAAACATCTGACCACAGGAAAATAGTTAAATATTTAGGAAGATACACTTGTAATCATGACGACAATTTTTAAAATTAATTTCAAGTTCCATTTCATCTCCTCTATTAAACTATTTCGAACAATTACTTACACCAGGTGTATCTTGTTCGCAGATCAGCTGATGTCAGAGAGACAGTGGCATTCTGTTATCTAACTTCAACATAATAACAGCGTTCTGTGATCTAACTTCAACATAATAACGGCGTTCTGTGATCTAACTTCAACATAACAACGGCGTTCTGTGATCTAACTTCAACATAACAACGGCATCACTTGATGAAAGAAAGACACAAGCATCACAAAACGATAAATGGCACGTGCTTCCTTAACAACTTCGGATATGACAACGTTTGTAATCTCTCTTGCATTTAGTTGATTAGAGCATTGTGTGAAACGCTCAGGGGTTATATAACTTTTATTATACCTAAACCTAGATATTGGAGGACACCTCCTTCAACGTCTCATTAACGATATGATATGTTTGTCTACCATTTATTAACGAGTCAGACGTACTTTAATGAATATATGGGTTTTTACTAAACTCAAGTACTAATAAAAACGAGTTAAAAGTTATATTCAAACTTACACTGAAACACCAAAATGTTGCTTACGACAACACGAAATTTTGTATTAAATTGTTATCTGCAAGATTCCTTATCACAATTCTTCTGAAACAGCTTACTTAGGATTTTAAAACATTTTGTTCGATTTTTGTATGAACCACAATGAATTAGGTGCGTAAAGATTGGTTTGGTTTGTTTTGAATTTCGCGCAAAGCTATAGGAGGGCTATCTGCGCTAGCCGTCCCTAATTCAACAGAGAAAGACTAGAGGGAAGGTAGCTAGTCATCACCACCCACCGCTAACGTTTGGGCTACTCTTTTACCAAAGAATAGTGGGTTTGATCATCACATTATAAAGCCCTTACAGCTGAAAAGGCGAGCATGTTTGGTGTGACGGGGATACAAACCCACGATATTCGGATTACGAATCGAGTGCCTTAACCACCTGGCCAAACCGGGCCGTAGGTAAAGAATTAGCACGTTTCGGGTCTTGTAAGACATCTTTATCTAAAATCAAAATAAGCGAATCATACATATATATGTCTCTCTTGATATATATGTATACATATTCACATCTTTATTTTTGCCTAAAACATAATAAGTACATTTAACATGAGAAGAAAAACGAAAAACACTCCCACAGTGATAAGAATACTCCACTTACCAAAATATCATCTGGTATTTAAGACATAAAAATTCCCCTCAATACGTGAAAGAAAATGAAAAGAACTGTTTTTAGATAATGTAGATCTTCATACTGACATATATCTCAAGTTACAAATGTCAAGATTAGGGAGAAAGAGACAGAACAGGAGTTGTTTAGATAAATACACTTCATACGTACTACACACACACACACACCAACTCGTAAGGTAACACAAATCAATCAAGGAAACTGCTCTCAAGTAAGGCTTAAATAAAACATACAGTGTGGATTTTAATACCCACAGAATTGTTTGTTAATTGTTTCAAGTGTGTTTCATACTAAACATTGCAGTCAAATACATGTGAAGGAGAACCAGAAAGGATAGTTAACACTATCGAAAAGAACAGCAATTTCGGGAATCGTGGAGATGACGTGACGAAAGGACTCAGTGATTTGTTTGTTTTGAAGTTCGCGCAAGGCCACAGGAGGGTTAGCTGTGCTAGGCGTCCCTATTTTAGTGGTGTAAAACTAGAGGGAAAGCAGCTAGTCATCATCATCCATCGTCAACTATTGGAATACTATTTTTATCAACAAAAAGTGAGATTGATCGTGACATAATAACTCTCTCACGCTGAGAGGGCAAGCATGTAGGGTGCGACGGAGATTCGAACCTGTAACCCTCAGATTGCGAATCGAGTGCCCTAACCACCTGGTCACGCTAGGCCAAGAACTCAGTGTGTGTGCTTCTTTGACTATAAGTGTAAAATACCCAAAAATGTACGTAAAAAATTCAGAATAATGAATAACTAGTGTATTTTGATAAATTCGTGTGTGAAGCAGTATAAAAATAAATTTCAGTTTCTCATCAGAGGATAGATAAACTATACGGCCTTATAAATTGGGAAATAATCACCAAAATACGTCATGAAATATTGTATTTTGCTAAATAAATTCGAACATTATGTGTTTAAGTTTCAGTACTTCTGAAACAGAATATTTTTTGAAACATACATCAAGTTACACAATCGTGTGTTGTGCAGCCAAAGAAAGAAAGCTTGTGACGCGCTGCACACAGTGTGTTATTTACATTAACCAATGAATTATGTTTTCAACTATCTGTAACTTAATACTCACTCGGTAAAGTTTTCTGAAGTTTTCCCCTATATTGCTTCCTAGTTTACTTAGCTCACATTCTAACTTTCAAGAAAATTCGTTCAGGCAAAACTGAAATGAGCGATGTCCAAACTTAGACCTGATTTTCTTGTTTTTCTACGCACCGAATGATACGGAATATTTACAAGAAAAAAGATATTTCCGAAACCTCGTTTTTTAATAAAAGTTGGTACGCATTTAATATGCATTTCACTCTACGTCATTAGAAAATTTTGTGAAAACCAAGCACAATGTTTAATTGTTACTGAAAAAAGAACGGTGTTTTTTTTACGGTTAATTTGAACTCACACTGCAGGACAAATAGTAAATGGAATCATTACGAAATTACATACAGAAATTCCCTTGGTTTGAGGTTGTTATCTACTTTTTATTGGATCTCGATTATTGGAATCACAAGAGGAATAAAAATTAGCTCTTATTCGGTTTTTATCGAATCTCAATTTACTAGGGTGCTTAAAACTATAACAGCAAAAGATGTATATGTCTTACTCTTTAGTCTAGATCATACTGTATCTGCAGCATGATAGTTTTCACGTGTACGTAACAATATAATATTGTACTACGGCACTACGAAAGTATTCTTTATGTCTCATAGCTTCTATGTATGATAGACACTAAATTAAAATATAGGCCGAAAGCTGCTTGACGTAGTAAATCCATGTATGCAACTAACAATTAGTGATATCGAGAAAACCGACTTGTAGAGAAAAATATATATGTAAAAACGGCTCGTTTGGGTTAGGAATTTTTTTTTTTTTACGTAGAGGAGTGAACAACGTTTCGACCTTCTTCGGTCATCTTCGGTGAACCTGACGATGCCCGAAGAAGGTCGAAACGTTGTTCGTTCCTCTACGTAAAGAAAAAAATCTCAACCCAAACGAGCCGTTTTTACATATATATTTTTCTCACGTATGCAACTGTATTTACACGTATTTACAGGTCACACTTTTACGTACGTGTATTTTTTTAGGCTTTGTTGATCATAAAAAGGTGTAATAATATCCTTTATAATCACTTGTGGGTGCCACTTTTATACAGTACGGATATCTAAACCAAAAACAGCCTAGCTGTAAGAAAAGTGGGACAAATAAAAATAGATACAGCGACTAAAAGATGTGAAAATAAAATTGTCGGCCAAACCATTGCAGAAATATTGTTCGTTACAACAATAATGGCAGTTAACAAATCACTGTGTTACAGACTTCTAAGTAAACATGGAGGATAGTAATATAGTGTTTATCAAATCGTCATTATTGAAATATTCATTGTCACCAACAGCATATCTACCCCGGCTTGAACACGAATTTTAATTTCACATCTTTTAGTCACTGTCTTTTTTTTGTTCTTTGATCTTATTTTACTTACAGACGATTTGTTTTTGGGTCAGAAAAAAATAATACAACATTAAACAGTTACATATAGAATCAGTCGCTGCAATTTGTAAGTTTCGTTTCTATAGCAAAAGTCTGAGCAGAATACGAGTCTACACTAAACCTATCATGATTTGCATATTAAACATAATGAGATACTTTAACACACGAAAGACAAACCACAGATTTGTAACACGTATGGTTCAAGTAAAAACAAACAAACAAAAACTGTATATTAATGCTGATTTATTTAATATTTTTTTCTGTTTATTCAATATTTATTGGTTATCACTTTTTGTGCTACATAAACATAAAAGGGACTTTGGAGAGAAGGTAGACGACTTTTTCTTTAATACACGTTAAATACAAGAAAAAATACAACACCTGAACACGCACAGCTGTGACAGTAAAGCGTTGTGAATATACGCAATAAAAAGTTAAACATATATCGTAAGTGTAAATCATTACATATTTTACAGCGCCTTTCAACTGAAGGGTCTGTTCTCGTACTTTTAACTTTGCAATCACTTTCAATTCAGAAAATATGTAGATTTATTTTTATAACAATAATTTTTAAAAGCTTAAAAAATTACACACAGCATAGCGAGAAATTGTAATTCGCCATGAATTTAACAGTTCTGTTCTGCACAACAAACAAGATTACTTTTTAAGTAATGTTGTTATTTATCGTTAGGTTCTTTAATGGTAAGTGAAAAAAAAATGGCTACACTATTTTCCGTCATTTTAACTTAAGCCATTAACCAGACACTCAACATTCACTTGAAGTTATGATCAGACCAGTTCGTTGTTTACAGTACAATGTTTAAGGTTTGGTTATTGTTTACAGTACAGTACTTAGAATTTGATTATTTTTACAGCACAGTACTTACAGTTTGATTATTGTTTACAGTACAGTACTTAGGGTTTAGTTATTGTTTACAGTACAGTGCTTACTGTTTTATTGATGTTTACTGTACAATAATTTCTAATTTTTCGTGGATAAATTAAAACTGATACCTAGCTAACTAGGAAACACGCACGATAGTACACTATCAGATTAAAAAAACATTAGTGTCTCGATAGCTTTATTCAATCTAAAGACTTGCACAAAGCAATTCGTTCGTAACAAAGCCTTGGCATATACATAGCTCTAATTAATCTGACAATCTATGCAAAACAATCTGTAATTTGTAACAAAGCCTTAGAGTATAGGTAGATTTAATTGATCTAACAACCTATGCAATCTATTATTTGTAACAAAACCTTGCTGTATGAATATCTTTAATTAATTTAACAAGTTGTAGAAAATAAGCTGTGATTTTGTTTTCAAAACTTCAGTGTTCTTGTAGCTTTAGTAAGCCTAACAAGCTATACATAATAGTCTGTGATTTTTAATAAACGTTTGGTAGCTACATACATTTGTATATGTATCTTGTATTTATAGGGGCACTACAAAAGATATTTGCCGCAGTCTCTTATTTTGAACTACTGACCAGATGGAAAACAGCCAGTCAGCAGCACCCTCTACTCAAGTTGAGGAATTAACTGCCACTCTTATACTTTTGTAATGCACCCACAGCTTAAAGCACTCGGAATATATTAAGGCATCGCACGGATTATAGCTCATGTCGCTAGCTTCGAAATGTAGAACTCTACCGGATGGTCAACCCACGCCTAACAATGTACACAGAATAGTTTTCTTTTTTATTAAACCTTCGATGATTGTATAAGTTTATTTAATAAAGTAAATTCTGAGCACTATTCATTTATTATGTTTTTCATAGAACAAAACGTACATTACTCTTTAAACTTTATTTGTCTGTTTGTGTTCGGAAATTCTCGCAAACTGCTCAAGGGTTGTCTCAAAGGAAGACAGCTAATCAACATCACCTACCGCCACCTCTCGGGCTACTCTTATCGAATACTGAGATTTGTTCGTCATTCTTATAACAAACAGATGGACTCAAAGTTGTAATATTTCTCAGTTTATGTGATAATTCCGATACGCTGTGTAGACACAGGGTATTTCATAGGGTAAGAATATGTAAACCATATTTTAACCAAAGTTGTGTTACTAATGTGGATTCTGTACTGAACATTTTATAGAGCCTACCATTTAGAATACAGCATGAATAGGATGGAAGTTATTAAAAACACCTTTATGTTCATCCCTAAACAGAATGGTAGAAACATCAGACGTTCCTAAAAAGGAAATAGTAAGTAAAGTTACAGGTACAACAACAGCCGTAGTTTCAGCTGCACGTTGTGAGGATGAAATTTTACTCACATACATATGTGTTTAACCCGCATAGTAAAGGAGCTGCCTAGTAAAGTGAACATACATATGTGTTTAACCCGCATAGTAAAGGAGCTGCCTAGTAAAGTGAACATACATATGTGTTTAACCCGCATAGTAAAGGAGCTGCCTAGTAAAGTGAACATACATATGTGTTTAACCCGCATAGTAAAGGAGCTGCCTAGTAAAGTGAACATACATATGTGTTTAACCCGCATAGTAAAGGAGCTGCCTAGTAAAGTGAACATACATATGTGTTTAACCCGCATAGTAAAGGAGCTGCCTAGTAAAGTGAACATACATATGTGTTTAACCCGCATAGTAAAGGAGCTGCCTAGTATAGTGAACATACATATGTGTTTAACCCGCATAGTAAAGGAGCTGCCTAGTAAAGTGAACATACATATGTGTTTAACCCGCATAGTAAAGGAGCTGCCTAGTAAAGTGAACATACATATGTGTTTAACCCGCATAGTAAAGGAGCTGCCTAGTAAAGTGAACATACATATGTGTTTAACCCGCATAGTAAAGGAGCTGCCTAGTATAGTGAACATACATATGTGTTTAACCCGCATAGTAAAGGAGCTGCCTAGTAAAGTGAACATACATATGTGTTTAACCCGCATAGTAAAGGAGCTGCCTAGTAAAGTGAACATACATATGTGTTTAACCCGCATAGTAAAGGAGCTGCCTAGTATAGTGAACATACATATGTGTTTAACCCGCATAGTAAAGGAGCTGCCTAGTATAGTGAACATACATATGTGTTTAACCCGCATAGTAAAGGAGCTGCCTAGTAAAGTGAACATACATATGTGTTTAACCCGCATAGTAAAGGAGCTGCCTAGTATAATGAACATACATATGTGTTTAACCCGCATAGTAAAGGAGCTGCCTAGTAAAGTGAACATACATATGTGTTTAACCCGCATAGTAAAGGAGCTGCCTAGTAAAGTGAACATACATATGTGTTTAACCCGCATAGTAAAGGAGCTGCCTAGTAAAGTGAAATACATAACACAAAGTGATTTCCAACTTGAGCAATGAACTTTAACCCGTTATAAGCTCGGAACGAAATGTCAGTCTGTGCTTGTGAAGTGAAGTCATCCTTAAACTAAGTTTCACATTTAGCATTTTGAAACTAATTCTTGAACAAAACGTCGTACGAGTTCACTACTAATCCAAATATATCTTTGAAGAAAGATATAGTTTTAATGACAGAATGAAAATCATACGTTATACCACAAAACTGCTAACACGTCTTTCAAATTCGTTAAATTTTATCTTATAAAAATATACATCTCTCGACTTTTATCTGCACTTCTAAATACATAGCTCGTGCGTTTTACATCCAGGTAAATGTTTATTAAGTTAATGTTGAGAATATATACATATATGCGTAGCCTCAAGTTCCACTGTATTAATAAGGCATAACATATGTACGTAGAGATAATAACGTTTACATACCGTAAAGGGATGTTCATATACTGGTGAGTCCAGTCTGAAACAGAAGCCTTAAGTGAAACTAAATTTCTTGAATTCGTAGATATTTTGAAGTAAACCACATTCTGTTACGAAACTAAATGCTTTTACTTTAGTCATTATCCACACACTGACAAAGTAAATACTCCATTAACTGAAGCAGTAAGCGGATTTGTTTTTATCTTGATTGATGCTACTACAGTAAACCAACTTAAAGACTTACTTTTCACGGACTAAAATTTCTGCCTATTGACTCCACCTAGCTACTAGCCAGACTATTTCCTAACTAACCAGCCAACCAGTGTAGTGGATGGCTACACCAGGTAGAGAAACGTTGGCGAGTCCATATAACCAGCCGGGGTGGATGGTAGCTGTATGAACGACATCGGACCTACAGCCTTTCGCTAATTTTTATGGTTTCAAATATTTAAAAATAAAATCATAGTCAAGGAGAATAATTTTACTTCAGTACTTTAAGGACGGCAACCTTATTCATAGAGCTGGGGAAAGTTAACATATGATGGAAAAACAGAATATTTTGTTAGTGAAACAATGTTAAATTAGATAATTCCAATAAGAGCTCCATAGAAGTTACAGAAGTAAAAATGAAACTTAAATGATCCTGGTTCAATGAACTTGGAACAAACTATTTCAAACTACATGGATTCAGATGACTCAAACAATAGGAAATGTATATACATACCACGATGTCAACGCAGGGAGCTCAAATAATACGATCTAAAACACTCCCATGATCAGACGAAGAGAACGCAAGCAAGAAGGACTACATGACGAAGATTCATAACAGTGATATAAAACGAAAATAAAATGCACAAACGAATAAAAATGCCTTAAATGAAGCTGAATGGAAAAGGAATTAAACAATATTTACTTAAAATGTTTAAACAATGAAGGCTCAAATAACTCAAAGTAAACTTCCTTAACAGATATCCAACAAAAGAACGTAAATTATATGCAATCAAGCAACTCAAAAGAAATGGAGTGAATGGCTTCAAACATTCGAAAGAAGTAGAGTCAAACTCAACCCAAGTAAACTCAAATAGCTTAGATTATGCGAACTCACAGCATTCAAGCAATATAAACATTACATTCTTAAAGAATCCGAGCTAAGAATACACTAAACACTGAAACAAAAACCATATGTAAGATACGTTGTAAAAGCCCGAAGTGGTTCATCAGTAAATCTACAAACTAACAACGGTAAAGAACTGTGTTTCAGTACTTGTGGTGAGCATACCAAAGATAGCCCATTGTAAAGCTTTGCGCTTAACAATGAAACAATGAAGGTTATTAAAATATCATACAAGGTATAATTCAAAAATTAAAATAATAAAGACTAAGAAACAAATGATACAAACCTCCCCCAAAAATCCCCTGGTGTATTATCACAAATTACTAAGATGTATTTTGTACTTGAAGCTAAGTAATATTGAGAAAACATGTTATTATTATGTTTCATGTTTTTCGATTGTGATTATAACGTGTTTGATGTTTCTAAATGTGATTGTAACGTGTTTGATGTTTCTAATTGTGATTGTAACGTGTTTGATGTTTCTAATTGTGTTTGTTTGTTTGTTTTGGAATTTCGCACAAAGCTACTCGAGGGCTATCTGTGCTAGCCGTCCCTAATTTAGCAGTGTAAGACTAGAGGGAAGGCAGCTAGTCATCACCACCCACCGCCAACTCTTGGGCTACTCTTTTACCAACGAATAGTGGGATTGACCGTCACATTATACACCCCCACGGCTGGGAGGGCGAGCATGTTTAGCGCGACGCGGGCGCGAACCCGCGACCCTCGGATTACGAGTCGCACGCCTTACGCGCTCGGCCATGCCGGGCCATTCTAATTGTGATTATAACGTGTTTGATGTTTTTAATTGTGATTATAATGTATTTGATATTTTTACTTCAGATTATATACAATGTGTTTCAAGTTTTTAACTGTGATTTTAATGTGTTTCAAGTTTTTAACTGTGATTTTAAAGTACTTGGTATTTTTAACTGTGATTTTAATGTACTTGATATTTTTAATTGTGATTGTAACATGTTTAATGTTTATTAAATTGTGATTATATATAATCTGTTACATTTTTAATTGTGGTTATAATATGCTTGATGTTTTTTACTTCAAATTATATATAACGTGTTTCAAGTTTTCAATTATGATTATAATGTGCTTGATATTTTTAATTATGATTTTAACGTGTTTGATGTTTTTATTGAAAGACTAACCGTACTTTTATTTAAAATTAACTTAATGATTTTTATTAGAAATTATATTTTAAGCGATGGATCCAAAAAGCCTTTGTCATGTAATTTGGTGAAATAAATGATTTTTTTAGCTTCACATAATGTACCTTATCTTGTATTGGCTCAAAAACTCTTAGTGTACTCGAATAATGCATAATCCTTCTTCAGGAATTGATTTCTAAATTTGTAAAAGCGCTTATCGAGAGAAATAACTTACACACGGGGTTCCCACCACAGCGAATGGATCTACTGTTCTTCCTAAGAGTTATATTACTCGGTCATTATCTATATTCTATTGTGTGAAACGTAATAGATAACCTCCTTGAATGTTCGCGTAAGCATGTGTCAATATTATAGCTGGTCACAGCTCGTGACTAGATAACAAATTCGTGCCATGGTAACATTTCTTCTGTATTTTCCTCCGAAACGGAGAGTGGCGTTTATTGGATCAACATTTTCCAATAAAAGCGTTGTTCAATAAACATTTCAGAAGAAAAGTTACAACAGCGTATCAGTAAAAAATGTTGAAATAGACAAGGAGCCGCTGATTGACAAATGAACTTTCAAAGTTTACGCTACGAAAGACAATGTATTTAGTACATTTCACACAACTAAAAACACATAAGTAAAGCTTTGGCATTCCAGTTATTCGGTGACATGTAATTTTTCTTCTTAAATTTGTTCACATATTTCATAAAGAGTGGACATTAAGATTTTTGGTTGCGATAAGCTATTCGAATGGATATAAATCCAATGTTAATCCTATAGGTTACGTAAACAGCCCATCATGGCTAGTAAATAAAAGCGCGTGACTTGTAGTGTGAGGATCGCAGATTGGAATCTTCGTATGTACCATCAAACATGTTTACTGAGGGGGCGTTATACAGTTCGGTCAATTCCACTAATCATTGGCAAAGAAATAGCCCAAGAGTTGGTGGTGAATGGTGATGACTAGCTGCCTTCCATCTAGTCTTTCACTGCTACATTAGGAATGGTTAGAGAACATATCCCACGTGCAGCTTTGCGCAAAATTCAGATCAAACTTACATAAAGTACACGTGCTATTAACCTCTTCCCAAGCAGCACAGCGGCATGTCTACGGACCTACAAACCAGGTTTCGACACCTGTGGTGGATAGAGCACAGGCACCTCATTATGCAGTTTTGTGCTTAATTACAAACAAAGAAAGTGTTGGTACCAACTTATAAGAATAGTCTTTATCGAATATTTTAATTTTCTTCGAAAATAAATTTTATTTTGAAATAGTAAATTAACGTAAGATTATGTTTGCCAAAATTAATAGAGGACTATATCGTTATATTTTGATCAGGTTGTATAGTCTCATCAGCTTAAATTTCGAAGAATCTAAGTGAAAACTCTTCAATTCACTTCAATTAATGCTTGCAACTCGGCAATAATGTTGTTGTTTTTCTGAAGAAGTATACTAAATACTTTAATACAAAGTGTTGTATACAAGAATTAATAAAATTCAGTAAATCAGAAAATAAACTGAATAAACTATTCTAAAAAAGGATATTATCTTACTACAGAGATTCCAGAAAAAAATCAACCAAAATGCTTTTGATGTTTGTTTATTTTTTTGTTCTTTTAAATTTCGCGCAAAGCTACTCGAGGACTATCTGCGCTAGCCGTCCCTAAATTAGCAGTGTAAGAATAGAGGGAAGGCAGCTAGTCATCACCACCCACCGCCAACTCTTGGACTAATCTTTTACCAACGAATAGTGAGATTGACCGTCACAATTTAACGCTTCCACGACTGAAAAGGCGAGCATGTTTGGTGCGACGGTGATTCGAACCCGCGACCCTCCGAATACGAGTCGATCGCCTTAACCCGCCTGGCCATGCCGGGCCAGAATGCTTTTAACAGTAGAAAGATTATCTTATGAGAACTGGTTAAGATTCCGTAATTTACTTTCTCTTGAGTACAGAAGGGTGAGAGGTAAGATTTTTGAAGTCTATCAAATTATCGTAATGTTGACAAGATAAAACCAATGATTTCTTTGTGTTAAATTTTAAATGCCTACGATGAGAATACACAGGCCAAAAATATTTTAGTTTTCTGGTGAATTGCTGTCGGTTGGGAAAAAGACTCCCATTTTACAAGAGTTTAAAGGGAAAAAGACTCCCATTTTACAAGAGTTTAAAGAAGAAGTAAATGAATCCAGGAGAATCAGAGAATTTTTTTTCGTTTTCTTTTGCTTGAAGATGGATGCGTAAGGGGAAAACCTTAAAAGTCCAACTTATTCCTTCTTGTTCGTATGCTATATGTAAGGCCATATTCAGGCCTTGTTCCATCTGGAATTTAAAGGTTTTCTGAGACTGTTTTAGATGTAATTGTAATCCCATTTCATTATACTTTATAACCACTTAGCTTCAGTTTTTGGTAATTAATTTTAAACCAAATAGAGAATAAATAGTTTGAATACCCGAAAATAGCTGTATAATCACCCAGTATTCACGCATCATAGTTTGTTTGAAAAGCGGTCAAACTACTGATAATTAGTAACATAACTATCAATGAAGAACAAAGTGTAAAAAATAATAATAATCTTTAAACTTCATATTTTTAAAACATTCATTTATTCAATTTATCGTTTTGATACAGTGGTCTGAGAAATAGAAACAAACAATAAATATAACTTAATAACTAACGCCTCTAATGACAAGTAGTTGCAACAATACATTGATTACAGGGCTTGAAACAAATATCTTGATTCTATAGTAAGGCTTGTAATCTAGATTTATTTATTTATATTGGACAAAACTGCTATTAATTGATCATTGTAGTTGAGAACTGAAGTTGTGAAGTAATAAGAGCTCTGATTAACCAGTTGAAGATTTCTATACAGACGTCTTAAGGTGTGGAAGACAGCTTGGTCAATATTATATTTATACGCACAAACGTTCTAATCTTTCAAATTGAAGAAGTGTCTGAGGTTATCTATCGTTTTTATTAAAATTAGTTCTCGGGTTTGTCAGTTTGTTTTGCTATGTGAAAGAACAAAAGAAAAGGGTGGGTTAGCTCAAGCAAGGTTTCTGTGTTTGTTTTTCTATTTTGTCTTTGGTGCTACTATCGCTAATTTCTTCCCCCTTTTATTTGAAATTATCTTTGATTTTCAAGAATACGAAAACCTGTTTACTTTAGCGCAAAACTATAAAATAGATTACCTGTGCTGTACCCAACACAGAGATTTGAGTTTCGTATTTTAGCATTGTAAAGATGAGCCCTTCGGTGACGGGGATTCGAACACGTAACCCAGATAGTAAATCGAGCGCCTTAACCACCAGAACACGTCAGACGGTTCTAAAATGTGATAATTTAGAGAATGTAAATTTATGTTTAACTGTCTTCAAACTTTTGTTTTTTCTTTGAGCCGAAGAACATAATTCTCAGTTGTTTATTCTGTTTTTCGATTAAGTTTGTTTGTTTAAATTTAAAATATTTTAAACATTTTTTAGTATATTAGTTATTTTTAAATTTCTAGAAATAGTTTTCATTATTTAGTTTATAATAACCAGTTTCAGTTACTGTATATCATTTCCATTACATTCTAGTAGTAGTAAAGTGACGTCTTTAGCTAGACTGGCGACTTATGCAGATAATGGATAAACTGTTAATCCAAAAATTTCTATAATTTATGTACTTACTCTCTTGTTAAGTTTCACGCAAAGCTACTCAAGGTCTATTATCTGTGTTTTGAATACAGCTAATCAAAAATCACCCACCACCTACTCTTTGGCTACTCTTTTTCTCAACGAAAAGTAGGATTGACTGTCTTATTATAAAGTCCCCACTGTTGAAAGAGTGGAATTCGAACCCTAGGCCTAGATTCAAGTGTAATTACCCTTAACTTTAAACTATTTACTCCAAGCTGAGAAATCAGTCTATATCAACTGAGACCACAATGACTTCGTCCAGCTCTGAAGTGAATAACGGATTTTACTGTGAATTTTATAACTTGCCAACAATTAAAAGCGTGAAGTTTCTTCAGCCGTATCACGTCCCCAAACCCAGACCCTCGATTAGCAGCACTACACGTTAACCATTAAGCCACGTCAGACCACATTAAGAATTCTAAAATTTCTGTTGAGGTACTATAAACACAAGGAGCTATAAGAAAACACACACACACACCAGGAGCAAACTTATAAGGTCTAAATTGGATACTAAGTCGTCCAACATACTGCTTCTCTAACTAGATACTTTACGTACTATAGCTTTTGATTGAATCTCGTTATAAATGTATTTATGTATACGATTGATGTATATATGCCCTTATGTTGCAATAAAAAGTGCTCTTTAGGCTTTAAAGCTGGATCGTAAAAAGTATTTTACTTATTTAGTAACGATAAACAGAAAACATTTGTTGAAACTTTCTGTACACAATTTGTAGAGCCCGGCATGGCTGAGCGTGTTAAGGCGTGCGACTCGTAATCTGAGGGTCGCGGGCTCAAATCCCCGTCGCACAATTTGTATGTTTGTGTTTTGAATTTCGCGCAAAGCTGCACAAAGGCTATCTGCACTTGTCGTCCATAATTTAGCAATGTAAGACTAGAGGGGAGGCAGCTAGTCATCACCACCCACCGCCAACTCTTGGGCTACCCTTTTACCAACGAATTGTGGAATTGGCCGCGACTTATAACGCCCCCACGGCTAAAAGGGCGAACATGTTTGGTGTTACGGGGATTCTAACAAGTGACCCTCGGATTACGAGTCAAACACCTTAACCACGTGGTCATGCAGTAACACGTGGAATAAACAGTTAGATAATGAAGAAGGTCAAAAAATATAAACTCGCAATAAAACAACAAAACGTGTTTGAAAATTCAAAAATATATAAAACATTCATCAAATTACATACGTACATTTATACATGCACATATATGTGTATATATAAACATATACGTGTGTTTTGTGCAAAACGTTTTGCTGAATGCATTTTAGTTTTCATCGCACAGTCATTAATGACTCGAGTTGTAAATTCTTTACAGTAAATGCGTTAGACCGAACAGATTAAATTAATAATGAAAAAACACGAAGTTGAAATATGATTGCTGACTACTTCTGCCAATGCTTTTTTTTTTTTTCGTATACTTACTTCCGTTCACACTTATGTCTATATCGATAACAGATGCTGGTAACAGTGCCATGTGCAGCAGCTATGTATGTATAAGAACGAGATTTGACGTGTCACGTGCTTTTTCGCTTTTTTTTTTTTTTTCTCATGGACAGGAGAGTTCTTGAACTTAATTTAGTGCACAGCCCTGGTTTCTCTATCATCTATTTTTTTTTTTTTTTTGTTATTGTTACTGAATAATATATCATTAAGGGGTCAGAACTCCGAATTATATTTATACCACTAATTTGTATTGCGCAATAAATCTCTCTATCAGTACAAAGTGACTTCACGCAGGATGACTTTGTGAGTTTCCAAATGTTGTTCACAATCAAATTTTAAATCTTTTATTTAATAACCGCGAATGTTTTCCAGTATAAAACCCTTCTAACTTTCTTATTCCTTTAAGGTACTCGACTTATAATCTGAGGGTCGCGAGTTCAAATCCAAGTTGCACCCGCCCTTGTAAGACGTGGGTGCGTTATAATGTGACGGTCAATCCCACTATTCTTTGGTAAAAGAGTAGCCCAAGAGTTGGCAGTGGGTGGTGATGACTAGCTGCCTTCCCTCTAACCTCGCACAGTTAAATTAGGGACAGCTAGGACTATCTGCCCTAGCCTAAAATGGCCTCGTGTAGCTTTGCGGGAAATTTAAAACAAACTATTATTTTTTCTTTTCACACATTCTTCATTATAATCTCCACATCAGGGATGTTTTCATATGTTTTTCTCTGTAATCTCCACATCAATAAGATTTTCAGATGTTCTTCTTTGTAATTTTCACATCAATGAGTTTTTCCGATGTTTTTTTTTTAATCTCTACAATAATGAGGTTTTCAAACATTCTTCCTTGTGACTTTTACATCAATGTGATTCTCAGATATTATTATTTGTAACGTTCACATCAATAAGGTTTTCTGATGATTTTCTTTGTAATCTCCACATCAGCAAAGTTTGTAGATAGTCCTCGTTTGCATCCTTATTAAAAATAGAAATACTGCTTGGTCGTCATGGTTATCTACCGCACATCACCTCTAATAGTGCATGGTAAGACTTTTCCTCTAGAAAGGTTAATGTGATGTTTAAAATATGAATAAAAAAATGCTTAGCTCTAAAATGAAAAGTGAATGCATTCTACTACCCGTGAAAAACGTACGTGTGAATAATGTGAAATATCCCACGGATTAGGTGGTGTCCAATCTATTTCCATATGGAAGTTTCACAAGTACTTCGATGATCATCGTTATAATTGTGTTATTATCACCAAAGTCTTGGAGGATTACCCATCTCTGCCAATAAAAAGTAGGGTGGAGAGAGTAAAAATAGGGTTAACGCTACATATAGAAACAAAGAATAGAGCGATGTTGTGCCCTAACGACTTTCTTTGTGACTTGAAAATGGGTATCCCACAGTGACCAGTTTTCCTCCACTCGCAGCGTTTTAATTTTTTAGAAGGGCTTTGGTGTGCTGTCACTGAATTCCCGTGAAAATGGGTTTTCCGATAAGAGAGTTCTATAAAGTAACTTGTGAACCTGAGCCTACTTCTGTATCACTGGGTCTTTTTTTTATATGTGTTATAACAGGGTAGAGTGTGCACCAATTGCTGAAACATTTCACAAATCTAGAGTCAAATTTTATGCTCTATTTTAATGAAATAAAGGTCAAAGAAGAATGCAAACTTCTTCTAAAACTGTTCTAAAGTTTAAAACGTTTTATATTTACACGTGAAAGGCTTTAATGCTAAACGGTTATAGCTTTTTTGATCAATCTTCCAACTTTTATTCCGTTAATTTTTATTGATGGTGCTCTAAAACTTAGAGAAAGAAGTTTACTCCATCGCTTTATCACAGACGAAACCCTTTGTGATGACACAAATTTGTGCAATAAAAGTGAAATACAAATTCTATAAAGCTTCGTTTATCACTATGTGTAAACCAAACTTCTATCAGATAATATCTAAATTGTAACTTGAAGACGTTTCTTTGTTCTAAATAAACGCAGATGATACGGAAATTGAAGGATTACCCCTACCGCTTGACACTAAAAATTTCATTGGAAGAAACTTTGATTCTTATTTTGTATAAATGGGATTATTGTGTTTTCTTATAGCAAAGCCACATCGGGTTATCTGCTGAGACCACCGAGTGGAATCGAACCCCTGATTTTAGCGTTGTAAATCCATAGACTTACCGTTGTACCAGATACTGTGATCGCAAGTTTTAAAATTGAAAAAACCAAAAACATTATTACAAGAGAACTTTTTACCTTTCTTCTTGGGGAATTTCTAACGAGTTTTACACAGAAGAAACATATTTAACAATAAACTAAATTTCCATAAAGTAATGTTTCATTTTACTAAATGCATAATATCACGTAACTTATGGCACAGAAATTTTAAGGAAATTGCAGATTGGTAATACCAACATACTGAGTTAAAGATCAATATGCTATTACGCTATGCAGAGAATAAATTATCTGACGAAGAATAAATAAAAAATATGTGCATTATACATATGATAGAAAAAAGTTGTGATATCAATGTTTTAAGTTGAAGAGGGTTTATCAGGCTGTTTACAATATTACGCACTTAAGTGATAGGACTATTCTTTATTATACTGTAAAAACTATAACAATATTATGATGATATCAATGTTCTAAGTCGAAGACGGTTTCTTATCAAACTGTTTACAATATTAAACACTTAAATGATAGGACTTTTCTTTATTATACTGTAAAAAAACTATAACAATATTATAATGATATCAATGTTCTAAGTCGGAGAGGGTTTGTTATCAGGCTTTTTACAATATTACGCATTTAACTGATAGGACTATTCTTTATTATACTGTAAAAACTATAACAATATTATAATGATATAACTGTTCTAAGTCATAGAGGGTTTGCTGTCAGGCTGTTTACAATATTACGCACTTGACTGATAGGACTCTTCTTTATTATACTGTAAAAAACTATAACAATATTATGATGATATCAATGTTCTAAGTCGAAGAGGGTTTGTTATCAGACTGTTTACAATATTACGCACTTAAGTTGGACTCTTCGTTATTATATTGTAAAAAAACTGTAACAATATTATGATGATATGAATGTTCTAAGTCGAAGAACAGTTTACTATCGTATTTTTACTAAATTTCTAAATACCATTATACGCTTAAGTAGTGATCGTTACCTTTATTATGCTCTAAAAAACAAGAACACAAAGCTACACGAGGGTTATCTAAAACAGCCGTCCCTAATTTAGTAGGGAAAGACTAGAGAAAAGAAAGCTAGTCAATACCACCCACCGCCCACTCTTGGACTACTCTTTTTACCAATGAATAGTGGGATTGATCTTAACTTTATAATACCCCAACGCTTAAATGGCGAGCATGTGTGATGGAACATACAATGTTGTGATGATATAACTATTCAAAGTGGATGATCTTTTGACATTTTGTAAATAGAAAAAATAATAATGTGATGATATAATAGTAATAACTACAAGCATATGCTTATGTTGATTCGGACATTCACACCCTAACATAGAATGCCTATCGGATGTTACATTTCAAGTAAAAGAACCTTACTTAGTTATGTCATAAATAGCGAGGAATACCGAGCTGATGACATTAGGACTCAAACTGGAAATCGTCCAGTTTATTGTTTTATTTACCCGATAGTTGTTATTGATTATATGACAATACAGAGGGTCAAGTCAGTTACATTAATAAGGTTTTGAATGTGAAAATCAGCAAGTCACGTCACAACAACAGTCGATGTCAAGTTACGGTGATATGACATGTATTTGCTATATTTTGACATTGTTCGGCATTGCCTAAGTAGTGTAGTGCTAGAGCAAATTAATCGCTTTCGGGGGGAATATAAAGAAAAAACTTTTTTGTACGCAAAATATTTATTCATACACTTAGATAATAAAGATATGTTCAGATTGAAGATTTAGATTTTTCAAAGTAAAGATATTCCTTGTACTTAATCGTACCGGAAAATAAAGGAATATGGATGAACCGGAAGTACCAGGACTATTCAGAAAGAGACCTGCACAAGTCATATACACACGAAGATAAACTGAGCAAGTCAACGAATATAGTAGCTATATATTTTTGTGCGATTGGGCTGTAAACAAACAATAGGAAACCGTCATCCTCGTATTCTAGATTGACTATAAAAAGGTCAGGGTGTTAGACCTAAACCGTTTTCTTACAATTTCTAGATCTCCTGGTAGGACGTAACTACACTGTTACATGTGTTCTCTATGGCGCGTAAAAAGACATGATTGCTGTAATTAATTTCTATAACGTCCAAAGGAGAAAATTACGATGTTATATACATATATATTTTTATTCTAAAGTATTTAGTAGAGAATGATTACAACACTACAGTTTGTTTCTGTAACATCCAATAATATTCAGTAGGGTATGGTTACAGAGTTACAATGGTCGGTAAGATATGATTACTACTTTATTGTTATTTGTTTCTACAATGCTTGGTAGGACACAAATACGGTTTTATGTATTTTCTATAAGCTGTTAGTACGAGACGACCTGGTCTCGGCATGGCCAAGCGTGTTAAGGCGTGCGAGTCGTAATCTGAGGGTCGCGGGTTCGCATCCCGGTCGCACCAAACATGCTCGCCCTCCCAGCCGTGGGGGCGTTATAATGTTACGGTCAATCCCACTATTCGTTGGTAAAAGAGTAGCCCAAGAGTTGACTAGCTGCATTCCCTCTAGTCTTACACTGCTAAATTAGGGACGGCTAGCGCAGATAGCCCTCGAGTAGCTTTGTGCGAAATTCAAAAACAAACAAACAAACGAGACGACCTAAATGGTTTCTTTTTTAAACATTTAACGTTTACGATATTATAGATTATTTTACACTTTCTTTATATTGTTCAAATGACATAAGGGGCCCGGCATGGCCAAGTGTGTTAAGGCGTGCGACTCGTAATCCGAGGGTCGCGGGTTCGAATCCCGATCGCACTAAACATGCTCGCCCTGCCAGCCGTGGGGTTGTTATCATGTAACGGTCAATCCCACTATTCGTTGGTAAAAGAGTAGCCCAAGAGTTGACTAGCTGCCTTCCCTCTAGTCTTACACTGCTAAATTAGGGACGGCTAGCGCAGATAGCCCTCGAGTAGCTTTGCGCGAAATTCAAAAACAAACAAACAAAATCGAAAATATTATTCTTAAAACATTTTTAATTGAGTCTAGACATTATAAGAATCAATTTAATCTTTAAAAATTGCCAGAAGAATTGAATGATAGAGTATACCAGCCGGATAAAAATAAAACAAAGTGTTAAATCAGCCTGAGAAGCAGGTACGAGAAATAGGAGCAGTAGTTCTAGTTTAATAAAAAATGGAGAGAGATAAGTTTTTCGCATTTATTTAATAAAAAAGCATCATCAAAGACAATTTGTATTGAATCCCACAGCGAACATGTGAAATATGTAAAGCTAATTAGCGTTGCTAAACGAGACTTAGCTATTTAAAGTTAAACAAACAAACAATGAAGAAGTGACGGAGTTTATATGCTGTAATCTTGTTCTTAGATTCCAACGTATAATCCGGCTATCTCCTCTGGGATATTACCAAACATTTTTGTAAAAAGATACAAAAAAAAACAACACAAAAACTTTTAGGAAAACAAGATTTTCAGATCAACGCCCTCTATAGGATAACAATAAAAACAGTCAAACTCTTCACGAGGACAAGAGAAAGTCAGCAGAAGTCTCTTAATGCAATCAATCATACAATCCCTGGAGGGTCCAATCAGTGCAATGATTAGAGAAAAATGGGTGTGGTCTCATCAATCACTTGCTTGTCAAATTCAGACAAAGAGGGAAAGAATTAGAGTACACCTGATACTTGGACCACACACAGCAACGGTGCTCCAGGCTGGCAAACAATTTCTAACAAAATTCCTCTATCAATTTATCTTCCTTAACTCGTCTTGATATACACCAAAACTTACTTTCGAGTATCTAAAAAGCAAGTTACAAGTTAGTTCCCTTAACCCGAAGCCACCAAAAGAAGAGAAATTCCAGACGTCTTAAAGACTTTACATACGAATAACGAAAGAGTAGTTTCGTTTCAGGAGTCTTATGAATATATTTATCTCACTGTGTGCTTATGGGTAACATCGATCATATGCAATCTCTTAAGTTTTTAATTCAAATGTTCTCAAAGGTCGTTAAAGACATAACTGCGAAATTTGAATTTTACTAATGAGGTGTGTCTAAAGTTTTGGGAATTAGAAATTCGAATACTTAAATAGAAGGATACGAGACCACAGAATTAGTTGAATAAATAAAAAACATAAAAAAACATTTTCTAGTTGCCAAATACACCAACAAAACGCAGTGTCTCAAACAACAAACAACAGTATTGTATACGACAAAAGAGACAGCGTGAAAGAGGGACCACAACAACGTAATAACAATATTAAGGTAAGCAAAAATCTTATATAATATCTCTATTGTATCAGCGTACCATAATTATCAATACGCAGGCCGTACAACGCATCGTTTTATATCAACAAGCGTATTATAACACTCTGTATCAATGCATGGTCAAAATACTTTATTCAGTCATCAACGTACCATAGAAATTAACACACACAACTGTAACATGTGCAATGTACACAAAGTGATGGGCACGGGAGAAGGGAAAGGGTGGGTGATACTCAATCCTCTCACTTTCTGAGTTTATGTTTACAAAATGCATTTTTTTCCTCAATCATTAACAAAAATGGCAACAATTAATATGATATGTTTGATTTCACACCTTAAGCACAAAAGTATACGGTGGGCTATCGGTTCTCTGCCCACCATGGGTGTCAAAACCGAAATTCTTTCAATATAAGTCGGCAGACATACTGCTGTGTCACTGGGGGAGGGGAGGGAAGTAAATTATTTGGAAAAATTGGGTTTAAATTAATTCCACACAGAGACAGGGAAAAAATAATTGTAGTATGTGTTAGGTGATAATAGGTGAAAATCTAGTGTTTAGTTTTATGTTTTAAATGTGTTTACGAGACTAACTGAATAGGAATGAAATAAAATCAGTTTGCTACTTATGACTTTTTACCCTAACTATGACCCTGTATAGTCAGGTGGTTAAAGCACTCGACTCGTAATCTGAGGGTCGCGGGTTCGAATACCTGTCACACCAAACATGTTCGACATTTCAGCCGTGGGAGCGTTACAATGTGACGGTCAACCCCACTAATCGTTGGTAAAAGAGTAGCCCAAGAGTTGGCGGTGGGTGGTGATGACTAGCTGCCTTACCACTAGTCTTACACTGCAAAATTAGGGACGGCTAGCGCAGATAGACCTCGAGTAGCTTTGCGTGAACTTCAAAACCAAACCAAACAAACCTGTTGTCTCAATAATTTTACACTCACCACAAAAGCCTTGCCTTGTGATCTTTGAAAACTGTCTTTTTTTGTCAATTTGCCCCTGCCCTGTTAATGTCCTCTTTTGTTTCTACCACCCACACCATATTAAGAAATATATATACACATTGTACTTCGTAGAGGACTATTTTACTGAACAATCAACGCATATACCAGTACATAGGCTCGTCACCATGGATATTAATACAACTCACTTTTCAGTGCATCAGTAATACGCATCATTACTAACTAAACACTGTCATCGCACACTTTACCAATATATCACTGATGTGCAAATCATAACATAGAATATCACTCTACGGTCTATTCAAATGTACACTACTAATCAGTTGATACAGCTACCATCAATACTGTACATTACCATTATGTTAGCGTGACATCAAACCAAACACAGTTTAACACCTCGTATCCCTGTAATAATATTAGACTATTCACCCTATTGATAAAGATTAAATATAAGGCCCACAGTTCATATCGTTGTATTATAAACAAATATGCATAGATAATACATGTATAGTACATAATACTGTGTATATGTTATTATTAAGGTATGTACATGTATTTAGTATATTAATGTATGGTTAATGATGAGGATATAATTATTTTCTCCACAAACTACCGAAATATCTTATCGCACTTGATAATAAATTATAGATGACAATTAATTTTTATAATGATGTAAAAGAATTAAAATGTATACTAATACTTGCGTATGTACAATATAAACTTACTTTTTGTGCAGTAACACGAGTTAACAATACTTGCATCGAATATTTACAGAACTTGGTGGTTATCACGGTATTTGATTTAAAGGTTAATAAGCGAAACAGATTTAAGATCCGGCTTTTCAAGCTAATTTGAACAGAATACTATACTTGGACACGGCACTCAGTTATTTAAAGTACATGGTAAATAAACTTCACCTGAAATTATTACTTTGCTTAATCTCAGGTGACCTCCAGGATAGAACTACTAATAATAGCAGGATTGAACAGGAAAAGTTACTGAGTTGGCTGAATCTGAAAACCTGAAAGAATGTTTAAGTAGTGTGAGAAGTCAATAGCTTGAACAGTTTAAAGAGCAGTAAAAATAATTTTTATCACTATCAACACACGCTGAACATAACAACAGGTAGAAACAAACAATGGGTGTACTTGTTGATGACAAGTGGACGATCTTTTATTTTGAATAAGTGACTAGATCATGATGTTTTCGTCCTTCAAGTTGAATCTCTGCACAACCAGTCACAATGAAACTCAAGTAGGAAAGATTTGTCAGTTCCTTTGTCTCGTTGGTATCACCACGTGACCTTTCACTTTCTTTGCCTTGACATTCGCAGTATTAAACATTCTAC
Organism: Tachypleus tridentatus; assembly: GCF_004210375.1. Classification (NCBI taxonomy): domain Eukaryota; kingdom Metazoa; phylum Arthropoda; class Merostomata; order Xiphosura; family Limulidae; genus Tachypleus; species Tachypleus tridentatus. The sequence continues at coordinate 100,350,908 of NC_134835.1, read as the reverse complement.
TGCTTTTTCCTCAGGCAACTAAAGGACGTGTCTGTCTTTTCCTGAGCGCAGGAAACGAATCTGTCCCAAAAAATGGAAAGAGAGAGAGAAAGTCACGCTTGAACGAAGAAATCGTTCTGTATCAAGTGTTATTATGTCAGAACGTACTTATAAAGAAACTTCCAAAAGTTCTATGTCACTACAGATGATGGAAAAATACATGATATGTGGAATACCTCATGATGTACTCCAATTTCACATTAACATACGATGCAATTTCTAATACATAAAGTATTTGCCTTTTTTTTTTTAAACGAATTTGCGGAACATATTTGATAAAACAGAAAATACGTAGACGTTTGTTGTCATTGTTCTTATAACTTTAACTGAAGTCACAATTTTTAGCAGTTTAAAGGAAACGTCTCACAGCTTAAACTGAAACAAGTAGCGCCTGTAAAACTTCACTGTAAAACAGAGAGAGAATATCAAAAGTAGACTGATAAAAAATAGTGGATATTTATTCTAATCAACGCCAGCATTAAAAGAAGTCATGGTTTCAGTAGTTTCAAAAGCACTGTTAAATCTTCAGATAAACAGAAGTGCTTATAAATGGCCATCTGGTGTTGCTGAACAGTTTAGTAAGGTGTCATCAGTACTAAGAATGGAAAGATATATTTCAGGTACGATTCGACCACTAGACAAACCTCGCATACACAGTACTCCAAAAATATTCTACACCGCTAAATTAGTTATAACATTATACTACGATGATCATTAAGTTAAAAAGAACTATCCAGTTTTGTTTTTAAAGTTAATACTTCATTTATGTATATGCAACAGCCTTCAAAACAATTTCCACTTGTTAGTATGCGTCACTCAGATATTTGTTTCGATTTATAAAGGAATAAGCAATGTGCAGCAACTCTCAAATAACATATATATGTATGTAAACAACTGTTTGCAGTTGATTTGTTTCTATTGTTTTTCAAATTCGTGCAAAGCTACACAAAGGATATCTGCGCTAGCCGTCCCTAATTCAGCAGTGTAAGACTAGAGGGAAGGCAACTAGTCATCACCATCCACCACCAACTCTTGGGCTACTCTTTTACTAACGAATAGTTATAACACTCTTCTCCCGACTAAAGAGCGAGCATGTTTAGTAGACGGAGATTAGAACCCCCGATCTTCAGATTGCGAGTCGAGTGTCGTAACGACCTGGCCGTATATAAATATATATATATATAAACAGGGACTAACCCTAAAAAGACTCTACATCTATCAATGTTCTTACGCCATCAACATGTATGTACATATATATATCGCACAAGTGCCGCTTTAATTAAGTTATTTAACACATATCGACCTTGGTCCATAGTTTTATATTTCATTCGGTACATTGTCTCAAAAGTCAATTGTCGTTGTAACGGAAACTAATTTTGTTGCTTAAATATACGTTTTTTTACATAATGACCTTAAGTATTGATAAACATATAGAGGTGACGTGGGATGAGGGTTTTCGGTCATGTATCGGTTTTTAGGGTAGAAAGTTGAGCATATTCTGTGAAACTGTTTACAGATATTCAATTTACAGTAAATGATTTTAAGGAGAGGACGAACGCGGTCATTTGGTTTGAATACCAGACTATAGATCTCTGGTTCCGTAGCACTCATGCCATTATCGCCAAAAAAAGAAATCTGGGGCTTTGAACGCGTCATAAGTGCGTCGGTCAAATCCCACTATTCGCTCTGATAAGAGTAGCTCAATAGTTGGTAGCAGATGGATTAATTAGGTGCTTTTCTTGCAATATATGACTTCAAAATAATGGACGACTAGCGCAAGTAGCACCTGTGTAGCCTTGCGCGAAATCTAACAAACAAACAGATAAACTGACTTTTGGAAAACTGTGCGTATGCATGCTTTATTGAGCCATTAATGAATTTAAAGTAAAAAGTAATAAAAACTTGGACGCACGTATAGGGGTGTAACTCAATTACGTGTTCTAAACATTGGAAGTAATATCACAGTTTTGTGAGCCGACATAAATTTCTCGTAACCACAGTAATTCCTTTTCACATTATATTAATCAATTTTTCTCATGGACTACTTTTCGACACAAAGACTTCTCGAATAGGCCGGTGATTCCACGACATCCTGATTCGTTTACTAATGTGAACCGGCAAAAGAAAGCCGGGAGTGACACGTTGCGATCAGAATGTCATGTTTCGTGTTGACATATAATAAAAACATATGACTTGCTTTGTTGAAGATATGATATTGTAGCTGTTGCTGCTCTTTGTTGTAATACCAAACGTCACGCATTCTGTTTTATCCAAGATGTTATGAACCTGTGATTCCATTTATCTACACATTTAAAATCACAAGCATGTAGATAAATAATAGTTCGGTGCAACGGGGATGCGAACCTGTGACTCTCAGATTACGAGTCACACGCCTTAACCCACCTGGCCATGCCGGGCCAGGTGAAAAGACGAAACGCAAATAAACAACTAAAGTAAAAATTATAAGAACGAAAAGAAAGTGTAGAACTATATACACATATATATGGAAAGAGTTATAAAGACCAATGAGTCCTAGACTTTAATCGCAGTTGAGATTGAAATCATTTAACTAGTACAACATCGACTTCCTTCAAAAGAAAGTATTTTCTATGGTTGACTCAATTTTAGTTGGATTGTGATAATATGCATATATGTAAGTAACTTAGCCTACAACTCTTGGGATATTTCATGAAAAATGCCTAAATTCACTTGCATCACATACTTAACAGATCAGTATGTACCAAAATAAAGGATAAAAGCTTCGGGTATATTTGTTCATTGATTAATTTCAAATTCGTCTTTTCGTCATTCTTCGATCTCTGACGAGTGATTTTTTTTTCTTTTAGTTGCGTAAATTAAAGATCTCGTCCGATAATACAAGGGGAATAATGTTCATGTAAACTGAATAATAAAGAAATGAGAGCCGGATACAGCTCTTTGTTTCCTTTACTCACCACTAGCTGCACGTGGAACAGATGAAGGGCTAAAATGGGTGGGAGGTGGAGAGGAGTACAAGTTTAATTAATTGAATATAAACTATTATTAGCGGGAACCCAAGTCATTAAAAACAACTGATCTCTTTGTGAACAGTTTTTTTCGTGCTTGGAATAAACGATCTGATACATTCTCGTGTCCAAACTAGAAGACTTAGTTTCAGGTACGCATAACTGGCCTTCTGTAAGTCTAGGTGACTGTGCGTGTCATAAAAAGGGGATTTCTGAACATTACTATTCAACCAATAGCCCAACTTTCGTAGCGGTGTAGCTTTTTAATCAATCACTTGTCACTCGTTCAATTCCGGAATTGCACTGCTGAAAGTAGAATACACTAAACATATATATATATATCACAAGGTAAACCAGACTCATTATAATAAATTATAGAAATATGACTAAACTACTAATACATAAAGCTAAACTGGTTCACATCTCATTTCGGCCATTTTACCAATATTTTTCCTTTCCATCTATGAGCACCACAGATTGAGTAATAGATCAAGTTCTGATAACGTACTCAGATCAAACGTAATTTTGAATAAAATCAGGGACACCAAAGAAAGAAAAAATCCTTAAAATGTTAACAAACAGTTAGTTACTCATAAATATAAAGTCATTAAAATTACTTGAAACACAATAAAAGTTACTGTGTGTTTTAAGTAAAAGCCTACTGCACAAAACATATCTTTAAATGCCATTTTACTGTCACAGTGACAAAAGACACGAAATGTGTGAACTAACACACACCTCGAATTTTCTTTTATCACAGTAACAATGAAATAAACGTTTTTAATTAAAACCCACTGTGAATTTCTGATCAGGTGAAGTCTGGAGATTTAAACTGTTATATTGTGGATAGATAAATGACTTTTAGGATTACTTCTACCAGGATATGTGTTAACTACGATTTAAACTTACTTTATATGTACATCTCATAATGAAAATATTTAACATTCCTACTTGTTATTCAATTCTGTCCAACGTAAGCAATGATAAGAATGCTTGATGTTACTGATGTCTTTAGTACAAAGCTGCACAATGGATTATTTTCAAGCTGTTTACTGCTGGGAATTGAACCCAGGATGTTTACGTTTCATATTCCTAAATTCCCTACTGACTCCTCGGTGACAGTCCTGCTTGAGATAATCGTCCATGTACATCCCTAAAAAACATTATGTTTCAAACGTCTCCTGGATATTTTAAAATACTTACTTTTAAAATACTTTCTAGTTGTTGTTTTTTTCTCAGTACATTCTGCAATACACATCTATACAAATATAATAGTACTGTAACTATTCCATGTAACTATTTCGCAGGGTGTAAATGGATCTTCATCAAAATTGTCACGGAATTTTATTACGTCCACGAGAGATTGGGTACAAATTTTGAGTTTTGTATTTTGCGTTTTGTGGGTTTTATGGATGTTTTTCTCCCGTTGTTTCGTCCGCCGTAGATGAATCTTCATCAAATTTGGTATGGAGATCCAAGAAGAGACTTATGCAAATTTGTGGTTTCATATTTTGTGTTTTGTAGGTTTTTTATGAATTTTTACAATTACTTACATAAGAAGTAACTTTTTATATCCTAAAATAATTTTTCGTTAATCATGAATTTACGTAACTTCCGTCCAGGGGACGGCTACTCCGGTATGTCTGTAATATTTGCTACTACATATCAAAGAACGATAATTTATGAAAAATTTTCGATCACGTAAAAATTGAATATTTCATTGAATATAATTTTCTGCATAATAATGGAACAATAATCACATTTAACACATCTTGCGATCAGTCAGTCATCTTTCAATTATTCACCACAGTTTAAATGATAGGATTCAAAATTTATTGTAACAAAATCAACGTTTTCAATTATTTGACGTTAACAACGAATCGTTTCATATTATAAAGAGAAAGATGCATTTTTTAAAAAATTCCTTAATTTTTTATGATCCAAACAACATCAACACATTTTTTACTCCGTCAACGGAACATGTAGTTTACGTGAATCACACACACATACACACTCACTTATATGTATGGAAAAGTTATTCCCTCAGACATCTCACGCTTCGGGTATCATAGTTTCTGTGTGACTGATAATAATGGCTATCGAATAACCTACAACGTAATTATTCCTTCGAGAGACATTACAGCTAACTACTTTATTACTTGAATGTCTGTTCTTCCTGGTTAGGACTAGCGTTTCTGTTTGCTGACAAGGATATCTTCTTGAACCACTTGACTTAAGGTGTGTTTTGGCAATTACTAAACACAAGCACTTACTTTGTTGTGATTTATGGGTCACAAGACGATCATCTACAAATCTGTGCTGTTAAGATGTTCGAAAAATGAGGACAAGCCACAAATAGCTCATTCAACTACAGTTTTTCATTGAGAAATAGGATTGGTTTGTAGGGAATCTTTCGCGTTTGTGAAGGATAATTATAACGTATATAAACTGCAACGAAATTTCGAAAAATGACAAAAAGCATGTACATGATTTTGTTAATAGAGCAACGATAACTCTATCATATAAAGACTAAAAGCCGTCTCGACTCGTAATCTGAAGGTCGCGGGTTCGAATCTCCGTCACGCCAAACATGCTCGCCCTTTCAGCCGTGGGGGGGGTATTATTATGGGACGGTCAATCCCACTATTCGTTGATAAAAAAGTAGCCCAAGAGTTGGCGGCGAGTGGTGATGACTAGTTGCCTTCCTTCTTGTCTTACACTGCTAAATTAGGAACGGTGAGAACAGATAGCCCTCGTGTAGCTTTGCGCGAAATTGAAAATAAATCAACCCAAAGTAAAAGCCGTCCTCCTGTAACGCCGTTACCTCAGACATGGCGTTACCGATCGAACCGCAAATTGCAGGAAACAACGGCGCTTTCTGCCGTAACAAGCAAATTCATCTTTTCAAAATTATTCCAGTCATACATACACACACACATATATATAATGTTCGATGCACCACTTTTGGCATATAGTTAAATTTGTGGATACGTTGGTAGAGGTCAGGATGAGAAATACTATAAAATAAAACTGGGTGTACCTCACGCTTGGTATTGCCTGCGCGTAAAAATCATAACCATTGACTGAAATTTCACATTATTTTTGTTTGGTTGTCAATTGGACCTATTGAAGCAACATCTACAAATGTTGTCCAATCGGAACTCCTCAACTACAACTCTATAATAATCCATATGATTTTCTCACAGCACATTTTCATTTTGGAAAAGTCCATGATAAAGTGTGCTTCTTCAGCAAAGTCAAAACCATAAAGATAGTTCGAAAGCAGACCCCGAAATTCCTACTAAAATTCACTGCCTTTACCATCACAGATGTTGATTAAGTATTAATGTCTTTGTGAACCAGTTTTTCATACGTTTTCATCTATAAGGGTATACTAAGAAGAAATTTGAACATGACTTTAATAACATACAGGAGTCAAAATGCTAATGAAACAATACTTAAAGTTTGTTTGTTTTGAATTTCGCGAAAGCTACACGAGGGATATCTGCGCTAGCTGTCCCTAATTTAGTAGGGAAGGGAGCTAATCATCATTACCCACCGCCAACTCTTAGGCTACTCTTTTACCAACGAATAGTGGAACTGACCGTAACATTATAACGACCCTACGGGTGAAAAGGCAAGAATCTTTGGTTCGACGGGGATTCGAACCTACGACCCCTCCCTCAAATTACGAAAGGAACGCCCTAACCGCCTGGCCAAACGGTGAAAGGAGATCACCAAATACACATTAAAAATTTGTTTTCCTTAAATACTGGATATAGAATATTCATTCTCTATACATACATTAAGGCCTGGCATGGCCTAGCGCGTAAGGCGTGCGACTCATAATTCGCGGGTTCGCGTCCGCGTCGCGCCAAACATGCTCGCCCTCCCAGCTGTGGGGGCGTTATAATGTGTCGGTCAATCCCACTTTTCGTTGGTAAAAGAGTAGCCCAAGAGTTGGCGGTGGGTGATGATGACTAGCTGCCTTCCCTCTAGTCTTACACTGCTAAATTAGGGACGGCACGGTGCAGTGGGCTAACAACATACTCACTTAAATATCTGTTGAAGAATCCGCAAGCGATTGCGGCCCTATGTTCCTAGATGGAATCTAATGGTGATAACTAACTAACTATACATACATTGTTTCTAGGTAAAAATTAAATTTTTAGAAAACATGTTCAACTAAAGCATTTATTTAGATATAATTTTGAGAAGTTATATCAACCATTATTTCCCATCATATGCTAGACATTCGGCCTGTGACTTGCATGTTGACTAAACAACCCGATTTCATGCAAAACAAACTCAGTTAGTTACGAGTTAGCACGATAAAAAGAGAGATTCAATTTGTTTTAAAGCGAAATCACATAGGGCTATTTACTGTGTACTTCATGAGAATCGAATCCCAGACTATTCTCACATCAAGTGTTCTTGTATCTATACGTTTCCCACTACTCTCGAAGCAAGTGTTCTTGTAGCTATATATTTCCCACTACTCTCATATCAAGTGTTCTTGTAGCTATACATTTCCACTACTCTCATATCAAGTGTTCTTGTAGCTATACATTTCCACTACTCTCACATCCGGTGTTCCTGTAGCAATACATTTCCTACTACTCTCACATCAGGTGTTCCTGTAGCAATACAATTCCTACTACTCTCATATAGCTATACATTATATAGCTGTTTTGGAGCTATATATTTCCCACTACTCTCACATCAGGTGTTCCTGTAGCTACACATTTCCTACTACTCTCATATCAGGTATTCTTGTAGCTATACATTTCCCACTACTCTCACATCAGGTGTTCCTGTAGCTATACATTTCTTACTTTTCTCACATCAGGTGTTCCTGTAGCTACACATTTCCTACTACTCTCACATCAGGTGTTCCTGTAGCTACACATTTCCTACTACTCTCACATCAGGTGTTCCTGTATCTATACATTTTCCACTACTCTCACATCAGGTGTTCCTGTAGCTATACATTTCCTACTACTCTCACATCAGGTGTTCCTGTAACTATACATTTCGTACTTCTCTCACATCAGGTGTTCCTGTAGCTATACATTTGCTACTACTCTCACATCAGGTGTTCCTGTATCTATACATTTCCCTCTACTCTTACATCAAGTGTTCTGTAGCTATACATTTCCTAGTACTCTCACATCAGGTGTTCCTGTATCTATACATTTCCCACTACTCTCATATCAAGTATTCTTGTAGCTATATATTTCCCACTACTCTCACATCAGGTGTTTCTGTAGCTATACATTTCCTACTACTCTCACATCAGGTGTTCCTGTATCTATACATTTCTCACTACTCTCACATCAGGTGTTTCTGTATCTATACATTTCCCACTACTCTCACATCAGGTGTTTCTGTAGCTATACATTTCTTACTTCTCTCACATCAGGTGTTCCTGTAGCTACACATTTCCTACTACTCTCACATCAGGTGTTCCTGTATATATACATTTCCCTCTACTCTCACATCAAGTGTTCCTGTAAGCTACATATTTCTTACTACTCTCACATCAGGTGTCCCTGTATCTATACATTTCGTACTACTCTCATATCAAGTGTTCTTGTATCTATACATTTCCCAATACTCTCGAAGCGAGTGTTCTTGTAGCTATACATTCCCGAATTGCTGCGTACCAGCTAATTTTATAGTTTAATCACACTGAAAAATGAGATTACATTTTAAGCTGGATATAGTTGAAATGTATTATATTTTATTAGTTGAAAACTGATATAAATTTAAGAAGTTGACCCTTGTTCTTTAGATTTTATTGAAAATCTAAACTAAATACAATTTTAGATTTTTTACTAAGGAGTAATATAACAAGCATTATAAAACTACGAATGTCGCTAAAAATCTCTATTTCAAAGCGAGGTTTTTATAGCTATAGTAAATGTCATCGGTGCTTAAATACAAATGGACTGTTTAATCAAGAATCAACTTAGATTAAAAAACAAAACGGATCGGTGAGTTTGTGAACAATAAATTAGTTTCGCTTTAGAAGGTTGGGTTGTTTGTTTAGATTTAAGCACAAAGCTACACAATGGACTATGTGCTATCTTCGCACCACAGGAATCGAAACCCAGTTTTAGCGATGTGAGTTCGCAGACATTATTAGGTCACTGTGGGTTGAAGGAAGACTTTGGAACTGTTAAAGAAAGAGTACCTTATAGTATATGTTGAAATAAGTTTGTTTGTTTGTTTTTTAATTTCGCGCAAAGCTACACGAAGACTATTTGCGCTAGCCGTTCTTAATTTACCAGTGTAAAACTAGAGGGAAGACAGCTAGTCATCACCGCGCACCGCCATCGTTTGGGCTACTCTTCGACCAACGAATAATGGGAATGACCGTCACATTATAAAGTGAGCGTTGGTGTGACAAGGACTCGATCTCCCGACCCTCAGATTACGAGTCGTGCGCTTTAACCACCTGACCATGCCAAGCAGTTGAGTAAAGTCTTCTCAAAGCCAGAATTTTCAATTCTACTATTTTGTAACTAATACACAAGTACTATCAAGCTTAATGATATATATTTGCTATGTATTTTATAAACTGATAAATCGCCAAACAAACATGATTGTTAAATGGCGTACACTGTTGTTGAGGCTAACTTGTTACATCTTATACTAGAGAGGCGCCTGGTAGAACAAATACCTCCGCCAGATAGAGTTGATCTTACCTGTCTCTTAAAAAATATAAAAGCGAATCCGTATGTTCATCGTTATGAACGGACACGCATCATTTTTAGCAGAAAGGTAAGGAACAATATTCTACGTACGTCCACCAGGTTTCATCAAAAGAATCACAAATCTGAACAATGGATACATTCGTTGTAAATCTGAAACAATGCACTTGAACTGTTTCTGGTTTGTAACAACACTTGTCCTGACGTTCTGTATTCATACAAAATTAGGTTCTATGCATAAAGAGCACGAAAAAAATTAGCCATAATGAAAGTTAATTCTCTCTGTACATTTTCATCTGGTCTTGTCAAGAGACATTTCACGTTCTCCTTTTGTTATTCTTGTTGTCTTCCTGTATATTCCCCTCCTTCATTTTTAATACAAGCTTCAAAGTCGTATTTTCCAGCAGTCTCAAGGACGAAACTCAAGTGAGTCTTAAAAATACGTTAAGAGTTTTGCCACTCACGCGTATGTGGTAGAATACGTTTATTAAATCAACTCATTTCAGGTTCTTCAAGTTCACTAAGACTCAGCTTAGTGGCAGTAGCACATTATCTCCACGTGATACCTAAATTGTATATTTCTCTCCAAGAATTTATTAGAAGTAAATAGGTTTTGCTTGCTTTTATCAGCCACCAGATTGAGATTTGTTTTCTACTAAAAATACAACTGTGTAAAGTATGTTGTTGTTCATTTTATGATATATAATGTTGTAGAAAAAATTAAGGCCTGATCGTATACACTTGTATCCCACTGAGACAGCGGTAAGTCTATGGATTTACAACTCTAAAATCAGGGGTTCGATTCCCGTCAGTGGACTCCTGATGTGGCTTTGCTATAAGAAAAATACACACAAACAAGTACACCTACACAGTTGTCACTAAATGAAGCTTTAAAGCGATAATTTTTAAACATTTGAATGTAAGATTCCGACTGTTGAAAAAGGTTAACTCTTGAACGAATAAAATGAACCACACTGTATGAGATAAAAATTGTAAAATCACATATAACACCTGTAGGGGTTGTGAAAAAGAAACTGTAGGTACGCCTTTACGTCCAACATGTGCATTTATTGTTTATTACTTCAAAATTAGAGTTTGTTTATTTGTAATTATTACAAAGCTACATAATGAACTAGCTGTGCTCTACCCACCGTGGATATCGAAACCCGGTTACTACCATTGTAAGTCTGCAGACACACCGATGTGCTATGGAGGAAGGGGGGGCTTAAAATTAGAGACAGACAGAGCAAGTACTTTTGAGCAGCTTTGTGCGAAATTCAAAAATAAACAAAGGACTGGAAACTTTATGAAACAGAATATCTTCAGACGTTGAAAAAAGGCCAGGTATGTAATAACGTGTATGCAAAGACATATACGTTACTTTTGACAAAGCTAATTCTTTGACGCATAACCGTATTGTGTTAAGTTTTAAATATTTTAGTTAAGTACTTCAGTTAATATCTATGGTGTAATGACATTTACTGACTCTTTTAAACAAATGTGGTACACGGAATTTACATCTGTAATGACTATTTATACAGATGTGGTACATTTACATTTCTATTAACTCTTTAGACATATGTGGTAGATTTACATCTGTATTGACTCTTTAGACAGATGTAATACGTCTATATTTGTATTGACTCTTTAGACAGATGTGGTGCGTTTATATTTGTATTAACTCTTTAAACATATATGGTACATTTATGTTTCTTGTAAATTTTCAGACATATGTTGTACATTTACATTTCTAGTAAATCTTTAGAGGGGTATGGTTCATTTACATTTGTATTGACTCTATAGACAGATGTGGTACATCTACATCTGTATTGACTCTATAGACAGATGTGGTACATCAGATGTGGTACATCTACATTTGTATTGACTCTATAGACAGATGTGGTACATCTACATCTGTATTGACTCTATAGACAGATGTGGTACATCTACATTTGTATTGACTCTATAGACAGATGTGGTACATCTACATCTGTATTGACTCTATAGACAGATGTGGTACATCTACATTTGTATTGACTCTTTACACAGGTGTACATTTACATCTCTCTTATGGTCTCCTATAACTAACGAAAAAGGTTATATGCAACAAGTACTTGAAAGCTTGCAATGGTTTTGCTGTCTTGAAATTTTTACATGTTCTACACTAATTCTTGAACGCTGATTCTGAAGATGATATCAATTTTTGTAAACACTTTTATGAAGTTTAAATTCTCAGGCCTATGTTACAAAAAAAGAAAATATAAATCTGGTACGTTTTGTTGAAGTTTTCTCTTCTCTGCAAATGTACTTACCCAAATGAACTGTCTGAAGGATTACTTTTATAACATAATTATTTCATTGGATTCCCTGTTCGTGAAAATGAATTAGTTATTGTTACGTGCCTTGTGATACTTAGCAGTTGGTTTAACCGACTTTTATAAGAAATAGTTCAGGTTGACATAGTGACCATCAAGTCTACCAAGATTTTTATATCTCTGTGCCATCACTTCTCTTACTAATTCTTTAATTTATCTACTGGATCAAAGTCTGAGGTATAACTCTCGATTTCGGAGCTGGCAAACCGGATCGAATCCGTGCGATGCCATAACATATATTTCGCACTTTAAGCTGTGAATTCGATATAAGAGTGACAATCAATCTTTTGTCGTGAAAAGAGAGTAATAGAGTGCTACTAACTGGTTTTTTCCTTCTGGTTAGTAGTTCAAAATTTGAGACCGGCAGCAGAATGCTTTGGTAGTTTCATCATAAATACAAAATTAGAAATATAAGGTCTATTCTAAATAAATATTTTGGTACTTACCATAAGATTATGGTGATATTTGTCATCCATAATCGTCCATTACTGGATATATTTGCTAAATAGCCTGTATCCTATATTTTGGCTGCTAATTTGTTGTCGTCTTCGGGGAACTCGTGAGCAAAGTCATGTGTAGTAACAGTGGAGAACATTCCATTTCATGTTTTTAGAAATACAATTGTGGTATTCACTCGTTTGTGTTCTCATCTCATTTGAATCTGAGTGAACTAACTGTCCTGCACCCATTATGAAACTTTTCAAGTAGTTAGTTTGTCCGAATCACAATGAGGTGAGAGCCAGGACGAGTGGATAGCACGTCTGCTTTTCTAGTAACAAGAGCCAAGATCGAATCCCTGCTCCTGCCAACACATAAGTCCTTCTCAGAACGTTCCTGAAGACAGCAGCAAATTATCCTTTGAAACGTAGGAAACTGTTTATGGGCGAGATCTTTTGCTAATTAGACAAAAATATTAATGCAAAGTTTAATCCACTTACTCAGAACATGAAATGTAATCAATACGTGATACAATAATTTCACTTATTAAATTGTTCTCTCGCTCGACAAAACACGAATTACACAATTACAACACTGAACTAACTAAATCAGTAACAAATTCAGCAAGATAATAATTCGTTATATCAAATTCAATGTAACTTACAGATATGTGTGTGTTTTCTTATAGCAAAGCCACATCGGGGTATCTGCTGAGCCCACCGAGGGGAATCGAACCCCTAATTTTAGCATTGCTAATTTACAAATTAAAAAAAAATTATTAATAATATGTTAAGCCTAACAGACAGCTTATACCGCCCAAACTATTTTACAAATTTGGAGAAAACTAAAAAGAGTGTGTATGTGTGTTTTATTATACCAAAACTACATCAAGCTATCTGGTGAGTCCACCGAAGGGAATCGAACCCCTGATTTTCCCGTTGTAACTCCTGTAGACTTACCGCTCTACCAACGAGGGACAAATTAAGACGAAGCTATGTGCTTGGTATATGACGAAACAGCAATATAAACTTAAATTAATATAATAATTTTTGCAATTAGTAACAAATGTAATAATCAATATATAAAAATTAAAATAACTATATTAACAATTAAATATTAACACAAACTACAATCAAAGTTCAGAGGAAAGCTTATTTTTTAATTCATTTACTTTCTCTAAACTGTTGAGTCATCACTTATCTTTCTGGATTCTGTTTTTTTACACATTAGTGTCATTATCTTTTGATTGTGTCTTTGGTGCCGGCCCGGCATGGCCAGATGGTTAAGGCACTCGACTCGTAACCCGTAGATCACGGGTTTGAATCCCCGTCACACCAAACATGCTCGCCTTTTCAGCCGTGGGGGCGTTATAATGTGACGGTCAAGCCCACTATTCGTTAGTAAAAGAGTAGCCCAAGAATTGGCGGAGGATGGTGATGAATGTCTGCCTTCCCTCTAATCTTACACTGCAAAAATTACGGACGGCTAGCACAGATAGCCCTCGTGTAGCTTTTCGCAAAATTCCACCTCTGGTGGTTTTTGACTATGACATTGTTTGAGGTTAGTCTACCATCAGATTTTATGAAATTGATTGTGACGTTGTTTGAAGCCAACGTTCCATCAGTTTATATGTTATTGACCTAATTCATGTATTAATATCAAGTATGTAATAAGATAATTAAGCAATTCTTTCCCCATCTTCAAGAAGTTCATGTTTGTGTGTTTTTTGTATAGCAAAGCCACATCGGGTTATCTTTTGAGACCACAGAGGGAAATCGAACCCCTGATTTTAGGTTGTAAATCCGTAGACTTACCGGTGTATCAGCGGGGGACCAACAAGTTTGACTAAGGTTTCGTCTGTCCTCTTTAATCTGGTCCTAAAATTTGTTTTAGAAACTTTCTTCTGATACGACACTTTAAATCTGTTTGATAAAGTGGTTACTAATACATGGTAGTTGTTATGGTTCTCTATTGGAATGTTTCTTTCTATTGGTCATTACAAATATACGATAATAAGAATAATAGTTTCTGTTCACCACTCCATCCATTGACACTGAAAACTATTTCAGATTATGCCTTACAAGCATTTCATGGTACTCTTCCACTATATTCTGTTGGTTTCTCGATTGGGCGATACTATTGAACTGGCCTGCTAACTTCCGAAGTATTGATGTAACTGGAATGACCCAAGAAGATCTTGTACTCACAGAAGACAAACTCATAGTGGTAAGAGATGGATTCTCACATTCCGTATAGCACAGTTAATGGTATTTGAAGGTGGAAATCTTGGGTGAATTTAAAGAGGAATGTATGGCTGGTTTGATCCTTACATATGACATTAAGTTTCTGGACGTTTTATCATGGCGTTGATGTTCTATTGTATATTTCATGTGGATTCTTTGATCTTGTTACTATATCACCTTCTGTAAAATTTCGATCTTGTTTTCATTGTCAGTCTGTAATACTTCAAGTTTAATATCACAATTTTTCTGTAATTCTATTTCTATTTCATTAGTGTGTCTGTTACACTTCTTTAAGTTTTGTTTATTATAAATCTTCTGTAACTTTCTTTTGGTTTAATAAATTCTAATTTTAAATCATTTTCTCCAAGAGTTTTTCTATAAATTTCATGTTTCTCTTAAATGTTCGTCTCTTTGTCCCCTTGCAGTAGCACAGCGGCATAACTGCAGACTTACAATGCAAGGAACCGGGTTTCAATACCCGTGGTGGCCAGAGCACGAATAATTTTGTTGTATAGCTTTGTGCTAAACTACAAACAAACACTCATTCTATTTAAATTTTACTGTGAGTGTTTTCACATCTAGATGTTCTTGGTCCTATTGACAGTGTCGCAATGGTTTCCTTATTGTTGTTATTCGCTACAAAAAAATATATAGAATACAAAGTTCATTATGTTTAATGAAAACGTTTAATAAAAGATAACTAATAGTCACTGAACGGTCTAGGTTCACGGTAGACACTGATGTAATATTTCATTTATTTGTTTATTTTTCACTATACAAACAGCAAAGTGTGTCACTTATTACTTCGTTAAAGCACGACTTCAAGACTCCCTCTAGTACAGCGGTAAGTCTACGGATTTATAATGCAAAAATTAGGTTTCCGTTCCCTTCACAGAATTCAGTAGATAGCCTGATGTGATTTAGCTATAAGAACACATAAAAAATTCAAAATTACACCAGTAAACTAAACAACAAACTCAATCAAATAATAACTTATTATTTCAGCCGCAGAGCAACTTACTAAAAAGGCTAAAAATCAATAATAACCTCTTTATAGCGTTGTTCGTGTTTCAAACTGTTCCAAGCCTTTGGAGAATATTCCACATGTTAGGTCAGTCGATTTCACGTGGCATCAAACCTACTTACTACCTCTTGTCAAATAAACCTTTAAGTTCAAAAACATCTTAATTAAAATTGTTACGTATAATATTTTATGTCGGTCGAGCCTTTGATTTATTTTGTCTCGTATTACGATTTGAAGTAGACCGAAATTGAGTTGAAATTTTGTTTAATTTTAGAAGATAAATAAATGATGATATATATAACGTTTATAATATTTGCCAACAAGATTAACACACATAGTTTTCTTTCTTAATACAAATGTTAATACAATTTATAATAACGGTTATTACAAATAATGATTTATATACAAAGGTTTTACAAACTTACAAATAATGCTGAGTCTTCTGTCTGGTCTAGAACTATAAATCTATCAACGTAAATGTTTTTGGTCAATTATCTGTGGTTTCCCGATTAATAAGCATTAATACCAGTTACAGCTTCCGAGATTTATAGTATACAAACTGTAGCAAACCAACGATATAAAACTGCCTCTTGGCGCATCGGTTTATAAACGTTAAGGTGAAGTTCTCGATATTTCAGTCGGTCCAACAATACGCTAGTGCATTCGTTAAACCTATATTGTTGATTCTTACACTTGAGAATCTTCTACAACTTTAAGAAATAGGCGGCAATTTCACAATACACATTTAACAATATAAGCTACATAAACTTCTAAATACAAATTTAACTTGCACAAACATCAACATTAAAATAAATATATAATAGTAAATCCGTTTCAAAACTAATGCGTCATTACTTATTCTACATATAGGAATAAAAGCATTAATAACTAATTAGTAATTAGCCTTAGATGATCTCATAAGCCATCAATCATAAAAACAGTGAAGAACTTTTCACATACAGATAGGGACTCATGATTTCTAATTATTCAGCATTCGACCGAGTACTGAATGTTGATCTTGTAAAACGTGATAAAAACGAGATAATAAATGATAATTAGTCATTTATTTGAACACAGCTGTGACTATATACAGGAAAGTTTACAATCTCTACATAAATATAATGGTTCTGTAACTTACCTATTTCGCACAGGGTGGATGGATCTTCACCAAAACTGGCACGGAGATTCATTTGGACTATGCGGGAGTACATACAAATTTTCAGTTTTGCGGTTTCTTGTGACCCTTTTAACTACTGCGCACCCTATTAATAAATCTTTACCAAATTTGGTACGAACGTTTGCTGGATCAATACAAAGTTACGTACAAAATTGTGGTTTCAAAACTTTGCTTCGCAGTTTTTTTATACTTACATATATGGGAAGCAACTTTTCATGTCCTAGGATAACCTTTCATTAATCATGAATTTACATAATTTCCGTCCAGAGGACGGGCACTTCAGCTAGTGAAAAGTTAGTAATATACATATCCTTGTGTTAGTAATGGAAAATATAAATCTGTTTATAAGTATGCTAACATAACATTTTATGAATAATGAACATAATTATGTTACTGGGGAAATTATTAAAACCGGAAGGCTAAGTGAAATAGATTTTTCTAGCTGTTTACTGTGGAGTATGGTTAAATTCAACATACTCAGTATTGTGCATCTTTGCCGTTTCCGGCCGACCAGAACTCATGAATAACATATACTACTGTTACATGTTAAATATAACAAAAGCGGTCTTTCTGTTCGATTAAGTTCCCCATAAAGAATCCTCTTACATATGGTAAAAATTAGACATCCTCAACACCCCCACGACGAGCGATTAACAGCAGTTTCCTTGTTTCTTACAAAAGTTTCGTGTTTTCCTATCATCCTGCACGTCAGCTAATGACACCTCTTCACAGCCGTGGGTTTGATGTTAACGTCTCTCATTTTGTTCACACGTTTTTTCTTTTCTAACACCAGCAAATGACATCATATTTGGTAACCCTTAAGTGTATATATATATACAGATATTTATATATATGAGTGTGTGTGTATGTAAAATATCAAGTATTATTTAAATAAAGATAAAATACTTTTAAAACGTAAATAAGTCTGTAAAGAATGAGGAATTCCTTTCAGAAATATTTAGACAAATGTTGATATTTTCGGTTTGTTTGGTGTCAATGTTATATATTAAAGTTTACTTTTAAAACTTCAAAAGAAAAGCAAAATCTTTACAAAAAATTCTGAGTT
Source organism: Tachypleus tridentatus (assembly GCF_004210375.1). Lineage (NCBI taxonomy): Eukaryota > Metazoa > Arthropoda > Merostomata > Xiphosura > Limulidae > Tachypleus > Tachypleus tridentatus. Next base: position 100,332,825 of record NC_134835.1, on the reverse strand, counting down.
ACATCAAATAATAGATTACATTAACACATCAACTATACTATATCTGTTATGTCCAGGCCTCTTTCAGGTTGACTAGAATATGGTAGTTTGTTTGTTTGCCTTGAATTTCGTGTAAAGCTTTACGAGGGCTATCTGCGCTAGCCCTTTATAATTTAGAAGTGTAAGACTAGAAGGAAGGCAGCTAGTCATCACCCAACGCCAGCTCGTGATCTAGGTTTTTTTATCTATGTAATTACACTTCAGAATTAGGACAAAAAACGTTTGAAGATACATTATTGATTACTTTATTTTAACACCAAAGTGTTTCTTATTATTAATATATAATTTACCTTTACTCGAATTAAACTACTCGTTGTCCACAGAAAAAAAAAAAAAAGAGTATAATAGTACGTCATACACATCACGTTTGTTGTCATGTCCAATGACCAAGAGGCTTTCCGTTCAATGCTACAGTTCTTAAAGCTGACTGAAATATGTTAGTTATAGTACGTTGTTGTTTCTTTTTCATTCCAGTCCCAGAATGAAAATTGGCGAACCACCAGACGGTTGTGCTCTCTCTTCGATCAGGAGATGTATCAAAGACATAGGAAACCTTAGATGTACAGATGAATATATAAAGAATAATATTTAATTATTATAAGAGACAGGAATTTGAAGAAAAACTAAAAACTACGAAGATATAACAACAGAATCACTGGTCAAACAGAAGTCACACAGTTATGTGTGAGCAGATACAATCACTCAGATAGGAGGTGGCCCGGCATGGCCACGTGGGTTAAGGCGTTCGACTCGTAATCCGAGGGTCGCGAGTTCGAATCCCGGTTGCACCAAACATGCTCGCCTTTACAGCCATGAGAGCGTTATAATGTGACTGTTAATCCCACTATTCGTTGGTAAAAGAGTAGCCCAAGAGTTGGCGGTGAGTGGTGATGACTAGTTTCCTTCCCTCTAGCCTTACACTGCTAAATTAGGGACGGCTAGCGCAGATAACCCTCGTGTAGCTTTGCGCAAAATTAAAAAAAACAGAAAGCACACGGATATGAGGTAGCATCAAAATTTCATTGATCCATTAACATATGTCAAAGAAATACTCAGCAGGGTAAACAAAATTCCAGGGTGGATTTAAAGACTAATCCATCAAGTCCACATGGATAACATTTATTAATAAGGAAGCACTGATATGTGTACTTTTGACGAAGTTTAAGGAGTTGTGAAATGATGGAAGGAAAGGTAATAAGAGCTTGAAGGTCTTTCTTGGGAGAGGGAAGACAAATTTAGAGAGATAATCCGAGAGTATGCGTTCCAGAATCACTAGATTATCATAATATTTAGAGAAAGCTGGTTACCCATTCAGTATTACTATAGATAATATATGGACAACAAAGGATTTATAAATATAGGGTAGAAAGGAAAAATTCAGTTTTCATTAGGTGTGTGTTTTCTCATAGCAAAGACACATCAAAATATCTGCTGTGTCCACCAAGAGGAATCGAATCCCTGATTTTACCGTTGTAAATTCGTAGACTTATCGCTGCCCCAGCGGGCGACCTTCATTAGGTCCCAGGGAGGCATCGTGTGAGATTGATTATCTTGGCGACTTTAGAGCAGGTAGAGGAGATACTTATGAAATATAATGCTCAGATATTTGCAACAATCCGCGAGCTGAATGTATTAATTATTAATATTGTCGTTTAAGAATTAAGAATCACAAGAAAACCTAAATTTCGTATGCTATGGGCAAACGTGGTAGCTTTAATTGTTAGTGATAAAAATGGATGAGACGTTATTTATGTTAGCACATTACTTGAAAAGGATTGTTGTGGTGCGAACTGAATTAAGTTGGTGAAGTGCAAGTTTTCATTAATTTTTTAGTTCAAAATACAATAGAAAAATCCTAGGCTTTATTTAACACCGTGCGAAAAGAATTAATTAGAAATTAATGAGTTTGGTAAGAGAGTTATTTTCATATATTCTAACCGTACTGATTACAGAGAGCGCCCTTAAACTTGTATGATATTTTTTACTAAGTATAGCTTCATATTTCTCTTGGAAATAAGAACACAAACACAACAGTGAAATTTTTGTTGTCGTGAGGCTAGATAGTGTATATATTTGATGAACATATGGAAAAAAAATATGTATCTTATAAAGTTGGTCCGATGTTCAGATGAACAAACAAACAAAGTGAAGAGCTGTCTGGAATGGTAGCTTAGTTTGACTAGATGTGTTGCCATTCTTTGTTTATCTGATCCAGTAAACCCCAAGAGGCAAAACGTTGACATTAAGGAAGGCTGACAGTTTTTTCGGTTGATACTGACGTTTCACGAAAACGCAGGTGAAGGATGTTTGCAGAATTCTAAAAATTGAGCAAAACACAAGAAGATAAAACATTTTTCAAAACGCAGTATTAAGAGTCTGCCATCGTTTTTACAGAGGTAACCATCTGAACATTTGGTTTCCTTATATTGATATTCAAAGCTATGGACATTGTTTTTGTTTGTTTTTGAATTTCGCGCAAATCTACTCAAGAGCTATCTGCGCTAGCCGTCCCTAATTTAGCAGTGTAAGACAAGAGGGAAGGCAGCTAGTGATCAGCACCCACTGCCACCTCTTGGGCTACTCTTTTACCAACGAATAATGGGATTGACCGTAACGTTATAACGCTTCCACGGCTGAAATGGCGAGCATGTTTGTGCGAACCGGGATTCGAACCCGCGAGTCGAACGCCTTAACACATCTGGATATGCCGGACATGGTGGAAAGATTGATCTAGAGCTTGTCAGTTTGAGACGAGTGAGACTTCTTTTGATGTCAAAAGAGTAAATCTGGTAAGGATCCCACAACCATGAAAGATTGTTAAAAAACCTGAACCTGCCGTTTTATTTTTGTCTTCACTGTTTATAACACAGTCTCTTGTGGAGTTTAATATAAAATTAGGTGACGAAACTCACGCAAAAATTACTGCTAGGAGCTTTGATATTCATTTCTCACTACAATGCAATGTCAATTAGCACAGAACGCAACAATAGCAAAATACATAAGCAGAGATTGAAATTTCATTATTGCACAATCATGGCAAGCAATGAGGCAGAGTTCAAGTGAGCAGTCACTGCTACAGCTGTGACATCCAGTTCTCACTACAATTCAAGATCAGTCAGCACAGTACATCACAATGGCTATAACAAAGGTCAAGTCAGACGTTGAAAGGTCGTTACTGACGAAGTATGGCATAAACTCATTTGTGTTAAGAAGAACAAGAGACACTGGGGAGGCCCCGGCATGGCCAGGTGGCTAGGGCAATCAACTCGTAATCTGAGGATCACGGGTTGGAATCCTCGTCACACCAAACACGCTCGCTCTGTCAGCCGTGGGGGCGTTATGATGTGACTGTCAATCAAACTGTTCGTTGGTAAAAGAATAGCCCAAGAGTTGGCGATGGGTGATGATGACTAGCTACCTTCCCTTTAGCCTTACACTGCTAAATTAAGGACGGCTAGCGCAGACAACCTTCGTGTAGTTTTGCGTGAAATTAAAAAAAAAAAACACTGGGGAGTGTGGGTTAAAACGATTAATGATGGTGACGTATCGGTGTAAAAATTATTGTTTTTATACTATGTTCGACTTTTATTAAATATTACGCTAAATTTACAGTTAAAATGTTCAAAAAGCACTTCACCCTAATGATTAGTTATCAAAATGTAATTGTGGAGTCAGACAGACACATAACAATATATTCACTGATTCACAAAATTTATAAGAAAGATTGTTTATTTGCTTGTCGAATTTTGTTCAAAGCTAGTCGAGGACTGTCTACGCTAGTCGTTCTTAATTTTGAAGTGATGGACCAGAGAGAAGACAGCTAGTTAAAACTACACATAGTCACCTCCTGGGCTAATCTTTAGCAATGAATAGTGGGATTGATCATCATGTTATATATAACATCCATACGGCTAAAATGGCGAGCATATTCGGAAGTAGGATGCAAGCTTCCGAACTTTACTTTCCAAGTAGAGCTCCCTGATCACCAGGCTACGCCCTATGAATTTACTGTCTTTTAAAATAAAACTAGGACTATTAATGTTCAAAGCTCTAACTATAAATTCAATTTAGGTGACTTGTGAATGTTTACTTAATTTTATTTTCGAAAAAGATAAAACAGCAATTTAAACTGGTGGTTTATTTATGATCCACAAGTATTGCTAATGGAAGGCATGCGTTTCGTTTGATTTATTTAAATAATCGAGCGAAGCTACGAAAAGGCTATCTGCGAAAGCTATCCCCAATTTTCAGTAAATTGACTAAAAAAAAGGCAGTTAGCGAACAGTGTCCATCTCTAAGACTAATCGAATGGAAGTATTTGATGATAACTCTTACAACGCGCTCACGACCCAAAAGGACGGAGCGCAAATGTTTATTTATTTTGAGGTAACAGCACGTGAGCAACGGACCTTTTTATCAACAAATCAGAATGCTAACCGCTAAGGGAAAAACTATAGAGAGAAACTAAAAGATAAGTTATACATTTTGAAAAAAGATTGAGTATAGACGATATTTGAAAATTCTTTAATTAGAAAAGCCTGAAGAAACCAACAACTTGTTTTTAGGAACACGTAAAACAACTTGGAACAAATAAACCTAGTTTATAAAAAGACAGAGAGAGAAAAAAGTTTCAAATTATAAAATGCATTTAAAATTTAAAGCTATTACTGTGCGTGATATCATATTACCATTACTGTGCGTGATATATTTTCTATAAAAAAAACCTACAACAAATTTTAGAACCAAAACATATCAAGCCTACCATGTTATAGTTAATCACCGAGCATTTCGTACGAATAAAGACGTCGCTGATTATGTCTAGAAAAATGTTAATGACTTCATGCGTTTGAGGTTATTGTACTTAATACGCGAGTACACGGGTATAATTTTATTTGAGGTCATTTTTTTCCAAACGAAAGCATACATGCTACCAATCTTTCGAAGTTGACAAGCTTTAAAGTTTACAAGTTTTTCACGTTAGCTCGTTTTCAGAGAACAGAACTATTTCGTAAGTTCGTATATCAAGTTATACTTTTCTTTATACAATGAATGCAATTATCGTACACTAATACTTCCAATATAAGTTGTATTAATTTAAGTGTTTAAGTTTTTACTTAATGAAAATGGTTTCCTTTCAATTGCAGAGTTAATTCCTTCTTATTTCGGGCATTTAATTAGAAGTTTAATTGTACATATATCCCAGTATTCTAATGTATGTTAAAGTATGCTGAACGTATTTCTATTGTGTCTTGGCTCAGTTTTTAAACATTTTTATTTGAGCTGTAAGTGGTGTTGCTCATAAAAGGCTAACTATATTGGGTAAAACAATATTAATATTAATACTCACTATATGTGGTAACTGAAAATTTTGTATTCATTTTTCATTTTAAAGTCGTTCTAAAAATTCATATTTTAAACTGTTCCTCACAATGTTTAAATGTAACACTTGGCTTTACAATCTTAGTGATTTGAAAGGCTCGTGAGTACTAAAGCCCGACGATAAATAGTTTGGAGACGGTACACATTTCACTGAGAGATTTTTATTAAGCATAGTTAACTACAATGATACAATGATAAGATGCAGAAGATATGGGCTTAATTGCACCTCTTATGTAGTACAATAACATGTGAGAAAAAGATTAGCCCATACACACTTTCTGTTGAAGGATGTTCAGCAATATGGAGCATAGCTCTCTTAAGCCATTTTAAGTAAGATTTCATCTGTAACATTTCTTTGTTAAGTGGAAGTTGGTAAAATGATGCATCGATTAGCTTACAGAATCGAATAGAAATCTGGAGTAGAAGATTTAACAGCATTATTTGCATCTCAGAGTTATTCTGGGTTTCTCATTGTGAGTATAAACAGTGCCCATCGAAACAAAAACTGAAACGTTATCCGCAAACCTAAATGTGTCTTCCAACTAAAGAACATTATTACTTAATATAACTTGTCGTTATCCTGTTATTGTTTTGAACATTAAAATGCTTCATAATTAATTAGCAAGTTTCTAATAAGGAATTACTTTATAGTTTTATTGTTTAACGTAAACTAGCTTTTACAGTCTGCTAGCAATAAAATAGTGAAACATTCCTGAATATTGAGGCATTTTTTTGTGAGTTGGCCTATTTCTGGTTTAATTGGATACGTTCATGATTCCATGTATTATACAGAACTGTCGGCATTGTGAGCCGTTTAAAATTTCTTTTCTCACGAGGTTTCACAAAACAATCTGTCATTTTTTTCTCAAGGAAAAGGGCAATCGGTATTAACATTATTAACGTTAGTAATCATATTCCAATTGACTTGTTTGAATTTATATATTTTAAAGAAACAGTTTTTTGTTGTATACTAAATAGATAATTATGTAAAAGCAATTAACAACCTTGGTGAATAATCTCCTATTTACAGAGAACCTAATGATGTTTAACAGTTTAACTTTGTAACTAATTCTTAGTGCTATAATATCCTTATGTTTAAATACCACCAAACATGCTCGCACTTTCAGCCATAGGGGAGTTATAAAGTGATAGCTAATCTCACTATTGTTTGGTAAAAGAGTAGCCCAAGAGTTGGCGGTGGGTAGTGATGACTAGCTGCCTTCTCTCTAGTCTTACACTGCTAAATTATGGACGGCTAGTGTAGATAGCCCTCGTGAAGCTTTGCGCGAAATTCAAAACAAACAATGCTCAAACACATCTTTAAATGACTTTTGACTCAAACGAAAAAAAAATACAACGTAATTTTTTTTGTCGTTTATGGTTATAGAATTTATTTCACGGATTCAGATGGTAATTAATTTAAAACTATCGGATTCAATTGTTTCGAGTAAATGATCTATACTCTAAAATTCTTCGGTGTTTATTGCTCTCTAGTGATTCGAAACGTTTTTCAATGTATTTTCTAAAACCAATATTTTAAAAACGTTCTTTTAGTTTATATTACTTGTTTTTATCCCTTATTCTTGAAGAGAAATTGAAGAAAGGAAAACACTTGATTTGCATTACTTAGCTCTTTTGATATGCTTCACTACGGTTGCTTACCACATAAATGTTCCTGTAATTAGATGTATGCATTGAATAAATCCTCAGGGAATTGGTTTGGTTTGTTTTCAATTTCGCTCAAAGCTACACGAGGGCTTTCTGCTCTAGCCGTCAGTAATTTAGCAGCGTAAGACTAGAGGGAAGGCAGCTAGTCATCACCACCCACCGTCAGCTCTTGGACTACTCTTTTTTTTTCCAACGAATAGTGGGATTGACCGTTACGTTATAACGCCCCACCACTGAAAGGGCAAGCATGTTTGGTGCGACGGGTATTCGAACTCCCGACTCTCAGATTATGAGTCGAACGCCTTAACCCACCTGGCCATGCCAGGCCTGCTTGCAAACAAGTTTCTGATATGAGTTTTAAGAAAAGCTTTAATAATTACTTTGACGTCACTACTGTAGAAATTTAAATGGTAGACATGGAAGGATCGTGGTATTTGTGAACAACTTTCGTGGAGTTAACACACGAATCTTCAACGTATCAAGGATGTGTTAAAACTGAACGTCTACTTTTACCGTTATTGATTGAAAGAAATGGAAGCCCTTTAAAAGAAAGTGTGAGCCTTGAACGAACTGTCGTGTTCTCAGATATGGGATGAACCTGGAAAAACTGAAGTCGGGAAAAAAAAAGTAAATCATCCGCATGTACAAGTAAAACAGATGTCATATGTCAACATGATAAAAAGTTTAAAGAGAAATACCACAAACAGCAGTTAATCGGTATTATTTGTTATTAATCTTCCTTTATAAAGGGGACATGTACTAATAACATACGAATAAGATACAATGTTACTTCAAAAAACTACTAATGATGAACAAAAAAACACACATAAGCAACACCCCCCATAAAAATAAAACTCTTCAGCAGGATTAAAGTTTGTTGTTAAAAATCCTATTATCCTTGCATAGAATAACTATGAAACCGAGGCCTTATCTTGACTTGGTAAATCAACATTGTTTCGATTAATTAAATGTTTAAGTTTTTAAAGCACTAAAGGCATAATAAGTTTTAGATTCATTGCCAAATATTAGTAATTTTCTACAGTAGAATGACAAAAATGCAAGCTTTAATATTAATTGCACAATTAAAAGTTGACAACCTAAACATGAGTGCAGAAATAAGCCATCCACTCGACAGATTAAATGGTGCATGTCCACATTCGATGTAAATCTAGATTAATGGACCATAAACAACCAAACCTTGACACAGCTAGACAGGATGCTTCTTACACACAAAACTCCAACCCGTACTTTTATTGCCGTGAATGTCGTAAATGTATGGTTGCTCGCAAACCTGGCATCGTTTAACAGGGAGGAAAAGACTCGTGTAATTTCGTCTTCACTAAACAGTCTTGCTTTGTTTAGCACGCGAATTGTTATTCACACACCAATAGGCTATTTTTTAGGCACGTCGTCATTAACGGCAGAGCAACAATTAACTTATCACATAGGGGGATTTTTATGGGAAACCCGGATAAAACACAAAATGAATTGTGAAGAAATTACACAGTTTTCATTAGCATTCAATTACCGGCTAAATATCATTTGAATATTATTACTTATTTAGTAACTTGGAATATTAACAAGAATTTTTCACATTTCACTAGTGTCAGTCATAAATTACGATGCACGTGCTTTACCGCGTTTAATTTTTTGGAATGAACTAGTGTCGACTTTTCAAAACAGACTCGTGAAGTGGATAAATTACGCTACTATTGATTTTACACGTAGAGTTTGCACAGATGATAAACAGAGTTCCACAAAGCACATAAAGAACACGATGATAAGACTGAATTTACAACCAGACTTTATTGAAAGTATAGGTAGCGCTAGGGGAATATGTTATATAGCACCAAATGTCAAAAGCTTCGTTCTTCGCGATCTCTTAGCAACAGTCTCTTAGTGAATAAAGTCTGATTTTTATTACAGTAGATAACTTTTAACTCGAGGAACAGTTTTAAAGAATAATAATTTAATATGTTAAAATCGTATTTACTCGGGCGGTTCGTAATGTGGCTAATAAATACATGATCAAACAAATTAATAAGACAGAATTGTATCATGTTTGAATGGTAAAAAAAAAAAGTTTCCTTCTCTCACGAAATTATACAATGACTGAACTGTTCGAAAAATATCAAATAAGTAGGCAGTGTTTCACGATGAATCAACAATAAAAAGTATATTTGGCTTATGTAGCACTGTATTGTTTGCTTTAAAGTTAAGCACAAAAATGCACAATTGGCTATCTGTGTTTTACCAACCACAGGTATCGAAACCAGGTTTCTAGCATTGTTAGTTCGTGAACGTACCACTGTGTAACTGGGGGGGATAGTACAGTAAATTATAATATTATATTAGATTTTAGGGCATTCCCCCAGACTCCCCAGACTCGGCATGGCCAGGTGGTTAAGGCACTTGACTCGTAATCGAGGGTCACGGGTTTGAATCCCCGTCACACCAAACATGCTCGCCTTTTCAGCAGTGTGGGCGTTATAATATGACGGTCAATCCAATTATTCGTTGGTAAAAGAGTAGCCCAAGGGTTGGCGGTGGGTGGTGATGACTATCTGTCTTCCTTCTAGTCTTACACTGCAAAATTAGGGATGACTAGCGCAAATAGCCTTTGTGTAGCTTTGCGCGAAATTCAGAAACAAACAAACCAGATTCTCCGTAGACTGCACTGTCTTTCGCATCACGGGAACTGTTTTCAACAACTTTTTAAATTTTTCTTTTCTCATTGTAAAATCTGCATGTCTAGTCAAGCATTCCAATTTTGCATCTCTTTCCTACATCACTGGTACAGAGAAATAATTACATTGTAACTGAGTTGGAAAGAATGGCTTGTACAATGATGTAACGACTCTACGAATGACAAAGGAAAATGCGATTATGCTCATATAGGAAAGAAACATTCACAAACTAACCTAATGAAATTACAATGATTTTACAAGAGAAATCACACAGAGAGGAAATCACAATATAAATGAATCGTCAAACTCCGTTCGTGCAGTAACGCAATGACGTTAGAAACGAACTTTACAAAAAAAGTTCTTACAAATATTATGAATGAGTTGACAAGTTTGAAAGGTTCCCGTGGAAAAATGTAATATTAATTTCAATTGCTTAATAACAATATTCATATTAATTTTAATTCGTTAACAACAATATTAATATTAATTTTATTTGGATAATAACAATATTAGAACTTTACATACTCATATGCCACTATTCTTCATGACTCATTATGGAAAGTATTGTAGACAATCAGTTATGCGTTTTCTTAGTGTTAAATGTAAGTTTCTTTTTTCTTAAATGCAAGTGGTGAATAGCAAACGTTTTCTGTTTGTTGTCTTAGATATTTTATCTAAAATGTTCTATGTGGTTTTACTCATTTCTGAAGTGAGATTATTTCATATTTGAAACAACTAAGTTCAGAACTGAGACAAGGTTAAAATCTCTAAGCACGCAATTGGATGATTGGATAGAAATTATATTTTTTGTTCTGTTTTATTAGTAAAACATTAAGAACGAAATCAGTAGGATAAGTTTACCGTAATAAACTGGAAAGAAAACTTTTCTTATGTAAAATACATAATAACACCAATAGCAACATTCTTTTCTGGTGACGAAATTATATTGAACCTGTTTGAGCCTATGTATATATATACTTTTACGGGTGTATCTTGTACGGTTGAACGCCCTACTCTGCAAGAACACTGTACTGCTAGTTTTTCCATGCAGCTAACGTGAGTAAGTGTTGAGGGAGATTCTTTCCCGTTAGGGTTCCATTTAACGACACAGAAACTGTCAAAATGGTTCCTTCTCCTTCATCTCTCCTCTTATCTGAACCCGTCTTCTTGCGAGAATGGTCCATCTATTTGGAGACGAGGCTGTCACGCTGGCTTTCTACAACTCGGGTCAGACGAGTTTTTCTGACTTTACGATCTCTGTTTACGATCTGTCCATTGCCCGGTCCTCTTTCTACGCTGCTTCAACTAATTTTTTTTTTTTTTCTCTGTGTTGTGCGTTAAATCAGGTGTTTGCTCTGTTGTCGGTAAAATAAGTAAAATACTGGAAATACATCATACTGTCTTTGACAGAAAGACTTCTCGAAATAGTAGGGCATCAAACTGTATGTTCAAAGCTGTTTCAAAAAACATCCTTCCCTCTCCAGTGCTTCATCGGTAAGTCTTGAGATTTGGAACGATAAAACTCGAGTTTTGATACCCGTGGTAGACACAACATGCGATAGCCCATTGTGTAGCTTTGTGCTTAACATTAGACAAACCGAAAATCAAACATAAAACAAAAATAATGTTCTGTGATTTGACAGCATTACCTTTATCTTGTTTTCGATCTCATTTCATAAGCGGTGAAGAAAAAATATCAATTACCCTAGCATAGCCAGGTAGTTAGAGCACTCGAGTAATAATCTGAGGATCGCTGGTTCGAATCCTCGTAATATCAAAACAGGTTTGCCCTTTCAGTCGTGGAGGAGTTATAAAGTGACGGTCATTCCTACTATTCGTTTGTAAAAGAGTAGCTGAAGAATTGGCCGTGAGTGGCGATGACCTTCCATCTAGTCTCACACTGCTAAATTAGGAACGTTTAGCGTAGATAGCCCTCGTATAGCTTTGCCCGAAATTTACCTAGGTATAGTTATGTCAGCGTGTTTTATCGTATCCGAAATACACATTGTTTCACTAGGTTGAATAAAACGCTCTGTTATATAATAGAAATGTCCAAGTAGTAAAACATGGCATTGCTATGCTTTGAGGAAAAATGATTGGTTAATAAATTTTAAAAACAGTTAAAATATTTATCATAAGCGATTAGTATTTCATGTGTTTGTATATTGGCTAAAATGATTGGTGAAATATTACATTAAAACTACTACTTCTTCAAAACGTCATAATTTTATACTTCATGGTCGACAGCCAGTTAAGAAAGAAATATTGTCGTACGTTAAAGCTAGGCCTGGGCCTGGCATGGCCTAGCGCGTTAAAGCGTGCGCTTCGTAATCTGAGGGCCGCGAGTTCGCGCCCGAGTCGCGCTAAACATGCTCGCCCTCCCAGCTGTGGGGGCGTTATAATGTCACGGTCAATCCCACTATTCGTTGGTAAAAGAGTAGCCCAAGAGTTGGCGGTGGGTGGTGATGACTAGCTGCCTTCCCTCTAGTCTTACACTGCTAAATTAGAGACGGCTAGCACAGATAGCCCTCGAGTAGCTTTGTGCGAAATTCAAAACAAACAAACAAAAGCTAGGCCTGAACACTTTATATTTCGTTTAAAAAGTTTATTTGCTATTTTATTATAACATTCAAAGTTAGAGGTCAGAGCTCGTTTGGCCTTGTGTTTAGCGTGTAGGACTGCGAATAAAAGTGAAAAGTTCGAGGAAAGTCTTCAATGAGTACATTCCACACTTCTGGCTATGGTTAAGTTATAAAAATGGCACTCAATCCCATTATTGGTTTCGAAGATCAAACACAACTCGTGTGGCAGTGGGAAATGCTGCTTGGCTTCTCTTGTTCTTATCAAAAGCTAAAAATTGGGAGTGGCTAATGATCGAATCGTAGTAGTCTCTAACGTTTAATATACGCGCTCTTGAGGTTGTATTTGGGTTTAAAATGTTCGGTGTGGATGTGACTAGAGTTAATCGGATCTGGTTGACCAGCAAATGTTCACCTAGGCTAAATATTTAAAGACTTTCCCATAAACGTTTAATTTTACGTATGTATCGTCTGTGTAAAAACGGGCAATTTCAAGCGAAACTTATCGTTTTTAATAATATTTTCAGGAGAAAATGGTACCTACTGCAAATTATGCTACGTGATAAATTTTACGAAATTACTTTATTACAAATCATACACAGTAATGTAGTATTCTCTTTCGTCTTCTGGTGGGTCAGCGATAAATTTGCGAAGTAAAATCAGGACCTCGGGGCCCGGCATGGTCAAGCGTGTTAAGGCGTGCGACTCGTAATCTGAGGGTCGCGGGTTTGCATCCCGGTCGCGCCAAACATGCTCGCCCTCCCAGCCGTGGGGGCGTTATAATGTGACGGTCAATCCCACTATTCGTTGGTAAAAGAGTAGCCCAAGAGTTGGCGGTGGGTGGTGATGACTAGCTGTCTTCCCTCTAGTCTTACACTGCTAAATTAGGGACGGCTAGCACAGATAGCCCTCGAGTAGCTTTGTGCGAAATTCCAAACAAACAAACAAACAATCAGGACCTCGATTCACCGCAATGAACACAGCAGACAGCCCAATGAGATATTGCTCTAAAAAAAACAACAAACAACTAAGTTCTCTCGTTTTAACGGTACATCGTTTTTAATATTATATAAGACAGTTAACTTCAGTTAATTTTTTCTCGGTGTGATCCAGACCTTAAGCCATTAGCTAATAGTTTTGGTTTTGTTTTATTATGTTAGAGTAAGTGTATGAAGAATAAATTTTATTGATACAGTAAGGTTTGGTTTTAATTTCGTGCATAGTTACACTAGCCGTCCCGAATTTAGCAGCATAAGACTAGAGGAAAGGCAGCTAGTCATCACCACCCACCGCCAACTCTTGGACTACTCTTTTTACCAAAGAATAGTGGGATTGCCGTCACATTATAAAGCCCCAACGCTGAAAGAACGAGCATGTTTGGTGTGAAGGGGATTCGAACCCACAACCCTCGAATTACGAATCGAGTGCCTTAAACACCTGGCTATGCTGGGCCTAATGCAGTAAGGGCGTACCTTTGTCGGTTTTAGTGGTTTACTCTATGGGTTGTGGGTTACATTTGTTTTCTTGATCAATTATATTTCAGTCGCTTTAAAAATTACTATATATATTTTGATATATCTATATATACGTACACCATCCGTTAGTTCTGCAAATTAGAATCCACGTACCAACTTGTAACTGAATCACTTTAATATCTTTTATTTGCGCATAGCCTTCCCTAAGTTTGGTAAACAGCACCAACTGCAAACGAATAGTAGAATTTTATGCGGGTTCGAATCCTCACACCAAACATGCTCGCCCTTACAGCCGTGTGGGTGTTATAATTTGACAGCATTATAATTTAGTAGTTACACACTACTCATTGATAAAAGAGTAGCCCAAGAGTTGGCGGTAGGTGGGGATGACTAGCTGCCTTCCCTCTGGTCTTACACTGCTAAATTAGGGGTGGCTATCGTTGGTAGTCCTCATGTACCTTTGCAAGAAATTCAAAGAATAAATAAGTAGAATTTGATTGTCACTCTGATAACATAGATAGGAAACGAATGCTTGTTGTATCATTCCTTGGATTCGTTGTCTAGTACACAATAATTTAGCAACACCCAGACTTGTTCGCTGTAGAAAATTGTAATTGATATACCTATCGTTTATTGAAAGCACATATCTGTCAGATGATGTTTTTGCAAAACTGTTTATTTTTCATACGTGTTTAGATATTTATTGGTAATGTTACACTTGCGCTTATCACATATTCTGATTATAAAATTTAATGAATTCAATTTTTTACGTCCTATGTACTTATATAATTACATATTTATGCTCGAATTTGGTTCTTACCTACAGAAGCATGTTTTATCAAGTATACCTCAATTTAATCACTATTTTGATTATCAGGGAGAAATGAGGTTATTGGTGGGCATTATAATTTATGTGTGTGCGCGCGCTAATCACGCACAACAACACGAGACTTGATGGTACGTGAGCTGCATCGTAAGTATAAGCTTTCACAGCCTCGATTTCTAATTTATGAGTTCAAAAATAGCTATAATAAAAAGATTTTTACTCATTTTTTTTTTTTTCCCCTTAATAGTGTACTTAGAAAGCCTATGCAAAACGCGAGTTTCCACTTCAACTCAAACAAAATCCTTTTCACAAAGAAAGACGAAGACTTAGAACAAACACAGTGGTATTGACAATAATTATATTGTTTTAGTACAATAAAACTTAACCTGCATTTATTTTTAGTTTTCCTCGTTGGGTTCTTTAAAATTATTCTCACCTATGCTCTTGAGTTAGAAAGCCTGATAAGTTATGTATTTTTTTCCACTTTTCTTCAGATAATATTGCTTTTCCCGCCGTTACACAGACTATTTGCTTCTTTCTACCTCCATTAAAGACAAAAACTTGCAATTTTCATTTTTCCATCAGTGTTTGTTTCATCTTATCGTTTTTGAACGAGTTTGTTTGTTTTTAGATTTCGCAAAAAGCTACGCGAGGGCTATCTGCGCTAGCCGTTCCTAATTTAGCAGTGTAAGACTAGAGGGAAGGCAGCTAATCATTATCACCCACTGCCAACTCTTAGGCTACTCTTTTACCAACGAATAGTGAAATCGACCGTCACATTATAACGCCCCCACGGCTGAAATGACGAGCATGTTTGATGCGACCATCAAATTACGAGTCGAACGCCTTAACGCCATGCCGTTTGTGTTTTTTTTTTAACGAGAGTCAATTTGCCAGATATTTATTTTAACATGTTTGCGCCACGAGTATTAAACCAACAATAACATCTATTACATTCCAAGTCACAAAACTTGAAAATTCCGTTAGCTTTACAAGCTAAATGAAATTTCACAAAGTCGAGGAAATGAAAATTGGTTGTTTAATTCATTCAGTAACGTTGACAGACTTGCCAGTTGAATATATACTCTTCAAATAAAGAAACGCAAAAGGCAAAATATGAGACAAATTGTTAACAAGTTTATTCCGGGTAGTTCTGTATGACATGTGTGAAACTTTGCACATTCACTGCTTAAGATCCAAAGTCTACAAAGGCGAAGTCCACGCTCACTAGGTGAAGTTTAACGTCACTCAACGTCAATAACGAGTATTCCCCCCCGTGAGCATCAATAACTGCTTAGCATCTCCTGCCCATGAAAGCGATGAGATGACGAATCACATCCTGTGGAATGGCTGTCCACTCAGCCTGCAAAGCTGCTGCAAGCTGAGGTAGAGTCTGTGGTTGAGGTTGTCGCCGTCGGTCCAACTCGTCTCAAAGATGTTCGATGGGGTTTAAATCTGGTGATCTGGAGGGCCAGGGAAGAACGTTGATGTTGTGGTGTCTCAAGAAGACAGTGGTGAGTCGGGCTGTGTGAGGACGGGCGTTGTCATGTTGAAAAACGTCGTTGACGTTCACCATGATAGGTTGCACATGGGGCCTAAGAATATCGTCGACGTATCGTTGAGCCGTAAGATTCCCTCGAATGTGCAAAAGGTCTGTTCTGGCATTGTAGTCGATGGCAGCCCACATCATGACGCTGCCACCACCAAATCTGTCAACATCCTACACACAGTTTGCTGCAAAACGTTCACCTCGGCGACGGTAAACACGGGTCTTTCCATCCTACCTACGAAGCATAAAACGTGATTCATCGCTGAACCAAACATGCCTCCATCGTCGATGAGGCTATACCCGATGTGCCCGAGTCCACTGCAGCCGTGCTTGACGATGTTGCTGGGGGAGGATGACGCCTCTGACTGGACGTCGAGGTCGGATTCCTGCATCTCGTAGACGGTTGCGTACGGTCTGATCGGAAATCCTACGTAGCCCTGGTATGGTTGAGGCAGTAGACGTCGCAGTGGTGGTCCTATCCCGAAGGTGACGTAACCGGATGTTGCGATCTTGTGCGAGCGTGGTCACACGAGGTCTGCCAGATCGTGGACGGTCACGAGTTGATCCATGTTGTTGGTGACGATTCCATAGTCTTGTGATGGTGCTTGGGTGGACATTCACAGCTCTGGCAACATCTGATCGAGATTCGCCTGCTTACAAGCGACCAATGGCGTTGTTGCGTTGTGCTTCAGTCAGTCTTGGCGTAACTGTATTGCGTGTCGGTGGCTTAACACTGAGCTATGGAAACCGAGAACCCGTCACTTTTATAGTGATTTTGCACATGTTGCACTTGCAGAACATGCAGATCTCTCAAACAAATTTATTGAACACGTATGCCTTTTATCAAAAAATCCGATGTTTTCCTCCGTTTTCAAAGTACACAACTTTTATTGTCATTTTAGTCTGACAATCAGTGCCTTAACACGTGTAACATCACATACTCTGAGCTTGTAACGTTATTACATATATTTCTCTTTAAAATAACAAAAATATCCTTTTTGCGTTTCTTGTTTTGAAGAGTATATGTTATTATATGCATTATTTTTCATGTCAAAGAACCGAATAAAATTATTATAATAGCAAGGCACAAGAATTAGTCGGATAGTTTATTCTTTAACTTGAAGTTGACGATCTAATATATTCATCATTTTTAGGACATCCAAGTACCAACTGATTATTTTAATTAATTCGAAGGTAAAGCAATAGGATGGTTGTTTATCTTGACTTCTCTGAGTTGAGCATTCATCACATTAACCAGTTCTTAGAAGAATGATTTTTAACCAACTCATCATTTTCACTAATTCAAATCTCATACAATTGGTTGGCTGGTTCATTTATTCTGCATCTTTCAATCGACGACATGTTATATCCATCAAAACACACTGACATGGGCAAGAAGTTAACCACCTAAATGCTAACTGGCCAGCTTTGTGTTCTTTATAATTGAGAGTTGATGAGCTGGTCATGTACTCTCCTGAGCAACTGAAACTTTTATAATGAGAATGTTTAATGAAACGACAGTGAATGTTAACATTTTTGTTGAGCTTCCTTTTCAGATATAAAACGTGTTGTTGTCAATCAATTTGCTAATATAAACAGTGCTTTAAGCACTTTTGTACATGTTCTATTTCAGTTGGCTTGAAGAAAACTGCCATTGACGAAAGGCCTCGTCGGCACTAGTAATAGCAGATTTAGTTACGTATTATTTTACACTCTTCTTTATTTTCACTCGCCAGGTGTTATTAACATTTTTTTTCTAACAGAACGTTATTGTTTTGGTTTATTTCATTGTGACAGTGTTTTTTTTTAAGACTTTGTTTATAAAATAATTGCCCAAACGTTTCGTATTTATTTCTAATACTGTTCAGAAAACAACGACAATACAAACTACTATTATTATGGGTAATGTAAGAGAACACCACAAGGGTCTCTACTATACATAAGCCAGCTTTAAAAATCCCTGAAGAGATCCATTGATTTATTCTTTTGTCTAAACGTTCACCATACAAACAAATAGAACGTGGTTTTGGTTTTAAAATTCGGGATTTATATTTATATAAACATTTTCATTCTTTTACACTACGCTAAAAATAGAATAGCATTACCTAAACCACAGGAAAAGAAGTTCTATTTCCTTCCGGTTTCTAAAACATAATTGACATTATTTTAATTACATATATATATATACACACATATATTAAACGAACAGCATTGTAATTAGCAGAGTTTCGGGAGATAACACAAAAAAAAGGCAGAAGGAAGAAATAGTGTAATCCATTAAGTAAGTGTTTATAATCAAGAAAATATAACCGTTCATACAGAATACTACTTCTACAAAGTTGCATGCGTATAATATAGTTTTAAAGGATTTTAAGCTCAAAGAAGCTTCGTTATCTGCACTTAGGATATAGTATTCAGGAGAGAACTTATTTCGCTTCGTAAAACGATTTTTTTTAAACGACAGAATATATTTCATTTTCCTCAAGTCAGCAGTAGTCCACCAGTTGCTCCTAAGTTTACAAGAGCTACGCTACAAAATAGCCAGAAAATCAGTTACGAGTTGAATAACATTTAGAAAGAAAATATGAAAGTAATTCTTGGGAGGTAAACTTGTCAACCAAATTGGAAAATATGTTAAAACAGCAGAAACACATTGCGTCGTAGTGTTATGAACCTAAGAATATTATTAATATTACGGTCCTGCTTTATTAACAGTAGAGTTCATATAATTTTATGGAATATTATTTAAATACCCTTGTTTAGTTCTTTAGTTTCATTCCCTTGACGTTGCGTTCTTTAGTTTCATTCTCTTGACATTGCGCGCAATTTAAGATTTCGTTCTTCTCGTTTTGTAGAAACGCTAACTTCTTTCACGTAATACATAATACATTGTGAAGTAAAATAAATCGTAAAATTGAAGAGAATGTGTTGGTTCTGTGTAAAGACTGCTTACAACAATCTGGTTTGCACTCATAATATGAAAAAAACACAATTTTGAATTATGCTAAAATGTATGTTTACTTAACACTATGGAAACGCTGAAAGATTTTTTGTGTTTTTACGTTGCACTGTTTAATAGGTTTGATGCACTTAACTCTAATCATATGCGGGGTCTTTCACCGAGAATTATGAGAGAACTTTAAAATAAAATAAAAACTTTCACGTCCTTATGTGGTATTTTGGAATTTTCTGGTAAAAGAGAGATTTACATGTTAGGAAAAAAATACCAAGAGTGACTTGTATTGGAGTGTCTCTTGTCACTAACCTATTTCGAAGCTTGTTTGAAATGTTGTTCCTGGATACATATACGTATTGATTGCTTCACAGTATTTTACACCCTCCACATTCTATTACATCATTAGTCTTTTTTTATTTTTATTAACCAGTCATAATACCGCTTGAACTATTACGTCTGATTGTCATTACACATCTGGACAGCATGTTCCTGAGACACATCATTAAATTACTGATATATCATCTTTTGTCGAGAGTACCAGAAACGCAAGAGTAAACGCTAGATATCCTGAGAAATGTGACTTTATACCACCACAAATCGACGTTATATCAGAAACTATGGTGATATTAAATAGACTGAGGTTTACGACACTGAAATGGAAAAAAATATATAACATTTTAAAATAATTATTTTGACGTGTTATCATTAATGATCAGTTATTGTAATATAGAATTCATTTCAAATACTAACTCAAAATGATTTCTTGTGTGAACTTTCAAGCGAGATAACTAAAAGTAAAGTGTACACCTTGTAGAACTCATGTGTCTCTTCATGGTTATTCAACTTTTAAAGTCAAGCCATTAATTCTACACTCATACGTGATCTTAATCACAACAGAGATGTAGTGAAAAAGAAGGAAACACTAAAACAAAGGAAAGGATGGTATGAAAAAACAACAACACTTCAAGACAGAATTAAACCAAGTACAGAACATATTCTTCACATATTACAAGTGTTGAACATACATGCGATTTTTACCAGTAGGTGGAAACGTTCATAATTTTTAACAGTTCTTTCAGTGAAATAAAGAATGAACACGAAAAAGTAAATTTTATAAGTATATGATTCTAATATTTAAAGATATATAAAGTTACACTAGCTACACCTGTAATTTGTTGTTAACTTTTTAAACATATAGTTACACTTAGCCGCATCTATATATTATAGTTGCTTTTATGTAGTTACAACTTAAAGCAGCTATAATATAGAGATGAATCTACAACCAGTTTCATTCCTAGATTATTGTTGTTTTCAGATATATAATTAAAGCTAGCTACATTTTCAAATTATCTTCAGATAATTACAGCTAGCTGTATTTCTAAAATATTGTTATCTTCAGATAATTACAGCTAGCTGTATTTCTAGATTATTGTTATCCTCAGATAATTACAGCTAGCTGCATCTCTAAGTTATTGTTATTTTAAGATAATTTCAGATAGTTGTATCTCTATATTATTATTATTATTTTCAAATAGTTGCAGCTAGCTATATCTATAGATTATTATTTTGGTCAGGTTATTACAGCTAGATGCATTTGTAAATTATTATGTTTTTTCAAATAATTCCAACAAGCTGTATCTCTAGATTATTATCTTCAGATAATTACAGGTAGCTGCACCTCTAGATTATTGTTATTTTCAAATAGTTTCAGCTAGCTGGATGTATAGATTATTACATCTAGGTGCATTTGTAAATTATTGTGTTTTTTTTTCAGATAATTCCTACTAGCTGTATCTGTAGATCATTGTTTTTTTAGATAATTACAAATACCTGCATTTCGAAATTATTGTTGTTTTTCAAATAATTACAGCTAGCTTCATTTGTATGTTAACTGTTGTTTTAAGAAAACTGTTGTCGAAAATGTTTTTAAAACTTGTTTCATATATGTATGTTCATTTATATACTTACATTTATTACTTACCAGATGTTATGTTTATAATTGTGATCGAACTGCTTTCTGCTCAAAAGACACTTTCTATGTAAATCACTGTAGGGAATTATTTTCTTGTAGGCTTAGTAGTTGAAATCTGCATATTCATTGTCATAGCTTGAAGCTTTATTGTACGGATACTTCTGTAGGAGCAAAGCTGTATTACACGTAAGATTTAGCAAGTTTAGTTTTTAGTATCATGGTTATGTATTTCCAATATTGAATCGTATCTTTTAAAACTGATATCAATATTTTTTTATAAGAGTTCCAAACATTTTCATTCGAGAAGCGAGAGGTAATATTACTTCAACCAAGAGTTAAAAGGGAAGAAACAAATTCAGTCCAGTTAAAATTGTTAGGGTAGATGATTTTATTGAACTTAAGAAAAAGAAGAAACTTAAAAAAAAACAAATAGGGGGAGCTAGTGAGAACACAGTTTGTAAAATGAGAAAGAAGAATGGAGTTAGAAATGGTTAAGGGAAAAATTATAAAATAAAACGAGAACTGATAATATTCGTCTTATGAAGAAAAAGTCGTTTTAATACTTTAATATTCCTTGTATTCTTTCTCTTTAGTTGTATATAGTCGCTGTTTTATTTATTTTCTAAACCCTAAGATTCGTTAGCTTATTCTGTGCTTTTACAATTTTTAGCTAAAATAATGAAAGAAGGATTTACTCATCTTTTAAATCATGGATTTGTTACAAATTTAACACAAGCTTGTGGCAAAAGCATGTAACATTTCCCAGCAAAAAAATAAATAAATTCTGAAGGTCTGTAAAGAATCATTAAGTTAATGTAATGCCAAAACAAAATCCAAAATATGTTGCTCAGTTAATCCGGTGAGCGAAAATATAGAGATGTATCAAAATCCACTAGTCGAAGAAAATTTAACGCAATAAAAAAAAACGTTCCAAATTTCTGTAAACGGCAATTACGATTTTAAAACATTATTTGTGGGCCCGGCATGGCCAGGTGGGTTAAGGCGTGCGACTCGTAATCTGAGGGTAAGGGTTCGCATCCCTGTCGCACCAAACATGTACGCCTTTTCAGCCGTGATGGTCAATCCCACTATTCGTTGGTAAAAGAGTAGCCCAAAATTGGCGGTGGGTGGTGATGACTAGCTGCCTTCCCTCTAGCCTTACATTGCTAAATTACGGACGGCTAGTGCAGGTAGCCCTCGAGTAGCTTTGCGCGAAATTAAAAAAACAAACAAACAATTATTTGCGATTACAAGTTTGTATATCATTAATTCAAGATGAAGTAAATTTGTGTAATTCTATTTCTTCTTAGTTGTTTTGACACAGGAACAAAAAATCGCAAACTCCCTTTTGAGATTACTATGAGCAACAATCATGTACAAGTTTTCTTAATCATAGTTAATTACTAAATAGTGGATAACGAAAAATAATAATTTATTATATTTCTAACATTGTCTCTTGGTGTTTCGAACAAATGTAGAGCTTGTTAAGTTAGTTCTTTAGTGTCATTTGGAGGCTCGAAAAATGTTACTAGACGTAATCATGAATGTATTTTTATAATTGTTCTGTTTCTCTAAGTACAAACTTCAGTCTGAAATCAGTTGTTTTGTTGTATTATCCATTTATTGGCATGGTTCAATTAACCATTAGTTACTAACTGCTCATTGTGTCTCTTGTTGATCAGTAAAAGACAAACTTCTCTCTTGTGGACAAATGAAATGCTTACATTAGTAAAACTTAGATGTATAAAATATTGTAACTGAATAATATTGAATAAACGAAGCCTTGGCTTCAAAAGAAGGAAAAACATCCACTTTTCCTTCTGTAATTAAACTCATCTCAATTACTCTATTTAGTGAAGTATTTCACGCCTTTGTTTTTTACTTGATTCACTATTAACGTTTCACATTCTATAACCACCCAAACCCACGACCTCGCAGATCTCGGAACTCACTGTATTTTTACTCCTGTAATGTATGGTAAAGACAGGTTGAACAAGTTGGCACGTTAAATGTTTGTTTGTTTTTGAATTTCGCGCAAAACTACACGAGGGATATCTGCGCTAGCCGTCCCTAATTTAGCAGTGTAAGACTAAGGGGAAGGCAGCTAGTCATCACCACCCACTACCAACTCTTCGGCTACTCGTTTACCAATTAATAGTGGAATTGACCGTAATATTACATCGTCTCCAAGACTGAAAGAGCCAGCATGTTTGGTGTGATGGGGATTCGAACTCGCGACTCTTAGATTACGAGTCGAATGCCTTAACCACTTGGCGATGCCAGGCCTAGTTTTGAGTTAAAAAGAAGAGAACCAGTAAACAGCACCAGCTCCCAACCGTTGGGCTACGTTTGTATTGAATAGTGGAATTTACCCTCACAGGATACCAACGGCTCGAAAATACGTTAAATATCCTAGAATGAGAAGACATGCAGATAATTTACAAATGTATATTTGAAAATATCGAATTGCGTTATTTAATCTTAGAATAAATTGAAAATACGAAATTATCAATTGACATTAAAATTGACAGCTTTCAAAACACAAATTAACTAAAATCATTTTATACCACGAAAGTATTTATAAAATTATGTTTATCAATGTGTGTGTGCTTTTCACTTAATTTGTGTTTTAAAAACCTGCAAACCTCAGTCACTCGTACGTAGCCCAATCTCTTCTATAACTTTATTAAGTTTTCAACTGTTTGGTAATAAGGTAATAATAGAAAGATAGCAAAGAAGAAATGAAGAATTCTAAAGTGCATATATATTTAAAAGAAGGTAAAGAGAGAAAGGTAAGGTGTTTAAAGAGAATAATTATGTTAACCTGTTCAAAATGGATGAATATATATGTTCAGGTGATCGAAGCTACAAGGGGAAGCTGAATGCAAGTATTTTGGTTTATTTGTGTGAAACGTTTGTTTATGATACTTAATTACCCTAATAATTTGTTACAGAAACGAATATCCATTTGCTTATTAATATATATTATTTTGTACCTATTTGTCATGTATGTTAAAGTAGTCATTGTTTCCTTGTTACTAGTTGAACGTTTCTTTTATTACTTTATCGTACATACATGTTACTAGTTGAACGTTTCTTTTATTACCTTATCGTACATACATGTGACTAGTTGAACGTTTTTTTTATTACCTTATCGTACATACATGTTACTAGTTGAACGTTTTTTTTATTACCTTATCGTACATACATGTGACTAGTTGAACGTTTTTTTATTACCTTATCGTACATACATGTGACTAGTTGAACGTTTTTTTTATTACCTTATCGTACATACATGTGACTAGTTGAACGTTTCTTTTATTACCTTATCGTACATACATGTTACTAGTTGAACGTTTCTTTCATTACCTTATCGTCTCGTACATGTTTAGAGTATACTCACCACTGAACTGCATTACTTATGCAAAAACAGAATTAGAAAAAATAACGTATTATTCTGTATTAGATAAATATCTCTTAATTGTCTGTCGCTGAATTTCATAGGAACTGAATCATTTTGAAGCAAAAATATATTTATAAAACTGATTACTGGTTTTAAAGGGATAAAGGTACCGAAAATACAGGCCTATCTTAAATTCAAACAATAAAAATATGAACCTATCTGAAAGCCAAACAATAAAAATACAGACTTATCTTACAATCAAACAATACAAAAATACAGGCCTATCTTAAAGTAAAACAATAAATATAAAGACTCATCTTAAAGTCAAACAATAAAAATACAGACTTATCTTAAAGTCAAACAATATAGATTCAGTTTCTTCTGCAGCAGTTTCTGCTTCTCATTTTGAGACATAGATATAAAAAATAAAGCAAGGAACAGATTTGAGTCAATGAACTTCATAGATCCTTACTAATTCTTAACGAAGCAGCAAAATCAAAGGACGACACGTAGTACAAAACTAATTACAAGGGCAGTAATTCATAGATATTTTACTCAGACGTTTATTATTACAGCCTGTCAATCATGCACCAAATAAGACTCATTCTTTGTGTAAAAGACCAGATATGAACATTAAGATATGCTATTCCCAAGCATAGAATTATAGCAACGAAGAAAAGAAAATCCTATAGTGTACCTCGGCGGTGGGTCCTTTTGTAAGTACAGGGAAGTGCGATAGCCAATTAAAACAATGTATCATAAATTACTTGGGTTGTCTTACTAAAGTTAAACTCCATTTTTGAAATATGGTTTAATTATTCTTAAAGAGGACCATTCTAATTTTTGTTTCTTTTAAAGGACGTCGATATTACAATTGTTAAAACGGAGCTTCTACCAAGAAAGGTCTTCAACTTGTTATTAAAACCAAATATTTCATTAGCAGCGATAGATCTAAGGAATAAGTTCAAGTTTAAACAACCAAAAATCTGTTTAATATCAAGCAGAGCATAAACTATATATTAACAGACGAGGTATTAGCAGCTCTGTTAAATTTTAGGCCGTCTACTAAATTTAGATTCGCCACCGTTTCGGAAACATCTTTTGAATAAATAATTTAATATATTTAATCTTTGCTTTATAAAAACATTTAAGGGAAACGCTGAATAAATATTTGATTTAAAGTTATAATTTATTGTAGGAGAAAGTAAGTTTGTTATGCACTAACGTAAATGTAACAAACATATGAGACGTAAGCACATGTATCGTATACACAACGAATTTTGACTTTAAATCGTGAATACGTGAACTCTAAACTTTCGCAACTAAATACATAGAACCAAACTTACTTTACGTCGATTGGTGGAGCAAACCGAAACCCCATAGTTCTTGTATTTTTATCATGAAGATGAATCACAGCGAGCCCTACAAAACTGAACTACAAGCAACACAACAAACACATCTTCTTTCTTCATGAATATGTGTTTGTTGTGTTGCTTGTAGTTTAGTTTTGTGGGGTTCAGTGTGATTCATCTTCATAAAGAAACGTTTGTTGTGTTGCTTGTAGTTTAGTTTTGTGGGGTTCAGTGTGATTCATCTTCATAAAGAAACGTTTGTTGTGTTGCTTGTAGTTTAGTTTTGTGGGGTTCAGTGTGATTCATCTTCATGAAGAAAGGTTTGTTGTGTTGCTTGTAGTTTAGTTTTTCTGGGATACATCATGACTCATAATGTATTTTATTTTTCCTACTTTGTTAGGTAGAACAGACTTCATATAAATAGGAACTTCCTCCTTATTTGATTAAGACATCCACCTTGCACCTTTTTCTGGCACAAAAATTAAATTTTTATATACATTATTTTAAAATAATGATAATTATTTTATCATTAGAATGTAAATTTTAATGAATTCCACATAAGATAATTCCACAGAAGTATAAATCACACATTGTACACTATCGTACATTAATTAATGAGAAAATTTCATAACCCAGCTCTCACTTGCAGAGTCGTAATAGAAGTACGTTATTACGCAGTGTAAACTAACACTTCATAAATGGTTATTCTTATGAATAGTTAATTAAATTGTATACTGATATAACCTGTCTATATATATTTTTTATCATTTCCAGAAATAACATTTTACATAAAATGTTACAGTATATAGTTTCCATACTTAGAATCACTACTCACAACATAGATGCTGGTGTTGAGTTTACACTTAATCAAAATATGTACGTCCTAACTTTAGATTTTTTTCCATGAAATTAAGATGAATAGATTTATAACTTTAGAAATAAATACGTTAACCCTAAAATAATTCATTCATAATTATTCTTACCTTTAACATGTAAAAATATTAAGTTTGCAAGTCAGATATCTTCAGTTGTCATAGAACACGTAAAACTGCAAAACAAAGAAAAGAGAAACGAACTCTTTAAAACTAAAATTAAAACTTTTAGTAGATTCTTTTTACCTTAATCTACTGGACAATACTTAACCACATCGAAACTGCAGGTTAAAATTATCTTGTTATGTTTCCATGGATAACAACATACTGGTAAGCCCATTAACATACAAAATATATTGCAATACTTTTATATTCGGTTTTCAACTACAGTCTTTGTTAAATGAAACGCCTCAATGTTTCAAACATTTTAGCTGGGTGAAGAATACACATATATATGTGTGGATAAAAACTGCTAGTTTTCTAAGGAGCTTAGAAAAGGATATATTAAGCTTTTGCCATTTCTGCTTGGAGCGAAATAGAAAAGATAAAATCTTACGGTTGTGACACGCGGAAAACCTTCCACATAATTTCTAACATAAAATTTTGATTTCTCATGTTCTATAACTCAACTATCAAAGCTCTGTGATGAAATATTAAGGTTCGATCGGAAAACTCTTTGAAAGAAGAAGTGGTTCCCTCTAGCATGCTGACATAAACGTTAAATTCCACAAATAGCAGGGCAAGCTCTACTCTTTCTGGAGACTGAAGCTCCCGCCATTACTGAAAAGCTCTACACATCCTTCACATTTATTTCTGAAACTTCCGAATGTATTACTTCATAACTCGAGGTTAAAGAACAATAAAACTTTTCCTCCCTAGTTAGGCTGTAATTACAAGCATGACAGATATATGGTGCTGGGTTTTGATGTGGAAGCTGGACATTGCGTATTCCTCGTAGGGAAGTAAGAATCGTATTAGCTTTTCGTACAATTATCAGTAGGAAATACAATAATACGTTATGATCGATCATGAAGAACTAAAGACTATCATGCTTTAAATGTAAAATTAATCATTTTTTGAGACAACTTACAGCTGGTTAATTACCTTTACATTTTTCATAGCATATGTTTATCCAATCAATCACACAGTGGAGTGGAACGTAATGAACATTGATGCCACGATTATGTAACACAATTTCAAGTGTTACAGTTTATAGAGTAAGTCACTAAGAACTATCTCTTGCAATAATACACAGTTTTTATTTTTCTGTTCCGAACATGCGCGCGCACTTTATTATCTAAATGCACACATGTGCACACATCAGTGATGTAAACAAAATATTGATTTAAATTTCATTGATTAAACATTATTACAGGTTGTCGAAGTTTTTTAAAAAGGTCTGATATTTGTTGTTTTTTTTAAATTTCGCACAAAGCTACACGACGGCTATTTGCGCTAGCCGTCCCTAATTTAGCAGTGTAAGACAAGAGAAAAGGCAGCTAGCATCACCAACCATCCGTCAATTATTGGACTACTCTTTTACCAACAAACAGTGGGATCGACCATCACATTATTATAGCCCCGACGGCTGAAATGACGAGCATGTTTGGTGCGACGGCGATTCGAACCCACGACCTTTAGATTACGAGTCGCACGCCTTAACTACTTGACCATACCGTGCTTCTAATGTTAGCTCATGGAAAATATTTAAAGTTTATTTATTGCTTATATTAAGTACAGAAAGGTTTAGTTCTAACTAAACTAAAGCATAAAACGTACACAAGTGACGTTGTCAATTAATCTCTTAATCGAATTAATCACTACTTAATAAAGGCGTAACTAAAGTTAGGCCTAAGACAAATGGACTGATAGATTTCTGTACTTGCGATTAAAAATATTATTATTATAACGAAATTTTATATTTAAAGAAGTACTGTTGCAGTAAAGACAATGATTTAGCTGCAAATATTTTAGAGATTTTTGCCAGTATAATATTTACTTTTTAAAAAGCAGTACTATTTATATATGATAAAACGTTAAGTATTAATCCTATTTTAGTAATATACGGCCACCTATCGAGATGGAATATACTGAGACATTTCGTTGTTTTAATTATTATTAGGATTGTAATCTACGTGAGAGCTGGCTAATTCAGTGCTATTTTTTCAGTCTCAACTTGTTCTATTTTACGAATAGTGACATGAAAGTAATTAACATAATTGTTGTTCGTACCAAAACGGTGTAAGATTTTATTCCAGTGTTTAATGAGAAACTCAACGCTAATCTTTCTGTGTCGAAATAAAAATGATTAAAACAAACAGTTTCTGGTTGGAAATGATGTTTAAGGGCGCACGTACATATTTATATGAAACATGAAACATATATAAAAAAGTTCAGTATGTCAACAAATATACTTACCGTTTATCTCTAGCCTTAATACATCTGTTAAGTAAATACGTCCAGTAAGAATGCATAAAAGTCAAAACGTAGCATGAAACATTAAATATTTAAACATCCTTAAATATTGTAATTTTTTGTTCTTCTTTAAGCACAAAACTACATAAAGGGTTATCCAAGATATTTCCATCATGGGAGTCGAACCCTAAACTTTATTGTTGCAACTCCGTAAAGTTACTGCTTACCTCAATCTACCGGTCGTGGGTTCGAAGCTTGTCACCGAAAATGCTCACTTTTTCGGTCGTAGGGGGCATTATAATCTGAGTTCAGTCCCACTTTTTCGTTAGTAAAGAGTAAGTGAAGAGTTGGCGGAGGGTGGTGTTGAATAGTTGCCTTCCCTCTTGTCTATTACTTCTAAATGAGGAACGGCTGGAGATGATAATCTTGGAACAGGTTTTTGCGAAATTCAACAATGTTTTTTTCAGTTAAAATTATACTTATAATCAAGAATTTATGGTTTCAGTTAGGCCCAGCATGGCCAGGTGATTAAGGCACTCGACTCCTACTCTGAAGGTCGCGGGTTCTAATCCCCGTCGCACCAAACATGCTCGCCCTATCAGCCGTGGAGGCGTTATATTGGATGGTTAATTCCACTATTCGTTGGTAAAAGAGTAGCCTAAGAGTTGGCGGTGGGTGATGATGACTAGCTGCCTTCCATGTAGTCTTACACTGCAAAATTAGGGACGGCTAGCGCAGATACCCCTTGTGCTGCTTTGCGCGAAATTCAAAACAAACCAAGACTTAGTTAATTATATTTGTTAGATTAATTTTAGTTGTTATTACAGTTAACTACATATCTTTCAGTTATTATTGTAGTTAACTGTGCGGTGATGACCTTAATAAATAAAAACAATAGGAGGTAAGATTTTTTTGAAGTAAATAATTATTCTGTCATTTGGACTATTTCCAGAGGTGTCCGTTAAATATACTTTCCGTTCACTAGCATGATTATTCTCTGTATTTCTAACGCATGGTATTCACATACATAGGGTTTGCCGCCAGTCTTCTTGTCTCCCAATACAGGCGGATGTGTGTTATATAACAAAATAATTTTCGCTATTTCCTTTCTTTCCTATTAAGTTACCGTTTAACACGTTGTTTTTATATTTCTATTAGTAACTTATGTGGTTTATGTTCATTTAAAGGCAGTTTCGTTTCAGTAACAGTTAACTGAAAAAAAAAAAAAACCAACAATGACACCGCAAGCAATCAAATTCCACCAATAGAATAAGAAATTAAAATGGCTGTATTAGACAATTAGGGTGTTTATGTTTTTCTTATAGCAAAGCCACATTGGGCTATCTGCTGAGCCCACCGAGGGGAATCAAACTCCTGATTTTAGCGTTGTAAATCCGAAGACTTACCTCTGTACCAGCGGAGGACAGGCAAATAGGTTAAAATTGTAAATAAATTGGTTCTCTGAACATTTTATAAGGAATTATGATATAAATCGCCGTACTCGTGATTTATTTAAAAGGACTGTTGGTCGTTTTAATACAAAATTTAAAATTCTGATAAGTGGAAATATCTTATCATCGACTAAACTGAATAAAAGAAGTAAATGAATCACTTTTCCATTGTACATTTTAAAACAACTTTATTTGTGTGCTCTAAAGTGAAGATTTGATAACATCGTAAAAAGCAAGAGAGAAACATTAAATTTGCTAATGTTTTGTCATGAAAATATTTATGCTCCTTAAATATAGCCTGAAATTTTCTTCAAATCAACGATGATACAATTTTTAACAATATACTAAAACGAAACCGTATGTTTACACTCATTAGTAAGAGCAGTGGACTTACAAATTACGTACCGAAGGTTGTATTTTTTGTATCTTTCTCCCATAAGAGCATAAATTAAAAAATATCCATTATTTTTTCCACTCAAAGAAAATTTATTGGGATGAAAATAAACGTAACATCACCCCTTAAGGTCTCCACTTCTGTTTCTTGAGATTGTTATGTATTCAAAACGGTACTTTTATAGAAAATGTTCCACGAATTTCGACCATCAAAATGCCAAAGTACGTTTTTTATGCTGTTACACTTTATTTGATAATTATACAGGCAAGGATTTCGCACCACTACTATGTAACTATTAATTCCAATTACTTCTCACCAACATAAAGCATCTTTCAGTGACTGTCTGCAGCTCGAGGTGGCCTGGTAATTTTGGACAGATATCGTTAATGTCGTCATTTTAGGCTAACGACCAGTATTGTCAGCTACGAAATGTAGCCTACAATTACGGCCCAGCCCACATGTATTGTCCACAGCCATACACTTATACTTGCATCTTTCGTCACCACCGCTATGTGGTTGATGTTAAAACCTTCTTGATGAAAACCTTTTGCGTTTAAATCACTGATAGGTTAATTAGCATGAGGTATTCTTTCTACTTGAATCCATGACATTGTAAATCATCGCCTTCTGTTAGATGTCTTGTATATCAATGGAGTCATAACGGTGTCAAGTCAGTCCTTAAGGATTGCTGGCTACATTTTTATTACCACTAATTACAGATAGGTGTTTTTATTTGATGGATCGAAAGATAGCTAACTGAAACAAAAAAAAAAAAAAAACAGGTCGAAAACTCAAATGTCTAATTTAAGAAATTCTATAATATCGACATCCTGGTAAAAATGCTCGACATTAAATTTTACCTTGAATTTCTCATGAAAGTGTACAATCTTAGGTCATCCAC
Organism: Tachypleus tridentatus; assembly: GCF_004210375.1. NCBI lineage: Eukaryota > Metazoa > Arthropoda > Merostomata > Xiphosura > Limulidae > Tachypleus > Tachypleus tridentatus. The sequence goes on along the minus strand of NC_134835.1, from coordinate 100,300,907 downwards.
ATTTATAAGGAGAGATTCAGTAAGTATTTTGTGCAGTAAGAAATTGAACAGTTAACACTTTCGTTCATCCCTTAATTGTGAAATCAATTTTAAGAGCCTGGATGGTATTTAGCACAATATTATTGAGCATTATTTATGGTAACAAACTGAACACTTGACTCTTTCGTATTACTTTTTAATTGTGGAGTAGATTTTAACCATGATGGTGATATTTTGTAAACAACTGAAATAAGAAAATCACCACCTCGTCTCTTTTCTTAAAGACAACTGACAACCAAAACATCTCGGATTCTTAAACTAAGATTCATAATGACGTGTTCTTTCAGTCCTATAGAATGATTATGATTTGTTAAATTTTCATTTTGTGTTGACATTTGTGTAAGATGAGAGAAATAGATATTTAATTAGTTTGGTTTGTTTTAAATTTCGCATAAAGCTGCACGAGGGCTATCTGCGCTAGCCGTCCCTGATTCCGCAGTGAAAGACTAGAGGAAAGGCAGCTAGTCATCACCACCCACCGCCAACTCTTAGGCTACTCTTTAACCAACGAATAGTGGGATTGATCGTTACATTATAACACCCCACAGCTAAAATGGCGAACATGTTTGGTGTGATGGGGACTTGAACCTGCAACACTCAGATTACGAGTCGAGTGCCTTAACCACCTTGCCATGCCGGACCTGAAGATATTTGAACGTTTCCGTGAAGCTTGCAAGAAAATAGCTTCTCTTCTTTTCCTCATAATGTTTTATTTTATATTACAAAGAGATCAATATTAATAAGACTGGTTAAAGTATACATGTAAAAACGGCTGATATGGGTAGAGACAGCACTATGTAGAGGAGCGAGCCACGTTTCGACCTCCTTTGGTCATCGTCAGGCTCACAAAGAAAGAAAGAGGTAACATACCAATAGATGACCACATGTTTGAAGGCGGCTGTGTAATTGAGTGTAGGAATGTAGAGGGCGTACTTAGATGTTGGATATATTTATTAATATAGGTATACAGTTGCTGACGATGGCCAAAGAAAGTCGAAACGTTGATCGCTCCTCTACATAGTGCTTTCTCTATCCATACTAGCTGTTTTTACATATATAATTTTCTCTACAAGGGGGTTTTATCGTCATCAAGGAAGACTGGTTAAAGTGTTTCGAATCTTCATGATGACCAATGAAAGACTAAGAAAAATATTTATCTATTATATTTAAATCAATAAATATGTTTTTCATTCATAGTTTCCTTGCTTTTTTAAACCAAGTTTATTATTATATCATTGGGGAAAATATTTTTATTCTCTCTTCGTGGAAGTTCGACAGTGTCGTGCTGATGTAGTAACTTTCTCTTTCCTGCGTTACATATATACGATGAAACAAAATAATTTTGTTTTACAGACGCAATTCCATTTAGAGAAGATACTGAACAGAAGTGGGAATAAAAACATTACTCAGTTTCTGAACCTATAAACAACGTAACCGAGCACGTTATAAGCATGTTCAATCAAGCAATAAGATTTGTTTCAAAGGAATTAGGAAACTTACTTATTGATAAAATATACAAGATGCCAGTAATAGATTAAAATCACATTTATTTTGGAATAACACGAAATACCACAGAGATTATTCAGTTTGTAGTATTAGTAAACACAGTGCAGAAGTCTAACCGTATTATTCAGACCACATAGTCTGCAAAATTTAATCTTTGGAAAAAAACAACAACAAAAACTATATTCGTAGATTTAATAAACTTGCAAGTATAGTGCACAGTATTTTATTTTATAAGACGAAGAACATCACGGGCATTCTGTTTGATCATAAGGGCCGAGAGTGGCCCAATTGATAGCGTGCCCGACTATAGAACTGCTGGAATAATGTTCGCGAACTGTTACCACCAATAATAATAACAGAGCTTCAAACTATGGGATCGTGAATAAGTTGTAATGGTGACGATAAAATTAAAGATAAGAGCGTTACAAATGTTGGAGGTGAGTGATTTTAACTGAGTGACTCTTCTCAAGTGTATTGGTTCAAAATTAGGGACATCAGACGCAAATAGCTCTTATGCTGTTCTTAAGCACAAAACTTAATAATGGGCTATCTGTGCTCTGCCCATAACAGGTATCGAAACCAGGTTTCTAACGTTGTTCGTCTATAGATATACCGCTGTGCCACTAGGGGGAGTTTTTAAATATCTTTGAAAGGGGAATATATTAAAACAAACAAATAAACAAACTGTTTGATGTTTGTTGTTATTGAGAACACACTTTCTTGTTTTTATCATTATTTAATATATATGTGCCCTTTCAGCCGTGGGGGCGTTATAATGTAACGGTCATTCCCACTATTCGTTGGTAAAAGAGTAGCCCAAGAGTTGGCGGTGGGTGGTGATGACTAGCTGCCCTCCCTCTAATCTTACACTGCTAAATTAGAGACGGCTAGCACAGATAGTCCTTGTGTAGCTTTGCGCAAAATTCAAAACAAACAAACATCATAAATGTGTTCGAACAAAATGACAGTAATTACTAGTCATTACGGTTTGTAACTATTGTAATGCACACTCAAACTTAATATTAGTTTCAATAAATTACAATAATACAAAAATAATACATTTTAAAATTTTCGGTTCAAATCATATTCATTTTTAATAAAGATACATATATATACATACATACCGTCACTTAGCAGAGTGTTTTATGGACCAACAAACAGTGAAGAGAGATTAGACTATAAATTTCAAGATTCCCCACTGCGCATATTATTTGTGATTATACATTGTGAATAACTTTCTAAGAGCTGAAACGCTGTACTGTGTATTTACGAAATAGTAAACGTTTCATGTTATAATTCTAAAGTCTTCTTAAATGCTTTTACGTTTAAATTGCCTAACCTTGTGGTGTCGGAAGGTTACGTTTGCACAAATATACATATATTTATATATACACAAGCTATACCTTCCCATAAGTTTAGATTAGGTATCTTACATCATTAGATTTATTTTCCTTAGTTTTGTTTCGGAAAAAAATGTTCACTATTAACTGTTTGCAAAAACATAATCCTGCAAGTTATTTGCCTTTTCAGCCATCAAGCCATCTTAACCAACAAATTTCCCTTGCCCCAGTTTCTGATACAATAGCCATATGAGAAAACTTATGTAGCAGTAATTGGTCCAAGTATCAGGTGCTGCGCTGCTTCCTTGTCATTTGAGACTTTAAAATCTGTTGCAGTTGGACTTTAAAGCTATTAGACGGTTTGGAAAGCAACTCTCGCACACAGCTGTTCTGACGTACCGAAGATTAATTCTACTTTATTTTAGTATTTATCTTTAGTTTTCGGTTTCTAGCTGTTCTGATTTTGTTACAGTGCTCCCCTTCACGTACAACATCTTAGTTTCATTTAAACCTGTTTTGCTTTAAAATATTGTAATAAAGCATTTGTTTATTAATTTTATATCCCACTATGCATCTCTTCTATTTCACACTAGACACACAAGCAAGTTCCAGCTACCGTATCTTCTCATACCTTTCTTATTGCGTTAAAAATTTTACAAGTGCTTATCATCCCCTAGTTTTCCCCCGTGGGTCAACGGAAAGCTCACGAGCGTACAACCCCCAAATCCCTCTGGTTCGATTCCAAACGATAGACACAGTGTAGATAGCCTATTGTATTGCTTTGCACCAGGAAAATAACAACCTATAAAAGTTTTAGCTCCCTCTACCTGGTGGCTTAACGGTAAATCTGAGGACTAATAACGCTTAAGATCTGGTCTTGATACACGCTGTGAGCAGAGCACAGATAGCCCATTGTGTAACCTTGTGCCTAACAACAGAGAAAAAATTCTCTACACAGTTTCATCAAATATTCCCATATTAATTGTTTCTGACGAGTGTATAATGTCCTTTAGAAAAATTTTGAGAAGGCTATGAAACCTGAAACTCAATTATGAAGCAAACAACTAATTTCAAAGTGTTTTGTAAGGAATGTTTCTTCAATTCATTCTTTAATTTTAGTTTTATTAATAATAATAATAATACCGGTTAAAATGTTTAACCTACAAATAATAGCTCCTTCCCTCCAGTGGCTTAGTTGTGTGTCTGTGGACTTATACCACTAGAAACCAGAGTTCGATACTCTTGGTGGACAGTGCACAAATAGCCTTTTCTGTAGGTTTGTGCTTGAAAACAAACAAGAACAGTATACATAACATATTTATTATATGCTACTTTTTTCATGAAAATTAGTTTGCATTGAAAGGTAAAAAGATGGATCAGAACTGACCGTAAAATTACTAAGCTGGCAGAACCTTATCAGATACTATTGGAATTATGGCGGAAAATATCACTAGCAGCAAAGATATCCAACTGAAAAATCAACACACTTTATTCATTATAAGTAAGAACATTATATGAAATCAGCTCTACTCATTACTAATGTATGTAAGTAGCTTTCTTTGATCCAAAATTAGTAATAATAACTAAGAACAAACTTACCTTTCTTCCCAATAAGTAAGTTAGGGTTACAGAAAAGCATATAGAAGGAATACATATGTAATTCAAACTTACCAAAATAATAATAATGTGCGATGTCACGATCTATCAGGTATGTGCAAGAGATATAATTATTTACTATTGAGTAAGTTCAGCAGCATTCCCAAGAGAAAATCATAATAAAATCAAATCGAGTCTCATTCAATGTAGGAGCATCGTGACAAAAACAGGCGGGTTATCTAATAGCGAGTACAGATAATAAGATTATATTTTTATTATAGAATGCGATCATTAAACGAAAAAAAATAAAGTGAAGTGCACTTTAAAATACAAAGTTTTTTTATTAGGTGACTGACCAACTTACAATTAGGTACACCTTTATCCTTCCACAATCATCTCCGCACTCAGATTGTTACGTTTTTATTGTTTTGTTTTTTCAAGTGTAAAGATATTGGTATTGTTCACTCAAAGTCAATCTAATTATGAGCGAGTGTTCTGATAAGTAGCACGAAAAAATCCAATTACCCAACCGGCGTCTCTGCACTCGTATCTTCCTAAGATTTTCTCTTGCTGCTTAAGATGTTAGCTGTAACTAGAACTGAGAAAGGTAAATAGCTTTTTCACGTTTTCCTCAAAGCGTCTAAAAAAGGGGAATCACTTCGATTGTCGGATTTGGTCTCCTGGTTCTAGTGTTCCGCTATTAGAGAACGTGAAATCTAGCCAACAGCCTAATCAGATTTGAACGCAAGTAAGAACGATTCTAACATAGCAACCCTATCGAGTTTTTAATATCACAAATTACACACACACACTCATTCCAATTTTATACGAGCCGATCAGAAATGGAATATTTATGCAAAATGATTTGGATCTACTTCATTATTGGCAAATATTTGTTAAAATAAAGCGTAAAAAACTTTTTCTTGAAATGTACGGTTAAGGTAGTGAATTTTGCTTTAAAAGTTTGTTTAAAACATTAAATAATTCTGCTAAATGATTCTGGGCTTGTTTCGTCAAATTATCAATGATTGAAAATTTAAAAGGCAATAGAAAACTAAACGATAAATACTGTTTTTTTTTTAACATCCTTTCAGAAACATTTGAAATGTTTGTTATTCTTACTGGTATTTTACCTCTAAAAATACCAAAACGATTGAGCAGAACAGAACTAAACGATTAATATTTCGGGATGCGAATGAAGAGTTCAAGGTTTGAGTTACAGTGACGCTAAAAGCATTTCCAAAATTTAATTTTGGATGCGTTATACAATTTGGAAGAGAATAACAAAGCTGTTGGGATGGCAGATGTTGCTGGCTTGATGTCACTATATTTGGTCAGTAGCTCAGATTTTGCTTGTTTACTTTTCAATTTCGGGCAAACTACGCGAAAACTACCTGTGCTATCCATCCATAATTTAGTACTGAAAGGCTAGAGGGAAGGCATCTAGTCATCACCACCCACACCTCCTATTCTTGAGTTACTCTTTCACAATTCGAATGGTGGGATTGACCGTACATTATAATGCCTCTACGGCTGGAAGAGCTAGCATGTTTTGTGAAGGAAATTTCAAACTGTTACCCCAGATTGCTAATCAAGCGCCCAAACCACTAGGACGTGCCAGAGACCTATATCAAAATTAAGAGCGGTTATCCCTGAATGTACTTCATCTTGCCTATTTAGCCCACATGAAAATAGGATGTTATTCGGGTTGAAAAGCAATTTTGAATAGAAATGTTTAGTAACTAAAAGAAATGTAACTTGCCATGTGGCATTTATTTAAGTAAATGAAAAAAAAACAACAAAAAACAAAATTAGTCAACCATGTACAAAGCAATAAGGCATATACAAAGAGATATTCTGTAAGCACTGAAAAGTTACTCACCGTGACAACCCCCATGAAGAACTGAAGTGAGTAACGTGAGGCAACCCCTGTGAAGAACTGAAGAATTAGGATGAAGTCTCAAGCTAATCTCGGCTTTTCATTAAATGTTTCTGAAAGGAATTAAAATGTAAAATTTCATACAAGTGATCAAGTTTAAGTACTTAAAAATGAAAACTTTGTGGCAACACCAAAACCACTTGTATGATCGTTATGTGTTTTTCCACCCAGTTTTTCTTTCATTGTATTAAATTATAAGTGTATTTTCAGTTTCTAAAGTATTAACATGACATTTTTTCGCTTAGAACCAAATTAGTGAATCAACACTCCTCAATATCAATATTTAATATTCTATCTTTGAAAAAAATATCACGACTTAAACATTTGTTGCTTTCAAGACATAATGACGCCATTTTGATATTCTTATTTGCATTACTGGAGTGATTGTATCGGTTTGTTTTTGAATTTCGCACAAAGCTACTCGAGGCCTATCTGTGCTAGCCGTCCCTAATTTAGCAGTGTAAGACTAGAAGGAAGGCAGCTAGTCATCACCACCCACCGCTAACTCTTGGGCTACTCTTTAACCAACGAATAGTGGGATTGAACGTAACATTATAACGCCTCCACGGCTGAGAGGGCGAGCATGTTTGGCGCGATGCGAACCCGCGACCCTCAGACTACGAGTCGCACGCTTTAACACTCATGGCCATGCCGGGCCCGATTGTATCGGAAATAATGCTAAGTAAGGATTTAAAAAATTGTGTTATTTTTGTTATTACTGACATGCAAAAGTATTCGTTAAGCAATAACAGAAAAGTAAAAAAAAATAACAAGAATTAAAATAAAAGTGAAGTTATAATGAAAGGAAAAAGATAATATTTTTCTGCTTTCGAGTTCATGATGGGCCTAAGTATACAATACCAGTACAAGATAAGAATATATATTTTTATCTATTTTAAAAACCAACAACAATGTGGATGTTGCAGATATAGAGGAAATTCCCTGTTAGAGTATTTTTATATCGTTTTTTTGGTTCGTTTTTCTATGAGCATCACAGGCACCTTTGAAATAGTATTCATGTTCGTTGCTTTATTGGAAAAAATTCCTCTAACATCTGTTGCTTACTTTTGTTAGTTTGTCATTATCCAATTGCTTGTCGTAGTCACTTCCATCGCCATCCGTCAGTATTAATAACAGACTTTTTTTTTCTTACTCCGAGTCAAACATGAAGAATTCATAACTAGATTAACATTTGGTATAATTGAAATATTATGTTACATTACTGTAAGGAGTGAAAAAAATCACCGCGTAACATCATACATACATTGGAAATGATTATATTCGCTTCGAACTTAAAGATACCAACTATAAATAGTTTTTTCTTTCTTCTGTTGTTTGGAAGAGGAGGATATAAATGTTAAACATAAATTCAGATTAGTTTAAATTGATACTTACTAAATTCTTACTAATATATTTTCTGATACTAGTGGCATCGCTAGGTACTGGCACACGGGCATTAGAATGTGAATTTACACAGAAATTACCAACTTAAACTCACATTATAATGCTTCTCCCCCCCCCCCCCACTATGCTGAATAGGCGAGCATGTTTGGTGTGACGGAGATTTGACCTCGCAACCTTACGAATCAAGCGCCCTAACCACTTAGTCATTCCGGGGCAACTTATTGATGGAACTTTTTTCTCTTATAGAGTGCTTAATATTATAGTTGAAGATTCGTTAAGTGGGCTTCATAATGTAATATATTCGAAGTATATGTAATATATATAATATATATAAATATATACGGCTCTTTCGTTGCCCACTTTCTATTCAAAAACTTATTTTAAAAACCTGAGGATCAAAAATACATTGAAATAGAATCACTCACTGAACATCTAAACAATTCACAGCTTCTGAAAAAAATAATTTATCTCTCAAAATAAGACTTCAAATACAAATGATTGTCTGTTTTTGTTAAGTACAAACCTACAAAATGAGCTAGCTCTGTTCTGCTCAGTACGGGTATCGAAACCTGAATTTTAAATTTGTAAGCCTGGTGACTTACCCCTAAGCCACTAGGGGTAAATTCAATTAAAAACGTCCAAGAGAAGGAGTCTCGAGTTTATCATTTTCAATCTCAAATTATGTTTCTAAGTACATTATATAAGCACATTTGTGCTTCAATATATTATTGTTTTTATTTTTCTCATATTTCAAAATGTTTATTCTGTTGCAAATATGCTGAGAAGGAGAAATAGAAATAGAAAAATAGAAATAGAATAGACTTGTGTAAGCTACGAAATATCGGAATTATCGACCCACGTGGCACGAGAAACATTAGTGCATGGTTGAATGCTTGCCTGTTCTCACGTTACGCTCCATTTACAATTTGCTTGACAAGAGTCGCTAACAGAAACCAGGGATTCTCTAAGAAACGGTATTTGAACTGTACAGGGCAGATGTGATCTTATCATTTCATTAATGAAAAGAAAACTAGATCAGATACTGCAAACATCTACCCCTGTTCTTTTCTGATAAAAAGATGGTAACCGTAGCGAGTGTAATCTTATTAGTTTAAGCTAATTACACATTCTTTCTAAAGAGTATTAATGAAATGCCAAATAAGTATTAGTTCTTCGTTTTCCCAAAGATGTCAACTTTTCAACACCTCTCCTCATCGAAAGGAAGGATTGATATTACTCCTTCTAGGCAGATTAAGGAGCAACGCACTTCGAATCGGCATCTATATCAGAAAAAAATCTCTAAGTTTCGAAAACAATAATTTGCTTCAAAAACGTACTTAACTTTACAAATTCGTGAGACGTTTATTAAATTACTTAAGAGACTACTATAGGTCACTGGAGCAAATGCTTTCTAATGAATCCTAAGGAACGGTTTAAAGTTATATGTATTCATTGGACATATATTTTAGAGAGTAAACTAATTGGAATTTAAAAACTACCGAATGTATAATAGCGACTTAAAAAATTGCTACTTTCTAGTATAATCGTATTCTTATTTAGAATGCTATCGTAGACACAATACAAAAAATTCATTTGTGAAAGCCACGATCTTTTGCTCTCTTGCACTCAGATTTTAAGTCGGGCAAGTTAAAGGAACATTGGTAAATAGGCTTTACTTAGCCAGATAGCTGAGACAACGATCATGACAGAGCCTTACAACCTAGGCTTCACTTAACCAGATAGCTGAGACAACGATCATGACATAGCCTCACAACCTAGGCTTTACTTAGCCAGATAGCTGAGACAACAATCATGATAGAGCCTCACAATCTAGGCTTTACTTAGCCAGATAGCTGAGACAACAATCATGACATAGCCTCACAACCTAGGCTTTACTTAGCCAGATAGCTGAGGCAACAATCATGACAGAACCTCACAACCTGAATGGTAAATTTCTTTATTACTAAATTTAAGTGCTGCAATTAACTTAATTTTACTCGTATCTTGTAATAACTTTTACAGTTCTACATGTTAGGTAAAATGTAGTGAATTTTCACCACCAGGCTCAACAGAAAACAATTAATCCTATTCAAGCAAACAGGAATTTATTAGGTAAGAATTTTATCAAAGGTTTTATGCCGAATTTATGTAGGGTTCAAAGAGTTAAATAAACATTGAGACATGATGTATTTATTGCATATTTCGTGTACTTTAATATTTAATATTTTTCTCTCTGCAATTTGCCCTTAGTCACTTTGTTGGGGCAACATTCTGGACAACATTTGCCTGAAACAATTCAAACACAAAAAGAAATGTACAACTAACCTAAGATGAAATAGTTTCAGAATTAGCTGTTTGTTTGTTTTTCTATCTCATGATTTCTAGTTGTTTTGCTATAATATTCTCCAATGATTACACGTGTTTTTGAATTTAATGATTTGAATTAACCCAGTTTTCTGAAACATCCTTTATCGTAACTGACTGATAAAATGAATCTTTATACAAGAAACATTTCTGTGAAAATTGTGGATTCAGTATCTAACTCCACCTTATATTTTAGAATTGTTTATAATAAAAATTAATACATTACTTCAACCTTTTTTTAATGATTTTTTTTGTTTACCTCATTTCGAAAACTAATTAAATATTGAGAAGATTGGTTTGATTTGTTTCAAATTCGTGTAAAGCTACTCGCACCTGAGTAGAGGGAGATTATATCCATCCTTTCATAACAATGTATTTTATCTTTGTTTCAATAAAAAAACACTGATTTTCTTTACCTGCAATCAAAATAATTAAAATAAAGTTTCAGTGTAATACTGTCATACATGAACTCATTATATAAGACTTACACAAGGTATATACGTATATACTTATTTTGAAATGGTGATTTTTATCTCTCTAGGCTTGGCATGGCTAGGTGGTTAAGGCACTCGACTCATAATCCAAGGGTCGCAGGTTCGAATCTCTGTCATATAAAACATGCTCGCCTTTTCAGCCGTGGGAGCGTTATAACGTGATGGTAAATCACACTATTCGTTAGTAAAAGAGTTGTTCGAGAATTGATAGTGGGTGGTGATGACTAGCTGTCTTCCTTCTAGCGTTACGCTGCTACGTTAGGGACAGGTAGCGCAGATAAACCTCGAATTGCTTTGCGCGAAATCCAAAAAACAAACAAGCCTTTTATCTCGAAATTAAATATCAACTTTTTGTAACTTTTTCGTTTAAAAGAAACATCATAATTTTATGTTATTATGCTCACTAAGCCTATTTAATCAGCTGATTTACACCGTTACTATGATTGTGTTACCATATTCTGAATTCGTAAGAGGTAAAATAACGTTTATTTTATATTTCTGGATACAACATCGTTTGGTTATAGTTTTTTCTAGATAATTCTGAATCGGGAAGAATTCCACATTCAAATAAAACCTCAAATATAACATATGAAGTTGTGTATTTTTAGACGTCTCTTCTTTCTTATACTTTATTCGTGTAAGTTAGACGAATGTTAGATTTTCAATATCGTACACGAATTATCCAGTTTTTTTGTGAAACCGCACAGAACATTTCCATCTGTAACATGTACGTTACAAAGTAAATAGCTTTTAGTAGTCCATTATTCTGGCTTTAAACAATTATTACTAAAAATGAAGCATATAACAGCAGATTAAATTAGCTTTGCACGACATGAACTCATTATGAGCTGTTCTGTGATGCGAGCCGTACCTACTACCTAAAAACCAAATGAGAGAGATAGCAAAATAAATTCCTTCGTGGCACCAAACACGTATAGGGTATATCTGATGTCTTGCAGATACCCACATAACATAGGATATATCTAACGCCTTACAGATACCCACGGAACATAGGGTATATTTGATGCCTTGCAGATACCCTAAAAACAAATGTGGTATTTCCTTTAATAACAAAACATAATTACTTGCGCAAAATTTTATCAGTGTGTACATAGCAATTATTTATTTTACTTAAAGTAACACATTGTAGACGATAATCGCCAGGATATATTTATCTTTCTTAATTATAAATCACCTGGTGGCTGAAAGGTAAATATAACGTACGCCGCACTCCCTCAAAAGTGAGTTTTGCTCACTATTCTGAGTTGCCTAATCAATCGAAGTTTGCTTTCTCCACTCTTGAATATGAAAGTTTATAACTCTTAAAAACATGTTTTCGATACCTGTAATGGACACAGCACATAAGCCCATTATATAACTTTCTGCTTAAGAGCAAGTAAACAAACTCAATTGAAAACTTAAGTTGTACAAGGAACTGTATATGATATGAAAAGAGTTGTGTTTAATACTATGCAATGCACATGGGAGATTATATTGATTTAACGTTAGTACAATAATCCATGAAGTTTACCGATACAAAGAGCTCAGTTGAGTTTCTTTTCTTCCAAATATTTTATGATTTCAATGAGGACTGAGTTAACTGTAATATTACGAAATTATTTACTAGGTTAACACAAACGAATTCATAGATATAAATAGAACATATTAGGTTAAGTAGAGTTATACAATCTCATTTTACGTTTTATTTTAATGGAACATGATACGATATTACGATAAGAGTTTCAATTTGCTTGCTTCGAGGAAACGTGTTATATCTCATTTTATCAACAATATATTTATTAATCTGCAATGAAGGAAATTTTTTATCCCTAATCCATATAGTGACATGAAAATAGACTTAGTCTAATAGAAATTACAGGAAATATTTTAATTCACCCAAAACCTTCTCACGCGTATTTAGAAATTGACATGACCTGACAATCAGGTATTCGACCTGCAAACTGCGAGTTGCAAGTTCGAATCCAGTCACCGAACATGCTCGCCCTTTCAACCATGGAGACGTTATAACTTCGGTCAATTCCACTATTCGTTGGTAAAGAACATTAGCCTAAGCGTTGATGATGTGCGTCTTTTTTGTTTTGGAATTTCGCGCAAAGCTACACGAGGGCTATCTGCGCTAGCTGTCCTTAATTCAGCAGTGTAAGACTAGAGGGAAGGCAGCTAGTCATCACCACCCGCTGGCAACTCTTGGACTACTCTTTTACCAACAAATAGTTGGATTGACCGTCACATTATAACGTCCCCACGGCTAAAAGAACAAGCATGCTTGGTGTGACGGGAATTCGAACTCGCGACCCTTGGATTAGTGTCGAGTGCCTTAACAACCTGGCTGTGCTTGGCCTGATGGTGGATGGTATTTAGTGGTTTTCTTCCACCTACTCTATCACTTTTAAATTTGGGACGTTTAGCAAAGATAGACCCTCACGTAGTTTTGCGCAAAACTCAACAAACAATTTACTTGTATATAACGTGTTATTCACCTCTGAATACATGCCACATGAACACTATTTGTTAACAAAATAAGTATACTATTCCTGAACAACGCATAATATTAAAACAGGATAATACCGATACAACTGTTCCAGGAATAATGAATGATGATACGTATCCACATTATATTGCTCAAATTATCCAGACAACCGTTCAGTTTACGACATAATCCATTCGATGTTGAAACGTATGAATTCTGTTAATTTTAAAGAGAACAGATTAAAAGACTGCTCGAAATCTCGAAAATCAATATGTGATATTGATGGACGTGTGATATACTCTAAATGGCATTACTTGTATTAAGAACTTTATACAACTACACCTAAAATATTCAAGTTAGTGGATACTGTTGAAAAACTGTCTTAGTCATAGCTCTTATCACATGAACCCTCTCTGGTTTTAGGACATGAATGAACTGGAATGCTTGGCCTAGAATCTATATGTTAATTAATATCTTATGGAACATTTCTGATAACATCTGGAACATTCTGCTTGCAATCCAATGGTTTAATCTTTAAAACAATAATTAACAATGTAACGGATTTACTATTATGTATTTATTTTAACATTGATGTTTCTTTTAGTTAAATATGTATTCAGAAATGCATGTAACTTAAAGTGTTAAATATGTGTTGCGAAATACCCGCCTATCCCTTAAAGTTGTAGGAGATACTTGCGTGTAAAAATATATGTTTTACACTGTTGCCAACTGAAATTTCTGGAAACTCTCCTTAATGTTAAAAAACTGGCACGTCGAGAGACAGTTTACATGTTGTTGGTTTGCTACAGTTGGTATACTATAAACCTCGGAATCTATAACTGTAATTAACGCTTATTAATCGAGAAACAACAGATATTTAATCAGGAACATTTATAGATTTCGAGCTTTACAAAACATTAGACTACAGTGAATTTACATGGGACATCAATATTCTTACGATAACATTATATAACTTCAGTGGTGATAAGACAGTTTGTAAACGGCGTGAGACCAGAAAGAATATAAAGCAAGCTAGCTCCTTGTTAAGTGAATTGTATCCACGTTAACTCGGAATTAATTATCTAATTGTGAACTCTCGATAAAATATCAAAGAAGTTCCAGTTAGCACAGAAGACTTAATATTATTCGTAAATTTGTAAATCTTCTGTAATAACTTTTATTATATGATGTATAATTGTTTGTATTTTGAAATATAGTTGTGAAAGAAAATTGTGTCTATCGATCTTGTAGGCAAATATTATAAATTTAATACAAATCGATATTCAATTAATTTCCAAGTCAAAATTAAATTTTAACTCAGTTAAGGTTGTTTGAAATCGTAATACGTGACATAATAAATTGGAGGCTCATCTGCGATAAATCATAATACGTAATATCATAAACAGTCTCTTCGCTATTGTAACTCAGACGAGAACATACTTCGCAGATTAACAACAATTATTTATTTTAAATGTAGCCAACAGAACAATTTAAATCAATTTCGAAATTTTAAATGAAACCGAAGTTATGAATATACTATAGTATTAGGGTCTACCACCGTTTGATTTGTTTCGGAAAGCTGCACATAGGCTATCTGCGCTAGCTCTCTATGATTACCACACACTCACTCTTTCTGCTATAGAAACTCTATAAAGTGAGATCAATTCTACTGTTGGTTGACAAAGAATAACATAAGTTAACCGTCCCTAATTATGAACTTATAGACTAGACGGAAGGTAGATAGTCAAAGTACTCATAGCAAACTGTTGGACTATTCTAATCAGGTCTTATAACATACACACCCAGAGTACGCTTTTTGGAGCAAAGAGCCACGAACTAGAAACCATTGGATTCACAGTCGATAGCACAAACTGCTAGACTATGCCAGATAATTGAGCTCCTGGAACTGATACTTAAGAGCAAGAAAAAAAAAAAAAGGTAAATACATTCATACATAACTAGAGCTCATATTTACTGACTAAAGGTGAATAAACATCGAGACCATACAGTAATGTAAAATCTTAACCCATGCAACAATGTTTTAAACTACATTAAACTTACTTTAACCAGCCGTAACTTGACTTAAAGAATATCTGACTTCTTCAAATACACTAGCAGCAAATAAAAGTAGCTAATGATAAATCTGAAATATTTTTAAGAACACTTTTTCATAAGTTAGGAAGGTTAAAAAACGATAAAGAAGATGAGCAGTTCTCACAATAATCACGAAAAAAAATTGTTCTTCAAATTAAAAGATGAAAAACCGAAAAACAGAAATAGGCTGCCCTATGTGAAGTCAGCAAAGTAAGACAACAAGTGACGTTGGCAAGACTAGAGGCGCGCGATTTCTATTATTGTGGTTGTATACATGCACATCGAAAATAACGATATATTTTTTTATAAAATTACATAATATTTAATTATCCTTAAACTAAATTGTGTTTTTCTCTCTACTGTAGCCCCGGCATGGCCAGGTGTTTAAGGCACTCGACTCCACGTCACACCAAACAGGCTCGTCCTTTCAGCCGTGGAGACTGTATTATGTTTCTGTCAATCCCATTATTCGTTGGTAAAAAAGTAGCCCAAGAGTTGGCATCGGTGGAGACGACTAGCTGCCTTCCCTCTTGTCTTACACTGTTAAATTAAGGATGGCTAGCGCAGATAGCCCTCATGTAGTTTTGCGCGAAATTTAAAACAAAATAAACCAAGCTAAACTACAGTATTTCTTAGAGATAAAAGTATCCGAAACACAAACAGGAAACGTATCTTTACGGTGGTTTTCTACAGAACATAATACGAGAAACTTTTGCATATGTCTTCTTTATTCAATTACACACGTTTCAAAAACCCCTGGTACTTCTAAGTTGAAAGCGTAGTTTTAAAACAGCTACTAGTTAATAATTCTCTTTTGAACAGTAGAAGTTTATTCAATGTACTTACGACTTTAAAGTTTTTAAATGTGTTAAATATTTTTAGTGAACACGTCTTCTCCGTAAAACCTGTTTTAGTGAACACGTCTTCTCCGAATAACCTGCAAAACAATTATTCCATATATACTCTGTAATTTTCATAAACAGTTCTTCGACTTAGGTGAATAAGATGTTTTCCAACTTTAGTACATAAAACGCAAATAGAGGTTTCATTTGTTATTTTTCGTTTGAGAGGCATCGTAGTTTTGAGCTGAGAAAAAGAATCGAATTCATTAAAACTATTTTCTCTTTATCTTTAGCAACTTATTTTTAAGCACTCCGTGATTTAATATTCCTTTCCTATTTACAGACGATGCAGGTATGCAAATTGTTATTTATGGAGATTGACTGCACGCAGGTATTTCATTATACATTCTAAGAAAACGCCCGCAGTCTTCATATGTTAGAGTTTACGATACGGTTACCGAATTTATTCATTGTATCTAGGTAAGAATTTTCTTTATCTAAAGAGTTTGGTGACGTATTTCTTAGAATTTCCTGAATTATTAGAACGACCGTATTTCTGATAACCTAAGATAACGAAAACAATAAAAATGAACGACTATGCACGACTAACTGTTCACTCCATGCCTAAATACATTTATATCTAAAGTATAATTAAGATGAACGTGTTAATTACGATCAGAGAATGAATTAACTGTATCGGTTAAGTAATTTCTTTAACTTGATAGAATCCATATGTATAATAGACGAGGCAGAAAATGAAACTTTCTAGAGAAATATTTCAATTTAGCACTTTGCTTTTGGTGACTTCTACGTAACTTTCGTAAACTAATAGCGTAATTCGCATCATTGGTAAAATTATGAACATATTTGTTAATAATTTCAATTCTATATGTGCGCGTGTCATTAGACATTATTAAAATCTAGTGCCTTCAAAGTATCTTCTGCATGATTTAACCACATTCGTCACAATAACAGCCCCCCCTTATCAGTTGCACAATGTGGCGAACTCACAGTGCTTATAACTGGATTTCGAATACCTACGGTGGACAGAACACAGACAGCCCACTGTCTAACTTTGTGCTTTATTCTGAATAAACAGTAAGCAAATACTAATTTTTCATATGTTTAACCTCCAGCCTTTGAGATAAAGTTATTTATCTTGAGGTTAATTTAATAAAACAGTACGCGAGTTCTCCATCGGCATTATTTTTAGATTAATAATTACGCGAGAAACTTTTAAAAACTAATTTGAGACACATTCCAAGAATGTCCCAAGTATTGACTCAAACCAATAGCATTATTTACAGTAAATAGTTAAAGTATCTGAAAGGAAGTGTTTCGCAAACAAAACGTAGATAATTAATAAATTAGATACAGTGTTTCTCAAATAATACATTACTAAATTAGAGATTGTATTTATCAAACAATACGTAGATCATTACTAAATTAGTTTGTTTTTTCTGGAATTTCGCACAAAGCTACTCGAGGGCTATCTTTGCTAGCCGTCCCTAATTTAGCAGTGTAAGACTAGAGGGAAGGCAGCTAGTCATCACCATCAACTCTTGGGCTACTTTTTAACCAACGAATAGTGGGATTGACCGTCACATTATAACGCCCCCACGGCGGGGAGGGCGAGCATGTTTGGCGCGACTCGGGCGCGAACCCGCGACCCTCAGATTACGAAGTGCACGCCTTAACGCGCTAGGCCACGCCAGGCTAACTTAGAGATTGTACTTATCAAACACTACGTAGATCATTACTAAATTAGAGATTGTACTTGTCAAACAATACATAGATCATTACTAAATTAGAGATTGTACTTGTCAAACAATACATAGATCATTACTAAATTAGAGATTGTACTTATCAAACAATACGTAGATCATTACTAAATTAGATATTGTACTTGTCAAACAATACATAGATCATTACTAAATTAGAGATTGTACTTGTCAAACAATACATAGATCATTACTAAATTAGAGATTGTACTTATCAAACAATACGTAGATCATTACTAAATTAGATATTGTACTTATCAAACAGTACGTAGATCATTACTAAATTAGAGATTGTACTTGTTAAACAATACGTAGATCATTACTAAATTAGAGATTTTGCCCATCAAACAATACGTAGATCATTACTAAAATAAAGATTTTGCCCATCAAACAATACGTAGATCACTACTAAATTATATATTGTGTTTATCGAACAATACGTAGATCATTACTAAATTAGAGATTATATTTATCAAATAACACCCAGATCATTACTAAATTAAAAACTGTGTTTCTCAATCAATACGTAGCTCATTAATAAATTAGAGATTTCAGAAACAGTTTGTAGTATTACTTTGGGAGCTGACACGAAATACGTGTTAACATCGTATAAACAACAGCCACTAAAGGTCACAGTTATTCATGAACAACGGAATAAATGATTAATCACTTTTAACAAAGTGAGAAACCGAAGAAACCACAGACTGATCAACAAAAGAAAAGCTTTGATAAATTGATTTTATTTTGTACACCAAACCGCATGTTTTTTTTGTACAAGATGAGTAAAAATTCTTAATTTAAAAGGGTGAACAGGGATTGTCAACAAATACAGAAACAAGTTGAATCAAAATGCAAAGATTATTTTTCAAGCCTACTACTAGGGGCATTAAAAATAGACGGGAACAAACAAGACATGAAACAGTTCATATTTTGACTCCATGTCTACAGTACTTATCAATTCTGATAGAGCAACATTTGGGATGATTTTTAGCTTGAGAAAATAATAACGTATATGTTTTCAACCTTGTTTGTTTACGTTTTTTTAGAGTCCTCACCTGTAGGTTTGAAAATATAATCTTTGCCTTTTCACTCAGCTTGAACTTATTGAAAATATATAGCAATTGTACATCAAAGAATAAATACATGTACTGATTTGCAGTTGTAGCAAACGAAATGTAAAGTTGCTCTCAATGGATCATCTTGAAGACGAAGTTTGTATCATCACAGATTTAATGACACCTTTCATCAGCACCACATTGTAATGTAACAAAAGACGAGCAGCCACAAAGTAATTTCACCAAAATAAAACAATGTTTCTTTTAAGATAACAGAATACAGACTAATGTACTGTAAACAGATTCAGTAATGTACTCAACTTGTTAGATATACATGACACATACGTAAGTTCTTCGACAGCCTGTTGTGGCCTGACATGGCCAGGTGGGTTAAGGCGTTCGACTCGTAATCTGAGGGTCGCGGGCTCGAATCCCCGTCGCACCAAACATGCTCGCTTTTTCAGCCGTGGGGGCGTTATAACGTGACGGTCAATCCTAGTGTTCCTTGGTAAAAAAGTAGCCTAAGAGTTGGCGGTGAATGGTGATGACTAGCTTCCTTCCCTATAGTCTTACACTACTAAATTAGGGACAGCTAGCGCAGATAACCATAGAGTAGCTTTGCGCGAAATTCAAACCAGAACAGTCAGTTGTGCACAAATATGTGGTAGAATTAGGCGGTGCAAATAATGTATTCAAAATAGACAACAGTGATATACTAAATGTAATTCGCCAATTTTTAGAACATTCACAATCGCTACTTGAACACCAACTATTTAAAAATAGCAGTAGTTATATGAAATAGTGCTGTGCGCAGTGGTAATAAAAACTGTATACGCTACGTACGATATAAGCTAAGTATAAAAAAACAGTAAAAAATAACCACCGTTGTCTGAGTTGGAAAACATACTATGGTAATTGTCATTGATGAAACCTTACTGAAATATAGTCACAAAGATCTAGTTAAAGACAGCCAACTGTGGTAACGATGAACAATAGCGACTCGAGTAACGGAGCAAACTTGGGAAACTTTCAAGCAGCAGTTTCCAGTTATTGAGCCAGAAGATACACGATTTGTTAGTTTTTAAATAACACGTATTCTCGGAAAACATTAGATTTTTTATAGCGGAAAGAACTTAAAAATTTCGCAGTACTGCAAAACTAAAGTGATTAAACAAAGTTCAAACTGCTCTCTCAGTTTTGAAAGATCACTGTATGATCCCAAACTACCGTAGATATCAGTTGCGATAATCTTGTAGTGAAATCGTAATAGGGATTTATAGCTTTAACAGACTGTTATATTTTATATATTCTTATTTGTTGGTTTTAAGTTTTTCAATTTTTAATTGTCTTTTTCTGACGCACAGCAATATGCAAATATATGTCAAGTAAAACTCAACCTCCACTAAGCAGTATAAAACTTTACAAGTAGAATATAACTCTTTTCAGATAAAACAAATGCATCCTAAATTCAACTTTAATTAAAGCTTGGCGTCTTTTAGAGTATTTCTTTACTGAGCCAGGTGACCTTGTGACTGAGGTACTGTGCAAACACGCGTTTAACAAAAACAACCGCTCAGAACAACATCTCATGTATTATGTAGTTATAACCACGTAAACCAACTTTTACATATGTCATGCACATTAATAGCACTTCATGCAGCATAATGGTCTTTGTATTGTATGCATAATACTCAGTAGATTTTGCTATGGGTTTGTGAAAGAACAAGGAGAATAATATGAAAAAATGGGCAAATTTTGATTTTTTTCTACAATCATGAAATCACTTATTTTCCTTATTATCAATATTTGAAAATGTCTTAGCTATCGAAAAGAAAGAGTTTTGAAGGTCGTTTCCAGAATAAGTCTGCTTTTAAGGTGATTTTTTCTCGAATGCTCTGTAAGACTTTTTACAAATTTTTGCGAGGTACTTACTAGAAATTACTATTGTGGCTCATGGTTAACAAATGAGCGTCTTCTACGTATATAATATTCTTAAAGTTATATAAAAACTTTAACAAGTAGCGTAATTAGTGTATTTTTTGTGATATAATACACACACCAAAAATATAAATAGTAAAAAACGAAATAAAATGCAAGACAGATCTGTGTGGAAATGTTATGCACATTTTATATTGTGATGTACTGCATTTACATTATATATATTAAATATGTGAAGTAATGTGACTCATATGTTATTATTTAATCCTTATAACAAAAGCTTTGTCACGCAAGATGGCTCTGTTCGTTACCTGACGTAACATTAATCTGGGGTATTATAAAACCTACCGATTTTTAATAAAATTAAACAACCTTTCCAAATGAAATCACACAAGAATGTATGTTCTGTATTACAAAATGAGAAACATTTTCAAATTAATCATCTCTTATTTAAACAATCTTTTCTCTCAGGAACTGTTTATTCCAGTTTTCAATATCATGCTAATCCCTCCTATCGGAAGTTATCTATTCCCAGTTTTTGTTACACTGCAATTATTTCCTGCCAGACATTCTCTGTTCAGCACTATTCACTATCATCCTAGTTCTTCCTGTCCGAGATTCTCTGCTTCGGTATTCACTTTCATTACAGTCTTTCTTCTCCAAAACGGACGGGCATGGCCAGGTGGTTAAGACGCTTGAATCGTAATCCGAGGGTCATGGGTTCGAATACCTTAAACCAAGTCGTTGTTAAGGTATTCAGTTTATTAGATTTATTGTTTGCTAACCTGTCAGCGAAATGTCTTAAAATACCAGACAAGCTTAAGGCCAGTAAACTAATAATATGATTTGATTCTGAAATCATTTTTATAATACATAAGGTTGAGATTTTTTTTTTAATTTACCATCTACTCAAAATATAATGCGCTACACTTCTTACAACAAAAGTAACATTTGCGAATTTATTTTCTACATTTTGATTCCAAAATCTTATGGCCAAGTGTGGCTTAGCATTTCGCGTGTCTGAATGACCAGCTGAAGGTTCGTGGTTCGCTGGGTTTGGTTTGTTTTGAATTCTGCGTAAAGCTGCATGAGGGTTATCTGTACTCGCCATCCCTAATTCAACAGTGTAAGACTAGAGGGAAAGTAGCTAGTCATCACCACCCACCGCCAACTCTTGGGCTACTCTTTTATCAACGAATAGTGGGATTGACCGTAACATTATAACGCCCCCACAGCTGAAAGAGCAAGCATGTTTGGTGCGAAGGGGATGCGTTAAATAGGAAATGATAGCTTTGATCTATTTGCAACGCACCGAGAATTTAACAATAAAATCACATGGTTTGGAACTGAAAACGTTTGAAGACCACTCTTTTAGGCTTTCAGATCAAAATTAAGGAGGATTAGCTCAGATAACCGTCGTGTAGCTTGTTTTGGAATTTCGCACAAAGCTACTCGAGGGCTATCTGTGCTAGCCGTCCCTAATTTAGCAGTGTAAGTCTAGAGGGAAGGCAGCTAGTCATCACCACCCACCGCCAACTCTTGGGCTACTCTTTTACCAACGAAAAGTGGGATTGACAGTCACATTATACGCCCCCACGGCTGGGAGGGCAAGCATGTTTAGCGCGACGCGAGCACGAACCCGCGACCCTTGGATTACGAGTCGCACGCCTTACGCGCTTGGCCATGCCAGGCCCGTCGTGTAGCTTTGTGCAAAAGATATGTGTGATGAAAACGTATGGTTCTAGTTTATTGTTAAATAAGTCTTATCAGGACATGTCTCACTTTAGAAACTGAAAAGTATTCTGTAAGACACGACCATTTACGCTTTTATGCATGTATTTTTTATTTATTAGTTTTAAACTGATAGTAATAAAACATGTTCAAAATATTATAATTAATTTTGTCTCACTATTGCTACTCATTCAGTTTCGTTCAGTTCTATATTTTGATCACTTCGTATGGTTGTTACAGATGTAAGACATGACGACCGCAACAACGTTAACCATGAAAAGTAGCAAACAACGACAACACTGCGATCAAAATATGATAGCGCGTACAGACGTTTATTTTACAGATTAAACAGCAAAATATTATTTACCAGGCTTATCTTACCTTCAAATTCCTTGAATACCAGTGGAATCGGACATTTAATTTCTGACAGCATACAAATTTCTTGATAGGTAACATTATTCAACAGATGGCGTTAGGTAAGATTACTATTTTAGGTAATTTTAATTACAGAGCCATTTCTTAATCTATGACATCTTAAGGTAAAATTAAGTGAACACCCTCAAATCGCACACAGCTAGCTCGTGATTATTAACCTAGAACCCTTCCCAAGTTTCCAAGCGCTACAAGGATAGACATTCTTATTTAGTTGAAAATGCTTTTAGGGCTACAGACGGTGAAAATAACATGCGCAGCCGGTCTTAGAATCCGCCCATTAATCACGCAAGCTCTCCACACCTACTTTAAGACAATGAAGTTTCCAACAATAACAACCAAAAAAAGGAAAAGAAAAAGGCAACTAGAAATTCCTTTTAGTATGGTATTATGTTTTAGCTATTAGGGACGTTTCAAAAGAATACTGTTTCTTACAATATCTATACAAATCAGCTAAACCTCTTCAAGTTGTAATATAAGCAGATAAGTAGATATTGAAGTAATTTGCTAAAGCGCTTATAAAATAAAAAAACTTGTAAATAGAGTAGTTTAAAAGTAGCTAACTTGTTCTCTCTTATACTTTTATTCAATTTTTAAGTAGTTAATACTAAACTTTACAAGTTTTATTTAGTAAGTTATTTTTTGGCTTCTGTAATGCATATTGCCGTATAAAAGATACTTTAATGCGAGAAATAAATACTGATTTGAGACTTTCTATTGTAATGTACGGTTTGTGTTTCAGTGGAACACTTATGAAAAAGTTGTAAGGTCCGGCATGGCCGGGTGGATAAGGTACTCGAGTTGTAATCCGAGGGTCGTGGGTTCGAATCCCTATCACACCAAACATGCTCGCCCTTTCAGCCGTGGGGGCGTTATGATGTGACGGTCAATTCCACTATTTGTTGGTAAAAGAGTAGCCAAAGATTTGGCGGTGGGTAGTGATGACTATCTGCCTTCCCTCTAGTTTTACACTGAAAAATTAGGAACGGCTAGCGCATATAGTCCTCGCGTAGTTTTGCGCGATACTCAAAATAAACCAGACCAAGAAAGCTGTAAAGCGAATTGTTGAGTGTTCAGTTAAAGTAGAATAACAAATTTGGTGTTTTGAAGTGATTTATTTCTGATACTGAAACTTTCGTGTGCTGTTTTTTCAACAACTTCTACTCGACGGTTCCGCTAGAACAATGTAAATAATTTATCTTAGACTTTATCTTGCAAAGCTCCCTCAATAAAACATTTAAGAAGGTTGTTCAAAGTAATGCTTAAAACCAATAAATACTGCACGAGACAAAATAAACAAAAATAAACCAAAAAACCTTTAATACAGTCCACAAAATCACACTTTAGTGCACGTGACTTGTTATGAGATTGCTTTGGCACACCTTGTTCGTGCTAACCCTATTAAACAGCAGTATTTTTATATTATCGTCTTTAGATTAGCTTTTCCTGACACAAAATTTTTTTGCCAATGTTGAAAATTTCTTTAGTGATTTTTTCGCAAAAATCTTAGATATTTTTTCACTTAAGGAGAAAAAAAAGTGATACGACATTTGAGGTAACTGTAAATAACACAGACGTTCTGAATGAAATTAGAGAGATTGAAATACTAGGTGAGGGCTAAAACAGCGCACACCTTCACTCAAGTGACCAGACTGTATTTATATCTCTAGGAAAATGATAAATATATATATGTAATTATAGTAAAGTAAACCGACAACGAACATTTAACGTTTTTGATAAGGTTTGATTTGAATTTCGTACAGAACTACTTGAGAGCTATCTATGCTAGCCGTCCCTAATTTCGTACTATAAGACTAGAGGGAAGGCAGCTAGTCATCACCACCCACCGCCAAATCTTGGGCTACTCTTTTACCAACGAATAGTGAGACTGACCGTCACATCATAACGCCCCCCCCACGGCTGAAAGGGCGAGCATGTTTGGTGTGACGGGGATTCGAACCCGCGACCCTCGGATTACGAGTCGAGTGCCTTAACCACATGGTCATTAGAGTAAAAAAATCGAATTAGGTAATTTGCACTAACTAAACTAATTAAAATTTCATCATTAGTACACAATGACTTTCCGTGCCATAGTATTATATGATTATTGAAGGTCGTAAACGTATTTTATTATTCTTACACGTTGATGATTTCGATAAAGTGTTTGGAACCACGAGAATTTACTTTTTGAGAAAAAAATTAAGTTTGCAGCAAGTTTTATACGACTTCTTTTACCCTATAATATATTTAATAGATAAAATAGGATCGGTAAGAAATGTATTTAAAAAAATATATATATTTAAAAAATGAGATATTTTTACTCAAGAACCTTAATCCAATTGTAACTATCTTATTTCAATTGTCTTTTAGCACACGATGCGTTTTGTTTAACATCAACGCACACATATTTTGAAGATAATCGTTTTTCCATAATCACTATATATATTAACCAACGTATCACGTTAAAAGTTTGTATTTATTGTCCGTTTCACATATTTGTGTAAATCTATCGTGCACTAACTTTCTATAAAAACACAAAACATTTGCTGATTGAAATTTTAGACAATTAGACAGTATAAAGATAAAATTTTTAAGAAGCAACTACAGGATTGTTTCTTGAATGCGGTGACATTTTTGTTTTATGTACTGAGGCATTATTTACAATTTACAAGAGCCCGGCATGGTCAAGCATTTTAAGGCGTTCGACTCGTAATACGAGGGTCGCGGGTTCGAATTCCGGTCGCACCAAACATGCTCGCCTTCCCAGCCGTGGGAGCGTTATAACGTGATGGTCAATCCCACTATTCGTTGGTAAAAGAGTAGCCCAAGAGTTTGCGGTGGGTGGTGATGACTAGCTGCCTTCCCTCTAGTCTTACACTGCTAAATTAGGGACGGCGAGCGCAGATAGCCCTCGTGTAGCATTGCGCGAAATTCAAACAAACAATATAATTTACAAATATCAATCTTATAAAACTAAATTCATACGAACATTGAATAGAAATAGCTGTCATGCATGTGTTACATGAAAACGAATATTGACAGGTTGTTAGAATACTAAAATGATCAGACAAGTCAGTTTCAGATACTCCAAATCATTATTTCCAAATCTTTTTCTCCGCAGCGCCTTCTTTAGCAAACAATGACCGTTCACGCTCTCTTATAATAAATACTTGGACCATTAAGATAATTTACTAAAATGAAAAATGTCATACAATAAACAGTCAGCTCCAGTATCGCTGGAAACCAATATGTTTAAGTTCAACTTGAAGAACTGAACTGAAAATGCTTGTTAAAATCATGTGTCAAAACATCAATAATAAAGTATACTGAAGATACTAGAATCATATCCAAGGTGAGCATGAACAAGAAAAGATACATCTTAAAACCACGTGCTAGAGTCACACCTTCTGAAGCCACATCTAAAGTTAACATCGAAAATATATACGAAAGAAACAAACACCTAAATTTATACCAAATGTACAAAGATAAGTTTAAAAATACACAGTTGCTACTTTAATTGTTTAAAATATTAACACCTAAAATATACTGAAGATTCTCTAACCTATGAACCTTAAGGCATTGACTACCTTCATAGTATTGTGCATCATGTGTTATTTTTAGATAACTTAGTAACGTAAGATATAAAGAAAAAAAATAAATTTCTCGTACATTTTATCATAAATTATCTACAATATCCCATTAAACATATGCTAAGTTTTATGTAAGTTCATTAAGATACATTTATTTGAGACTACTTCACGAATTGAGTAGAACTTTCAACTATAACTGAGTTCATTTCTGCTTATTTGACGTTTAGACTTTAGGTCAAGTCAAGCTCGACCAATAACCGTTCACATTGGTGAAACATCTTTGATTCAACTGGTATAATTATTCAGGTTTCCTGATTCTCCGCCATTTTCACACATTCTATTGTTGAGGTCTTGGCCATTTCTTCATGTTCGTCACTAAGTTTATTTTCTGTCTTTTAGTACTCCCTTCTAGGGTCCCATGCCGGTTAATATTCGCAAGGGTGCATGGTTTTCTCGTCATATAGCGAAACCGCTATAGTTTCTATTAACAGTTCACAGGTGCTTTATCTTTTTGTACAGGTTCCTCTGTAATCTACTTGTTCCTTTTGTTCACGGCATGAGGAATTCACAAGTCTTCTGAATCATATCGTTCTGAAAGGCTTTTAACGTTATTTTCCAATCTTGAAGGTAGAGCTCTAGGTTTCGTAGATGGCGAGCCAGGTCCCAATCCGCTCGACACTATAGAATATTCCCGAACTTTAAGTTATGGATGCATTACAAGAATAGCAGTCAATCCCATAGCGTGGATGGTAGGTAGTAAAGTGCTGTCGACTGGCTTATTTCCATTGGATCAGCAGTTCAAAATTAAGGACAATAACTGATAGCCTTGATAAACTTGTTATACATACAAAATAAAATGAAATACAATACACAAATCTTTACCATGTTTAATAAAACAGTGAATGTTGCACAGTACCTAACAAAAGTGTTCTAAAACTGGTGTTAATGTAATCTCTCTAAACATTGGTATTAATGTATTTGTTTCGCTTGTTGTCAACTTTCATCACAGCAGGTGCTTAAGCAAAAATTACTAAGAAGCCATTTCTTAGCTTATTGACTGCTGTATTAGCATTGTTCACTCCTACTTATTGATTGCTGTATTAGCACTGTTCACTCCTACTTATTGATTGCTGTATTAGCACTGTTTACTCCTACTTATTGCTATATTAGCACTGTTTACTCCTACTTATTGACTGCTGTATTAGCACTGTTTACTCCTACTTATTGACTGCTGTATTAGCACTGTTTACTTCTACTTATTGCCATATTAGCACTGTTTACTCCTACTTATTGACTGCTGTATTAGCACTGTTTACTCCTACTTATTGCTATATTAGCACTGTTTACTCCTACTTATTGACTACTGTATTAGCACTGTTCACTCCTACTTATTGACTGCTGTATTAGCACTGTTTACTCCCACTTATTGCTATATTAGCACTGTTTACTCCTACTTATTGATTGCTGTATTAGCACTGTTTACTCTTTCTTTCGTCTTCTGTGCGCAGAAACAAAAGTTTTATCTCCTTTCAGTGAATATCAATATTCGTTTCTGCAAAAGTATATATATATATATATATTCAAGAACGACAGAAATTATACAGTCAGCGGAACTGAGTTAGTTACTTAACGAAAAAAAATCAAGAGAGAGAAACAAATAGACAACTTTTTATACTCAGTAATTTAAATTAAACGCATTGATCACATTTCCTCTGTGTATAGACGTATTTCCAAGTTTCGTGAGTAGATTATTGCAAGTAAAAAATCTTCTAGCCTAATTACCATAAGGAACGTCACAACCAAACATCTATTGATCACTGTCATGTGTTATGGAGTTAGAGACTCTTTAGAATTTGCATTTAAATAAACACTATAAAATCTATACCAACCCCCGTTTTGATCGCGCTGCAAACCTTACACTATAGATAAGGCATGAAATAAACTTATGATTAACTTATTCAACTTACCATATATTCTTTTTCGCTATAGTTTTAAAAAAGGAAAAGTTAACGAACCATGTGATTGATACAATTTTGTCATGATATCAGACACTTATAACGGATGGAAAAAACAGAACAAAAATATTGTTTGTCATCATTAGCCTGTAATAAGACTACGTGTGTGACGTGCATAAAACAAGACTTTAATGGTTGTTTCATTTTGCTACTTAACTTAATTGTCTAACACGTCACTGTTAAAGAGAATACTTAAGTAAGGGTAAAAGATATCCAGAACAGCTTCATTTCATTGATCATCAAAACCAATATGTCATCTTATGTACAATTGTGTTGTTTTATTACGATAACAGCGTTATTTCCAACACGTAGCAAAAACAATATAAAAACATTAAGTTGATATGACGATAACGCCTGCTACACTTTAGCGAGACAATAAGTTATTATAGCGATACTACCTTTGGAACTTTAGTGAAAAATTACGTTGCTATAACGACATTCGACTGCCGTATTTTGGAATGTTAGTTTATTACGATGCCGTAACCATGGTGCCTGCTGCACTTCAGGGGGATATTACGTTTCTATAATAATACCGCCAACGACATTGTTATAAAAATAGCGTCTGTTACATTTAATGGGTTATTACGCTGCAATAATGATACTGGCCTGCTACACTTCAGTGATAAATTACATGATTCTAACGATATTATTTTCGTTTGAAATTACGTTACTATAACGTTATCGCCTGTTACATTTTCTTGGAAAATTGCGTTGCTATAAAAATTTTTAAGCTTCACGTTATAGTAGAAAAAACAAACTACACTAATGGCTATCAACGAATAACTTCAATCCTATAACATCATGTTACACGTAACAATATTTAGAGCCTTTATTTTATATAAGAAAACACTAAGACAATAAAAATTTCCACTGTAACAAAAACCTGATTTAAAATTAGCAACTACTACTGATAATGTCTGATGAAAAACTCCTTCCTACATTAATTATATTTAGCGCCAAGATTATATGAATAATTTATTTCTATTAACTACTTAAACTACGCTTAGTACACGAAAATATAGTGTTTATAGGGATCTCGTAAGATATCTATGCAACTATGAATGTTAAATGTCACAACATGTCATACATATAATACCTGTACATTGTTTATTTACCATTTACCGTTCGCCAAATTCGATCACTTAGTTATGGAGCACGTCTAAACGGAACAATGCATCATAACTGTTCATTACATATTTTTTTCTGATGGATAGACATATGTGGTCATGTATGTTACTTATTTAATCTTAATAGATTATTGAATGAATCACTATAAAATAAATATGGTAAACTACATTTACTATAAATGAAATGAACACATAAGTGTCGGTGTTTCACCAGGGTAGCTTAGCATTGTCAGGATAATAGTATTGGTGTATCAAATATTATAATGTGTTTCTTAGTTCTGTGGCTTTTAAAAGTACGTGGATGAAGGAAATCGAAGGAAAATGCATCTTTTAATCAAGTTATTACTAATGGTACTTAACACTAATTATATATGCACTACCAATTAAACTTTACAAAGTAAAATTCAGTTTCTATATTCTTTCTTTTACTAATAACAAATTTAGTATGTCGAATTATTAAACAATTTTTACACCCTAGCTCAGCCTGTAAGTATAGCCTAAAATTATATATTGTACCATGTCATAAATATCTATGACTTATCTAATTATAAATCGAGATTGCCTAAACATTTTAAAAATCTGTAATATAAATCAGTCCGTTAGCTTTACTCTCATAATTTCTAACAAAAATCCTGCGTTAAACCAAACAGTATAACATACACAACAAACTTTCATGACTGCTTTGAATTTTATGTAAAAGAAATTGCACTAAATGTAGAAAATCGAACACACAGAAAACCAGAAACTGCAGTGCAACACATAATGAAAAATAATGCCTTCGTTATTTAATCAACAGAAATAAATCTTAGACTTAAAGTAACGTTTTTGATCAACCAACTCAGACTTCCTATTAATAAACATACAGATGTCACGTTACATCTCTGGATCTTCTCAAGCAGAAATATACCTATCTTCAATATTCCATCTTCGCTGCTACAACACTATTGTACCAATTAAACCAGATTAACTTTGTTGAAACATCACACATGCAGTGTCCTATTTTAAATGTGTTATTTTTTATCTATTTCTAAAACTTTTGTGATGTATCCGTAATTTTAAATATTAATGATATCTGTATGTTAAATACTTATAGTTGAGAAAAGGCTTAATAAATTTAGAAAAAAACAACAATATAGATATAATATCTGTATGATAATTACTCATTTTTGATGAATGGCTGAATACACACACCTAGGAAAACAATATAGATATAATATCTGTATGTTAATTACTTATCCTGGATGGATGGCTGAATACACCTAGGAAAAAATGTGGATGTAATATCTGTACGTTAATTACTTATCTTTGATAGATGGCTGAATACACCTAGGAAAACAACGTATATATGTATAATGTTTGTAAGTTGCTGATTTATCTTCGACAGTTTGATCAATGTAGGTCTGTAACGCACAAGTAACATCTGTAACATGCTTGAGGTCAGTGTAGGTTTGTAACGTACGTGTAACATTTGTAATATGCTTGAAGTCAATGTAGACTTGCAACGTACAAGTAACATCTGTATCATGGTTGAGGTCAGTGTAGGTTTGTAACGTACACGTAACATCTGTTACATGCTTGAGATCAATGTAGGTCTGTAGCATAAAAGTAAAACATAATGTAGCAGTTAATGTCAAGTTTATTTAATGTTTAGATTAATACATCATATCAAAACTACTATAAATCAACCTTAATAAATATTATAATCTACTATTGATATATCTGGACGAAATAACTGTAAATTTCTCTTTAAATGTAGCAGGTAGCTATTGTCCAGCATGGCAAGGTGTGTTAAGGCGTTCAACTCGTAATCTGAGGGCAGCAGATTCGAATCCCCATCGCACCAAACATGCTTGCCCTTTCAGCCGTGAGAGCGTTATAATGTTACGATCAATCCTACTATTCGTTGGTAAAAGAGTAGCCCAAGAGTTGGCGGTGGGTGGTGATGACTAGCTGCCTTCCTTCTAGTCTTACTTACACTGCTAAGTTAAAGACGGCTAGCGCATATAGCCCTCGTGTAGCTTTGCGCGAAATTAAAAACCAAAACAAACAGGTAGCAAGATAATTTAACTTGGTTTATGGACAATGTCAGAAATTATAACCCGAGGTTTCCTGAGTTACACAGAACGAATTACAACTGTGAACTGAAATTACGTCGATTTTGTAGCATAGTTTTATAACAAGGTAGTTAATGGTAAGAGTCAATTGAAGTTACTTAGTTTTTGTGATTATAACATGTAGAAGGTGAAATTGTCAACTGAAGTTACACTGATATTAGAATATATAAATGTTATATAGTTTGTGTAGCTCATTGCTTAATTTCAAACATGCCTGTGCATCAGTAGAATGTCCAATTGCTAACGCTAGCACTGAAAATACGCTAAAGTACTAATGAATGCAGTCAGAGGGCGGTGACAACAAAGACGAAACGCACAATATAAATTACCAAGAAAATGATACAGTGTTTTCTCTAATTATAATTAAATATAGTTAATAACAGTGACCTTAAAGACAAAACCCTACAAACGTGACCATATGATATTTGTACGATAATAGGTAACTGATAACAGCAAAACGTTATTTATTAGCAACATAAAACCTTCTGGTTGATCAGCCGCATAACTGAGGACTCGTGACGATAACATTTAGTGTTAGCTCCCTGCAATAAGCACAGCTTATGCAGCCTATTGTGCAGCCTTTTGTTTAACGACAAAATAACATCGTAAAATAACTTATAATAATCTTAAAATTTACAGTTTAATCCGGTTAGAAATAAATGAAAATATACAAACATAACGTTATCGAAAACTGAAGACTGAGTAAGTTTTTACGTTATTCGGAATAGCCTTAAAATGTAAATGGTAATGCGTTTACGAAATTATACCTACCATGTGAATATCAGGCAGAACTATCAAAGCACAGCGTAGCAGCTATATCACGACAACCCTAACATCACACAAGGAAAAGATGTACTCCACGAGTCCGCGCGTGATAACTCTAAACACATTTCGTTTGTTACAAAAATGTTTCTATAACAATGACGTGCAATGTTGGGGTCAAAACCCCGAAAACGTTTCAACCGATTCGTCTACTTTTCTGAAACTTATTTACCTTCTTTATTGAACCATCACGTAGACCATGGACAACATACAAACACGACAGCAATGATGGAATTATTACAACAAAAATGATGGCGAACATTATAATATTTCAGATATACAACAGGGCATTTATATACGCGAGGATAAGCATACAGAATATTAAACAACGTTAGTGGGTGCAGATAACAATGTAAGTGATACGTTTAGGACATACAGTTACTGGGTATAGATAAGAATGACAACATTTACAAAATGGAGTGACACTAACAGATGTAGAGAACATAAAATTATTTGGAGTGTAAACAAGTAGATTCATACTAGTAACTTTATTTAGACTGATTATTCGCTTTCAAGACACCTACCTTTCTTGAAGTTTGGGCTGTGGTTCTCCAGAAACATGCAAGTACTAAAATACTCTAGAATATTCATTCGTGGCTATTCAGAAGGAAGCAGCTAGAGAGCGTCAAGTCTTTTCTTTCTGTGATTCTTCAAAAGGTAAAGTCTGTAGAACATTCTTTTTGTTAAATTTTTTCTGTGACTTTTAAAAACAGATGACTGAAGACAGTTCAGGACTGTTTCTTTGAGATTGTCCAAAACATTAAAGACTTTATAAGACTCAAAAGTTTTTTTTTTTTTTTTATTCTCGTGGATTTTCCAAACAAACAAACAAGAAAGTTATGTTTCTCTGTTAGAGAGAAAATTCAGAATCGAATAGATTAAGTTTTAAATAAATACAGTAGAGTAAACTATCTCGTTGACTGTTAAAATATACACAATACTTATGAATTCTGATGCACGTGACCAGTGTTTTAGGCTTGAATGTCAGTTTCAAATTTCATTCCTTTACTTATACTCACAGTTTATGTCTTATACTCGTATATAATTAACACTTCAATATTTTTGCGAACAGCTTAACGATAGCGAATAAGAGGAAAAGTTGCTCATATATTCAGCACAACGCATCGTTCCAGACAAGTGTTAAAAGCGCAGTGATTCGCCAGAAGCTAAACCTGGCAAAGTCTCTACTGTAAGAAGTTGTTAGGTGGCAACGTAGATGAATGCCAACGCTGCACAAGTGCTGCGGAGAGTCCACGTCGCGAAAGGGAAAGAAGGAAGAAAACATTTTGTTAAAAGTTAGTAATCAATAAATAGTTTTAACTGAATATATTGCTCTCTAATCTATCTGGAATTCTTTAATGAAAACTGCCAATAAACCATTTAATTTATTATTATTCTTGTTGATCAAGCTGTTCTCCATTATTTGGTTTTTATTAGGGATTTTTCTCAGTTATTTTATTGGGAAACGTTTAAAACACCAATTTATACATTTGTTTCAGTAAGATTTTTTCATCATATTTAAGTAAACAGCATAATAGACGGTTACAAGTAAAAATGAAACGATAAATCACAGCCTGTAGCTAAGAAATAACAGGTATATTATCAAACTAAAAACTTGTAATTACTCTTGGATATGATATGAATTCTAATAAGTTTTGATGTTGTAGAACATTTTTAGAAATATAACTTCTAATGACTTTTAGGTATGATATGATTTCTACTAAGTTTTGATGTGATCGAAGATGTTAGGAGTATAACATGTAATAAGGATATTTTTTTAAAGAGTACCTGTAAATAAATATGTTGCTGCAGTAGGTTTAGGAAAATGACATTTAATTACCTTCTGTGGCTTGTCGTATTTAGGGACAGGTATTCTAATAATTTTAAGTGTGCAAGGATATATTTACGGAGAGGACTTCTAATAACATTTTGCAAGACGAGACATATTTACTGATAGAACTTCTAACAAGTATATGATATATTTTTAAACGTCTTTTGTTTTGTTTAATTAATTACTTTTATTCAGATACAGGCTGAATACAAGAGACCAAGTGATATATTTTAAGCGCCTTTTATTTTGACAGAATTTCACAAAAATATATCTGAGAAATTTCTACCAAAAAACAATAAACAAAAATAGTTATTATTAAGTTAATATTGAGTATTTTATCCAATAAAATATTATGAGTATTTTCTGGGTACTATCGAATATTTTTGGAACTATAGTTGGTGATTTGTATAATATAGTCACATTCATTAACGTATTTCTACCCTTCTATTTCATGTTGGCCCGGCATGGCCACGTGGTTAAAGCGCTCGACTCATATTGTGTGGGTCGTAGATTAGGTTCGAATCCCCGTCATATCAAACATGCTCGCCTTTTCAGCCGTGGGGGCGTTATAATGGTAAATGAGTAGATGAAGAGTTGGCGGTGGGTGGTGATGACTAGCTACCTTTCTTCTAGTTGTACACTGCGAAATTATGAACAGATAGCTCTCGTGTAGCTTTACATGAAATATAAAACAATCCAAAGCAAATCAGAAAAACAGATAATAATTTTATTGAGTGGAGTAAACCTATCTTTCTTCTAGTCGTCCCAACGACTGCATATTTACGGACTTATGAGGTTAAAACCAGTGGCTTGATTCCCGACGGTGGACACAGCAACTTTTCCGATATTTTTTTCTTTTGCCTTCCAATGGCACAGCGTTACATCAGGGGACTTACATTGCTAAAAACCTTTAATATGTAGCTTTGAGCTTAATAACAGCGAACAACATCTTCTAGTCATCCTGCTAGCCTTTCATCTTGTTGATTGTTTGTTTTTGTTGATATAAAACATGTTGATTTCCTCTTTCCTTATACATTATTGGAATTTTGACAAATTAAACTATCAGAATAAGTGGTCCATTTTTTTAAAATCTTTTTTAAAAGAATCGCATTTAGACGGATTAGGTTTGCTATAACTGTTTTCTTGTTAAGTACAGAGCTACAGAGAGGGATATCAGTGCTCCGCCCACCGTAGATTTCGAAACCAGGTTTTCAGTATCTTGAGCTCTCGGACTTGCCTCGGAGACCCGAATATAACGAGTCATATGAACAAATTATAGATTTAGATAAACTAGTAGACACTGGTGTAATATGATCTACAACTATTTGGTTGTTCTGCGTACATTGAGAATTTAGATTGCGATCAAACTATTCGTTTTTCTCCAGCTTTCAACATGAATTTAAGATTATTCAATCATATGCAATAAAAATTAAATCTCAGTACTTTGATTTTACCTTTAACCAGCATGAACCATGTTTCTTAGGCCCTCATATTTATATATGGAAAGACGTATATTATGACAAACTTTCAAATAATTTTGAATTTTATTATGAATAAATACTTATAACTGAGTAAACAATCGTATTTTTGATATTCAGACAAACGATAGGAATAAAATATTTAAAAACAAGTTAAAAACCACCTTCTCGTGTTAACAACACGCGGTGCCCGACATGGCTAAGCGGTTAGGGCAATCGACAAAAATTACACAATAATAAATATTAATAAAATACAAAAAGTCAAAATACAGTTTTCCAGTAGTTAACGGTTGGGGAGAAGAAGCCGCACTACTCTGACTGTGTACCTACAAACGTGCTACAATGAGATTCCATTGAAGAAAAGAGATAAAAAAAACCTAAGGTTTGGCAGATACTGTCAAATATAAAGTGTGAATAAAATGAACTTAGAAAGATTGCCGAAAACGATAATATTTTATTGTTATTTTTTAATGTTAGTTTACTATTTATTATTTTCATTGTAATAAAGTTCATATATAGTTATTATTCAATAGTGTTCCAACATGGCCTGGGGGTCAGTACGCTCGACTCGTAATATGAGGGTGTCGGGTTCGAATCCCCGTCACTTGCTCTTTCAGCTGAGGAGGCGTTATAGGGTTACAGTCAATTCCACTATTCGTTGTAAAAGAGTTGGTAGTGGGTAGTGAAGAATAGCTGCCTTCCCTTTAGTCTTATAGTGCTAAATTAGGTGACGGCTGGCGCAGATAGCCCTCGTGTAGCTTTACGCAAAATTCAAAACAAACAAACAAGAACACATGGATTCCAGTTAGCATCGAAATAAAGAACAAGTTTATAATTAGAACCAATAATTATTGTTTTCTTGCCTCGAAAATAGAATCATATTTTATACATGAAAGCAAGAAAAATGACAATTTTAGCAGAACTTTGCCTTTTTTATCTAAGTTAATAAATGAACTTACGTTTATACAATATTTAAAGGAAACTCTTCAGAACAAGCCTAACTCAGTAGTTCTGGAACATGAAGAAAGTTAATCCTTATACAAAAGACATTACAGATAAACCTTTTTTTTTTATTTAGAATCTACCATAATGACCTTTCCACAACTGAATATCGCTGTAACCAATATATACACTATCAAATTGTTATATTAAATGAAAGTAATTAATTGTTTTTGTTTATTATGTATTAAAGTATAAAAAATTGAAATTTAAAAACATGCTATTTATCAGATAAAAAACATGATAAATTTGAATGTAGCGTAAAATTATTCACGTAAACAGAGAAAGGGGCTTTGAAATCCATAAAAACTTTGAGATTGAAACATGAGATCTCGAATGAAAGGTACGAAAAATGGAGTAATAACATTAAGTGAATTACAAAACGTGCAGGTGCAGATACGGCTCTTATTTACAGGATGGCTTGTTTGTAACTAAGCATAAAGTTACAAGATGAGCTGGCTGTCTGAGATATGCCCACCATGAGTATCAAAACCCTGTTTCCCGCAGTGTGAGTCTACAGATATGTCCCTGTGTCACCTGGGGGCTCACAAGAAAGAACTGTCTAAGATCATATAAATTATAAATTTCCGTTTCGAATAATGTCAAAAATGGAATTGAAAATCATGGTTTGTCTATTATAAACTTATTTAGGTATCATAATATGAATTCAAATAAATACAAAAATAGATTGAAGGAGCTTATCCATAATAGTCTTATATAATTGGTTTGTTTTTCAGTTTTTCAACTCAACAATGTTTGTAATATTTTCTCTTAACTATGTAATTATCGTCAAATTTCCCACCTGGGTGATATTAATGTAAAACTATACGTATTTTCACATGAAACGATACACGTGATTAATGTTATATTACCATTAAAATGTTTTATCTTTTGGCATATCTTTTATACAATATTCAAGATACCAACAAAATTCAATTACAAGCAACACGATAAACCCAACAGTTTCAGAAGGAGTGAATGCAAGTGTCTCAGTATACAAAAAATTTATTATTAAACCACTCTCTATAACACTCAGTATCAATCAGTTTTATTGGACAAACAATAACAACAAAAAATCAATCGTGAGACTTTAGCAGTTTGTTGAACATCTCTCCGTTATGAAGAGATTACGATATTATTACCAGCTAAGTTCATGAGCCTCAACATTTTGCAAGTGACAGTTTTATCGATATTTAGTAAAACTCAAACTGGAAGAAATATTTTCCTTCCATGTTTCTCCACTGTATAATGTTGTTGAACTCGCATGACCTAAAACACGTGACAGAATGTTTCAATCAATGTGAAACCCAAGTATACACTTAGATCAATATTGCTATAGAGAGGGCGTGTACAGCTTTGCCACTGATAAACATTTTCAAACACTAGATGTCCTTATTTATATGCTCTTTTATGAGCCTGTTATTATGCTATATAACACTCACTTATCAAAAGTCAAAGATAAGAACAAAATGGGTACACGAAGAACGTGGACATACATACGGAATGACGAACAAATAATTTAAAGCTTTCAGATATTTCCAGTTTGTAGGAAAGGCTACGAGGCCTTACAACTTAGCTAATTTCACGTCCCTAAATCGTATTCGTCACGGAAGTGATATTGTTCACAGTAGTGAAGTGTTTTGCAATACATTAACTATATAAGATATTATGTAGAAGCATAATGTTTTTGTTCCTTGTTAATTTCGAGTACATTATTCACGTTAGCCATTTCTAACTTTGAAGTGATAGGCCAGAGGTACGACAACAAATCAACACAACTCACCACCAACTTTTAGGCTACTCTGAACGAAGAGTGGGATTTGATCGTCACACTTATAACGCACCCACGGCCTTACAGTACGCAAACCACTTTTTTCTTTTTTGCGGTTAGGAGATGCCAAACACGCAACTTCGGATCCATATTAGGATACGTTAATTAACTATTGAGTGGCGCTCGACAAAACAAGTAGAATAGCAATGTAAATTTAATGTATTAGTGAAACAATGTTGCATAACAAATATCAGAATAGTGGAAGTTGCAGCTTATAGACCCACTCTGATCAACAAGAAGCCCAGCTTGGGCAGTGGAAGTTGCAGCTTATAGACCCACTCTGATCAACAAGAAGCCCGGCTTGGATAGTGGAAGTTGCAGCTTATAGACCCACTCTGATCAACAAGAAGCCCAGCTTGGATAGTGGAAGTTGCAGCTTATAGACCCACTCTGATCAACAAGAAGCCAGGCTTGGCCGAGTGAGTCAAGGCGTTCGACTCGTAATCTGAGGGTCGCGGGTTCGAATCCACATCGCACCAAACATGCTCGCCCTTTCAACCGTGGGAGTATTATAATGTTACGGTCAATCCCACTATTCGTTGGTAAAAGAGTAGCCCAAGAGTTGGCGGTGAGCGATGATGACTAGCTGTCTTCCCTCTAGTCTTACGCTGCTAAAAGCGCAAATAGCCTTCGAATAGCTTTGTGCGAAATTCAAAAATTCAAAATTCATCAGCGACAAAAATGATTTAACGGAGGTTATTATAACATCCGTCAAACCTGAAATACGGTAGGAAGTATAATAATGTGAGCCAAAGAGAAGTCACTTGTCTAGCACTATAGAAAGTATAACATCTATCAGACATGTTGGTATCTGGAAAATATTGTCTCCCACACGACCCATCAGTGAGTCGTGCTCTGTTTTCTTTTTGAAGGACCACTTATTGGCTTGGACACAACGGTTACATATACAGATGAGAATGGGACATCAGGACAACATTTTTTTTTCTGGATCCTGAAAAGTATCGACAAAATAGGCTTTGTAGTTAACGTGTTAAGAATGATCATCAGTCTGAACCAAAACCACTACACCACATTCTAGTAATGTTACATTACGTGGTGAAATGCACATACATGAAAATATATTAACGCATGAGAACAATTAGGAACTACAGAATTTTTCATAAAAACTTAAAGATACATGAATACAAGAGAAATCTATTTTACTTTCCACTTTGGTTTAGAGATACATGGAAACTAGTCAAGTCAGTGTTATTTTCTGAAACTTTCGCTCAAGTCCAAAATATGGAATTCTACTCACAAATGTTTGGCTGTTGTGATTTTGCATGTATGTCATTACATGCAGAACCAATATTTATGATAGAGTCAAACAAAGCAGTGAGCAAAGTCACTTAAAACGCTGATAAGGTTATACTATTTAAAATATTTAATTAAAACCTGATAGACAAGCGTACACTGAACGGTATGAAATGCGCCATTTCTCATGTCGATTAGTTATATCTCAGAGATTATATTTCAAAATATATATATTTTTTTTTCTGGACTATAGAGGAAAATTCTGGAGACTCTGTGCTTGAGTGCCGTGATGAAAGTAATAGTATCACCTCTCCCGGTCACGAAATCAGCAACGGTTTGTTTGTTTTTTGGAATTTCGCACAAAGCTACTCGAGGGCTATCTGTGCTAGCCGTCCCTAATTTAGCAGTGTAAGACTAGAGGGAAGGCAGCTAGTCATCACCACCCACCGCCAACTCTTGGGCTACTCTATTACCAACGAATAGTGGGATTGACCGTCACATTATAACGCCCCTACGGGTGGGAGGGCGAGCATGTTTGGCGCGACGCGGATGCGAACCCGCGACCCTCAGATTACGAGTCGCACGCCTTAACGCGCTTGGCCATGACGGGCCCAAGATAGTGGGATTGAATGCAAAATTATAACGCCCCCCATGACTGAAATGTCGAGCATGTTTGGTGTGACGAAGTTTAGAACCCGCGACCCTCGGATTACGAGTCGCACGCCTTACGCGCTAGGCCATGCCAGGCCCTATCAGCAACGGACCTGAAACTATAGATATATACAATAATTACAGAACGAAAGCTGCTGGATCAGTAGCACTTAATATTAATGCAAATTATACAAAAGAGTGAATTATGTGGAAGTTATATGTAATAGATATGAGGTTAAAAACTCCTGGACTTTGTGTTCCTGTAGGCTACGAAGCTTAAGCGTATTACATTTTGTCCAACTGAAAGACACACGAAATTAATTGTGTTATAGTAAAACTATACAGAAAATGCTGTATACAAAACAGTGAAATAATGGCACGTGTGCACGTATGTGTATATTTGCCAAGCGCTTTGGTAAGTCATAGTTCGATATATTAGAAGATGTTTTTCAAATACTGACTGTTGTTGTTTACAAATGGAAACAGTCAACAACCAAAAACACACGTGATGCGTACTCTAGGGACTGAAACTAGAATTATGAGAAGTTCGCGGCGCCTCAAAACAAGCGCGTGAGAAAAGAATCTTTCTCTAAGTCTTTTACTATCAAATGTTTCTCAATTGCTTTGCAAACACGTATTCATTAGTGTGCCCGAACTGTTTACCTTAATCCTCAAGATGTGAACAGTTTAATGCATAAGTCCTTGTTCCACATGTGTTTTGGTGAATATCGTTCCAATGATTTAATTCAAGCCTACATTTAAGTCTTTTTAATACTTTTGACATTTGAAACACTACCATATGGAATTAGAACGAACTTGTTTATACTTTATTCTTTCATTTTATATACCACTAGCTATTACTGCATAGAGTATAAAAAACGTAGACTACTTCACCACTTATCTCATGAATTTTTATTAATTAACCTATATTAAAGGATGTCCATTTGTGAAGGTGGGCCTGTTTCAATTCTCAATTAAAGTTTAACGTTTCTGACTTTAGTAAGTGTTCTAATCATGTTCTGTTTGTTTGTTTGTTTTTGAACTTCACGTAAAGCTACACGAGGAATATCTGCCCTAGCCGTCCCTAATATAGTAGTGTAAGACTAGAGGAAAGGCAGTTGTTAGTCATCACCATCCACGTCCAGCTCTTGGGCTACTCTTTTACCAACGAATAGTGGGATTGACCGTAACATTACAATGCCCCCACGGCTGATAAGGGGAGCATGTGTGGTGTACGGGGATACGAACCTGTGATCCTCGGATGACGAGTCGAGCGCCTTAACCATCTGGCCATGCCGGGCCTACTCATGTTTTACTTGAGTCCTTAAGTTATAATATATTATATTAAATTACAACAATATTCAGTGATAACAATTTTATGTGCTTTGCTATTTTGCACTGTTGCAAGTAATAACAACAGTTTCCAGCTATAAACATTAACAAACCAGATGACACAACAAAGATATATCCGGTGATAAAAATGTTCATTTCCGAAAGTTTTCCTTTACTGGTTATGATATACAACGTATTCAATGACAACAATATTTCCAACTATAGCAATGTCTATTCCCTGTCAATTACCATTGTTATGTTCAATGATAACAACATCGAGTATCTTGTCCTCTTGTCCGATTTTATTCATTGATGACAATATCTATCTGTATTATATTATAATGACTTTCATTTATAACAAGTTCCCACATACCAGGTTCTTCTAGTTTTGTATTACTTGTAACTAATATTTTATTGTGTCCTTGCTAGCTTGTAATAGAGAGTGGGATATTATCTATATTATTTGATAGTAATATTTTATTGTGTCCTTGCTATCTTCTATTAGCTAGTGAAATATTATTTATATTATGTGATAGTAATATTTGATTGTTTCCTTGCTATCTTCTAATAGATAGTGAGATATTATTTATATTATTTGATAGTAATATTTTATTGTGCTCTTGCTATTTTCTATTAGCTAGTAAAATATTATTTTCGTCTTTGATTTCTTGTTGCGTTTTGTTTTTTGAAAAAGATCTCAAATACAAGAATTTGATTATTCCTGACATCTTGTAATGTCATAATCTGTGTTACAATAATATGAAAGTAGAGAACACACTTTTAATTCCTTTGATATTCACGAACAGGACAAAAACAAATCTAAATGTGTACTCTTTTTTATTCCTGAAAGTCTGATAAATATAAATAAAATCACACCATAATGAATTTTTACATATGCGCCTCCTTTATACTTCGAACACTAGGATAAGAGATGTGAAAACATAAGATATCATTTTCAAAACTTAGAAAGAGTAAGAAAGGACTTCGTTCGAAGTTATTATGGAACATTATTTTCAATAACTAACTAGTATAATGTGTTTTTGAAGCTCATGAAATATGAAGCGTTGAGAAGTTTAGTGATATATCACGTTTAATGTTTTCATAAAATATACTTTGCCAAGAAGACAAGTCGTACAGACTTAGATGTCATTTAATCCACAATCATCGATTTAGCATTAACTTAATAAAAATTAAGTTGTTATTTCAACACAAGGAAGCGTCATTATTATTTTTTTTTTTTTTACTTTCCTTTCAAAAGGCGATTAATTCTTACTTACAGTTATTATCTTGTTTCGTAATAAATATTAATAAATAATTATCATTTTGCTATATTATTGGTAGCTATGCAATATGTTTTATGTATATAATTGATATTTCGTTAAGTATACATACTATCAGTATATCTTTTAATATATATATATGCGTAGCATGAATGGCTCAATACACACTTAATAAAGACATATGTAATGTGATTTAGCATAAATTGTTGCCATAGTAACGAAGTATCGCAATAACCTTTCTAAGCCTCTTACATAATGTAATCATAAAATATCCTCATGTAAACAGCTATGAAAACTGTTTATACAAACTCCGTAACCTCGTAACCATAATGCTGTTATCTGTGTGTGTCTGTGGATGACAAAAATCATCCGTGAGTGCACATCACAAATGATAAAACAACATCCTACTCATCGATTAACTTCCTATACTTCTTTCCCTTCCCCACGTGACTGCTTTTTTTTTCCGCTCTCGATTTATTTATTTTCTAGACATTCTGTTGTTCGATGTCCTCTGTTCGAGTGTTAAATTAACGCTTCATTAACCTCAATCTGATTGCCTGTACACACACACACCCATCCGCTAACGTATGTCATTTTTGCACGTTCATATTCGAGCTGGTGAAAAAGACTATAAAAACTCATTTCAGAACCTCAGTTTCAGATTATAGAGAACAGAACCAACTAAGGATAATAAACAACAGAACTTTAGTAACAAAAACACACAAACCTATTTTTCTTCGTTAAAAAAGTAAGAGAGCACTCAATTAGATACACGTTTCCCAATATCTAGATACAGCATGTTGTCTAATAGTGTTATATAATTTGGTTAGAAGACTACACAGCATACGAGACACAACAGAGGTGTGTATGATGTACCAATACGCACAACTGTATTTTAAAAATGAAAATCTGGTAATGTATAAAAAGTGTACAATACAAGTGTGTGTTAGCTTCTCTTCGTCTTATAGTTTCAATATAAAAATTATATGTATTTTTGTAGCTGAAATAATATAAGAATATGTCTATTTGAACGTTCATCACATGAAACGTAAGGATGGTTAAGCGTACTTTATAAAGACGATTTGTATGTGCTAATTTGTTTATTTGTTTGTTTTGAATTTCGCGCA
The DNA here is from genome assembly GCF_004210375.1 of Tachypleus tridentatus. Taxonomy (NCBI): domain Eukaryota; kingdom Metazoa; phylum Arthropoda; class Merostomata; order Xiphosura; family Limulidae; genus Tachypleus; species Tachypleus tridentatus. The sequence goes on along the minus strand of NC_134835.1, from coordinate 100,256,410 downwards.
AAGCTACACAAGGGCTATCCGCGCTAGCCGTCCCTAATTTAGCAGTGTAAGACTAGAGAAAAGACAGCTAGTCATTACCACTAACTGCCAACTCTTTTACCAACGAATATTTTGATTGACCATCACATAATAACGCGCCCACTGCTGAAAGGGCGAACATGTTTGGTGTGACGGGGGTTCGAACCTGGAACCCTCAGATTAGGAGTCAAATACCCCAACCACCTGGCCAGGCTGGGTCTCACGTATTAATACTGTGAAGTATCGCCACAGATGCAAATCGTAATGCCACGGACGAAAAGATTAATGATCAGAACGTGAAATTTGGTTACTCTTCCAGTTACTCAATAGTGAGAGGTTAATGATCAGAACGTGAAATTTGGTTACTCCTCCAGTTACTCAATAGTGAGAGGTTAATGATCAGAACATGGAATTTGGTTACTCCTCCAGTTACTCAATAGTGAGGTTAATGATCAGAACGTGAAATTTGGTGAATGCTCCAGTTACTCAATAGTGAGAGGTTAATGATCAGAACATGAAATTTGGTTAATCCTCAGTTACTCAATAGTGAGAGGTTCGCATGCTGCACCACATTAACCATTTTGTACTATTTGTTCATTACGGTACTCAGTTTAAAAAAGAGACCAAAAATTGGACAAACTAACTCATTTTGTTGATACAACACATGTGAAACTCTTAAATGACTGGTGAGATTATTTCGAATGTTTTATGGATTTTTGTTGGTGAATTGTTTGTTTATGGACCACCAAAGTTGGGAATTAACAAATAAGTTGGTGTGTAAATAGTTTAGAAAAACGTACTTGAAAATCCGATGGGGGCCCATCGATAAATGTTTTATCGATGATTTCACGAAGAGTCAACAGTACAATACCGCTTAGTATGAACCTATATGTTATGACATACATACGTTCCTTTTTTCATGAACCTGTATGTTTTCTGAAGCAAAAATTTGTAAAGCGAGACTATTAAATCGTAAAAGACCTGATCACACAACACTGGAAAAATGCAAGTAATCAGTCATTTCTACAAGAGTGGAAAGGTTCCCAAAGCAAGACGTATAGGAATTGACTGATTATTTGAAGTTAAGCACAAAGCAACATAATGAAATATCTGTTCTCTGCCTACCACGGGTATCAAAACCAGTATTTTAGAGTTGTAAGTATTCAGACATTTCGTTGTCCCTCTGGAGGGAACATCTAGGACAGCAACGTGCTTGAAATCGTACACAAAGCCAAATCTGGACCAATGTCCTCATCTGCAAAATGAAAGCCATAGTTGCGAAAGAGAATTATCAGATCCCCCCCCTAAAGTCTTTGGAATGAGGATGGAGAAACTTCTTGCTAGTATCAACGGTATAATAAAGTATATTTGAAATAAACAAGGCTCACGTGTCAAAAATTCATCAGATTTCAGCCACACCTCGAAAAATGTGGAATCATCACGTGAACGTCATATCTCCTGATGGAGTTCCAATGCACTTTTAGTTTGTTTAAACATGGCTTCGGAAGCAGATGTTCACGTACAGTAGAGGGTCTATGGCAAAAAATGTTAAGACCAGTTCTAAAAGCGATCTGGCCGTTCTTTGTAGAAGCTTAATACAACAGAAACTGTGGTGTACTTCGTAATTAGGGCCACCGGACTGAACATGATTGATTACATAGGAAGTAATTTCAAGGGTGACACGTGACCTGTAATATCGCTCATATAAACGACGATTAAGTCTCGGTATTATAATCATGCTGTAATGATTATAGAATCGAACTAGGAAAACTTAAAGAAAAATTTTGACTGGATCTTCTCAAATATAATGTCAGTACTAGGACGAATCAAGAAATAATAAAAACGTATTTGTATTATTTTGGTAATTAGAGAAGAAAGTTACGTTAAAATATTTTTGATTAAAAATCACTTGCAAATAGTAGCCTTTTTACGTTCAAAATTTTCCTTCATTCAGTGAAAGAATATTCAAGTCTAATAGATTAATTTAGAAATTTCAAGAAACGAATTAATGAATTTTGCTTTTAAAATAATTAAACTCAAATAATGTTCAAACGACTTTTGAAATTCAAACAGTCGTGTTTTTTAATAGAACGCTTGTTATTAATTTTCATTTAAAGCAAAAATTAGGAAACAGCTTATGATCACAAAACGCCTTTTATATCTTCATTTTTTTTGGTTAAATTAGTAAATTTAATAGTTTCTGTTTTGCAGCGAAATTGCTTTGTTGTCACTAGTCTTTGTATTCCTTTCAATCAGTAAAAGTTCTTAATGCATATATAAGTGATCCATTTGTTAACTGAAATAATTTGTTTTTGGGGCTGCCTTTATTTTGTCTTCTTTTTGCCATCAGTATCATTGTTTGAGTAGTTATTTGTTAAATAGTCAATTAAAAAAACGTTTTTCTATTCATAATATTAAGTTTTTTTCTTAAAGCAATAAGCTTAGAAATATTATATTATAAGAATAAAAATAAATTATGAGATGTTATGTTTTATGCAAGTGATTTTGTACAACGCACTAGTTAACTAAATATGATATACCTTTTATTCTGAAATAGCAATGTGAGAGTCGTGAGTTTGAATCCCTTTCCCGAATATGTTGGCCCTTTCAACCGTCAAGGCGTTATAATGTAACGGCCAATCACACTATTTGTTTTAAAGAACAGCTAAAGAGTTGGGGGTGGGTGATGTTGAATAGTTACGTTCCTTTCATACTATCTCTTCAAAATTAGGAACGGCTAGCGCTTATAGTTCTCGAGTAACTTTGCGTAAATCTCAAAACGAGACAAAACAAAACAATTTTAAATCGCCCCCAGTGGTGTATGTCTGCGGACTCACAACGGTAAAATCCTGGTTTCGATACCCGTGGTGAACAGAGCAAAAATAGCCCGTTGTGAACCTTTGTGCTTAATTCTAACCAATCAAACAAAGAAACAATTTTAACGTATGTAACAATAAACAAGCTAGTTTGTTTTTCTCCAGCGTTTCGTTCACTCAGCTTTTTAATATTATATTATCCCTAAAGTTTTCTACAGTCATGTAAACTACCAAGATTAATGGGATGATAAAGGTGAAATTAATGTTACATTTACGTATACTTATCCTCTCTTTAAGTAGTTTTCAAACTATTTTCTTCATAAGAATCTACATTTAATGCATTACCATATTTTACATAATAGAAGAAGCTACTCGGTTCATATGATTCTAGTGTCTAAACGTACATAAATTCTAAAGATTTAATCACTAATGGAATTTTAAATTGTTTGTGAACTGAAACACTTTAATCTTTTGTTTAAAAAAAACTCAAAAGTTCTATGTAGAGTTTTTGTTTGGTTTTGATCTTCTCAAGTTTACCGAAAAATATATATCCTTATTGCCGAATATAATATTTTATTTAAGTACGTATGAAATGAAACGATAAAAGTATCAAACATAAGTCGGCACTTTGGTTGAGAGTAATAAAATAACGCATGAGATCAGGAGAGTAATATTGGGATACAAAAATATTTGATATATTTATCTATTTATTTTACCATACTGAATTGAAAACGTTGAATAGGGGATTCACAACGATACTTTTATTCACTTATTTATCATTAAAGTCAGAATTACGCAATTCGTGCTGTTTATGACGTTACTACTTAATTTTTTATACTTTCAGATCTCTATGTTTATTATTATTGAAAATGTAATAACACCAAAAGTGGCAATATTAGGCCTAGTAGTTAAGCAATAAAAGTTCACATATAGTATTTTTATTTTTTCTAAACGATAGTTATATTAATAAGTAGACATACTAGAAACCTATTAAATTTTAGCTATTTAATACATGATATAGATTTTTATTATATATTGTTTGAATATTCACTGTACAACGTATTTAACGTAAAATATATAACATTTAATGGATAACAAAGCATGAATTAGAATTGGTAGGAATTTTCATTTGGCAATTTAAATTAATATTGACTTAGATATTACTGCTAGAAACGTCTTGAAAATATTATTCAAGAAAAGAAACCTTATGAAAACACCGGTTACCAGGTTCTTCAAACGTATAATAGTAGCAGAAGTAACAATATTAAAATCATCTTATTTACATTGGTTATATGGTGCTAGAAAGTAATAATAATTTAAACAAAAATTGCACAATAGTAAATACTAATAAAGTAAACAAAAAGTAAAAGAACAATTTCTAGTAGTAAGTACTTGGGAAGGAGGAACAACGCCGCACTACTCTGACTGTGTACTTACAACGAGCTACAGTGAGATTCCATTGGAGGGAAAAGATAAAAAGAACTTGAGGGTTGGCTGATGCTGTCAGATATAAAGTGTAAATAAATTGCACTCAGAAAGAATGCCGAAAACGGAAGATTTCATTGTTGTTTTTTAATGTTAATTTACCATTTGTGATTTCCATTGTAATAAAACTCGTATAGTTATTATTCAATGGCGGCCCAGCAATGCGCTCAATTCGTATTCTGAAGGTCCCGGGTTCGAATCCCCGATACAGCCGTGAGGCCGTTATAAGGTTAGGGTCAATCCCACTATTCATTCGTAAAGGAGTAGTCCAAGAGCTGGCGGTGAGTGGTGATGACTATCTGCTTTCCTTCTGGCATTACACTGCTAAATTAGGGACGATTAGCACAGATAACCCTCCTGCAGCTTTGAACGATGTTCTAAATAAGCAAGCAAACTCTTTCTCAAAAGAATAGTTGTGTTGACCGTTACATTTTAACGCTGGAAGGCGAGCATGTTCAGATACAGAGATTCGAACCCACAACTCGCAAATTGTGAGTCAATCGTCCTAACTACCAGGAAGCTCCCCATAAGTTCCACTTCGGAAGTCAATTTACTCTTGTTACTTCTCTAAAATTGAACATTCCTGGCAGAAGTAAGATCTCAAAATGTCGAATTCATAAAGTTTTGTAGCAACTGATCACTTTGTGAAGTTTTGTGGTAACTGTTCACTTTGTGACCCCTTCAACATTTGCATTGTTTAGTTGACTTCAAATTCAATAATTACAGTTAGTAAAACACGTGTTTTAATTATTTCTTCCATCGTTCATGATCTTGGAACAGAAACTAATTCGCTAATCGGAAGAATTTATATTGACTTTTATAAGCCGTTAGATAAAAAAATTATTAGACAATGCAAATAGTTATTATCTTTAAAGCTTCATTGTGAGTTATAAACCGTAAAGCGATTTTAAATAAGTAATACCTTAATTATGGTTTTGATTTATTGGGTTTGGTTTGTTTCGAATTTCGCGCAAAGCTACACGAGGGCTATCTGCGCTAGCTGTCCCTAATTTAGCAATATAAGAATAGAGGGAAGGCAGCTACTCATCACCACCCACCGCCAACTCTTGGGCTACTGTTTTACCAACGAATTGTGGGATTGACCATAATATTATAACTCTCCCACAGCTGAAAGGGCGAGCATGTTTGGTGTGACGGGGAGTGGAACCCGCGACCCTCAGATTAGGAGTCGAGTGCTCTAACCACCTGGCCATTATAGACATATGACACCAATAATATAATAATCGATAGAAAAAATATTTTCTATATTTCTAACCTTCAAGTTGGTGTTATTAATACACAGCATTTTATAGACATATAACACTAATAATACAGTAATTGATGCAGAAATGTTTTATATATTTATAACCTTCGTGTTGGTGTTCTTGACATTAACTGTTTTCTACCCTCATAATAGTTTTATTAGCATAAAATAGTTTATAAATTTATAACCTTCATGTTGGTGTTGTTCATCACATTTATTACATATGCGCGTATTAATAAAGAATAAAACGAAAACAAAACTAAGTACGTGTAGGCAGAGTATTCATTAAACAACCTCTTTTCTAGATTCTCAGTAACTGATTTCAGCTCTTTTCACTGATAGCGGTTCTCTCTCTTAAGATTATTATGTTTTTCAGTTTTCGATAGTTTACCGTGACAATAATTATAAAATTGACATTAAAAATATCATTATATACGGATTTTCAAGTATTATGAAACGAACGATTAGCAAAACGTATGAAGGTAGAAACATGAAAAGTTTTAATAGGTTTTGTTTTACACTTGATAAATGTAGGAGGCCATAAAGTTTTTAATTAAGCTATAGTTGTAGCTCATGATCCATAGTAATGAGTATACACAGTGATCTCCTTATGATTAGTGCTTCATATTTCCCTTCCAACCATACCTGTTATTTTACGAATACGGCCTGGCATGGCCAAGCGTGTTAAGGCGTGCGACTCATAATCTGAGGGTCGCGGGTTCGCATCCCCGTCGCGCCAAACATGCTCGCCCTCCCAGCCGTGGGGGTGTTATAGTGTAACGGTCAATCCCACTATTCGGTGGTAACAGAGTAGCACAAGAGTTAGCGGTGGGTGGTGATGACTAGCTGCCTTTCCTCTAGTTTTACACTGCTAAATTAGGGACGGCTAGCACAGATAGCCCTCGAGTACCTTTGTGCGAAAATCAAAAACAAACAAACAAACAAACAAATTTTACGAATATATATATTAGGCTTATATTATTAGATATTAGAAATAATCCAGTTAGCTTAAAAATGATGTTATTCTATGGTGCTTTACGTTGCTAACTTAGCACGATTGCTTTAAACATAAATTTATTTTATTTTCATTTTAAAGCAGCACTTACAAGGGAAGCGTTGTTTCACTGTCACTTTTAAAACAACGCGTACAAGCGTAGCATCGTTTCACTGTTACTTTTAAAATAGCACCTATAAGTGTAGCGTCGTTTCATTGTTACTTTTAAAATAGCACCTATAAGTGTAGCGTCGTTTCACTGTTACTTTTAAAACAGCACATATATAAACGTAACGTCGTTTCACCGTTACTCTTAAAGCAGCACCTTCAAGTGTAGCGTCGTTTCACTGTCACTTTTAAGGTAGCACCTTCAAGTATAGCGTCGTTTCACTATCACTTTTAAGGTAGCACCTTCAAGTGTAGCGTCGTTTCACTATCACTTTTAAAGCAGCACCTCCACGCGTAGCGTCGTTTTACTGTCACTTTCATCATCACGAATCTATTATACAGTCTTTTAATCGTCATTGCACTGAAAGGATGCATATAGAAAGTAGTATTCACAGAAACTTTGATACAACGAATTCTGCAGAACTTGAGGACGTCACGTACGTAAGCTAATCTTTCTTGACTGTGGTCGAGGAAAACGTATTTCGTACAGAGAGGTTAAGTTATTGTATAAAACATTTGCTATGGGTTTACCTCCTTACCAGTTGTGAAAATGACAAGGAAATACCACCCAGATTTCCTAAAAATGTAATACTAAAAATTACAAAGATTTTTTTTACAAGATATTTGTCCCTCTTCACATAAACCCCTGTAATTCGCAACTATACATTGTTTGCCTGTCTGTTTTTGAGGGAAGCTATATTGGTCCATCAGTTGTGTCCGCCGTGGGGAATCGAGACTCAGATGCTAATATCGAAAATTCGTAAACTTACCGCTGGTTTACCGGGAGACCTATACATATAATGAATATTTTGATTCGACCTAATAAAAAAGAAAAAGGCAAAACAATTAATACGCAGTCTAAACAGGTAACCCCTCCTGGTGTCCATTGACTTCCTTTACTGGAAATTACACCAGACTTCAAATATGCAAAATTTTGTAAATGATCAGCCCTGTATATATATGTTCTTTGCTTATAAACATGAATATAAGAGAACTTAGTCAACAGAATCTCATCATGTTTTTCTCATTTGCTGAAAAATTATTCAAATAAATAAACTTGGGAGTTTAGCTGTTATATATTGACAAAATTGATAAATTACTCACAGCGTCTTTTATTTGTTGCTAATATACTGCATTATCTATCGACTCGTCAATCGATGCGAGCTTATTACGTATTCATTAGACCATTGTTACTTTAAATTTCTCTGGACTTAAACTGTACTTTCATATGATCCTACAGTAATCTATTGTCAACCTTACTAATGAAAATTTTTCTTTTTAACTTATCGATATTTGCTCTTTGTTTTTTTCCTATAAAAACAGCGTTTTGTCCAGATAAGAGAAAAAATGTGTTAGAATCGAAACTGCTCTTTCAAACTCTATTACAAGAATAGTCGCGATAGTGTGGTTAAAACTTTTAGAGCCATCCGTTTGTTACAGTTCTTACATGTTAACTTTAGAAACTTCCACTAAATTTAATCTGCTGGACGCTGCAACTGAAAAAAACGACAACAACAGAGCCTGTTGTACGTGACTACAGGTTTGAAACAGTACATAATTTCCGTTATGACGAAACGTACAAATTGAATTTTGTGTTTCTAAAGATTAAATTTTATGAGAAAGGTGTTGTTTTACGTGAAATTATTTGTTTGTTTTCTGAATTTCGTGCAAAACTACACGAGGGTTATCTGCGCTAGCTGTCCCTGATGTGTATGTAATAGACTAGAAGGAGTTCCCCTGTGAGGGAAGTAGTAGTCTTCGGATTTACAATGTTAAATTCAGGGGTTCGATTCCCCTTGATGGACACAACAGACCTGCTATAAGAAACACACAGACTAGAAACAAGGTAGCTACTCATTACCTCCCACTATTAACTTTTGAACTAATCTTTTACCAATGAATACAACGTCATCACGGATAAAAAGCGAGAATGCTTAGTGAGATGAAAATTTTATGAGAAATACCATATCTAAAAACATATTCATCAGGAATACTTGTGTGTTATAAACATGAACTGTGTTAACTTTACATAGACATAAAGAAAGACATGTTTCTTATAAATTTCTATAAGCCCCCGAAATTTCTTGATCGAACAAAAGAAGAAAACTGGATTAGGCCTGCAGTGATTTTATTGTCTTGAATTTTTTAACGTTATACGTTAATTCCTGAAAATTCTGAAAATGATATCCATATTTCTCATCACATACAGAATTTTCATAAAACACATAGGTACTTTTACTTTAGTGAATAATTTACATTGGAATTGGGTCTCATTTTATTATGCTTAAAATGTTGACAGCCTCTGACTACAGACCAATCGCGACATGAGAGTCTTATCAATCGTTTTATAATCCTAAAGAAACACACCGCTAATATATAAATGGTTAACATCCGCAAGACATGTCATTTGGGAATATAATTTTTTTTTTTTGTGCGTGCACTCTGATATTATATTTTTCTTTTAAATATTATTTATTCGGCACTATGGTAACAAGAGATTCTATAGATGATTCAAACATATTCTGTTATATATATTTGGTAAATCTGTTGTAATGAAATGAAGGCTAAACTTCACAGAATTCACAAAAGTGTGAAGAGTTGGGTTCTAATAGGAACTTGAAGGCTCACGTCTTACAGTCATTTATTGACTATTTACCTAAAACTCTTTATGGCGTCAGCGAAGAACAAGTTTTCACCATGACATCAGGGAAGTGGAGAGGAGATATCAGGGAAGGTGGAACATCAGCACGATGCTGATTACTGCTGGTCATTGAAATAAGATGTTCCAGAGGAAATACATGCAAGAAAGACAACAACAAGTAATTTTGATAATAAAACACGTAACTTCACACATAGAAGTCGGGATGATTGAGGATGCAATTTTTTTGTTTGACGTCAATGTTCTTTCCTTTTCTTTAATTTGTTTGTGTTTTTGCTAACAAACATAATAATACACAATATTGAGGTAAACGAAATAATAATTTGATCTATAAAAGAGTTTTTTTTTTCACGATTTGTAAAAAAAATCTTCAAAATCTGCAAATTTGTATTATGAAAAATTCGTTATTAACACCAAAACAACTTTTTAAATTCACAGGCTTGTAGTATTAGTATTTGATGATTACATTACCTTTCTATCTCCATTGTTTTTTCATTGTGAGACTTGTGTTTATGACAAGAGTTCTATATGAAGTTCATAAAGAACTAATTTCTTTGTTAACGAAAAAAATTTGCTTCTTTCTGCTTAAGACTTTTTCATTACAAATTTTTATCTTTTTCACAAGTACTTGTTATTTTCACCCAGTTTCTATCATAAGAAATGACAAAATACTTATAACATTTACTTTATTCTTCATGTCCATCGTAACATTTCTAAAGTAACTTTCAGAAATGTGTCTTTTCTTCTAGACACATAAAGCAATTTGCTTTTAAGAGAACTAAACATTAGAAACGCGATGAGCAAATCAGCGAATCCCCTACTTACTCTTATAGGCATACCTTCTCTTTGTTGTATGAGTTTTGTTTTGTTCTGTTTGCTCCACGTTTTTCCTGACACTAAAATGTATTGTGAGCTCCAGGAGAATTTTCTGATTGGTAACACAATCTTTTCTTTTGTCCTAACTTGTCTGAAGGGCACTTCAAAGTATTATAAGAAGGAAATGTTCGGAATGAATTCATTAAATGTAAACACATCAATATCTCATATCTTTTTGTATAAATAAAAACTGGTGAATCAAATTCCATAAAACATTTCTATGTGTGCAGATCTCAGAGAAGTTATATATCTCGTCCAAGAACACCGGTATGTGCTGCTTCTGTTTAACTAACCGTACAGCTTTAAACAGAATACTGTATGATGCCGCATGAAAAAAAAAATTTCGGTTGCGTAATGATCTAGTTGATGGCCTGAGGCTCAGAAAAAGAATTTCTTTCGTTCATCTAAAAATGGATACAGACGAACAACATACTATCAGCCATAGATAATGAAACACAGAAAACACTACAATAGCTAGACATTTGAAGACCATATGAGATCATTTGTCGTGATTTTGACTATCAACTCCAAACTGAAACGATATTTATAGATGGTGTACTTTTCCATTCAACGAAAATATACAAATTCAAGTTCATTAGTAAAGTTTCTTCTCTTATATGCTTTTTCCAAAGCCAGTACAAATTCCTTTCAGACTGCACACTTTTCACTGGTTATATAGGTATTTCTTCCACATAAAAAAAATCAGCGGTAAGTATACAGGTTTACAAAGCTAAAATCAGGGATTCGATTTGGTGGGCTCAACAGACAGCCTGATGTGGCTTTGCTATAAGAAAACCCACACACTCACCTCTCGACGTGAAAAAGATTAACCGTTTTTTTTTTCACATAACAAATATTGTGTTCCAAAACACAAACTGTTTTATCGATTAGAATCAAAAGTTTTATGAGTTACAATACATATGACGTGCAGCTTTTAATTCAAATTGATGTTTATTTAAACATGTTATGTTGTGAAGGTATATCTTTAATACAACCTGGCATAGTCTGTTGCTTAGGATCTTAGACCCACAGTTGCGACTTCAAATCGCTGGTCGCCCGCTTGTACAGCGGTAAGGCTACGAATTAAAATTGCATATTCGATTCCCCTCAATGGACTTAGCAGATAGCCCGATGTGGCTTTGTTATAAGAAAAACACACACACACACTTCAAATTCATGTCGTTAAACATGCTTGTCTTCTGAGCTGTGAAGGTGTTATAATGTGACAGTCAATCTCATTCTTCGTTAGTAACAGAGTAACCCGAATAACCCAAGACTTAATGGTTGATGTTCACTAGCTGTTACCACTCTTACTCTATCCTGGTTCAGTTTGGTTATGGACGAGTGGCTTCGCGCGAAAATCAAACAAACAATACATTTTTATTATGTGTATACAGATTCTACAACATTCAACCCGAGTTTGTGCATAAGATAATGCATTTGTGTTCTTTCTTTCGTTAGCCCTCAATGATTATGTTGTTTTTAACTTGAACTTGTATTGTTATCGTTCAGATACCAAACACGTATTCCACAGAACACTGCCCGACATAGCCAGGTGGGATCAGATGTTCGACTCATAATCTGAGAGTCGTGGGTTCGAATCCCCGTCGCATCAAACATGCTCGCCCTATCAGCCGTGGGGGCGATCTAATGTGATCAATCCCACTATTCGTTGGTAAAAGAGTGGCCCAGGAGTTGGCGGTGGGTGGTGATGACTAGTTGCCTTCCCTCTCGCCTTACACTGTTGAGTTAGGGATGGTAAAAGCAGATAGCCCTCGTGTAGCTTTGCAAGAAATTAAAAAAACAATTACACTGAACACACGTTAAGTTGTTTTTGATACAAGATTTTTGGTAGTGTATTATATAAGTGTAAAATACATTTAATGGGAAAGCCTGATTAATCTTTAATAAAAATATACAATGAATTTACTACCAGGCATGGAAAACATGTACAAATACGAAATAAAATGTGCTATTTGGATAAAATATTTTGTATCTTGTTGCTCATCTCTACACCTACACCATTACTAGCTTTTTGGCGACTTATAAGTAACTTAAAAACTTATAGCACTTATATTTGGAGTTCGATACCTGCGATGAGCACAGTATGATCTACTAACGCACTCTGTGCTTTAGTGGTGAATTCCGGGAAACTAACATACAGGAATATTTATCGATGTATTACGTGAGTATGTTTTATTTCTATAAACGTCTTCTACAGATCGTTATTTTTTATAAATTGTACGCCAAAAGTTAGAAACAGAAACTCCGGTTTAATTCAACGCGGGTCATAATGTTTCTATAATAAAGAAATGAACCCACAAGTAGTTTATAAGATTGAGTTTGATAAAAAAAAAGCTGATGAAATCCTTCCACAGAAATTTTGAGATAGAGTTTCTATCTACTTCCATATGTTTGTTAACACGTGTCTGTAAAGTTTCGGCTTTTGCTAAGTTACTGATGAGTAAGATAACATGATATTGTTGGTAGGTTTGTTTTGTTTTGAATTTCGCGCAAAACTACACGAGAGCTATCTGCGCTAGCTGTCCCTAATTTAGCAGCGTGAGACTAGAGGTAAGGCAGCTAGTCACCACCACCCACCACCAACTCTTGGTCTATTCTTTTACCAATGAATAGTTGGATTCACCGTCACATTATAACACCCCAACATCTGAAAGGGCGAGCATGTTTGGTGCGACGGGGATTCGAATCCGCGACCCTCAGATTACGAGTCGAAAGTCTTGACCCACCGGGCCATGCCTGACCCTGAATATGACGGAAAATTCATTTGAAAAAAAAAATATTTATTAAAACTTGTCTACAGTTTCGGATATATGTTTCATTACATTCAAAATAATTTATTTATCCTGTTGATCTAATTGGTTTTCCCTCTTCCAAACCATGTTTTTTAACATAATAACTATAACACATATCCAGCTTCTTTTAGGTAGTTAGTAACGGTCCGGCATGGCCAGGTGGTTAAGGCACTCGACTCATAATTCGAGAATCGTGGGTTTGAATTCCCGTAACACCAAACATGCTCGCTCTTTCAGCCGTGGGGCACTATGATGTGACAGTCAATCCCACTATTCGTTGTTAAAAGATTAGCCCAAGAGTTAGCGGTGCGTGGTGATGACTAGCTGCCTTCCCTCTAGTCTTATACTGCTAAAGTAGGAACGGCTAGCGCAGATAGCCATCGTGTAGTTTTGCGCGAACTTCAAAAACAAACAAACGTGGTCAATAACTTAATTATTTATCATCTGTAAATCATCTTATTAACCCCATAAACATAGGTATTCTTTTTTTTTGTTTAGAAACAAATTTAAACACAATTTTATTATTTTGCCATCTAATATTTTTCTTTAAATGTAAAACATATATTATATATTCAACTAATAATTATAAATAATTAAACAATGCTCCGTTTCTAAACATATTATATATTCAATAGTTTAATATACTTTCAAACCACATTAGTCAGCTAATGAGCTTACTATATATTTAAATATATATTTTACTTTCAACATATAGTATTGCTTACTAATAAACGTAGTCGTTTTCCACAAATAGTATTTGTGTTGGTGGCAAAGGTATTAAGGTAGTCCGTTAATATTGGTGTACTGTTCAAGTAAAAGACAAACACTGAGCAGCAGTCTACCATCAGCAGTAAGGAACTAATTGTTGCTCTTATAACGCACGGAAAGCTTAAAGCGTGAGGAATATTTTAAATTAGGTGTCAAATTCAACCCCCCCCCTTACCAGCTATGTCACATGGCCAAACTGTTCTTTTTTCTGTTTTTGAAACATTTATCCAACATAACTTCATATTCCTTCCACTTGCTCACAATCAATTGTAGTTGCGTGTAATGAAGCACAAACTCTGTGCTTTATCACGAGGACACGGAATATCCAAATCAAAACACTAGCTCGTGGAATGAATACCTCGCTACGTTAAAAAGATAATTTAAATTCAATGACTTTCAGATGTAGTGAACTGGAACCTACCTAATAAAACTAAAGCACGTTAATAAAAATTACACGTTAACTTTCATTTAGACATCATAAAATCCAAAACAATAGATAATGGAAACATGTAAGGAATAATATTTAATTACGAGAAGTTAATTTGCTATTAAGGCTATTTATATTCTTAAGTCAAATTCAAATAAAAACGCTTTTTTATTATACCATATATAGATACTTTGTCATCATTTATGCACCTCGGTGGGACAGTGGTAAGTTTATGGTCTTACAACGCTATAATCTGGGGTTTGATTCCCCGCGATGGGCACAGCAGAGAGCTCAATATGATTTTATTCTTAAAATAAACACACACACGACCCTTTATTTAAGCCCAACATAGTAGGTATTTGTACCGAACTGAGACATTTTATTGGCTGCGATTATTTTCTTAGAGGTCCTAATTTTGAAATGAATTTAATTTCTAAAGGCGAAATTATTTGCAAATTTTGAATACGTCAGTGTTTTTCAAAGTTAAGTACTGGTTGACTCTTAAAAGAAAATAATATTAACTGTTATTTGTCTCAATTGGGACAGTTACTTGTTTTGAGCCGACATTCTTGAGTATGATTGTTACTTGTTTTGAGCCGACATTCTTGAGTATGATTGTTACTTGTTTTGAGCCGACATTCTTGAGTATGATTGTTACTTGTTTTGAGCCGACATTCTTGAGTATGATTGTTACTTGTTTTGAGCCGACATTCTTGAGTATGATTGTTACTTGTTTTGAGCCGACATTCTTGAGTATGATTGTTACTTGTTTTGAGCCGACATTCTTGAGTATGATTGTTACTTGTTTTGAGCCGATATTCTTGAGTATGATTGTTACTTGTTTTGAGCCGACATTCTTGAGTATGATTGTTACTTGTTTTGAGCCGACATTCTTGAGTATGATTGTTACTTGTTTTGAGCCGACATTCTTGAGTATGATTGCACTTTTCATTTGTAAAAGCTTTAAACACGTGTTTCTTTAATTGGATTATAGTTAAGATTAAAGTCTTCACAAGTTCACCTACAGAACTCCAATAATCAAAGTGACAATAAGTTGCACTAAAAATAAAACTGCGAAATATTTTCTTATATCTGAGGAAACTTCAAATTCTCCTCTTTTTTTTCGCAATGATTTAATACCATTAATATTAAACTACGTCATAAAATCTTTCAAGAACATTTCCTAGCTCAGATGATAAAAATCGTTTTCAGAATTTTTTTTAATGAGTTACGAAAGCTTTTACAAAGTCTTATGAATATTTAATTTTTCCTTTATAATGGCGTTGTTGACGAAGTCATGCTTTCACGAAAATATCTAAAAAGCAAATTTCTCAGACGCTTCAATAAAGAATTTATTTAGAAAATTAAGTCCAGTGTGTGTTTTCGTAGAACACATAAGTAGTTATCGCGTAGTTTATTCTAGTTTTTATCAAGGAAGGATCGTGTCAAGTTGACAAAAGGAAATTAGTTGTGTCAATACTGGATGTGCAAATTTTATTTCTACTTATTTTGTTTTATATGAAACGCGAGGCTGCATCGTAGTATTAGCTTCGAACGTGGACATAACTGCGATTACAAACAGACTTAAGATAAAATGAAACAAGATAAATAACAATAAGTTATTCCAGCTGTATTTTACTTTCGACATTAGAAAATTTCTTTACAATTAAAAATTAAGTTGGACGAATGATACTGCCATACAGATAGTGTTCATAATCGATACATTAAAGTTAATCTAGACAGAAAAGTTTCAGTTTTCATTTCTTTTTTACTCTGTTAACTTTATTTATCTGTAATTACTTTTCACGACAGAAATAAATTTGAAACAGAAAAAATGAAAATTATGGGACTGCTCATCAACAAAAGGCTTCAAGTTCAAATGTATGGAGCTTAGTAAACTAATTGACTAATCAGTGATGTCGATAAAACCCACTTGTAGAGAAAAATATATATGTAAAAACGGCTCGTTTGGGTTGAGAAAATATTTTACGTGGAGGAGCGAACAACGTTTCGACCTTCTTCGGTCATCATCAGGTTCCTTTAAATTCGGAGAATTTAAAATCACATTTTTACCCCAATGGCAAACAACGAGAACAAAAAAAAGCTAGATTTGTTTATTTATATCATATATATTTGGATACAAATATTAAAAATTCTACAGTTTTAGAACGTCTGAAGAACAACATTCTAGAAACGTAAGAGAGTTCACTTGTATAACACAAGGTTAAAGTAGTCTTATCTGTAAAGATTAAAGTAGCCGACATAAAAAATTTAAAACAGTCTACGTATAAAGGTTAAAGTAGCTTGCTTATAAAGGTTAAATTAGCTTGCTTATGAAGGTTAAAGTAGGCTACATATCAAGTTTAAACTAGGCTACTTTAACCTTTATAAGCAAGCTAATTTAACCTTTATAAGTGAGTTACTTTAACCTATATGAGTAAGCTACTTTAACTTTTATATGCAGCCTAATTTAACCTTTATACGTAACTCATTTACAAAGGTTAAATTAGCTTGCTTATAAAGGTTAAAGTAGGCTACATATAAAGTTTAAACTAGTCTACATATAAAGGTTAAAGTAGACTGTATTTAAAAGTTAAAGTAAATTACTTATAAAGGTTAAAATAGTTTACTTATAATTTCTGTGGCACATATGTGTGAATTTTTTGTTAAATTCTAAAACACAAGGGTAGAATATTTTCTTTTGACCCTAAAGGCTACCATTAACGAGAGTAGATTAAGAGAAACTGATTGGAGTGCATTTATGCTCTTATAATTTTGTAAACAAAAAAAAACACTCCTAGTCGTTCATTGAGCATAAGATCGAGATCTTGTAAAAGCTAGATTTCCAAGTTCAATTGACTCGGCATGGCTATGTGTTTAAGGCACTCGGCTCGTAATCC
This sequence comes from Tachypleus tridentatus, assembly GCF_004210375.1. Lineage (NCBI taxonomy): Eukaryota > Metazoa > Arthropoda > Merostomata > Xiphosura > Limulidae > Tachypleus > Tachypleus tridentatus. The sequence goes on along the minus strand of NC_134835.1, from coordinate 100,239,219 downwards.
GAGGGTCGCGGGTTCTAAACTTCGTCACACTAAACATGCTCGACATTTCAGTCATGGGGGCGTTATAATTTTGCATTCAATTCCACTATCTTGGGCCCGTCATGGCCAAGCGCGTTAAGGCGTGCGACTCGTAATCTGAGGGTCGCGGGTTCGCATCCGCGTTGCGCCAAACATGCTCGCCCTCCCAGCCGTGGGGGCGTTATAATGTGACGGTCAATCCCACTATTCGTTGGTAAAAGAGTGGCCCAAGAGTTGGCGGTGGGTGATAATAAATAGCTGCCTTCCCTTTATTCTTACACTGCTAATTTAGGAACGGCTATCGCAGATAGTTTTCGTGTAGCTGTGCGCGAAATTCAAAACAAAAAACAAACATGCTGGTTCAATCATCTATCGAACACTGTGCAGATCGTGTATTGTACAGTTTTACGAAAACATACGAAGGAAAAGATGAACAATTAGTAATGAAAATTAACTTTAGACTGGAACATACACAACAGCATATACAATATTTAGACTACAACAGCATACACATTAATTAGACTCTGACAGCATACACATTAATTAAACTTCAACAACATACACAATAATTAAACTACAACAGCATACACAATAATTAAACTACAACAGCATACACAATAATTAGACTACAAGAGCATACACAATAATTAGACTACAACAGCATACACAATAATTAGATTACAACAGCATACACAATAACTGCGATGCTCTTTAATCTCTCATTAAAATCAATACCAACACAAGAATTATCTTTTCGACATTGTCGATTAACAGAAGAGCGCCCTCGTATGTCAGTTTAAAGTTTTCAGCACTAAACATAACATCTAATAAATATATAATAAATTAAAACAGTGGATATATTATATGATACCTACACACATTGTTAAATAAAATGTTATAAAATATATTATTATCTTGGTTGCAAAGGGGAACTCTGCTTAAAATACTCGTTAGTAGTGCCACATTTGTGTATTATGCATGGGCAGTGATTAGGGCGCTCAACTTGCAATCTGTGAGCTGCTCGATATAATTCCTGTCACACTGAACATGCTCGTCCTTTGAATTTTATAATGTGACAATCGATCCCATCATTCGTTAGTTAAAAAGTAGCCTAACAGTTGTCGGTGGGTGATGTTTAGTAGTTGCCTTCTCTGTAATCTGTAACTGCTAAATGAAAAACGACGAGCGCAGATAACCTCCCGTGTAGCTTTGTGCGAAACTAACCAAAACTAACCACAAAATAAATAAATCAAGCTAGTCTTACTTAGCTTGTCAAACTAAAAATAAAATTAATTTAAAAAATTGAAAGATTAATTCGAATAGGCACAATTATTTGAGGGGTACAAACTTATACTTGAAAAAGATGTATTTTTATATGTTGATCAGCATATATAGATCTTTATATAAGTTTCATTAACTACACCACACCAAGCAACTTAGAATCTGTTTGTGTATAGAAAACTATGCAGACTAGAATTCGATGCTTCACTAGGATTCACAATCTCATAATCTTCTATTAACAATCTGTTGTCTCTTGTCGCGTTGGTCACATTAATTACGCTCCATTAGCTACATTATTTACCCATCATAACCGCTTTTAATACCACAAACGACTGGAAAACAACGCTTAGCAGTCTCTATTCCTCTTGCACCATCACACATAAGGGAGACAATGTGCTCTTTTAAGATCTATGGTACTTGGTGAAAGTAAATAGTAACATGAAGTAACGCTGTTAAACTCCAGCTGAGAAGATGTGTGAATAGATAGGTAAGCATTCTTAATAAATCTGAGAAAATCTTAATCATATATTATCGTTACTTTGATAGGTAAGCGTGATAAACAGATGAAAGCACTAAATGCGGTTGAACAACGTGGACTATCGAACACTGTAACCACCATATAATATAAGCTGTTTGCAGAAAAAAAACTAACATGGGGTTAAATTACTCGCTATTTTGTACTATTTAAAAACACAGATTAACTAAAAAGGATTTTTTTAATATTTGTAACTCTGGCAGAAATTTGCAAGGAAGAGATTGATTCTTCTCAGATAGTACGGCATACATAAAGTCCTCAGACGGTACAGCACAGATGGAGTCCTGAGATGGTACGTTGTACATGGAGCGGATATTAAACCTGTTGACACAAATCATTCATGAAGCTTACTGGTACTTCAAGTCAAAGAAAAATGATTGAGCAAAGAATTTTTTTGTATAGTACCTTCTAATGAAATACACAAGTCAGGAAAGTAAAGTGGTATTATTAAAAGTAATTACCGCCTAATTGAAACCAGAGGAATTTTAACAATGAAACAAATTTTTTAAATTTTTTTTATCTGTAGCCAAAGAAATATTCACAATAAAACAATATTGTTCAATAGTTTCATTACCATTCTAAGAACCCTGTTTAATGTTGTTTTGAAATTAAGCAAAAAACCCAATAATGGACTATCTGTGCTCTGTCCACTACGAAACCCGGATTCTAGTGTTGTAAGTCCGCAGACACACCGTTGTGTTACAGGTGGCGGGAGGCTGTTGATTAATAAGTTGTTTTGTTTATAATTTTGCGCAAAGCTACACGAGGGCTATCTGCGTTAGCCGTCCCTAATTTAGTAGTGTAAGACTAGAGGGAAGGCAGCTAGTCATCACCACCCACCGCCAACTCTTGGGCTACTCTTTCACCAACGAATAGTGGGATTGACCGTAACATTATAATGCTTCCACGGCTGAAAGAGCAAGCATGTTTGGTGCGATGTGGAGTGGAACCCGCGATTCTCAGATTACGAGTCGAGGTGTTTTAACCACCTGGCCATGCCATTAGAACTTATAATGTTTACTTACTTAAATACTAATCCTTTTGCATTTTTATTCATGTTTTTTGTCGTTGAATACAAGGGCTATTTATGCTGTGCCCACTATGGATATCGAAAACCTGTTTTTAGTGTTAAAAACTTTCAAATCAGAGTCAATGTAATTCCTAAAATTTTAAAATTATTAATTTTTACTTCTCAAGCAGTTATTGTTCGTTGGTAAAATCCTAATGGAAACAAGAAGTTGTTAGGCCTGCTAACAGTTCATGTCTTCATGAGGCCACTAAATAGCAGGTCTTCTTAGTTTGAAGTACACATTTGTAAATGAAATGTTTCACAAAATTAGCACCTTAATTAGAAACCTTGTCTTTACCAGACAAGTGTTTTCTTGACGTTTATTATATGAAAAGCAAACCTATAGTCTATAAAAGGGAACTAACACACTTCCGGACGTCCAAATGACCTGACATGGCTTGAGGTTAGGGCACTCTACTCCCAAACTGCGGGTTCAAATCACTCTCACCAAACCTGCTCGGCCTTTCAGACGCGGGGCGTTATAAGGTATGGTCAATCCCATTATTAGTTGGTGAAAGAGTAGCCCAAGAGTTAACGGTGGGTAGTGATGGTTAGCTGCTTTCTCTCGAGTCTTACACTGCTAAATTAGGGACGGCTAGCGGATATAGCCCTTTTGTTGCTTTGCGCAAAATGTAAAACAAACGGACAAAATAAATTCATCTAGTCTATCACTGATAAATTCAGAACTAATATCTCTCGCGAAATTCTAGAAAAACCACTTCCACACAGAAGGAAAAAAGCTTTTAAGGCTTGAAAATGTAACCACGAATATTTCTGTGTTAAAACGACCACCTGTTATCGATGGCATGTTGTACAAATCTTTCTTTGTCCAGATAACAGATTATTTCTTCTAAAAATATATATTATGCTATCGTTATCTAGATTTGAAAAAAAAAAGACACGATCCCTAAAAGCACTTTATCTGATAAGACAGCCAAGATGTTTGAAAGAAAGTTCTTGTTAGGGAGCTGACAGCTTTATAACCCTGTTATCGAGAGTTTCAAAATATGTCTACTACAAAACCCAAGTCTTGTCAATTAAGTACAAACAGTCTTCTTTTTGAGGTTCTCAACCTAATTTTTATTACTTTATCACTAAGCAGCAAAATAGGCCTATTTTGTATTTACTATTATAATACCGATCTTTACAGAGTTTGTGTTTTTACACTGTCATACTTCCTTCAGTATTGTTTGTTTTGAATTTCGCTTAAAGCTACTCGAGGGCTATCTGCGCTAGCCGTTCCTAATTTAGCAGTGTAAGACTAGAGGGAAGGTAGCTTGTCATCACCACCTACCGCCAACTTTTGGGCTACTCTTTTACCAACGAATAGTGGGATTGACCGCAACAATATAATGCCCCCACAGCTGAAAGTGCGAGCATGTTTGGTGCGACGGAGATTCGAACCCGCTCCCCCAAATTAGCTCCTTCAGTAAAACTGTCAGTTTGATTCAGTTCTTGTTGCTTGTTTGGATAAGTTTAACGATTAATGCGATCTGTTCACATTCTTCGCGGTGTTTGACTGTAAAAAGTAAGGACTTTGGATACGTTTTAAATACAGCACACATCACAATATCTTACAAGCTAATCAACTGCGTTGTTCGATGTTAAACTATGAGCATAATTAGGTCTTACTCGTATTCATTGGCAAATAATAATAGAAAATTAAAATAAATGTTCACTAATTATTCGACATTTTATTTTGGACAATCCTTTGTATTACTGTTTTTTGTGTGTGCAATAAGGAACCAGTCTTATAATTTATAAGTAAAATAAAACAAAAATCATTTTTCTTTTTTTATTGTATGTCATTCTAGAATTTCTGAAATAAATATAATACTCGAACGTTTGTACATTTCCGATATAATGCAATAAGAATTCGAACAAGCTACTCGAATTGGTAAAATAAAAATAAATATTTTTCTTTCAAAAATAAAAAAATAAACGATTATCAGGATTAATTAATTTAGATTAAATACGTCGTATAGAAGTGACCAAGAGAATAAATAATTAAATGTTTGATAGTCCATAAATAAACCATGTTTTAACTTCTTGGAAGATAATTCAGTTACTCTCATAAATAGCAGATATTTTGAACAGTGTACACTTATAACTGAAGACGAAAGAAAAATGTAAAACATATTTCGTACATAGGCCTCGTTATTTTCTAATAAGGTTTCTAATATCATACAAGTTCTGCTTAGTTGATACAGCGTAAATTTTTCGTTATTGTTTAAGATACATTTACACATGTTCATGCGCATGCGCGATTTTTTATTCGAGAAATCTTTTGTTTTGTTTGTTTTTTGAATTTTGTACAAAGCTACTCGAGGGCTATCTGTGTTAGCCGTCCCTAATTTAGCAGTGTAAGACTAGAGGGAAGGCAGCTAGTCATCACCACCCACCGCCAACTCTTGGGCTACTCTTTTACCAACAAATAGTGAGATTGACCGTCACATTTGTTATGTGTTTGTGTTGTTTTTTTTATAGCAAAAGCCACATCAGGCTATCTGCTCAGCCCACCGAGGGGAATCGAACCCCTGATTTTAGCGTTGTTGATTTCAGATAATAGTAAGCTGGTATCTTGAGGCGGCTAAAAATACATTCTCAGAATCATTGTCAAATAAAACTCGTGTGTTTATTGTTAACCATAAACTACTGCTTTAAAAAGCAAATATTAGTGTAGAATAATGTATACACATAATTATCTCATCAACAAATATTTCTGTGTGGTTGACACCTCATATTTACATTTTTTTTTCTTTACGTTGCAGTAATAAGACTAGGTTTTCTTTGGTTTTTCAAACCAGTGAGGTTTGAAATCTCGAGAATTTGCTTGTTTTTGGAATTTCGCGCAAAGCAACACGAGGGCTATTTCCACTGGCCGTCCGTAGTTTAGCAGTGTGTGTATTTTTCGTATAGCAAAGCCACAAAAGGCTATCTGCTCAGCTCACCGAGGGGAATCGAACCCCTGATTTTAGCGTTGTAAATCCGGAGACATACCGCTGTACTAGCGGGGTGCACGCGTTGGTTATGACTAGCTGTCATGAATAACTGTCTTCTCTCTAGTCTTACACTGCGAAATTAGAGACGGCTAACGCAGATAGCCCTCGTGTAGTTTTGCGCGAAATTCAAAACAAACAATTAAAAATAAAATAAAATCACCGGAGAAGAGACGATCCAAAATATTTTATTTGACAATCGACGGAAAAATATTTCCTTACGTTAAATAACTGTTTATAATTATAGTTATATGCTCCAGTAATCCAGCAATCCTTTCTCTCTTCTCTGCATTTGTTCACATTAATGTTTAAGGGCGTTTATGCGATGTATATAATTTACTTTTATTTTTGTAGCCAACTGTGAAACGTATTCAGTGAAATCATAGTTTCTTCATTTTCTTCAGTTATTGGTAATAAATTGAAGGTCAGCTATCAGGATGCGAATGTAGCTTAATCGGTGGTTATACTGAGCTGTAACCATACCACTGTCTTCAGAGAGCACTAATCGCGAAATTAGATGCAGGCATCCAATCAATTGTAATTCGCAAGGGCTAAATCTCCCGCAAGGTCTACATTTTAGAGCAGAACGCTACATAAATTAGGATCTGCAGGGATTTACTGCGTGTGCATTTTAAAGAGGCTATGCTGAAGTTGAGAAGATTCCATATTTTAACTTTATAACAAAAGCCACAGTAAAAATCTTCATTCATTCCCAAAATAATCAAAAATATTCACATATACCTGTTTCTGTTTCTATAGAACACTTAAAAGTTACCTAATTTTATAATGTTTCCAGATAGAACCACTTTTTGGTTTTATTTTCCTAAGCTGTACAACACATCTGCCTTTCAGAATTTTGTGTATTTGAAAACTACGAAAATAATTGTCAGGACGATGAATATTTTTTCTATCACACTAGTTCACTTTGAAACATTTTTTTTTGGCAACTATGTCAAATGTTTCCACACATTCAAGAAACAACACGGTAATTCTGGCTACAGAGAAAATATTCAGTAGCATCTGATTTAACTATATTACTTTTCCAGGCGATATATAATTACATCTGATTTAACTATATTACATGTGCATGATATATAGAATTACATCTTATTTAACTATATTATGTGTGCGGGCTACATAGAATTATCTCTGATTTAGCTATATTAAGCGTGCATGCTATACACAGTTGCATCTGATTTAACCATATTATGTGTACAGACTATATAGAATTGCATTTGACTTAACTATAATGTATCTGCAGACTATATACAATTATATGCAAAAACGGCTCGTTTGGGCTGAGAAAACACTTTACATAGAAGAGCGAACAACGTTTCGACCTTCTTCGGTCATCGTCAGGTTCACAAAGAACTCAACAAGTGGGTTTCTCGTCATCACTGATTATATACAATTATATTTGTTTTAACTATATTACGTGTACAAACTCTATAGAATTACAAAATGGCACTCGTACAGTCGTAAGGCTGCTGTAATCATAAGGCTTGGATTGGTTATTGTTTTTTGTTGCGAAGCCCCCAAAGTGTTTAAAATCTATGAAACAAATGACCCACAATTAAATATTTGGCAGGAGGTTACAAAGCGGAGAACAAAAATATCAGTGAACATCTGACTAGAAACTGGAAATAATTTTTTAAGCTATTCACATACAAATTTATATGTACTTGGCACACTGCAAAGCTACATTCATAAATCGGAGAACTGTTGCTGTATTCCCATCAAAAGTGGTAAAATTAGAAAATATTTGCCTTTCGGTAAATTAGGTTTCAAGAATGGCGAGGTCGTATTCGTATTCCTTGATGTGATAAAATTATTTCACAAATATGTGCAACCAGAATCTATTTAGCCGGATTTACCTGTGGTCCAGACAGGTACGAAGTTGACTTTTCGTCTAAGTTGTGAAATAATGAAACCCATTGAAAAGAACATAATCTTAGTGTTTGTTCAGTTTTTGGTTTAATTGGGTTTAGTTTAAAACATGTGATGAACCCATAATTTACACGTTTTATAGTGATTATTAATGGAATAAAACCTTGTAGCACCCCAGTGGCACAGCCAGCGGTACGTCTACAGACTTACAATGCTAGAAATCGAGTTAGGTACCCGCAGTGGACAGAGCGCAGATAACTTTTTGTACAGTTTCACACTTAATTACAAAACAAAAAAATAAAAACCTCGCAATTCTTCCACAACTCATCTTACCTTTCAATAGTCCCTCATCAATTAAAACCTGATCCTCAACCGAAATAAAAACACCTGATTCCACACCAGAGAAAGTTCAGAAGCTTGTTGTTCCTTTCTAGAAAAAATGTCATCTCTCTGATCTAATCATTTTGATGCACTTACTTCATGCGAATCTCAGCAAATCATTGAAGTCTGAAACTGACGTACTTAGATATTTTTTTAGAAAAGTTCCAGAGTGTGCAAGTGAATGTGATGGAGTAACGTATGTTCTTATAATGAATTTTTTATTTACTGTGTTTATCCTTCCCAATTTTTTATGACATTAATGTGTATTAGTGTTTTCAAATTATGAGAGTGATGTAGTAGTTTTGCCTTCACTATCATTGCAGTTAAATAATTAAAGTTTGTCACTAGAAAGGACTTCTAAATATATGGAGTGTGGTTATAACATCTAAAGTTATAATGTTGCCACATCACATTGATGTTAGTTCTTAATACCATGATGTAGCTAATCCTGTTTAGTTTTCTAGTTTTGGTTATATTATTTTGGGATATACAGGAATACCATGTTTTTTCTGGACCTTCCGGTTTGACCAATGTCCCTCTTTGCTAGACTCACAAAGAGGACAACTCAACTCAAATTTTCCCTGACCTTCTTATTTCTACTTCTCAATACAATTGGATTTCTCTTCTTTTACTGTGTAATCAATGAGAATTTAGTATCAGATTCAGACTAATTCTCAGTGCATATTCACGATCTGTGGCGAGTTCGTGATGTCACACATCCTAAGCGTTCATAGTTAAGAAACAAAAGATACTGACCATCCTCGTGTCATATTTCTCCACGAAACTTCGTTATTTTCTTTAATCGTGATTGTACTAATGTGCTACACACGATGACTTATGCATTTTTATTATGGAAAAATATATTCCGCACCATCTTGTCCATAACGTAACCATTTACGTCTTCAGACTTTAACTGTTAAAGTTGTTTTGTTTTTTTTCGTGTTTCTGAAGCTGCTCTTCTTCCTGTGTGTAACCTTTTTGTTATTCTTTACTATTACAACCTTTATAAACACTAAAATCAGGAGTTCGATTCCCCTCGGTTGACCCAACAGATACCTCAATGTGGTTTTGCGATAAGAAAACACACACACTCTTTACCATTGCAAACTAAGTCGGTTTGTTCGAGATATTGAAATTATTTTCAGCTGGGATTTTTGATCATCATTCTCTGTGGAAAGTGATGGCATGCACAGAAATAATCAGGCTTCTTCATGAATGAGTATGAACTTATTGTAATTAATGATAGTTTAATAATCAATTATGTTAGAATTTATCTTTTTTTCATATCTCGTTGTCTTTGTTGTAAAAAGTACTTTGCTTGTACTACTTAACGTTTTGAGAATAATCACATTCTGCATGTAATATTTTGTTTCTCCTTTTCCTAATTAATTTTTTCCCCTCTTTGTGAGTCATCAAGTTAAGTTGAATAATTCACCCACGAAGTTTGTTTTGACCTCGTTTCTTTTCTTTTATTGTTTCCTCATCTTATCTTTTTGGTATATCCTTCATCGATGGGTTCCACGATGGGGTTGAATATAAAACCATTTTACGACTTTACTTTCGAAGGATTATAGGACTTTATATCTCATTTTTCTCAGGCACAGGCACTAAACCACATCTGAAGTAGGAAGAAAAACAACCTCTGTTCAGAAATCTTTTGTTTTCCTTTATTTAAAGATTCATTTGTGTCATTTGTTTGGACAATTTTTAGGAGTTTTCACACTAGTCATCATTTTATAAAGATATAAATTGAAAGCACGAACTTCGTGTTCTTCACACAACAAGGTGTTGTGAAGTTATTACTGTTTTTATTATTTTTTATTGTTTACTTTCATGCTCCTATCCAGATCACCAGGAATGAGGCGTTGAAAACTTCTTTGTAACTCGTAAGTTACAAATAAATAAACACCTTTCGAAAAAGTAAAATAATACGAGTGGAATTTCCATCATTCCTACATAATATTGCAGTCACTCAGAATAGTAGAATGTTAATAGACTACAACAGGATAATTAAAGTTAATCACGATCAAATAGTTATATTTACTGTTGTATGTTATTTCTTGCCTGTGTCTACTCTATGTTTTGAAAAATAAATTACCTGTTTGAACAGATATAGGAAGGTTGTACTTATAACCAAGTTCTCAGTATAAAGAGGTTCTAAATGTAATATTTTTATTTACTTGTTATTGGTTGGTGAATCTTCTTTCACCCTTAATTAAGCTTTTTGAATGAACACTAAGTGTTTGTAAGAAACTGTCTTCAACGGGTTAATGAAAATATCGTTTACACTAGAATTATGACTTTTTAAGTTACAACTAGTTATTAATAATACTTACAAATGCAGATATGTTGTTTGAAACTATGTCACCTCCGTGACATTGGTTGACATCATTGTTTCGGTTTTTGGTTTATCATGTGAAAAAATAAACAGAATAAAGAATAACAAGATGTTTTTCTGCTGTGTTATTTACAAACATTCCCAGAATTTGTGATTCAGTCATTACACAGATGTTGTTATAAAAAAAATAACTGCGTAAATAGCTAATAACCTATTGAGTTGGCATTTAAAATAACATTTCGATAAACAGTCGAGCCACTTCTACACAGGCGGCCCAGAATGGCCAGGGGGTTAGGGCTCTGGACTCGTAATCCAAGGGTCACGGGTTCGAATCCCGTCACACCAAGCATGCCTGCTCTTTCAGCCAAGGGAGCTTTATAATGTGACGGTAAATTCACTATTTTTTAGTAAAAGAGTAGCTCAATAGTTGGCGATCGGTAGTGATGACTAACTGTCTTCCTTCTAGTCTTATACTGCTAAATTAGGGACGACTAGGGCAGATAGCCCTCGCGCAGCTTTAGGTGAAATTCAAACAAACAAACTTAGATAGACAGTGGTGCCACACTGCCTGATATTTGTCCAGTAGTCTTCTTTTCCAACGTAGACTTCGTCAGGACCTCACTTACTCCATGCTCGCAAACTTAAATACTTCTAATAAAGATTTTATTTTAAATGTGTTTTCTACGTCAAAATGTAAAACTCTTCTTTTCTCCATAACTTTTCTAACTGAAGTCCCCCCAAAATACAAATGTATTCTTAACATCTTTAAATGATTTGCTATCGTATGGAATGCCTTTAAAGAGATTTTTGTGTAGTATAAACACTGACGACGTTTTCGTTTTTCGAGACAGCAGAGATCTTTGGGTGTATACGTCTCTTGTTACAAATTATTTTAGATTATTCTCAGTCTTCGGCAGAAATTGAGTATTCTGTTTTGTTTCTTTTGAAATGTAAAACTAAGATTTTTACTCACTGTCGATTTGTTATTCATTTATTCATTATTTATTTCTCTTTTGTTTGTTGTCTGTCAGATACGTTTTGGTCTTCTTTGAGTAATTTTTTGGGAGGCGGATCGTGCAACCATTTTGTTACGATACTAAAAAAAAATACTCCCTTCCAGTGGCACAGCAGAATATCGTTGGACGTATGCCACTAGAAACCGGATTTCGATACCCGAGGTGGGAGCAGCGCAGACACCCCATTGTGTTGCTTTGCGCTTAGCATCAAGCGCACAAAAAATAAATTTGATGACCTGCAAAATTTTGTACTGAATGTTATTTTTAGTGCAACAGAATATACTTCCTAATTGCATTTTGACATTTGAAAAATTTTAAGATTTACGTAAACAGCACGTTATTGTTTAATACGATTTTAAGCACATACTATATATTGATGAATGTATTCGGTACATCTTTAGAATATTGTTTTCCTTACACATTGTAAGTAGAAAAAAAAATTATCTTTCCTTTTCTTTAGCTCGAATAAAAATCCTATCTTCTCTACTCTACAATTTCCTCTATTTTTCTACATCATAATTTGGAACCCCCGGTTCTTAACAACCATCATGTTTTTACGACTTTATAACTTACCTTTTATTTCTCGACCACGCGAGATGGCTTTATTACCAGACTGTTTAGTTTACATAAGCAGTTTTTAGTAATTTCAGTATATTTATTCTAATAATTCCTGTACGATATTGACTAAGATGTTAACTGACTTATTGACGTTATTTTCATACCTATCTGACTTTGGTTTCTCAGATCTGATTTATTCAAGTAGTTTCGTAAGACTGAGGTCTATTATACAAAAAACGACGTCCTGATTTGTTGTTGGAGTTACGGTCACTCCTTTGCTATATTGCATGCAGCAGTCGACTTTTAATTAGTGTTTGAATTCCTGGATTATTGAGAACTTTCCGTAACATCCCCGTCACACCAAACATACTCACCTTTTCAGCAGTGGGGGCATTATAATGTGACAATCAATCCCACTATTTGTTGGTAAAAGAGTAGCCCAAAAGTTGGCGGTGGTGTGTAAAGGCTGATGGCTAGCTACCTTCCTTCTAGAATTACACTGCTAAATTAGGGACGGTCAATGCAGATAGCTCTCTTGTATCCTTGCGCGAAATTCAAATACAAACAAACAAACATTCGTCACCCTAATTTCTCTTTGAATGTTGGAAACTTCTTTGACCTTTGTTCTATAAATAATACATTTGATAAGCTAAAACTTAAGCAGTCTCAATATTAGCTTTTGTATAGGTTTTAATACTGAGTTTAAACGCATGTTTTAAGATATTAACAATTTGGAGTTGAAGTTTCTTCTTATTATAAAAGAATTAAAATGAGAGTTTTAATACGTATGTATTCTAAGTGTGTGGTTCAGATCTACATCTACCTCCTCGTGCCTTCCCCAGTGGCACAGCGATGTGTACGCAGACTTACAACGAGAAATAGCGAGTTTTGATACCCGTGGTGGACAAAACACAAAGTGCCTATTGTGTAAGTTTGTGCTTAATTACAAACAAATAAACGATATAAACGTAACTGAAGAAAGTACAGCTTAAACTATCGTAAATGTCTATCTCACTAGACGTTCGCTATATACATTAACTGTTTCTTCTTTTAATTTTGCGCAAAGCCACACGAGGATAATCTGCGCTAGCCGTCCCTTATTTAGCAGCATAACACTAGAGGAAAAATAGTTATCACCACCCAACGCCAACTCTTGGGTTACTCTTTAACTAACGAATAGTGGAACTGACTGTAACGTAATAACACTCCCACGGCTGAAAGGGCGGGCATATTTAGTGTGACAGGTATTCGAACTCACGACTCTCAGATTGCGAATCAAGTGCTCTAACCAGCTGGCCATTCCGGGCCTACACAATGGGCTATCTTTACTGTGCTCATCAGAGGTATCGAACCTCGGTTTTTAGTATTATAAACCTCCAGATTTGCCATTGTTTCAATGAGGGGCAAAGTAATAGTATAAGTAAGAGTAAAAGACAACAACGATTGTTTTCCACAAGAAGATTTGTATAGTTAAGCTTAAATCTTATTGTACTTTTTGTTACATTTATCATATTGTAAAAACCATACAAATGGCGTAAATCCAAAACTGTGCGTATTTTCTAGACTTAAGACGCGAGAAACGTTTTTATTACCAATCCAATCCGCATTGGCAGTTTTTAATCACATGAAAGTCGCTGCTGTTTATGGAATCAGACAAAGACAGTGAATACTTTCAACAAATATGTCGAAATGATGCTCTGGAAATCTGTTAACGTACTTCATCAATTTGTAAACAACTAAATGTATTTATATATGGTCTTTTTTACATGAAAAGTTTATTCTTTTATATATTACTTTTTATATTAGATTATTATTTGTTAAGGTTAACTATTTTGGATCAGAGTTAATAAACTTAGTAATTTTCATAAATTTATCGTTTTTTAGTGAGTTCAGATAGCTTGTTCACAGACGTTTCCTCTCAATGTCTGTTATTTAGGGTTATGTCAATATTATATAATCTCCACCCAGTCATATACTATGTTTTGTTCTTTTACATCAATAATAATACTCAATAATGTCTGATTTGATTTTTCAACAACACCTTGAGGTTTGAGATTTTAGAATAACATTTTATTTCTCAGAGCAGAAACTGTGGTTAGTTCTTCTAACACATTCTTAACAAAGTGTGCAACAGTTGGTACCTATTATCAAGATAAAGCTACTATATATATGTTTGATAATCTTTAAAATGACTGTATTTATACGGTTATTGTATCGTACAATTAATAATAAATGTCAAACTTATAATTAATGCTACATCATTATTTCGTTTAGGACCGTTGTTAAGATTGTTTAATGCAAAGATACACAATTAATTATCTGTCCTCTCACCACCACAAGGAATCGCACCCCGACCTTTGGCATAATAAGTCCGAAAAATTACCACTCACTCTCCTTGGGACATTTCTTTTATAGAGCAAAAATTAGTACTTTCTAGCTGGACATTTTCTATGTAGATTACAAAGAAACCTTTATATTTCATGAAAGTTTTCACTATTTATATTTGGTTTCAGGAATCTGTTATTTGGTATCAAACATATATGACGAAGGCTATAAGTAGATAACCTGACCCACTGTTTGAACATGAATAGACTACCATCACTATTGTACTTCAATGAATAACCATTGTTTAGTATCCAGACTGTGCTATGATTATAGAGAACACACTTGTTCATTAGTGGGTTATGGCAGGTGTTTTACAAAATATTATGTTGTTGTTTTTTCCATACACGTATGTCATTTGCAAATTATTAAATCTTGAGAGCCTTTGTGAAGAGTCTGCTAAATTCTGATAAAAACTGAAACAACTTATTCAGCATGTCAGACTTTGGTCGTAACTTTAAATAATGCCATACAATCTTACGTATTTATATCTTTTAAGAGAGTAACATTCATGAAAAAAGTTCTATTTGCATTTACGACAAAGCTATTGAGGCTATCTGCCCGTCGTCCAAATGGTGAACTACTGACCAGAGAAAATCATCTAGTAAACAGCACCCTATCACTAGTCATTCACGACAAGGGATCGACTGTTACTCCTATAACACGTCCATAAGTGAAAGTTGAAACTCTCAGATTAGAACGCAGCTCGTCAACTTTGAAATCCAAAGGCAATCTTGAACCCCACTCAAAAAATGTTTATACTGCAATGTTTCATATGTTTTGTTCTTACAGCTACAATACATTGTGATAGTTAATCTGGTATTTCACATATTCTGAGCTTTTTGGTTCAGTATAACTTATCCTGTTTTTGCATTCACGAAGACTTAAAAGCACTTCACTAATGTTTTTCATTGCAGTTAGTACTACTACTTTGATGTTTCTATAATTCATCACTGCATTTTCGCAAATTAACTTGGAATCAACATTACGTGATATTAAAATTACAAAAGTTTCGCTTTTTGTTATTTTTCATTTTTTCATAAATCATAATTCCAACTTTAGGTAAAAATGTTTATTTTTATTTATGTATAATATTTATGATATCAGTCCTTGATAAACGGTTTTCTTTTGATAAACGGTTTCCTTTTGCACAACTGAGCCAACATGAAGCAATATAAAATAATATTGAAAACTTAAATATATCGTTTCTCGAAGTCAAGCATAACACTACACAATAAGCTATCTTTGCTCTGCTCTCTACGGATATCATAAACTTGTTTCTGTTGTTCAAGTCTGCAGACATACCGATATGTCACTGATGGGCTAAGTATAGACGTCTTGCAAATCTGTTTTATATTTTCATGTTATCAGTGAAAAAGACTTAACCTATTTAAGAGATATCAACCTATGCCTTCATATGTTATTCATAATTCTTCAGAATTCTATTGTATCTTGAAAGGATAATTATAACATTTGCTTAGTTTTCCAGAACCTAGTAAGTATTGTGAAATCAAGAATAACATAATATTCTTATTATAAATATTTCAGATTTAGTTCTTAATGTGATTAAGCACAAAGCTACACAATAGACCATTTGCACTGTATTCACTACGGGTATCGAAACCCAAGTTTTAACGTTATAAGCCTCCAGCTTACCTATGAGCAACTAATGGCTCGGGTTTAGTCACTTATATTGCAAAACAACAGTTGAAAAAAAATTAAACATCCGAGAATAATTAAAGTAAAGCAAAACGATTATTTAAAAATGTTTTTTTTTTCTTTAAAGGCTTGTCTCCTCGGCGGACAAGTAATAAGTGTGCAGTATTTACAACGCTAGAAATCTGGGGTTTTGCACCCATTGGTGGACATAATGCAGAAATCCTATTGTGCCGCTTTGTACCAAGAAAAAAAAATTACCATATATTTTCAGAATACGAATCATTGATAGGGCCTTTCAGAAATAGTATAATATTAAACATGTATATATATATATATATATATCCACTTGTATCCAAATAGTCAGTTCTTTCATTCTTCAATGTAAATGGGGAGAGAATAGGGCGAAAAATAAAATCACTTATTCAGAAAAAGGCTCATTATAGTGTGAGGCCGCCAAGAACATAACTAGCGTCATGTCAATACTAATGCACTTTGATAAGAAACTAGGAAAGCGTTGTAAAATTTCCACACAAAACTTTTCCAGCATTACAATCGCTTCCTACGTTTTCAGAAATGAAAAGAGACATGTAAATAATAAGTTAGGCTAGAGTTAGATAACTTCCTCGATCACAGCAAACCAACGAGCAATAACTCTTGCACTGCGAACAGCTATACTGAGAGACCCCATCGGCAGCAGGACAAGAATAGAATAAATATGAATTCCCAGAATATTATTTCAGAGATAAATTAACTACCTTTCAATTTCATGATTTAACAACAACATCCACCCCATCTCATAAATTATCTTGTACCCCCTTACATTTGCAACCGGATACTTGGGTAGAACGTTTAGAATGTTCCTCCCACTTTGGTATTTTATTGCAATAATATTAGGACAAAAATTGACACAACAGACTATATCAACGTTTTTTGTGGACTGAGCCTGAGTGATCTGGAACATTTAACGCCTTACGTGCAACTCTCTAACATGGTATTTCTAGTGAATGAGCTTGTGACATACAGTTTTACTTGACACACACTGGTTGCTAAGGTCTAAAATTATACTCAACACTCTGTGTTCCGAAATTTATATGCAAAAACGGCTCGTTTGGGTTGAGAAAATATTTTACATAGAAACCTCTCGGTGAACCTGACGATGACCGAAGAAGGTCGGAACGTTGTTCGCTCTTCTATGTAAAATATTTTCTCAACCCAAACGAGCCGTTTTTGCACATAAATTTCTCAACAAGTGGGTTTCTCGACATCACTGACTCTGTGTTCCGTTTTACAATAGGGGTCAATGTGAGAAGGTTTTCTCGTACGCAGTTTTCTTATTGTCTTGATGGAAAGCGGACCTACCAGGCTAGGCCTTATACTCTTCAAACTTCAGAAAGGAATAACAAGTGTAATTGAAACGTTGCATTTCCAGTCTTTTCAAGTTACACGGAGGAAATCCAATGTCTATTAAAACCAGCATATGGTTGAATTTATTTGTTCATATTCTAAATATTTGTATGCATAGAATGAAATCATTGTTTTATTGTCGTTTTGTACTAGAAATAATACATTTATAACATAAACGTTTAAATAACTACGGCCCCTCAGTGGCACAGCGGTATGTCTGCGGACTCCCGCTACCAGAGACCAGGTTTCGGTACTCACGGTGGGCAGATCATAGATAGCCCATTATGTAGCTTTGTGGTTAATTTCACACAAATTAAAATATATTCTTATTAAATCTCTCATATTAGTTTCCAGGCCACGGCATGGCCACGTGGTTAGGGGCGATCAACTCGTAATCCATTCAGACGTAGGAGCGTTATAATGTGTGGTCAATATTACTTACTATTCGCTGGTAAAAGAATAGTCCGAGAGTTGGCAGCTGGTGATGATAAGTAGACGACTTTCCTCTCGCCTTACACTGCTGAATTAGGGACGGCTACCGTAGAGAGTCCTCGTGTATCTTTGCACGAAATTCGAAAAAAATAAGCAAACTTATTTATCACGACCTTTCTTTAACTGTGAACATTCCAAGAAATGGATAAAATCATGACCGATAACACTGGAAAGAGCTGAAATAATCTTTTCATTTCTTTACATATGAATGTTTTCAAGTGAGGTTTTCTTTTTTGTATAAATAAGTATGTATCTTATCCTTAATTTTTATCTTTTTGGTTGACATTACTCGTGGATTGTTTATTTTGTTGAATTTTGCACAAAGCTGCCCTAGCCGTCGGTAATTTTAGAGTAAAAGATAGCTAATTAACTTCACACATAATTAACTTTTGTGCTACTTTTTACCAAAGAATAGTGAGATTGACTAACACATTATAACGTCCTTATGGCTGTAAAGGCAATCGTAGTTGGCGACAAATTTCAATTTAGCAGTTCGCAAATTTCAAATCAAGTGCTATAACCACCAGACCTTATATTTTGTTTTCATTTTCATCCAAATTAGTTTGCAATGGCAAAAAATCAAACTTATGACTTCAAAAATGGTCGCAAATATCTTTCTTTTTTCTACATAAGTTTAATCATTTCTATTTAAGTTATTTTAATTTGACTGTTTGTTTTTAAGCGCAGAACTACACAAAGGTCAATCTCTGTTGTATCCAGCACGAGTAAAGAAACCCAGTTTTTAGCATTTTAAGTCTTCGGAATTACCACTGAGCCAATGAGGTGCAGTTATTTTGGTATTTTCATGGTTCCTAATAAAACATCTGTTCGTGACAACTTAAAGTTTGCTCAAAACCACAGAGCTCTATCTACTTAACTGTACCTTCATTCATTTATCTGTCTGCACATCTATCTATCTATCTACCTAATTGTACATTCATTGATTTATATCTATCAATCTGTCTCAAAAATTCTACAGACGTTCATGATCTGAGATTAGAATCCAGTCTTTATGGGTCACTAAAGTTCAAGCTTTTTGATGTTCTTCTTGATTGAATTGAATGATAAACTGATTGAGGTATTCTCTCTCGCCCTCTCTTCGATTGTATTACTAACTCACAATCGTCTAATTATTTCCTATGCATGTTTGAATAGTTCTTTCTTTAAATAAGCGGGAGATAAATCTAGAGAAAATTGAAGTGTTTGAAAACCTTGAATAATGCAATATGCATTGAGAGTTAAAAAGGAGAGTCACTTTATGTAATTCGTTGAAAGAAGAAATAGAACAAGGAGACAAGAATGAGCTACGGAAATAAAAGACTGTGTGTCTTATCACAGAGTCTATGTGAGTCACGTGCTTAGGAGAATTAATATAAACTTTACAAAATGTATTTCCACAAATATAACTTGGACCTGCAGTTTTTTTAGTTCCAAAAATTATCATTTTAAAACATAAAATAAGAGTGAAATATATACGTCATAATAAATGACCTCGATAACACATTTCAATATTACAGGGTATATTTATTCTAGTTTTCGGGAAAATTCTGCGTTAATAATACTAAATAAATACATGAACTTTTAAAGCTTCTTATAAAAGTTTAACGATATGTTAAATAATAAACGGTAAGGTGGTTAGGGCGTTTGAATCTCGCGGGTTCGAATCCCCATCCAATCAAAGATGCTCGCCGGTCAATCCTACTATTTGTTACTAAAAGAGTTGGCGGTTAGTGGTAGAGAGTAGAACTACCTTCCATCTAGTCTTTGACTGCTAAATTATGGACGACTAGCGCACACGATCCTCGTATAGCTTTGGGTGAAATTCGAAACCAAACAGTTAATAAATTTCAAATCACTTCAATAAATAAATATATTTCACTAAGTCTTTACCAAAAAAGAAATTTTATGTTGTTCTCAATAATTTCACCTTTGTTATATTCCAAAGATTCATATCACACCTTTCAAATAGTGCTCCATTGTGATTATATTTGCTGAAAATTATCTCATATATTCTCATCCTCAAAGTAATCTATAATAACGTATTCTCCTTTATGAAACTGAGAAATGCTACACAATTTTCCCATACCGAAAGAGAATGGATTTTATGACAAGAAAACGAAAGGTAGCGAGATTAAGTTTTAGTTTTGTTTTCACGAAGCTAAAGATTTTTACCCCTTTTAAGAAGTTTATAACAAGAAATGGTGCTTTATTTATTAAATGTTCGCGTAAAATAAGATTCGTCCTTCTTTCACTGTAGAGTCGTTAGTCGTTTTTTTTCTTGAAATAAACGCGTGAAATGACGTCGTTCTGAAATAAATCCTAAGATAACTTATAAAATACGACGGATTTTTAGTGCAACAGACTAAGGAGAGATTTAAACATTATAAAAATATCCTATTATATTGTTGCGTGATTCAAGGTTTTGTTTTTTCAGGGTTTAGTATTCTCAAAATTTTAGATGCAATTGGTGAATATTTCACATTTATTGACATAAAAGTGAATTTTTTTTTAATCTGGATTAAAATAAAAAAATACACAGGTTTGCTTCTCCGAATTACCTATTTGTTTTTATACTGTTCGCTATTGGAGGGGTATATCCATATTACATTATTTTGAACAATTTTATGTTTTTGCCTGTTACAACCCTTAAAGCAAAACATTCATCAGAAACCTATAGAAATCACTCATTATCTCTGTAAAATACACACGCGACCACCTATGTAATTAGTATGGTTAATTACTATACTTATGTTCATGAGTTAAACGTATTTAACTTCTATTCATAGGTTGGATGCGATCTAACATTATAATGGTTGTTGGTTAAATGCAACACAGTGTTTATACATTTAGACTGTCCAACTATATATATATATAATTTCTTTAGTTAGTTCTTTATTTTTATACGAAACCTTATGTTTGATATTTAAATATTGCTATAATAACGGTATTCTTGATATATTAGTTACATTGTAGGTATTTACATACAATTGAAGTACTATCCGTTTTCCTTCGGATTCGAATCCCCATCACACAAAGCTGCCTTTCCTCTAGTCTTACACTGCAAAAGTAGGGACGGCTAGAACAGATAGTCCTCGCGTAGCTTTGCACGAAATTCAAACCAAACCAAAACCATTATTAGACCATATGTGTCTTTTTCCTGATTAATTTTATTATATAGTTGTTCTATTTCTGATGATATAGATTTATATTCTATTTTTCACATTTGCACCCAATGACACAACGGTATATCTTTGGACTTAAAACACCGGGTTTCATTATAAATAGCCCCTTGTGTAGTTTTGTGCTTAATTACAAACAAACAAACAAACTTTCTCATTTTTGAAAAAACAAAACAATTCCTTGATTTCTGGTGATGGTGAACTTTCTGAATTGTGTTTTCGATAAACGTCATTTTCTTGTCTTTAGAAGTGCATATGAAGTTACTGTTGTTCCTGAAGAATACAATTACATTGAATTAGTGGCTGACCCTCGAAAACTGTTCCTCCCCAAAACAAAACCTGTCTTGCAAATATTTCTTTTAATGAACGTCCTCTGCTTTTGAATATAGAGTCTAAACTGTTATTATCTTATGACATATAACCAATCATGCGATATCTTTCAGGAATATGGAACAGCCTTTTAAGCCTTGAAATAACTGTCATTTCAGTAGGAAAAGGACAAAAGACAAGCGAAGTTACACTGACAAACAATATTAACTATGGTTAAACAAAGTAAGTTGATAGCTCTCAGGAAATAGAGAAAAGACAAGAGAGAAACAAGGTTGAACTGACAAACAAGGTTGATAGGTCTCAGAAACTTGGCGAAAAGGTGTACACATCTTATATGACTTATAAAGTAAGTTAGTGAAGAAAACGTTAATTCAATGTACTCATGTTCCTCAGACTACCTAATGAAGACATATCTAACAGTATTCAAGAGCTGCATAATACATAATGTTTTAGTATTCAGCAAATCGCTTGAAGCACATACATCTAATGCAGTATCTTAGGGGCAAATCAGATCACTTGGTGAAGAGATATTTAACAATACAGATAACGTATTGAAGACGTAACTAACACATTGTTCTTGGACCCGATAGGACATCTGTAATTGGTACATCTAGTACACTACATAAAGAACAAACCAGATCACATGGTTAAAACATTTAGCAAAATGACCAAAAACTAGGAAGATAACGTATTGAAGACTAAATAACACATTGTTCTTGGACCCGAAGGGCCATTTGTAATAGATACATCTAATACAATACATCAAGAACAAACCAGATCACTTGCTGAAGACACATTTAACACAATGGCCAAGTACTAAAGAGGTAACCTGGTAATATCAGCTATCAAAATAATGAATAAACAGCTCACATACGATTGCCATAGTATTATGTATTATTTTTGTTTCCTCATGCTTTAACCCATGTCTGTTCAGTATTCACGAGTACTTTACAATCTATTATATACAAAATGATTAAAGAATTCTTAAATTATAATAAATAAAGTGCGACAACGTAAAAATAATAGTTGTTAAATAATTTAACCTCACACTTAATTTGCATCCGCATGAAATGCTCGGTGATTGTTTATGTGATCGCAAGAAAAGATATTGGAAGTTAAATCAATTTCCTAAAATGATCATTTGCAAGAGATGTTTTTACATCTTTATGGTTCACGACATTTATCTCCACTAAGAAGTAAAGTCGACACAAACAATACGGACTGATTAATACAGGTTTTGCATGCTTAAAATCAATAAACCTCCCAAGTATCCTTAACCTACTCAGTAAAAGAGCTATTTCTAGAGCCTCTTATTTTTAAAGTCACTTAACAAGACGTAACAAGTATGTTCTCGAGAACATTCTTTTAAATATTCTATAAAGATTTAAGTTTTGAAAAGATACAAACTACACAGCCTCCCCCCATTGTATCGGCATATTTAACACAAGTACAGGTGTTTATAATGTCCATTAAAGTGATATCAGAACAGCAGCACAAAAGGTTCTGGGCATTGTTTCTATTATATGTGGTATTAATGACACCAATTCATAGGACTATATCGAGTCAAACTACACTTGCAATTACTGCAACGTGTGACACGTTCCTGTGTGAAAACGAGTAGTGAATGTCGTTTCAGCTTATTTCTGAGTGGGTTTAAGCCTGATGAGTGTTTCATGTAAAAACAATGTTGCTCTATCAGATATCGGTCCATCAAATGTGCTGTTAAACTATTTCAGTTTCATATCTTGTTGTGACCAAGTTACTTCCAAACGGAAATCTGTCAGACCTTAAGAAATTAGTTTATTTATCTGTACACTGTCTTGTGTCCATTGAGCATTACAAACAGCCTTTAAACACGTTAGAAGTAACATCTCTTATTTTCATTTTTACAATTATGACCTGAAAGTAGCTTTAAGCCACAGGTTTTACTCAAAATATCTTATAACAAAATAACTAGACTATGTTTTATTCCGTTCTAACAGTCAAAGCTCTCAACTAACTCGGGAGTTTTTTTCATTTATTTTCGGATATTTGCGTAAAGTAACTCAAAGGCTACCTGTGCTAGTCGTCCCTAGTCATAAAACAATAAACTACAGCAGTTTTCCTGAACCGTATGTCCGCAACCATGAGACTTTGCAAAACGTAAGCACTTTTTAATGCTTGTTTCTTGAATTTCGCGCAAAGCTACACGAGGTTTATCTGCGCTAGCCGTCCGTAATTTAATAGTGCAAGACTAGAGAGAAGGTATCAAGTCATCACTAGACACCGCCAACTCTTGGGCTACTCTTTTACAAACGACCGTCTTATTATAACGGCCCCACGGCTGAAAGAGCGAGTATATTTGATGAGACGGGTACTTGAGCCCGCAACCCTTAGATTACGTACGAATAGAGCGCCCTAACCACCTGGTCATGCCAGGCCTCATGCCTCATTTGAAACTTTATGAAACCATGCCATATTTTGTTTTACTTTTATAGTCTATACTTATTCAACGTTCCTAAATCGAAGAAAAGCAGATTAAAAATGAAATTCTAAATTATTGTTTTCGGTACGACATGTATGTGTATGTACGTATGTATGTGTAAATACGTGATGATAGCTTGATTTTATTTATCCAATTCGTTCCCTAACTAGTTGCTTATAAAATATGCTTACATAATTCCTACCTTACCGGTCTATTTCCATGTATTCAATTTAGTGTTTTCGACCTTATCGGACTGACTCAAACCCTTTCACTCGAACGTATATAGATAAACTCTTCTAGCGTCACGTTTATATAAAGATACAGAATAAGAAATACAAAAGGATACGTGTTTTAAAATTTCATTATTTATCTGGAAACTGAAACTGTTAAGCGCTCAGCAGAGATAAGTGGCACCCCCGTTCTACAAGTTGGTGCAAAATTCTCAAGCTGGAACTCTGGATGCAACATTAGAGCTCAATTCCAGATAACGGCAAACATGCTCTGCATATTCAATGAAGTTGTTCTAGAAAACCAGGTCTATTTTAGTTTATTTCTCTATTTTTTAAATAGGAAACTTAGCAAGAGGATTATGTAACATTGATAACCACTGTATTTATCAACGTATTTAAGAGTTTAGTATGTGAGTGTATAAACTTTCTACACGTAATTATGAATATAAACCGATGAATTTAAAGGCATGTAGATTATACGTGTTCCGCAGGAGTTTAAAATGTGCCTTTTTTTAAGCACGAAACTTTCTAACTTATTTTTCGTAGATTTATATTTCGTATATCGTTTCAATTTCCGTAGAGTTGGAATGGTGAAAGTTTTTCTGATAATCTTGGTGTCTCTGAATCTTATCAGGCTTTTCAAAACGTGACCTAAATACGTCGAAACCTCGCTATATGGAATTATCCTTTGGTCAGAAGTTTGGAGAGTTAATACACTAAGATGATATTTCTAGAAACAGCCGATAAATCAATAGAGAATCACTCTAGCAAAGAAAAGATATCCCATCGTAATCAACATGGTTCCTCTTCAGATTCGAGAGTGAAAACTGGTGTAAACTTTACCAACTGGTGACAAGGCGTGGATTGCCAATGATAGACGACTTGGCCAATTTTGTCTCGTCTAGGTAGATAAAAAACAGCCAACAACAACATACTAGGCGTCGAACATGAAAAAAGTAAAATCAAACTTGAGCAATGAAAACTCAAAAAAAATTCAGTTAACTTCATGCTTGCAATAATTAACTGAAATGTAAATCGATTTTTTACGGATCTCAGGTCTTCGTGAAATACATAGCTCAAGGTACCGCTCGAAGTAGGTTTTCACGTTATCACATTTAAATATTTCAAAACTTCAAAATAAGTTCAAATTCTTTGGCTAGCGATGAAAAAACCTTTTTAAAAGAACACATTCTTCGATCATAAATTAACCCAGAATTCAAAAAGTTTAAATCATGAATTAGTATTTCATCCTTGAGTACGGATTTATGTTCTCATCAATAAGTATAATGTAAGTAGGAATACTTACTACCTTATAATTTTCTTAATTAACAAACAACACATATATATTTGGGTCAAAATTGGCCTATTGTCAAAGCGGCGAATTCCTTTTTTATTTCTATTTTGGTCAGACTGATTGAACGGTATCATTCATTGTGTTGGTGTAAAACATAATAACGTATTTACTTTAAAACTGTTATAATGTTTTGTACATTAAACTCGTGCAGAAGCGACATACAACTAATTGACTCAAATATCAAGATTTAGACGTAAAATGTAAAAAAAATTACATATGTTACTTGCTATATAAGAAATTACAGGATTGAGGAAACCAAGACAATTGTACGTTTTACAAATATCTCATTTATTATTACCATGAGGCCCGGCATGGCCAGGTGGTTAAGGCACTCATCTCGTAATCCCAGGGTTACGGGTTCGAATCCCCGTGACACCAAATATGCTCGCCCTTTCAGCTGTAGAGTCATTATAATGTGACGGTCAATCTCACTATTCGTTGGTAAAAAAGTAGCCCAAGAGCTGGTGGTGGATGGTGATGACAAGCTGCTTTCCCTGTAGTCTCACGCTGCTAAATTAGAGACGGCTAGCGCAGACAGCCCTCGTGTAGCTTTGCGCAAGATTCAAAACAATTTTTTCCTATAATGGTAACATCAGGTACAAACTAACACACTGTTTGCTAGTTGTTTCAGACTGTATCTGTAGAAAAAGAAAAGGTTACATTTAGAATATTGATATGTAGGGAATTCTAAAAAAAGTTAACATCTTTAATTTTAACACTGCCACAAAAATTTGGAATTTTGTACCACCATGTAGAAAGTATGTTGCACTTAATTTTGCTCAATTTTATCAGTTTCAAGTTCCAGAAAAACGAATGAATAGTGAAACACGTATCTAAAATAAATTTACCACTTGAAGGCACGTTTATTTATAAACGTGTAAGGGAAAGAGCTATAGCTAATTATCGACTTACTTAGAGGTTAAAAATAATCTTAGAGATAGTAACATCTCTAATGCTAAACTGTATAGTGTCAAAAATCTTTTACAATTTCGTACAAGAGGTTCTGAACAGTACGATTCTATTTAAGTGAAATGAAAGAAATAACATCCACAATGCAATTCGATTTCAAGGTTTTTGAATTTTCAAACTTCGCTCAAAGCTACAAGAGAATTACCTGTGCTAGCTGTCCCTAATTTAGCAGTGTAAGACTAGAGAAAAGGCATCTAGACACCACCATCTGTCGCCAACTCTTGGGCTAATCTTTTTACAAACTAATATAGTGGGATTAATTGTCACATTATAGCGTCTCCAAGGCCGAAAGTGCGATCTTATATAGCTGAATGGGGATTCAAACCTGCAACCTTTAGATTAAGAGTCGAGCGCCTTAATCATTTGGCCAAGAAGAGCTGTCACAGGTTGTGAGAACATTAATGTTACTGGTATTGTTTTATTACAGATTCAAAACATTTGTTGTATCAAAGTTACGAGAAATAGTAATATCTTTATTGTTCTTATATAAAACCTTCAGAACACAATACCACGTCCATGATGCTGAAGAACATGAGAAGCATGTTATTAAAATATTCACGACTAAAGTATTTGAGGAAACTATCCACGATTTTGTATTCATTTTAAAGAAAACAAAGAAAGGAGTGATTTGGGTTCAAAAAATCTTATTTTTTCTCCAAAAATGACGCTGTTTAATACTGACGTTTACTTTGTTTTGTCATTCAATGTTTTAAAACATTTCTTCATTCACATCAATGATATGTGAACGTACAACTATATCAATGATATGTGAACGTACAACTATATATTGTGACGAATTTACTTTTTTATACTCTCAGTAGCCACTTTATTAGGTACACCTGCTTTCTTACGCAAATAGTCAAACAGTAAATCATGTGGCCGCAACGCAATATATAAAGCATCCAGATATGGTAAAAAGGTTCAGTCGTTGTTCTACCAAATATTAGAATGGGGAAGATGCGTGATCTAAGCGATTTTGACTATGGAATGATTGTAGGTGTCAGACATAATGGTTCCAGCATCTCAGAAACTGTTGACCTCCTGGAATTTTCACGCATTGCAGTTTCTAGATATTATAGACAATGGTGCGAAAATCATCCAGTGAGCGCAGTTTTGTGGGCGAAAAACTTTGTTAATAAGAGAGGTCAGAGGAAAATGGCCAAATTCGTTCAAGCTGACAGGAAGACCACAATTACTCAAATAACCACTCTTTACAACAGTGGTGTGCAGAAGGGCATCTCTGAACGCACAACACGTTAAACCTTGAAACGCATTGTTCTGCAGCAGCATAAGACTACACCAGGTTCCACTCCTGTCAACCAATAACAGGAAGATGAGGCTATAGTGTGCACGGGATCATCAGAACTGGAAGATTGAAGATTGGCAAAACGTCGCCTGGTCTAACAAATTCTGATTTCTGCTGCGACATTCAGATAGTAGGGTCAGAATTTAGCGTAAACAGCATGAATCCATGGATTCATTCTGCCTCATGTCAACAGTACAGGCAGATGATAGTTGTGTAATGATGTGAGAAATGTTTTATTTGCACATACTAGGTCCCTTAATTCAAACTGAGCATCATTTGAATTCCACATCGTACCTGAGCATTGTTTCTGACAGTGTGCACCCCTTTATTGCCACATAATACCAGTTTTGCAATGCTTACTTGCTGCAGGATAATACGCCGTATCACAAAGTACGCATGATCTCAGGCTGGTTCCAAAAACGTAAGAGTAACTTCAATGTACTCCAATAGAGAATTTTTGGGATGAGGTAAAACGGGAGGCCATCATATATGCAAGAAATGTGTGATGCTATCCAGTTAACATGAACGAAGAATGTTTCCAGTACCTTGTTGGATCCATGCCGCGAATAATTAAATCTGTTCTTTAGGCATACGAGGGTCCTACCCAGTAGTAGATAGGTGTACCTGTTTCAGTATTTATCTTTGTTTAAGTTAAATTCGTATATATAAATGTAAATGTCTTATATTGTTAAATCTTTATTGAATAATTCATGTCAATTAACTAAAGCTGTAGAAGATTTACGAGTCTAATAATCAACAATATCTGTGTGCGCGCAAACACTAGAGTATTGTTTATATTGGTTTTAAACTGAACTTTCGAGAAACATCTCCTCACGCTTATAAGTATAACCTACGCGACGCGCCAAGAGACCGTCTATATTGTTGGTTTTCTGCAGTTTGTATGAAATAAACCTCCGAGGTTGTAACTACATTTAACGCTTATTAATCGGGAACTTCAGATACTTTACCAGGAACGTTTATAAAAATTGGAACACTACAAACCATTTAACTTCATCGGATTCACACCGAACATTAGTAATTTTTACAAGAACATTATATAACTTCAATGGTGAAAAGTTCAACGTGTGTTAAGCGAGAAATAACAAGCTATCTCTTAAGAAAATTCTATCTACATCAACTCGATTCGCTCATCGTGAGCCCTCGATAAGATATCAAGGAAGTTCCAGACCAGAAAGAACACTCGATATTGTTTATTAGTTTGAAGACCTTTTATACATAGATCATTATTTGTAATAACCGTTAATGTCAATTGTATACTCTTTGTATATCAAAATATATTTGTTTTAAGAAAGAAAATAGTGTATATGAATCTTGTTAGCAAGTACCATAAATTGGATACATGCGGACACTTATTTAACTTCTAAATCTAAATTACAATTCAACTCAGTTTCAGATTGTTTGAACTTGTAATACGTAATATAATAAACTGGATGCTTGGCCGGGATAAATTATAATACGAAACAGTACAAACTTTTTCGGCTTTTTTTGAGACATGGTATTATGTGGACACTAAAAGAAGTAGAAAAAAATTCATTGAATTTTTATAAGCACACGCACACACATGAACATACATTAATACTTATCTTATAGATATATAACACTAATATAAACATTACAGGGCTGCCTGTATTATATAACTGTGAAAAGTTGACAAACCAGCCTTCTTTTTCTTAAATGCAAAAACAGTAAAATACCAATTACTAATATTCAGTCCCAATATCATTACAATTAAGAATCTTTTGTTTGTTTGATTTTTGAATTTCGCGCAAGGCTACTCGAGGGCTAATTTAGCAGTGTAAGACTAGAATGAAGGCAGCTTGTCATCACCATCCATCGCCAACTCTTGAGCTACTCTTTTACCAACGAAGAGTGGGATTGACCGTCACATTATAACGCACCCACGGCTGGGAGGGCAAGCATGTTTGGCGTGACCGGGATTCAAACCCGCGACCCTCAGATTATGAGTCGAACGCCTTAACACGCTTGACCATGCCGGGACCGATTAAGAATCCGGCGCGGCCTATTGGATAGTTCATTTGATTTTATTTATTTTGAATTTCTCGCAAAGCTACAAGAGGGATATCTCTGCTAGCCGTTCCTAATTCAGCACTGTAAGACTAGAGAGAAGGCAGCTAGTCTTCACCACCCACAGCCAACTCTTAGGCTACGCTTTTACCAACGAATAGCGGTATTGATCGTCACATTATAACGTCCTCATGGCTGAAAGGACAAGCATGTTTGGTGCAACGGGGATTCGAGCCCGCGACCCTCAGGTTACGAGTCGAGTGTCTTAACCACCTGGCCATGCCGGGCCCCTATTGGATAGTTTTCTGGAACTCTGAATTTGAAGGATCATTGTTTGTATCCTGTTGCCATAAAAACGCACTACTCGCTCTGAATCCATGGCTGCTTTAAAATAGTAACAGTTAAATATCAAATGTTAGGTAAAACAAGATCTGGCAGTGGGTGATGTTGACTATTTAACTTGCCTTTATTCAGACAGTTAGAAATTAGAAACGGCTATGCACAAATTCTTAAATTTGTTCATTAGAATTTTTCGCACAAAACTACAGAACAAATTTAAGAACTAAAAACAAAAAGATGCTAAGTTTGAGAGCTAGTTGTACAGTTGGGATTGTGAAATTTGTCTCTTTCACGTGTGATTCGTATATGTATATATATATATATATATTGCTTTTCCACTATAACAATTTTAGAAAATGTAGCTAAGGTTGCATATAATAGGAATTGATCTCTTAATTAATGTAAAAGTAACCTACCAAAACTTCAAGTTTGCTTTAATATCTTCTCAGCTTTGAATCTTTTCATTAAATCCTAAGATACTATATAAAATTAAGTGTCGTTTGTATATTAAATGTTACATATCACGAGAGAAATCAATACCAAAACTAGACGATACACTGGGTTATTAAAATTCGAAAAGTTTTGATATGGAGTCCTTTCATACAAACATGTAGTCATATGAGACTGTAGTTTTATTTATTGAAGTTTTGTATCAAAACGGCAATAATGTAATTAGATTTTCTGAGCGTGTGTTTCAGAAACTCATGAAATTTGTCACAGCTGAATCTCATTTTCTATTCGACAATAAGATTTATGTTCCTGTTGATAGAGTTGCTATTGGAGATAAATAAGTCCTCTCGCTTCTTACCTATGCCTGCATCACCACGAAAAATGTTGACTTGAGAAATTTCATTCTCAACCTAAACCAGTATAGTATAGAAAATTGGTAAAATATACCTTACTTCAGATACATTCAATATATGAAGTTTTTCATGTTTTAATACGAAATTCACATCAAATTTATTATTTAACTTGCAAAACAATAACATCAGTCCCCGTTCTTAGATTTCTTTATTCACAAATATGAATTTAAAAGAGTTCACATACGGAAACTTTTACCGGTTTGTAATTAGGCTCTAACACTTTTATGCCATTGTCTTTTATGAAAATTTGGTTAAAATTATTTGTTCATCGGGTATATAAATAAACCATTAAGTATTAATTTTTTCAAAATATTTAAAAACTGTTACTTAAAATATGCTTTCTAATGCGAATTATAAATCACACAATTGTAAACTGTTTTAACTCTACCTTTTCCATAACCTAACTGAAACGTTGTTAAACAAAAAAAAGTTTTCAATCCTGAGATGTACTGGCTATTTCTAATAGAAACCAGTTACACAAGCTACCATAAAAAACAAATTGAACAAAGTTTGTATTTTCAAACTTGTGTACAATATGTTTTCAGGCATAAGAGCTCTTATCTCTAAATACTTAATATTAATTACCGAAATGTTGTTTAGTTACATTACATCCACCACTAGGTGGTTGGCAAGCAGTTCACTTTGATTTGTTTTGAAATTCGCACAAAGCTATACGAGGGTTATCTGCGCTAGGTATCCCTAATATAGGAGTTATAAGCTAGAGATAAGAAAGCTGGTGAACGCCACCAACTGCCAACTGTTGGACAAATTTCTTACCAAAGAATGGTGGAAATGACCGTTGTATTATAACACTCCTACGACTAAAAGGCGAGCATGTTCAGTGTAGCAGATATTTGAACCCACTACCCGAAGATTAATAGTAGTACCCTAACTACCAGGCCATGTCAGGTCCCAGAAATTCAGATACAAGATTGTGCAAGTTTAAGATTCACATCATTATTAAACGTCAAGAAACATAGACTGAATTAGTATGATGAAACTATATCTAGAGGACAATCGAAAATACTCGCAAAGTCAAACCAGAAAAAGAAACGGCATATAGACTTTCGTTACAGGCATAAGCTGTACCTTAATTAGCAAAATACTGTAATTAGTTGTTAATAAATCTCTAAGTTTCAGAGAAACATTAACTTTCTAATCTTAATTTGGTGTTTCACCTGAAGATGGACTTATCTCAGTCAGAAAACTGGTGCTTAAGTTTCAATTGCAGATAGTTGGTCATTTGAAGGCCTTATTTGTCTCATTTTAGTGGTCGTATCATAGAGAAAGTTGGTAATTGTTGTTTGTATTATTTATGATAATATTTAAGAGCCTTAAATATATTAATTTATTTTTCTCAGAATTTAATAAATGACTATAGCTATAGAGTTGGTATATTAATTTGATTTTTTTTGTGAAACTGGATTTCCTTCAATTAGCCCTTTTGGATTGGCTAAATTCTATTTTCATTTTATGGTTTAGTTTCCTCGCATTTTGCAATTTTTTGAATGGTTCGTTTTAGCTTATGATAAAATGGAAACGGGCATTTAGCATCGCTAACTTCTGCACTAAATATCAAATTTCTAAATGCGAAAAATTACTTTAAATAATGTAACGGGTATATTGTTATGTATTTATTTTACTATCTATGTTTGTTTCAGTTTAATATATATTTAGAAATGCATATGTGTATTGCGAAAGTTCAATCTGTTCTCTAAAATTGTAGAAGATTCTTAAGCGTAAGAGTCAACAATGTATATATATATCTTTGTAAATATCAGTATCGTTGGGCTAGCTTAATGTTCGAAACTTCCCTTTAAACTTTATAAATCGCAACACGAGGAGAGACAGTTAATAATATTGTTGGTTTGCTACAGTAAGTATACTATAAATCTCGGAAGTTGTAATGGCGATAAACGCTTAATATTAAAAAAAAAAAAACTACAGATATTTGACCAATAACGTTTATAGATTTCGAACATTATAAATCTTCAACTTCAGATAATTAACTTTGGGTGCTAATATTTTTACAAGGACATTAGATATCTTCCTCAGTGAAAGGTGAGCACATAAACAGCGTGAGATCAGAGAAGGAGAGAGCTAGCTAGTTAGTCGTCAAGAGAAGTATATCTGTGTATCAACATAGAATTAATTCGTCCTTTGAGTACTGTCAATAAAAGATTCAGTTCCAGATCAGATAGATCTGCTTGTAAGTTTGTAAAAATCTTGTATATAAACCATTATTTGTAAAAACTACTTCTAATAACGTTATCATAAATTGTATTGTTGTTTGTATATTAAAATACATTTGTGGTAAGACAGAAAATTATGTATATCAATCTTGTTGACAAATATTATAAATTTGATACATGTTGACATTGAATTAAGTCCAAAACTAAAATTAAAATTTTCGGCTATTTTAAATCATAATACCTAACATACGTAACATAATAAATCGGAGACTCGTCTCAGATAAATTATAATGCGTAATAATACTCTATCTTCACATAAATGAACTTTAATGTGCTGTATGTAGGTTTGGAACACAGAAACTCGTAATAAGTCTCATATTTCCAAGAAAAATATTGCTATTGTAGTTATTTATAGATCTAATCGTTCATTTTATCGTTTTTCAGCAAAGTTGAACTTATATTCTAAGTGTTACAAAAATAAGTTGGAGTTAGCTTTTCTGAAGAAGTTTATTATTTGCTTCAAAGCGAAATGTTTCTTCTCTTCATTGGTTATGCGCAAAGTTTCGGATTCGTCTGCTTTACATAGAATTATACAAGTTTCTCCTGGATTTTTGGAAGCATGGGTGATAATAAAACTTAGAAAACCATTCAACTTGGAAAATGGTATAAACGAGATCGCCAAAAGACTGAAGAATTACTGAATTGTTGACAATAGGAAAAAATGGAAAACGGAAAGAAAATCCTTAACATAGTAGAAAACAAGAATCAAAGCTGAACAAAGAAAAATGAGGAAATTTAATAAGTTGCGGATTAGAATTTAAAAAAAAGAACCAATCAGAAATCATGTTCACGTCAAAAAGGAAAGTAAATCACTCCAAAGCCTCAACAAGGCTTTCTTCAGAAATTCATAAAGATGCCTCAAACATGCCCAGCCGATTAGAAAAGAAACATGTGTCGGAAAAGGTTGCTAAAAAATAAAATTCAGTTCAAGTTGTCCGATTATAAAAATTCTGCAACTGGGTACTCTAACATATAAATATTCTGTTTTAGAAAGTTATTCTACTTTGGATTTCTTTCATAATGATCTTGGTTGCTGGTTACGGAGGACGTAAACGTTAGGTAAAAAAAAACAAAAAACACTAAGTGAATTACACTTAATGCACCAAAAGAGTGTAAGAGACAACTTTAATATGTTACCAAACAAAATAACATGAAGGTGTTTACAAATGTATAAATTTGGCTGGTCTCTTAATCAATAAGGTGTTAAGCATTTCAGTAAACACCTGGCGTTTGATGAAAATAATTTCGACTTAAAGTTTTCAACCTAAAAAGTGTAGCACCACCGAACTTCAAAGTTATCTTGGTTTGGTTTTGTTTTGGATTTCGTGCAAAGCTACACGAGGGCTCTCTGTGTTAGCCGTCCCTAATTTAGCAGTATAAGGATAGATGGAAAACAGCTATTCATCACCACCCACTGTCAACCCTTTGGCTACTCTTTTACCAACAAATGCTGGGATTGACCGTCACATTATAACGCTCCCACGGCTGGAAGGGTGAGCATGTTTGATGCGACGGAGATTCGAACCCGCGACCCTCAGATTACGAGTCGAACGCCTTAACTCACCTGGCCATGCCGGGCCCAAAGTTATCTTATTGTATACAGAGAAAGTTCCATGTCAAGATTTAATACATTGTGATATTATTTCAAATAAATAAGAGCTTTGTTGGATAATGGTGATAGAATTAAGTATTTCTTTCCTTCTATCGTTTTCTTTCAGTAGCGGTCACTACTAAAGGATACAAAGCACTAAACGATGTTTCACTGTAGTTCGTAATTATTCATTATTGTAAAAGTATGACTTGAAGAAAGAGTTATGTAAATTATTATTATTAATTGTAGTAAACCTATAAGTTTTTAGTGCGTAGCAGTTTCTGTTTGAACTTCAGCTCATTCACTTAGAAAAAGTAATCTGTATTACTGAAAAAAAAAGATTTATATTTCCTAAAATTAATAATTTATTTTCGTTATTTCTTCTACGTTACTTCTTATGTTTCTCTCTGAAGAGTCCCTCCTCTGGGACAGCGGTAGGTCTATGGATTTACAACGCTAAAATCGGGGGTTCGATTCTCCTCAGTTGACACAGCAGATAACCCGATATGGCTTTGCTATAAGAAACACACACACTCTGAACAAAATTTAATGTTTTCAAGACGCATTACATGTAAGTTTAAAGGCGGTTCTTGAAACAGATTGGTAAGTTGTTTGAAGAAGAACACTAAATTCATTTAGTTTGATGACAACCAACAGAAAAGTTCAAAACATTTATAAAATAACATGTTCAAGAAGCCTGGTAATAGCCCTTGAGAAACTTTTAGAGATTGGATAAATGAAAGATTAAAGAAAACTGATTACAATAACAAAAGAAGCAATAAATTCGATAAACTTAATAGTGGCTTTTGAAGATGAAGGAAAGTTCATAAAGCAGCAAACAGTGGATCCAATAAACATGATAACGACGTCTGAAGATAGTTTAAATGTTGTTTATAAAACACCAACGGTGTCTGGCATGGCCAAGTGGTTAAGGCACTCGACTCCTATTCTGAGGGTCGCGGGTTCGAATTTCTGGCACACCTTTCGTCTAGTCTTACACTGCTAAATTAGGGACGGCTAACGCAGATATCCCTTGTGTAGCTTTGCGTGAAATTCAAAACCAGCCACGACAACAACGGATATAAAATTAAATAAACCACAACTCAACATCAAATCTGAAGGCCTCTTCCAATAAAAGCAATTAATTTAGATCGTTGAAAACAGTGTTTTGATTTTATTATAATGTGAACATACCAATGGTAAAAATGAGGATGATTTTTCAACAAATCTCATCTTCTTTTTTAAGGTTTTCTTTCCGTGGTTAAAGATAATTTTTGTTCTACGTTAAATAACAATTATTCATAACCTAATTACGCTCAAAAACTCAATTTATAACCTTTCATTAATTTTCTTGTTTATTTTTATAAGAACATCTTTCTTGCTGCAGTTTGTCACAGCGTATTACTCCATCAAAAACGTTACCTTTTTAATCCATCTTTTTCATACATCGTTTTCGTGGGTTTTTTTGTAGTTTGAAAAACTTGAAGAAAGCAAAACGCCGCTCTTCACGCCTCAGGAAGATAGACTTTAGTTCGTCGTACTACTGATGTAATTATGTACCAGTAACCTTGAAGATAACCAATCCAGATTTCTTCTCTATTGCTGGTTTCGAAAAACAAACAGTACTGGGTAAAAACACTCTAGGAAAGAAACTTTTTTGTATTTAACGTACAAAATGGGACATTAAAAACTTGTGGCATTAAAACTAAAATTCATGACAAAGTGAAAGATCCGGTTTTAATGTCTTCATAGATGAAATATGTTTTCAAATGCTTCAAGTTATTTTTATAAATACTTCAACCACAGTGTTGAAAAGTAAAGTAACATCCACCTAAAAACTTCTAATAAACCATTTTAATACAGTAAAGTAACATCCACCTAAAACTGGTAAAATGGTGTTAAAGTAATAATAAGTTTATTAATAAAGTAACATCCACCTAAAAACTTCTAATAAACCATTTTTACCAGTACAGTAAAGTAACATCCACTTAAAAACTTGCTAATAAAAAATTTTTACCAGTACAGTAAAGTAACATCCACCTAAAAACTTCTAATAAACAATTTTTACCAGTACAGTAAAGTAACATCCACCTAAAAACTTGCTAATAAACAATTTTTACCAATACATATTATTTAAACTTCACAGCTTATAAAAATTTGGTTGATATACTTCGGCTTAGTAATAAAAGCGATTTAAACTGGTTAGAAAAATATTAATTAAACGTTTAAAATAAAAACAAAACGATATGAAAGATGTGAAACGCTACACTTCTCCAGGATGCAGTTTCTCTGTTGTTGCTGTTTTTTGTCCAAAACTGTGAAAGATTTCGAGTAGATTCTAAACGAACTTTGAGTTCGTGGAAAGAAAGAAAGAAAAAACTTATTTCAATAGTTGTTTTAGTTCTTCTAAATCTTATAGAAAAATATAATCATTATAGCATGTTAAGTCTCGTGGGAATATTCCTCGAAGTGATTATTAGTTCTTGACAATTACAAACTGTATACCTTCCTTTATTTGTTGCAGTGGATGGCACTATCTTTTTCATCACATCAACTTCAGAAAATTCAATTACAACATTGCACTAGACATGCATTTAGTACAGTTATTTTTTTAAACGTGGATTTTTAGTAAGTTTTCACATCGAGCCAAAAGACATAATAAATGAGTGGCATTATATCAGATGGAATAATAACAGATGTGTCCTACCATTCTGTGTCCTGGTGTGGTAATGGTTAGAGATATCGACTGGCAAGGTATTGATTTAGAAACACAGTTGGTCTCTGTCTTTTATACGAGTGGTCTTGTATACACTAATTAACCAAGTATTTTATCCTGAAATAGCAATGTAAGAGTGGCGAATTCAAATCTCTGTCACCAAATATGATCGCCCTTTCATACGTTATAAGTTGGTGATTAATCCCATTATTTGTTGGTAAAAAATAGCCCGAGAGTTAGCGGTAGGCGTTGTTGAGAAGTTACGTTCCCTCTAGCCTATAAATGCTAAATTAAGGACGAATATACGAATAACCGTCGAGCAGCTTTGTACGAAATTTTTAAAAAATACGAACAAGAAATACCACCTAGAATCATTAGTCTTTAGAGATACGGCAAGTACAAGTGAACCAAGCAACATGTGACTTGTTTTATTGTAAACTTGCGAACTGTCAAAGGCAAGTGTATGTTTATCAATGAGGCTGGTCTTCCCAGATCAGGCCGGTATGGCCAGGTGGGTTAAGGCACTGGACTCGTAATCTGAGGGTCGTGGGTTCGAGTCCCCGTCATATCAAACATATTCACCCTTTCAGCCATGGAGGCGTTACCCTGTGACGGTTAATCCTATTATTCGTTGGTAAAAGAGTAACCCAAGCGTTGGCGGTGGGTGGTGATAACTAGCTGCTTTCCCTCTATCCTTACACTGCTAAATCAGGAACGGCTAGCGCAGATAGCTCTCGTGTAGCTTTGCGCGAAATTCAAGAAACAGAGCAAACTTTTCAGATTATTACTACACGTACTGTGATTTAATTTAAAATTATTTAATATCTGAAGAATATTCCAGATGAATGTACTAATGTGTAAAATATTATGCATATCTAATGTTACCCTTCTTACCTCTCCCACCTCACAAACCAAATAGACATACGTGAAAAACATCGACTTCATAATCGAAAAGTACAAAAACAAATTACTTCCTTGCTCCTTTCCTACTACTGTACTTATTATTCAACAAGAATCAAAACATAAACTGGTAATATTTCATAATACTGTCAACGTTTACTATTCAACAGATATCAAGACACAAAGTGGTAGAGTTTAATACTCCTGTTTTACTATTCAGCAGATATCAAGACACAAACTGGTAGAGTTTAATACTCCTGCCTTTACTATTCAACAAGTACCAAAACACAAACTAGTAAAGTAATTGAGTATACCATTTATCTTTTCACAATACAGTGTAACTTATATCTCCTCCAACTAACATTACCAGGAAAAGACGAGCAACGATCACATATCAATGATGAGTCACGTGTAACTGTTACTTCCATTTGGAAATTCAAATTAATCTATTAAAAGTCAGAAAACAGTTGTCACAACATCTACAACTCCCTAATTACTTCAAAATTAATCTACAAAGATAAAAAATTGCAGTTGAAGAATTTTCAAACATAGTAATCTCTTACCTTGTTACTGCTTCCTTGAACTGTGAACACGGTTGAACTTGATCTAGTGGTGACTATACTCCGTCTGTGATTCGTGGATAGCGTACTTTTACCTTAGAAATTCTCTCCACACTTTGAGGCCATAGTTTCTTTAGAAATATGATGGTTACAACCCATTTTCAATCAATTAAAAGTAGTCTAAGAGTTAAGGATGGTGCTTTTGATAACTTGCCCTTTCCTAAAATATCGGTTTAAAATTATAGAGGGCTACGTGCAGATAGTCCTTTGTCAAAAATTCTTAAAAATAAAGAAATTAACTAATCAAATATTCAAAAGACTCATATTTTTAAAATTCACACAACGAGATACTGAAATAAATCATTTTCTACGTCACTATATTGTTTATTTTCAAAAGAGATAATTACTTTACTAATAACTGTAGAAAGGAAGTTGTTCTGTACATAAGACTGAAATATAAGGTTTTCATGTTGTTTTTTTTAAACAATAAATGTTAGAACTTGTGATTTCATTCGTAGGAAGGTATCTTGTGATATACCTAGCTTATCCCAAACTTCTCTCAATGTATCAAAAAATCTAGTCAAAAAAGAGCTATAGGTTATTGATTAATTGTTTGTTTGTAATTAAGCTTAAAGCTAAACAATGGGTTATCAGTGCTCTGCACACTGAAGGTATCAAAACCCGATTTCTAGTGATGTGTTTGTTTGTGTTTAATTTCGACCAAAGCTACATGAGGGCTATCTGCACAGGAAACAACTATTTTTTTAACAAAGAAATATATTTTTTTTAAATTCAGAGTTAGCCCTCATTATAAAACGTTTATTTTCACCGAAGTAGAGAATTTCTCTGTTCTATTACTGTTTGTTTGTTTTCGAATTTCGCACAAAGCTACACGAGGGCTCTCTGTGTTAGCCGTCCCTAATTTAGCAGTATAAGGCTAGATGGAAAACAACTATTCATCACCACCCACTGTCAACCCTTGGGCTACTCTTTTACCAACAAATGGTGGGATTGATCGTAACATTATAACGTCCCCACGGCTGAAAGGGCAAGCATGTTTGGTGCGACCGAGATTCAAACTCGCGACTCTCAGATTACGTGTCGAGCACCCTAACCACCAGGCCATACCGAGTGATTCTGTAGGCATACGGCTGTGACACTGGAGGCACCATAAAACTGACATTAAGGTACAGTTTACATTTTTTTACCTGAAAAAACACTAAATCAACTGCTCTCCAAAAGGTATCATAAAGTGTGTATATAACTGAATTTAAGTGTTGCACACCTTGGTATAGTAGGGAGACAAACAGATAATTAATTATCTACTCGCTTGCGTTGAACACTTAAAATTTTCAATTCCTGTTTCTCAAAACATGTCCAGACACAATCTTTACTTTGATTTTTCTCAGTTAAAAATTTCTCACCAGAGAAAGCGACACTAATAGACGAATAATAAAACAAAATCTTATTAAGTCCATACTTTAGTATGGCTCTACTATAGTAGAGCCGATTTTCACACTTGTACACAGACCTCAAATTGTTACTTATTATTCATAAATTTTACAGTTCGTTGATAAATTATTTTATTTGTGTGGTTGTACATTACTATTGGTTATAGATTCTTGCGTGATCCTTGTCAAACTCTGCTTGCCTTACTTCTTATATCCCACTCGATGATCTTAAGTAAGCCTGGCGAAACATTATGTGTGAAAATAAAGAAAAGTATTTTTATATAGAACGAATAAAAACTACTGTGAAAACAAGCGAACTGTTAACTGTTAAACAAGCTACGTGCCGTATCTCAGTAGTTTGTATCGAAGTAATATTTTCTTTTTTGAATTTAAATAGACAGGAGAGCTTCTGTATTTAATGAAGTGTTTTATAACTGTTTGTTTTTTTACACATATTTTTTAC
Organism: Tachypleus tridentatus; assembly: GCF_004210375.1. Classification (NCBI taxonomy): domain Eukaryota; kingdom Metazoa; phylum Arthropoda; class Merostomata; order Xiphosura; family Limulidae; genus Tachypleus; species Tachypleus tridentatus. Next base: position 100,198,187 of record NC_134835.1, on the reverse strand, counting down.
AGTACGAAAGTAAAGGTTAAATCAGAATAAAATTATCCCCGCTGTGAAAAAACTAAGATAATCACAATGTGGTGGCAGCTAACAAAATACATCTGGTGCTAGTTAACCGTGTTAATAACCAGGTAACAGCGGAAAACAGTGACGATGACCAGGTAATTTGAAAATAATGTTTGTAATACATAATAGCATCTAAAGTTAGGTAAACATCCATGTCAATAACCACCTAATTGTGGGTAACCATGGCAACGACCAGATAATTGACAAAGAATCGTCTTACTGACTGTATAATGGTGATTAACTTGCCAGGGCATTTAATTTTAAGTAACCATAGCAATAACTACGTATTAGGTGGCGTTCATGAGAACAGCTAAATGAAGTGTAAATAATCATGGAAGATTACAATAATACTAATTAAATAATGGTGTAATGACGTAGCAATAACTACGTAAAAGTAGATAGAACTAATGATAAAGACAATTCCACACAGTAAATAAAATCAAAAACAAATATATGCACAGTATTAAATGGTTTTGGTTAAAACAAATTCTTGAAATATTTTAATTCGATTTGTTGCCGAAAATGATTGGATAACCATATTTAAGAATATAAATATAAACTAGATCTTAGATTTTGTAACTCAAGAGGGTAACTGTTACATTCACAGTGACGTGAGATGACAACTCATAGCTGTCTCTAATACACACTAATAATAAACACACAGCAAATCCCTCAATACCATTCTTTCTTATTCCATCATAAATCATTTCGTATTATAAAAGACTCTTGTACATATCATACCAAAATATCTGTGATTATTGTGTTTCCAATAACACTGGTTAAATTTTTCATGTATGCATTTTTTTGTTATTACAAAATTAAAAAATAACGACGACTATTAGTAAATCCAAAGTTACACAACAGTTCTTTGTATTCAAACTGTAGTGGACACAAATCGTTACGTTGCACAATAGTGATTTGGTATATGTTCTTCTTATTATAATTTGATTGTTCTATGTTATATCTAGCACAGATGGCTACGTTTGTACACATTGATTTACACTATAGCTCTCAGAATCAAATATTATATTACTTCATAACGTATTTGTTCTCTCAACGTCAACAATCATTAAGTTGCACAACAGTGGTTTGGTATGTGTTATTTGTATACAACTCTAGTGGTAAATATAATTAATTCACCAGTTATTTTTCAGTAATACGTATACGATCTTGGTTTTTTTTTACTGTATTTGTTTTACTGTTTAGAACACATTACTTTTCAAAATCAAGTGATTATTTTACTTTGCATAAAAAAGGTAGGCTGAACTGCACATAAAAGTGAGAAAAATCATTAGTATAGGATGAAACAAGCTTGAATTACCTAAACTAAAAATAATTTAATTAGGTATAATTACCTACTGGTTGAATTATGAACACAACTGTTATTCTTATTGTGCTCGCCCCCAGCTCTTTTATGTTCTCGAGAACAGCCGTATGTCGTATATCATTATTGAGACCTCCAGTGTTATCTAACGACTTTATACATAAAGTGCAAATTTATGAAGATCGATGATATTTGTTATGCTGATGCACATTTTTGTACTTATGTATCATAAGTTCAAACAGAAAGATTTTCAAAAGAAATGTGTTAGAACTACAAACGTTGTATTCAAACAAAACCAATATAATTCCTGCTAATAACAACATCTTCATTATACATAGATTTACAGCTATTCGACCCATTTTATTAAATGTTTAATTCGTTGTCGGTTTAAGTAGATGCACCTGTCTGTTTTCTCAAACGATTAATTATGTTAAATATACTGTATTAGGTGTTGATTGCACCGAAAGCTATTCAAGGTTTACTAGAAGCTGAGAAACAGCTGTGGTGCTGCCAAAGCATTTAAAAAAAAAAATCCGATGTTAATATCACCAACCATCAGGTATTCAGGTTAACCTAAAGATAACCTACAAAGGTCGAAACGTTGTTCTCTGCTTTATTAGTAAAAGTGTTAATACCTATACCAGCCATTCTGAGATACAAATACATTCTTCTCTTTTGTGCGGGCCCGGCATGGTCAAGCGCGTTAAGGCGTGCGACTCGTAATCCGAGGGTCGCGGGTTCGCATACCCGTCGCGCCAAACATGCTCGCCCTTTCAGCCGTGGAAGCGTTATAATGTGACGGTCAATCCCACTATTCGTTGGTAAAAGAGTAGCCCAATAGTTGGCGGTGGGTGGTGATAACTAGCTGCCTTCCCTCTAGTCTTACACTGCTAAATTAGGGACGGCTAGCACAGATAGCCCTCGAGTAGCTTTGTGCGAAATTCAAAAAAAACAAACAAACAAACAAACTCTTTTGTGCCACTGTAATCGACCTTATAAGCAAAGAAGTTATAACTATTGCACACTTCGTTCGTTAAGACATTAAGACTTGTCTCATACGTGGTCTTCTGTAAGCTACTCACCTACGATGCGGCTACATATAAGCGACTTCGTATGAAACGCCTTGAGTCCTTCTTTCCGTGAAATGTACAAGTTCATTACAGCGCCAAGTTTCACACTCGTTAACGTAAGGTACTCACTCATCTATTTCGTTGTTAGGATACCCACCCCTGGGCTTGTATTGTAACAACAGCAAGAGCATCTCGTATCTGAAGTTAAATATATCACTAGACACAAGCTTAGGCAATATGTTCAACACGTGGGCTAAGTTTTCTGTAAACTACTTTTCTAAGTCCTTGCGCTAAAGGTAGTGTACAAAAGTAACCCAAAATCACTTCAACACTAATAACTGTTGAGATGACAACATTAGAACCACACTGTTTGAAAAGAGTTAATTTAAAGTTTTCAATAGCAAATGATTGATTTAATTATTTGGTGTTTTTAAATGTAACCATTAAGAGCTTTAAAATGTCTCCTGGAATAGCTTTGCTTTTAAAAAAGGGGAAACCCGTTTTACACAAATTCACTACAGTCCTTGTCTCCATACGTAACTACCAATTAACATAACTGTTGCTGACTTAACAAGTCTTAACAAGTCTGATTTAATAAGCATAGTGGAAGCTTTCAAATACAATAATTAAAATACGCTTTTGCAATAACGTATTAACTTATCTGAAAGAATACTTCTGGGTCTGTGTGACCCCACTCTGATTACCAAAGAGCTTCGTGCAACTATTACCAAGAAAACGAAGATGACCCTTCACTATACAGTTTGTTATATTAAAACGACTTTTAATATTTAATCCAACAATTCACGTGAAAACCACAGTCACTATAAAATTGAGGTAGAACGGAAGGAACCAGAATCGCATTTTGAGATTGTTTGGTATTGTAACGACAGTGTGATGGCGTTGAAAATTAATCGATTTTGGAATGAGTTCTCTCCACTGGAATGAGTATGTAACAGTTCTCAGTGATGTCGAGAAACCCACTTGTTGAGAAATTTATATGCAAAAACGGCTCGTTTGGGTTGAGAAGAGCGAACAACGTTTCGACCTTTTTCTCAACCCAAACGAGCCGTTTTTGCATATAAATGTAACAGTTCTCTCCACCACAAAATTTTACACACCTCTTCAAACAGGGATTTAAAACCTACAAGGTCGAAATATATCCTGTACACAATAGCAGTAGAAAACAAAGATATATAAATCAACTTAGTGCACCAGGACCATTCAAGAAGATTCCTGTAACAAGTCATACACCAGTCGTAGAAAACAAAATATAGCAACTTGTAACAGATTAGGATTCAACCAACACAAAGGTATGTGACAAAAGCTTGTTTGTGTTTATTACACTGTAAGAATAATAACACATGACGTGTTTACTGTAGTTTCTCAGTTAAACGCTGTATATTTTTCTAATATATTTATGCTCATTACCTTAAAACGGAAGCATTTATGGCATATGTGAATATTTAAAAAAATAACTGTTTTGTTAGCATCGAGAGATACAAAAGTTCTTTTAATTCTTTATATGAAGATATTTATTTATTACATATTGTCATAGGAAAATCATATTAATGTATACAAGTAGGTCCTCTTGTTTTTTTTGGAGATTATCTTAACAAATGCATCCTATGTAATATTTTACATTAAATAATTGAGTTTTGCATTTGTTGAACCATAAAATTTAAATTCCAAAATGTCTGAAATTTTATGAAGAAAAATTACAGTCTTGGCCAAAATCTTTGTGTACTGTTCTATAGTAGTTCTTTTATTTACATGCATTTAGTAGTTACTGAGTAAATGTCCTGGCTGTAACAAAGAAGGTAGCGTATTGTCGGACAAATATGTATGAGTTGTCACACTCGTCTGTATAAGTTATTTTGAACATATGTTTGTTAAAACCCACATATCCATCGGTGTGTTACTTGAACAAGGCAACATGCCAACTTAGAGGAAGCACACTGGCGACATGTAATTTTTCAGATAAATCCTGAGGTGACATCATTTGTAACTGCATCGTGAGGCTCCAAAATCGGTTTACCATAATGTAATCAACCTTTGTGCCACAGAGGTGGAGCGAGTGATCATCCATCGAGGTCAGGAAGACAAATATCTCTGTCGAGATTTCAATTCGACATGGCCATGTGATTAGAGCGCTAGATTCTTAATCTGATGGTCACAAACTTGAAACCCCGTCACACCAAACATGCTCGCCTTTTCAGTCGTGGCAGCGTTATAATATTATGGTCAACCCCACTATTCGTTGGTAAAAAGAGTAGCCCAAGAGTTTGCGGTGAATGGTGATTACTAGCTGCCTTTCCTCTAGTCTCACACTGCTAAACTACGGACGGCTAGTGGAAATAGCCCTCGTGTTGCTTTGCGCGAAATTCCAAGAACAAGCAAACTCTCGAGATTTCAAACTTCACTGGTTTGAAAAACCAAGGACAACCTAGTCTTATCACTGCAACGTAAAGAACAAAAAATGTAAATATGTGGTGTCAACCACACAGAAATATTTGTTGATGAGATAATTATGTGTATACATTATTCTACACTAATATTTGCTTTTTAAAGTAGTAGTTTATAGTTAACAATATACACACGAGTTTTATTTGACAATGATTCTGAGAATGTATTTTTAGCCGCCTCAAGATACCAGCTTACTATTATCTGAAATTCTAAAGGTATTCTACTCATTGTCACTGAGGTTGTCTGAGGGTCGCGTGTTTGAATCCCCGTCGCACCAAACATGCTCACTCTTTTAGCCATAGGGGCGTTATAATGTGACGGTCAATCTCATTGGTAAAAGTGTAGCCCAAGAGTTGGCGGTGGGCGGTGATGATTAGTTGCCTTCCCTCTAGTCTTACAATACTAAATTAGGAACGACTAGCGCAGATAGCTCTCGTGTAGCATTGCGTAAAATTCAAAAAACAAACCACAAACTGTTTTAAATTCCAAAATTCGTTGCGTTCAATCTCTAATATTTTTATTATGAAATAACTATCTTTATAAAAAACATTCGTTCTTTAAATATTTTATCTATAATTTTTATACCCTTCTTTTGATATAATCTATGTAAAGTAAAACCCATTTGTTGCTTGTTACGGGGATTTACTTCGTTTCGAATTTATTCAATTCGTAACTTATTAAAATTATTATTGAAATAATTATTTCAACCTTAAGGACTTTTTTATGCTTAAGACAAGTTATACTTGCTATTCAACAGGCTAATTTTTGAAATTTATTTGCTGCTATTTTCATAACGTATGGAAATGATCATTTGCTTTTGATGGAAATACGTATTGGTAAAGACGATGCTTCTACGTAATATCATCTTATCTTTAACTATGCTCCCCACTAGTACAGCGGTATATCTCCGGATTTACAACGCTACAATCAGCGGTTCGATTCCCCTCGGTGGGCTCAGCAAATAGCCCAATGTGGCTTTGCTAAAAGAAAACACACACTCTTTAACTACAGTATGATACAGTCCTCGTTATTTACAGTATAATATGGTCCTCTTTAACTGCCGTATAATATAGTCCTCTTTAACTACAGTATATTATAGTTAGTTATCACCGTTAGATTCCATCTAGGAACATAGGGCCGCAATCGCTTGCGGATTCTTCAACAGGTATTTAAGTGAGTAGGTTGTTAGCCCACTGCACCGAGCCGTCCCTAATTTAGTAGTGTAAGACTAGAGGGAAGGCAGCTAGTCATCACCACCCACCGCCAACTCTTGGGCTACTCTTTTACCAACGAATAGTGGGATTGACCGTAACATTATAACGCCCCCACGGCTGGGAGGGCGAGCATGTTTGGCACGACGCGGGCACGAACCCGCGACCCTCGGATTACGAGTCGCACGCCTAACGCGCTTGGCCATGCCGGGCCACAGTATATTATAGCTCTTGTTAATTACAGAACGATATTCCAATGATTTATATAAAATAATGATAAAAATGTTTTATTTTGTTAGAACTATTTTTAAAATCACAGACGTTTCTTAAGAAATTGCAATTTATAAATTTTTTGACCTTGGAATCTTTTTATCACATATTAAATTTTATGTCGTTTTTTAACTTGAGCAGTCTAACTTTATTTAAGACTTTTCTAAATCAGTTTAGAGGTTCATATTTTACACTAAGGGTCTTCATTGTCTGTGTCCAGTAAAGTAATAATGTCCTATACATGACAGTGCTATTATTTTCTTCCATAGCAAAGTGCAGCAGATTATTGAACTTACTCTTTACCATTAAAAACAAAAATCCCCTTCATTATCTTTTCTTGGGAATATACTTTCAGTTGCAAGTGCTACAAATGATATGATGTTCCAAAGTTTCACGAGGCCGTCATAGCCAGGTGGTTAGGGCGCTCGATTCGTAATCTGAAAGTAACGAGTTCGAATCCTCGTTACACCAAACATTTCAGCCATGAAAGAGTTATAATGTTACGATCAATCCTACTCTTCGTTGGTAAAAGAGCAGCCCATAGGTTGGTGGTGGGTGATGATAACTCGCTACCTTCCCTCTAGGGACGATCAGTACAGATTGCCTTCGTATAACTTTGCGTGAAAAATTAAAAAAAAAATACATCGCAAAAGTCTTAACAGAATCAGTCTCTTTATATCCATTCTCAAGTAATTTAACTGTTTCTCATGTAATTGGCCCATTTATGCAACACACGTGCGTTTACTTAGATATGTGTGTGTATATATCCATTACATTTCGCCACATGTGCTGTTAGCTTTCAGACATTTCTGGCCATTTTTAAAGTTGCGATCAATAGTTTCACTGAGTTAAACTCAGTCATCAAAGTCGAGCGTTTTTAAATTTCAAACTCTCACAAAATTAGCATTTTCATACAAACTCAGCTGTAATTCATATATTCTGTTTGCATTACTACCTGACAGTTAAAGACTGTCTTCGCTGATAATCAAGTGAAAATTACTCAAGGTAGTTTATACTAAGTACAATAAACATCATTTCAAAACTTAAAAATCAAGGGTCAAACTAGCTTTTCATTCAATAGTCTTTCAACCACCTGACAATCATAACTGTGTAATTGAGTTTTCAACTGAAAGGCCGTCAGTGGCAGCTTGGACAACTGTCAAAGCTGTTTCTCACCACTTGATTGAGTTATTCCTTGTTTAGCTTGCTATAATCAGCCAGACAAGCACTTCCATCCTCATACAAATTCCTGACTGAATACAGATTCATCATGAGGCATTGCATTGTGTGTCCCTGAATGTTTTCATTCCAGATTATGACATGTCTGAAATGATTAAGGAAGTGGTCCAGACCTTCCTTGGATGTGCCTCTAAACATTTAAAAGAGTGATTTTTTCGCCTGGTTCATGAGGGGGCCCATAGGTGAAACCTAGTATCTCTGCTGATCTCAACCATCATCTGATCAGGAGGTTCTAGATGTTAACAGTTCTGTGGGAAGATGAATGTTCATGCTTCTCAGTGCTCCTATAGGGAGTTGGCTCATGAATTTGGTAGACAAAGGAACGAAATGTGCGTAACAGTTACTACTTTATAGGTTAAATTCACTTTGGTAACACATATCCCTGCTTGGGTAAGCTCACCACTGCACTCACAACTCACTGTCTCACTTGCTAAAAAGACGGCCCTTCTTGCAGATGATGTTCACAAATGGTGCCCCCAGTTTCCTCTCTATTGTGTTATGAACAGAGCTGAAGCTATACACTGGCTGGCGTTGTTGATTAAGAAGTCTTATAGAGATCACACTGAAACAATCTACGACTCTCACTAAAAGCCACAACTCCATGGAAACTCTCAGACAGTTTCACCCTCACACCAAGGTCAAATCTCATTAATTAAGCACTATTGATCAATGATCTAAGTGCATCAGACACTGACAGTATCACTTCAGTTATGCACGGGATATAATGAAATTGAAGTAATGGAGCTACACAATATTACTAAAGTTCCAATATCCAGGGAAGGACTTCTACTCAGCTTGACCACTCTCTTACATTGCCAGCGTTTCTCAGTGACCAACGATCCTTCTACAACTCAATTTTGAAAAAAAAATGTCATTCTCAAAGGAAGAAACCTTTCTCAACCTTTCAGTCAAAGAGTTAATGTTCGAGACAGAACATATTCCAGTAATTACTGCAAAATCTGCAGTAAAAAGGTATCTTGTGGTAAAGCACCTAAATTTCTTGTTACTTTTCTACTTTATGGTATATGTAAGTGAATGGAGTAAAGACCTAAGATTTCACTGAGCGGTAAGATTAAAATGATATTCTACAATACAAGATATTATAGAACAATGTCTAATATATACTAGTTTAGGTTAAATCTTAACTCTAGGAATAACTGAAATAAACACACTAAGTAAACGGTCTTTTTCTAAAGAAAACAAAAGTACAGCATGTGTAATTGCAGTATACTCATATCAGACCACAATTTCTACATTTAATTAGAATCATATCAGAGTCAGTAAAGACATGGAGTAAAACTTGAGTAGGACTAACTAAATAAGAGGTTTCTACAGGGTGTTCAGAAAGTCACTGTGCACTTATATATTTATTAACAGACATGTTTCAATATAGAATACAGGAGGTAAAAATGAATGACAATTATAAACAATGTTGAAAGTGACCACCGTTGGCATCAACACAGGCTTGGAACCTTCTTATTTTGTTTCTAAACACTGCTATCAGTTGTTGGCTGGCTTGAAATAGACTGAATAGACATATGATTACAAAACTGCACAGTAACTTTCCAAACACCCTTTATGTCACCAAACCTCGCGTTTATCTAGCGTAAACGCGATATCACGTGATTTGTATTTTAATTTCACATTTGTAGGGCCTTGACATTGTCCTAACTGTACACAAAGTTGCATGTAGCAATATTTTCTATTGCTGGTAATAGGTATCGCCCAACTATCAGAATGACAGTGTAACAAAGACAGATCTTAAAAGATCAACTTAGTGGTTGTGTTTGACTGAGCTCGTATTATATGAAAAACCTGTAAATATTCAGAGCAAATATAAATACTAATTTTTACAAAAACAAGATATTCTTATGTCACGACTTCAGTTTTAGACTGTGCAAAACAGCTGTTTTATGCTAAAGAATAGAACTTGGTTCTCTATTTTTCTTAGGTCTTGTAGAAATCCGAATTAAAGTCTTCTAGGTACTTGCTGCTATATTATTGTCTACTTGAATTAAATACACATTCTTTTTAACTATGAATTACATCGTAAGCGGTCCGGCATGGCAAGGTGGGTTAAGGCGTTCGAATCGTAATCTCAAGGTCGAGGGTTCGAATCCCCATCGCACCAAACATGCTCGCCCTTTCAACCGTGGGGGCGTTATAATGTGACGGTCAATCTCATTGGTAAAAGAGTGGCTCAAGAGTTGGCGATGGGCGGTGATGACTAGTTGCCTTTCGTCTAGTCTTACACTGCTAAATTAGGGACGGCTAGCGCAGGTAGCCCTCGTGTAGCTTTGCACGAAATTCATAAAACAAACAAACATCGTAAGCATTAACAGAAACGTGAAAGAAAAACTGATTGCGAGCTACCACAATAGTTACTTGTGATAACAAAAAGATGTGAAACCTCTATTAGATGTTAGCAACATAAATACGTCAGAAATAAAAGATACGTTTACATTAAAATTGTCTTATTTTCACATTTACAATCAATCCATCTTGTTTCGTGCACTAGCTGTTACTTTATATATACGTGAAAGATAAATTCCATGTTCCCAAAGTATAAATGAAGAACAACAGACGCAAGCTTTACTCTGATGTTTCGTTAATAGTGTTCCTCACGAGAGAGATGCCAGGATGCGGTAAGTTGAGCATTATAAATCTATCCATCATTCTGCTGTCATGCAGTTGCTCCTCCTTCTCGTTGCCATCTCAATATTTCTCTATCCGACTAATGTTCACTGTTTTCTAGTACGCCTGCGTTTTGATTCTATCTTTACTCCGATTGGCTAATAGATGGAACATAACAAAATTGAAAAGCTTGAATAATAAGTGATTGTTAGAAGGGAACTTTAGCAAGATGAAGTATTGAAATTGATTACTGAAAGTTATTTTGTTTTACCGATTTTCCAAATTACCTACATGGTTAGTAAATTCCTCATAATTATAAGTGTTAATTGTGTGTATGAATATATCAGGCCATCCCATAAGTAATGTTGTTTTTTGGGATAGGATAAGTTTAAATGCTTATTTCTTGGCTAAATTAAGTTATTCTCAAAGTCATGTAAGTCAAAAGGGATGACTCGATAGCATTAAGGGTAAGCCAGTTCGTTTCTTTACTAGTTTTTGTTTTATTTATTTTAGAATCCCCAATCATCATGGAAGTGTTAGAGAAGCACATCATCATGGAAGTGTCAGAAAAGCACATAAGGCATATAATGTTTTACAAGTTCAGAAAAGGGAAAAGACTTCCAATGCTACGCGAAGCATTCAAGAGGTGTACGGCAATGGCATGCTGAATGTGAGGAAGTGTCAAAGATGGCTCAATAAGTTTAGAACTGGTAACTGCAGTATGGCAGATGCAGCTCGAACTGGGTGCCCTGTTGAGTTTGATAATGACCTGTTTTTAGCAACACTTGAGGAGGATTGTGCTGTAACTGTTGAAGAATTAGCCCAGAAACTCAATTTATCTCTTTTTACTGCCCATTTACATTTGCAACTACTTGGTAGAGTTTCAAAGTTGGGAAAATGTGTACCACACGAGTTGTCAGCTGATAATCTGAGAGAACGAGTAGACATCTCCACATCTCTTCACTCTCGTGAGCTTCAAGCTTCGTTTTTGAACCACCTAGTGGCTGAAGATGAGAAATAGGTACTCTATCAAAACGTTAAGCGCCACTGACAGTGGGTTAGTGCACGAAAATCATCTACACCACAGCGAAAAGCGAACCTGTATCCTAGGAAGGTTTTGTTTAGTGTATGGTGGGATAAAGGTGGTGTAATACACTTTGAATTGTTACAACAAAATCCAGACAATCACTGCTGAGAGATACTGTCAACAACTGGAGTGGCTGAGCACTGCACTCAAAAAAAAAAAAAAAAAAGACCTGCTTTCGTGAATCGGAAAGGAGTTGCTTTCCACCATGATTATGCACGTTCTCACATCGCTATGATAACTTCAATAAGATTTGAAGAGCTTGGTGGGGGCAACTATCCCATCCCCCTCATTCTCCTTATCCTGCTCCTTCAGATTACCATCTTTTCAGAAACTTGTAACATCATATGAATCAAAAACAATTTACTTCTATGGATGAGTTCAAAATAGCCTTTGTAACTTTTTTGTCTCAAAACCACCTGATTTTTATACGATTGGTATTGAAAATCTTTTGAGATGCTGGCAGACTGTTATTGAAAGTGATGGAAAATACATAACTGATTAAAGTTGTTATTTGAGCTTTTTTAAAACTTGGTGTTACAAACAACATTACTTATGGGGTGACTTGAAAACTTTGTTTTTAATACTTACTTTACGTGTATGAACAGCAGATTGATCTAGTTTCAGGAATAAAATACCACATTAAGGATGTGTGTTCGTTTATTGTACCTAATCTCTTTTGGATATATTTCTTTCATTTTGACTTTTTTCAAGTGTACTGGCTTTAAATTATATGTGTCCACATATGTGTGACTGAAAAATGTGAAATATTTCCAAGTTTTCTTTAAATATATTCGCTAATGACTCCTTAAATTCGAAAGTAACATCAACAGTTCTTCTTAAGCGTGTTAAGGCGTGCGACTCGTAATCTGAGGGTTGTGGGTTCGCATTCCCGTCGCGTCAAACATGCTCGCCCTTTCAGCCGTGGGGATGTTATAATGTGACGGTCAATCCCACTATTCGTTGGTAAAAGAGTAGCCCAAGAGTTGGCGGTGGGTGGTGATGACTAGCTGCCTTCCCTCTAGTCTTACACTGCTAAATTAGGGACGGCTAGCAAGTAGCTTTGTGCGAAATTCAAAAACAAACAAACAATTCTTTTAGTAAAATATGTAAGGTGAAACAGTAACACACCAATATATTTCTCTCTCAGTTCTAAAATAATAAACGTCTACATAAAATCAGATTAAATGTTCCAAGCAATATTCCACAACATTTATTTTTTGGGGGATAACCTGGTGCAGTAGCTGTGAAGTAGCAATACAAATGTAACTCGTTCAAAACAAAAACTACAGATAATTGTTTTATGGTATTTTAGGTAAAAACAAGTAGCATACCGTTGCTATGTAGAAATACAGTTGTGATTATTGTGTTCCATCAATATGAATTCTTAAAACACGTATTGGGATTTTTAGTAGTACAAACATGGTAAAATATAGCTTTGGTAATTTAACCATTGGCAATACATTGACAAATATACCAAACCTTAGACGGAAGTTTTTTGGTCACTAAATATTTTTAGCTTTGCTTGTCTACTGACAGATGATTTACAATTGTAATTTCAATTTCGATTGGAAAATAATAAGCAAAAAAAGATTTTACTAGTATTTTGAGCATTGCTGACGATAAATTAGGTGACTGTACGAGTCATTATGGTATCATATAGTAGCTCTGAATAACAGGTGTTTTACCAAAGATGTTAATGTTTGATAAGTATTTTGACTGCAAGATATCAAGAAAAGTAAAACCTGTTGCTAATGCACTTTTTGTAAGTACTTGATATATAATATAAAACAATTTTCTGACGCACACTTGGCGTTATTGTAAACAATTCTTTTTAATCCTGATTGCATAAAACGCCACCTGTTGTTTAATACAAGTACCTTCATAAAAAACGTCTACTTTTTATATTAAACAATATTTTAAAAACTAATAAGAGAAATTAATTTTCTTTTATTTTCATTTTTCTGTTATTATTTTTGTACATATGTATTTGTTTACGGTATTGAAAACGAAACCGAAACCTAATATTTTTACTGTAATCATTGGTTTAACAATCAATTTGGGAATATTGAACATGTTACCATTTAGTATAGTCTTGAAATTGTAACACTATAACGTATCAACTATCTTTGAAAGTGTCTTTGTTTTATTTTCTTATTTCTTACCGTAAACTGATGATAACATATGATGTTATGAGAGTACTCTGAATTTCTTTTTACTTAAAAATAAAGGGAACTATTTTTTAAAGTTAACTCTCTATTTATATATGACTATGCCTCTCAGCAAATCTGAAGAATGAAAGGTTTAACAATCATCCATTTTATTTTAAAATATGTGAATGTAGGTCACTTTTTAAATAATGCTCATATTATCTTCAAAATAAATTACTTTTTCAACAGTCAATGTTGAATCAAATACGAAAACTTATCTTTGTGGCTTTTGTTTTATCAAATACAAAGACATTTCTTAAAGTATTGTGTCCAAAAGTTACTGTGGAATCCTGGGTTAATCTTTTCTTCCAAAGTGTTTGTTATTTTATTTGAAAGTATACGTTTGTCTTTATTTATTTTTGTTGTTTATTTACAGACATAAATCCTATTATTCATTTCTAAATAAATCAACTCACTTACTTTAATATAATATTATAGTTATAAAACTTTGGTTGATGTTTTTGTGTTATAATTAAGAGTGGGAAAGTATTTGTGTATAACATGCCATTAAAAAACAATATAACATGCACAAAAAATAAAAATATGAAACATGAGAGCTGGTTTAACTGCTACAACTTGTGGTTGTTAGAACATGCAATACCATAAGTTGTTATATTTAGTTAAAATCCATCAAGTGGCTGATGTATTATAATTGTAAATGTCTAGTAAAAACTTTATAATTTTTATATAAAAACTTCTAATATATTATCAAGAGATCATACATAATATTTACATTTATTTTGATTGATAGTATAGACCTAGTCAAGCGATCTGATTATTGTAAATAAACGCCCACGAGCACATGTTTCAATTTTATATGAGGATCTAGTTAAACCAACTTACAGTTGATAAATACACAAAACGTATCATTACTATATATGTTATTAGAAATATATCTTCAATTTCTATGACCTCATATTGATAGATGGATACACATAAGAAAAATAAGCAAGGGCTAAGGACAAAATTGAAGAAAGACTGAACAATGTTAGACGATAGGAACATAAAAAGAAAACGGGCATTATGTTGGAGATAAAAATGTTCATTTCAGCCGTTGCGACTTCACCAGGACTAGTAGTACAAGAGCAGTTTGTTGTTGTTGCTGTTTTGATTGTATTGCCAAAACGCCTAAATCCCTCTAACATAACTTGTTATGTTAACCGGTAATATTTTACTGGTTCATATTAAGTATATTACCATAGTATTGGTTGAGATTAATAGTGCTGAATTTAACGTAAGATGAATTATTCTCTTATTGACACTATAGATTCTTCCCAAGACTACAGAAGAGGCAGTATGGATGGTTTATGACTAACACAGGGATTACTCACGCAAACTCGTAGACTACTAGACTGGCAATCACTAACTGGCGAAGGTACTTATGCATGTTCATTATGGATACTAACGTATAGAGTTACAAGCTCCAACGACAGTAGCATGATGACATTTGACGCTGGCTTGAAGTAACATAATGAATAAGTTGTAGGCCCACAATGAAGTGCACGTGCATCTTTATTAATTCACTTTGTTATTCTGAGTCAGATGAAATGTTAACGCATCTTCTTTTCTGTGTTTCAATATATCGACCTTCTTCAAAGACAAAGGAACAAACTGCATGCAATGAATGTGCTTGAACTACAACAAATGGGTGTGCGTGCTGTGTAAGAATGCACGCGCGCACGCAGACAGAGATATATACTTATGATAAAGTTGCATTGAGTCTTTTTGGTACAGGTAGGTACTGTATTTACAGTTAACGAAGGCTAATTGAACTAATAAAGATTTGGTGTATGAATTCCAATGTTCACGTGCTCACCACCATCAGAATAATGCTTTCACACACAGGTCACGCCAGCATAAAATAACTTTTCTCTCACCCTTTTTTCTTTAAATTTAGGATCCGCCGTTAAACTAAGTATCATTTTATGGTAAAATATATCTTTCCATGAAATAATAATTTGGTGGCTGTTATTAATGCTTCTTCGAGATTAAAAAGCCAGGAATTCTTAAGTCTGTAACCCCCCTTCCTTTTATCATGCAAACTTTTCCATAGCTGATTTGGATCATAATTCTTAAAAAAACATTAAAAGAAATATATAAATAAGCTAAAATGTGAAATAAATAAGTCGGTAAAGTCTGGGATATTATGCAAAGACATGTGTTCATTTTTCAATGCTATTATTTTATCTTGCCGTACATCTCTTGATGATGCTAGAGTTATATCAAACTAAGTGTTTAAACGAGCTCTTCTTTCCCAACGGAATCAAATAATGAGCTAAAAAACTAAACGTGACATGTAATAATGAGAAGTTTAACAATTTCCTTTAGCTAAGTATCATTATCTTAACTTAGTGATACGGTGCTGCTTAATATAATACGGTGTAATATATCAAGGAAAGTAGATGACTTAAGTTTTAGGCATTGCAAAGTAGTGTTACCAGATTAGGTTTCAGAGACTGCACATTAACAATGTATCGAGTAACTAGACGAAGCTTTTAGTTTTATATCTTCAAACTTCCAAAACAATTGTTTTGATATAATTGTGCGCACACAAGTATGCCTATTTGTTTATGAAAGAGAAGATACATGTGTGTGTAAGATAGGGTATGTATATTTGTGTAACAGAATCTGTGAGTGTGTAAAAGCTTTTATTTGTAAACGAAAAGGTATGTGTGTCTGATTTGTTTGTTTGTTTGTTTGTTTTCAAATTCGCGCAAAGCTACACGAGGGCTACCTGCGCTAGCTGTCCCTAATTTAGCAGCGTGAGACGAGAGGAAAGGTAGCTAGTCATCATCACCCACCGCCAACTCTTGGGCCAAGGAATAGTGGGATTGACTGTCACATTATAACGCCGCCACGACTGAAAAGGCGAGCATGTTTGGTGTGACGGGGATATGAACCCGCGACCCCCAGATTATGAATCGAACGCCTTAACCCACCTGGCCATACCCTTATAATAGAAGTAACAGGGCACAACTAACGTTGATAATCGAACAGCTTGGGCGGTCTCAGGCTCGATTACTTCATTTCGTTTTGTTTTTACTTGGAAGTCCAGTGAAAATTACTAGAACAGTACTCAAAAGACCTTTAAAAATAATCGTTAAAGAGTAAAAGTGGGAAAGTTAAACAAGAACTATTACAACCATTTATAAAATAATACTTGCATGTTTGTTAATCAACCTTTTTTTTAAAAAATAAAAGGAATATTATTCTTCTATGGTTCAGCAGTAAGCTTACGAACTCATGATGTTAGAATCTGGAGCTCGATTCTTCTCGGTGGAGAAAGAGCTGAAAACAAAGAAAAATAATATTTGTAAAATCGCATTCATCACATTAAATAATAACCAGGAATTAACCTTCTTGAAGCTCTTGTCATTTGAACTTTTTTGTCGGTTTTATAGGATATTTTGTTTGTTGTTGTATTTTTAGCAGATTACGTTCGTTTTAAAAAGGAAACTCAGAATCTAAATTTATCGGAACAAATTTGCGATCGCTAATCGCATAACCACGAGCAAATTGTGAAATGTGATTATATTTGTTTAATGCTTTAAGGTTTTATTTTTTCAACTACTTTTCACTCATCTATCAGATGTCTATCAGAGTTACAAAAGTTTTTAAAGTAATCTGCACGCCATTGTTCCCTAAATACTTCCTAGACGGTTCTTAATATTCATCATATTTCCAAAAACATATTGTCTGTAAGTTTCTTTGTTTAAATTTCGCGCAAATATAGTGGGTTGGCATTTTCGCTAGTAGTCCCTAAGTTGGCATTTATAGACTGTAAGAAATTTAGCTGGTCGACATTGCACACCGCCAACTCTTGAGGGCCAAGCATAGCCAGGTGGTTAAGATACTCGACTCGTAATCTGAGGGTCGCGGGTTCCAATCCACGTCACACCAAACATGTTTGCCCTTTCAGCCGTTGGGGCGTTATAAGGTAACGGTCAATCCCACTATTCGTCGGTAAAAGAGTAGCCCAAGAGTTGGCGGTGGGTGGTGATGACTGGCTGCCTTCCCTCTAATCTTACACTGCTAAATTAGGGACGGCTAGCGCGGACAGCCTTCAAGTAGCTTTGCGTGAAATTCAAAACAAAGCAAATTAACTCTTTAGCTCTTCTTTAACAACAAATAGTGGGATTGACCACACATTAAAACTTCTCCACAGCTGAAAATACGAGCATGTTCCTTTACGGGAATTCGAACGAATTGTCTTTAAAAAACGTAACCTAAAACTGGCAATAGAAGATGTAAACTGGTGAATTAAATAAAATATATAAATCCAAATAGCTTAACGTAAGATCTGTTTATTTAAAAATAGTAAAATAATTGGAATAGTTCTGAACACTTGATCTATGATTGTGAATACATCTACCATTATTTTCAGGTTTTAGGTGTATTTCAGGTGTATTTAAGAGTTTATTTTATGACAGCAGCCAATAACAACAATGGTGTTGACATCAAAAACTTACATATATTAACGAACTTTGTAGTAAGTAAAAACAAGTCAGTAAAAGATAGAATCAACAGCAGTGACCACCGCTGTTGACAAGCATGTAGAATACGTCGTTAACCATGTCTCATCAAGATGAGGTTTGAAAGTTATACATAATGCTTATTTTAACTATTGTATATTTTCTGACATGAAATTCCATAAGAAATACTTAATACGTATAGATACCATACGAAAACTAGCATATTTAGTCCTCACAATCGTTCAGAAATCCAAGCTTTTAACAGGAAGGGAACAAACATTGTCCGTGAACATCAAATGACACAAACGTAAATCTTAACTATGTGGATGTAAGAAAATATAAAACAAGATATTATAACTGTCGATGAAATATAATGCAAAAAAAAAAAGCTTTTTTATGAAACCTGGAGGTGAAGGCAATGGTATAAATATCCTTCCGCAGCCTTGCAATTGCGGGTTTCGAACCAAAACATGGCCTGTATCAGCCAAAATTGTAAGTGCAATTACATAAAAATAAATGTAAAAGGTCCAGTTGTTTTATATGATGGAGACAGTTTGTTTTGTAATTACGTCCACTGAGAAAACTTGTTGTTTCTGCTTTTTCACATCCAGTGTGCAATATAAGAAGAAAGTAAAAAACGGGCCAAACATGGCCAGATGGTTAAGACACTCGACTCGTAATCCAAGGATCGCGGGTTTGAATCCCCGTAACACTAAACATGCTAGCCTTTCCAGTCATAGGGGCTTTATAATGTGATGCTCAATCCCACTATTCCTTGGTAAAATAATAGCCACAGAGTTGGCGGTGGATGATGATGACTAGTTGCCTTCCCTCTGGTCTTACACTGCTAAATTAGGGACGACATTATGCAGATAGCTCTCGTGTTGCTTTGTGCGAAATTCACAACAAACAAACACAAATTTCTAGTTTGATTATTCTCTAAAATTCTTCTCATAACGTTTTGTAAACTTGTTAGTTAGTCAAAAAAAATATATTTAAGAAAGTAAAATAATTGGACCTAATGATGTAGTAACCAAATGAATGTTGAGCACTTCACTAGTATTTGCAATTATGTAATATATAATACAGCCTGGCATGGCTAAGCGCGTAAGGCGTGGGACTCGTAATCCGAGGGTCGCGGGTTCGCGCCCGCGTCGCGCCAAACATGCTCGCCCTCCTAGTCATGGGGACGTTATAATGTGACGGTCAATCCCATTATTCGTTGGTAAAAGAGTAGCCCAAGAGTTGGCGGTGGGTGGTGATGACTAGCTGCCTTTCCTCTAGTCTTACACTGCTAAATTAGGGACGGCTCGGTGCAGCGGGCTAACAGACTACTCACTTAAATACTTGTTGCAGAATCCGCAAGCGATTGCGGCCCTATGTTCCTAGATGGAATCTAATGGTGATAACTAACTAATATATAATACAGATATGGTTCTTTTCAAGTCATTATTTACATCCTCACTGAAGAACTATGATTAGGTCGCTTCAAGTGGAAAGTTTTCAAAATAACACAATTTGATGCGTTTTACGTGGCGCAGATAGCCTCGCTGCTTTGTGCCATAAAACACTAAATCAAATCAATTAAAGCGTTTTACGTTTACAGTTATGATAACTGTCGAAATGTCGTTAGATACGCAAAAATTGTAATTTTAAAGAGTATTTTGCATTTATATGCCAACAGAATGAGTATTGCGGTTGACAATACATGGATTAAGTTGAATTCCTACTTATGGCAATGAGAAAAGAAACACTCTAGCAATTGCTTCTTGATACGTATGGATTTCGTGGTTTAATGACAGAACATTGTTATCTTAAGAACAGGCCTAGTGGAGATTATGTATTCAGTCTGTCTATGCCTTTAATGATTGAAACATAATAAAGCTTTCTGTTAGTTTAATTGTGTATGTTTAATTATTTTGACCCAATTAAAGTTTAAAGACATAAAATTTTAATGTTGTTTCGTTCATCGAATTAAATATTACATTTATATAGAGTTAATAGCCAGTGTGTGTGTTTTATTTTAGCAAAGCCACAACGGGCTATCTGCTGAGCCCACCGCGGGGAATCGAACCGCTGATTTTAGCGCTGTACTATAGGGAGGCGCTAAGAGCCGGTCAAAATATAATACATTTATAGCCTACTCAACGCCGCCCTCCCCCGAGTGACTCAGTAGTACTTTTATAGCTAAACTCTAGTTTCGATACCCGTGACAGCCGCAGCATGGTTTTGCGCTTACCAACAAACAAAGAACATTCAATAACTTACACTTCTCCAGTCTCACCGAAGATATGATTTAGACTTTTGAATACCTGTTTAATACTTCTTAAAATACTTAATTTATTTGTTTCAAATACTTTACTTTAATAACATAGAACGTGTCACGAAGTTTGAAAATATCAGTCACGCAACATTTTATTTTATTACTTGTCATCATATCGTAATGTACGAAGTTATTCAAAAGGAGCAGAACTAAAGCACATTTTTCACCCTAGTATTATTGATCATGGATTTTGATGTTTAGGTTTGTTTTTGTTTTTTTTACCTCTGTATAACTACAAGTAGCTCAGAACGAGGTAACTCCGGGTGAATAAAGGAAGGCTACAGTTTGACATTTTATGACCTCTCTGGCAAATCAAACGCTGACGAAAGGGATTCGAAGGATTTATGAGAATTGGTTTATGACAATCAAATAATATTGCTTTTCATTTTCCTCCAATAAAATGACGCTGGATATTGGATTTATTGTTGAAAATATCGTACCACATAGAGCGATAAGATTTCTAACGTATATACAATAAAATCTTTCACCCATCAAATACACTCTATCTTATTAAGATGATTTATATCTTTTTCTATATATCTGTTCTAAAATCAGCGCGTTCCCTAAGAAAAATGGGTTAGTTTTTCATAAATATGCCATGATTAACTTGTATCTCGCCAAAACTAAAATACTGCTTTGAAGAAGCTTATTTTGTTTTCTAAATTATTTTCTTTGGAACCCAAGTAGACCCTGACTACATTCTTAACTAAAAAACACGAGAAGAGTTTCGAGAAATGTTAAAGTCAGATACGTGATGACTATAGAATCGGCTGTCCTCTAATTAGATAAGGTAGAGATACGTAGCAATTGAAAATGATTTTGTACTTCACTCTTCTGCTACGAACTTGCATATTCTACATTTTACTTGAACACGTGGATTTTGTCTCATTTATTTCACCTATATGCAGACATTTTTATAGTAGCAATCTTGGTAGAAAAATTGAGTTCAGTGACGAAATTAAAGACTTGATTAATGTCTTTTTCCGAAAAAAGGAGATTCCTCACCACCGAAAAACATTGTGGAAACTCATGATTCGCTGAGGTAAAAAAAAGTACTAATATATTGATTGGACGCAGACAAACGTGGTTTTGACGTAAGTTATTTGTAGCAAAGCTATTCCAATGAAAGTAGAGAAATGCTGCTATTCAATGTGTTTTATACAAGTTACTGCATCCAACTTTTCCCCTTTCAGTTGCTGTACCTATTAAAAAGGCGATCAATAGAGTCGCACTATTTTAAAGTGAAATACTTAAATAACAAAGAATATTTACTTTCTTATCAATTTTTAAATGGCAAAACATATTTACTTTCTTATCAACTTTTAAATAACAAAAAATATTTACTTTCTTATCAACCTTTATATAGCAAAAGATATTTACTTTCTTATCAACTTTTAAATAACAAAATATATTTACTTTCTTATCAACTTTTAAATAACAAAAGATATTTACTTTCTTATCAACTTTTAAATAACAAAAGATAATTACTTTCTTATCAACCTTTATATAGCAAACGATATTTTCTTTCTTATCAATTTTTAAATGACAAAACATATTTACTTTCCTATCAACCTTTATATAGCAAACGATATTTACTTTCTTATCAATTTTTAAATGGCAAAACATATTTACTTTCTTATCAACTTTTAAATAACAAAATATATTTAGTTTCTTATCAACTTTTAAATAACAAAAGATATTTACTTTCTTAGCAACTTTTAAATAACAAAAAATATTGACTTTCTTATCAACTTTTAAATAAAAAATATATTTACTTTCTTATCAACTTTTAAATAACAAAAGATATTTACTTTCTTAGCAACTTTTAAATAACAAAAAATATTTACTTTCTTATCAACTTTTAAATAACAAAAAATATTTACTTTCTTATCAACTTTAAATAACAAACGATATTTACTTTCTTATCAACATTTAAATAACAAAAAATATTTACTTTCTTATCAACTTTTAAATAACAAAAAATATTTACTTTCTTATCAACTTTTAAATAACAAACGATAGTTACTTTCTTATCAACTTTTAAATAACAAAAAATATTTACTTTCTTATCAACTTTTAAATAACAAACGATATTTACTTTCTTATCAACTTTTAAATAACAAAAGATATTTACTTTCTTATCAACTTTTAAATAACAAAAGATATTTACTTTCTTATCAACTTTTAAATGACAAACGATATTTACTTTCTTATCAACTTTTAAATAACAAAAAATATTTACTTTCTTATCAACTTTTAAATAACAAACGATATTTACTTTCTTATCAACTTTTAAATAACAAAAGATATTTACTTTCTTATCAACTTTTAAATAACAAAAGATATTTACTTTCTTATCAACTTTTAAATGACAAACGATATTTACTTTCTTATCAACTTTTAAATAACAAAAAATATTTACTTTCTTATCAACTTTTAAATAACAAAATATATTTACTTTCTTATCAACCTTTATATAACAAACGATATTTACTTTCTTATCAAATTTTAAATAACAAAAAATATTTACTTTCTTATCAACCTTTATATAGCAAACGATATTTACTTTCTTATCAATTTTTAAATGACAAAACATATTTACTTTCTTATCAATTTTTAAATGGCAAAATATATTTACTTTCTTATCAACTTTTAAATAACAAAAGATATTTACTTTCTTATCAACTTTTAAAAAACAAAAGATATTTACTTTCTTATCAACTTTTAAA
Source organism: Tachypleus tridentatus (assembly GCF_004210375.1). Taxonomy (NCBI): domain Eukaryota; kingdom Metazoa; phylum Arthropoda; class Merostomata; order Xiphosura; family Limulidae; genus Tachypleus; species Tachypleus tridentatus. The sequence continues at coordinate 100,175,101 of NC_134835.1, read as the reverse complement.
AAACAAAAGATATTTACTTTCTTATCAACCTTTATATAGCAAACGATATTTTCTTTCTTATCAATTTTTAAATGGCAAAACATATTTACTTTCTTATCAACTTTAAATAACAAAAATATTTACTTTCTTATCAACCTTTATATAGCAAAAGATATTTACTTTCTTATCAACTTTTAAATAACAAAATATATTTACTTTCTTATCAACTTTAACTAACAAAAGATAATTACTTTCTTATCAACCTTTATATAGCAAACGATATTTTCTTTCTTATCAATTTTTAAATGACAAAACATATTTACTTTCCTATCAACCTTTATATAGCAAACGATATTTACTTTCTTATCAATTTTTAAATGGCAAAACATATTTACTTTCTTATCAACTTTTAAATAACAAAATATATTTAGTTTCTTATCAACTTTTAAATAACAAAAGATATTTACTTTCTTATCAACTTTTAAATAACAAAAAATATTTACTTTCTTATCAACTTTTAAATAACAAAAAATATTTACTTTCTTATCAACCTTTATTTAGCAAACGATATTTACTTTCTTATCAATTTTTAAATGACAAAACATATTTACTTTCTTATCAACTTCAAATAACAAAAGATATTTACTTTCTTAGTAACTTTTAAATAACAAAAAATATTGACTTTCTTATCAACTTTTAAATAACAAAAAATATTTACTTTCTTATCAACTTTTAAATAACAAAATATATTTACTTTCTTATCAATCTTTATATAACAAACGATATTTACTTTCTTATCAAATTTTAAATAACAAAAAATATTTACTTTCTTATCAACCTTTATATAGCAAACGATATTTACTTTCTTATCAATTTTTAAATGACAAAACATATTTACTTTCTTATCAATTTTTAAATGGCAAAATATATTTACTTTCTTATCAACTTTTAAATAACAAAATATATTTACTTTCTTATCAACTTTTAAATAACAAAAGATATTTACTTTCTTATCAACTTTTAAAAAACAAAAGATATTTACTTTCTTATCAACTTTTAAAAAACAAAAGATATTTACTTTCTTATCAACCTTTATATAGCAAACGATATTTTCTTTCTTATCAATTTTTAAATGGCAAAACATATTTACTTTCTTATCAACTTTTAAATAACAAAAAATATTTACTTTCTTATCAACCTTTATATAGCAAAAGATATTTACTTTCTTATCAACTTTTAAATAACAAAATATATTTACTTTCTTATCAACTTTTAAATAACAAAAGATAATTACTTTCTTATCAACCTTTATATAGCAAACGATATTTTCTTTCTTATCAATTTTTAAATGACAAAACATATTTACTTTCCTATCAACCTTTATATAGCAAACGATATTTACTTTCTTATCAATTTTTAAATGGCAAAACATATTTACTTTCTTATCAACTTTTAAATAACAAAATACATTTAGTTTCTTATCAACATTTAAATAACAAAAGATATTTACTTTCTTATCAACTTTTAAATAACAAAAAATATGCACTTTCTTATCAACTTTTAAATAACAAAAAATATTTACTTTCTTTTCAACCTTTATTTAGCAAACGATATTTACTTTCTTATCAATTTTTAAATGACAAAACATATTTACTTTCTTATCAACCTCAAATAACAAAAGATATTTACTTTCTTAGCAACTTTTAAATAACAAAATATATTTACTTTCTTATCAACTTTTAAATAACAAAAGATATTTACTTTCTTAGCAACTTTTAAATAACAAAAGATATTTACTTTCTTATCAACTTTTAAATAACAAAAAATATTCACTTTCTTATCAACTTTTAAATAACAAAAAATATTTACTTTCTTTTCAACCTTTATTTAGCAAACGATATTTACTTGCTTATCAATTTTTAAATGACAAAACATATTTACTTTCTTATCAACTTCAAATAACAAAAGATATTTACTTTCTTATCAACTTTTAAATAACAAAATATATTTACTTTCTTATCAACTTTTAAATAACAAAAGATATTTACTTTCTTAGCAACTTTTAAATAACAAAAAATATTTACTTTCTTATCAACTTTTAAATAACAAAAAATATTTACTTTCTTATCAACTTTTAAATAACAAACGATATTTACTTTCTTATCAACTTTTAAATAACAAAAAATATTTACTTTCTTATCAACTTTTAAATAACAAAAAATATTTACTTTCTTATCAACTTTTAAATAACAAACGATAGTTACTTTCTTATCAACTTTTAAATAACAAAAAATATTTACTTTCTTATCAACTTTTAAATAACAAAAGATATTTACTTTCTTATCAACTTTTAAATAACAAAAGATATTTACTTTCTTATCAACTTTTAAATGACAAACGATATTTACTTTCTTATCAACTTTTAAATAACAAAAAATATTTACTTTCTTATCAACTTTTAAATAACAAAAAATATTTACTTTCTTATCAATCTTTATATAGCAAACGATATTTACTTGCTTATCAATTTTTAAATGGCAAAATATATTTACTTTCTTATCAATTTTTAAATGGCAAAATATATTTACTTTCTTATCAACTTTTAAATAACAAAAGATATTTACTTTCTTATCAACTTTTAAAAAACAAAAGATATTTACATAATGTATAAACGAATATGATCTATAAAAAATCTCTATCACAAAAATCATGTAATTTTTGCAATTTATTATTTTTTATTTAATAGAGAGTGATAGTGGTACTTCCTGGCTTTGGGTTTTCCATGAACAAGTAAACACACCCAGAATATTCTGAATTATTAGATTATAACTGTAAAAAATCTGATTAAATATCGTAATCCTGCCTTCGTTTGAAACTGTGTGTAGAAAGCCTGCCTTCGTTTGAAACTATGTGTAGAAAGCCTGCCTTTGTTTGAAACTATGTGTAGAAAGCCTGCCTTCGTTTGAAACTGTGTGTAGAAAGCCTGCCTTCGTTTGAAACTGTGTGTAGAAAGCCTGCCTTCGTTTGAATCTTTATCACAAATTAGTAGAAGAGAAGTTGCACTAATTTTCGGTTGTTGTTTTGTTTTTTATCAACGTAAATAAAAATTTTTTCAGGTTTAAATTTTGTTGTAAGTTTTACGTTTTCAGATTTATAATTACTAATCAAAGTCCCTGCTCATTATATTCGACACCAGCAGTAACTATAAACTTGATAACCCTCCTGGTTTGACACAAGCACATATAGCGCCCGCCCACTTCCAGTTCCTCGTAGTGTCAACATGCAGCTCCATGCATATAGTGCGAACACATGATTATTTGAATTGTTTACGTATAAGAAATAAGGACATCTGTTGAATAAATGCATCATATCTCGAAGTCTAAAAGTTATTTGCGATTTGAATAGCAGTTATAGCTGTGAAAGCGCCACCTCTTGATTATGAATTATAATAAAAGTGAGAATATTTGTACTGTACAATGTACCATTTACTTCTTCCTATTTTATTGCACTCGAATTGTGCAATTGTGCAACACGTAATGCACATGGCAGTGTAGAATATTTCTAATTCAGTTTCGTGAGAAAAAAATCATAAATAATTTTTTATAAGTCAATTAAGATTCCATATTACGTTTTGACAGGAAATATTTTATTAGAATAGAAATTCAGCAAACTTTATGTATTTTTAATAGCACTAAAACTCAGAGTTCGATTCTTATAGTGAACAAAGCAAATAGAGCTTACTGAGTGGCTTTACGCTTAAAACCAATATTAAACAATATATTTGAATCAACTTTTATAATATCAAACATTATGTGGTGCAAAAAATACGTATAAGTACAAATTTTAATATATAATTTCGTCACAGTATAGAAAGACGAAAATAATATTCTAATAGTTATGGTACGGTCTAGAGGTTCAATGTAGATAGAAGGGTACAGAGTTCAAGAAGTAAGAAACTACGGCCCACAGGAAGAACAGTGGTATGTCTGAGGAAACCAGGTTTCATTACCCATGTTGGATGAAGCACAGATCGGCCTTTGACTAGTTTTGTGATTAATTTAAAACAAATAAAACTTAGGATAGTCCCATTATTTAGTTCAAAGAGTCCAACAATACCCTTCTTGCGGTAGGTGTCACTGTTTGGCTGTTTTATCATGTTATTTGGTTAAAAGATACTGACGGCAGGTGTCACTGTCGGGCTGTTATATTTGGTTTCAAGAGCCGAGCAAAACCCTTCTGGCGACAGGTGTCACTGTCCAGCTGTGTCATATTGTTCTTTGGTTCAAAAAGTCAAACAAAACCCTTTTGACGACAGGTGTCACTTCCTAGCTGTTTCATCTTGTTATTTGATTTAAAGAGTCAGATATATCTCTTCTGACGATAGGTTTCACTGTCTTGCTGTATTATCTTGTTATTTTGTTCAAAGAGTCAGACAAATCCCTTCTGACGAAATGTCTCACAGTCCAGCAGTTTCATCTTGTTATTTGGTTCAAAGAGCCAACCACAACCCTTCTGACGACAGGTGTCACTGTTTAGCTGTTTCACCTTGTTATTTGGTTTAAAGAGTCAAACAAAACCCTTTTGGCTGTTTTATCTCGTTATTTGGGTCAAAGAGTCAGAAAAAAAACCTTGTGACGGCAGGTATCACTATCTGGCTGTTTTATTTGTTATTTGGCTTAAAGAGTCAAACAAAACCCTTTTGAATACAGGTGTCACTATCTGGCTGTTTTATTTGTTATTTGGCTCAAAGAGTCAAACAAAACCCTTCTGAATACAGGGACGTAGTATGGCTATTTTCTTCACATTTATGGACACTCCAGTGGTCTCTGACCTAGCTGTCATCCCACGTGAACAACAGTTTCTTTCAGGTTAAAAATATTAATTATCTTTTCCCAAAACGAATTACAGCATATGTAAAATGCAACATTTAACAAATATGAACAACTTTACCAAAATTTATTTACGAGCATTATGCAAAGAAAATCATAACTATAATAGTAAGATAAAGTTACTTGAGAATATTGTATCGGTAATTTGTTTGTTTTTAATTAATCGCAAAGCTACACGATGGGCTATCTGTGCTTTACCCATCACTAGTATCGAAACCCGGTTTGTAGCGTTGTATTTTTGCAGACATACCGCTGAACCACTGGGGAAGCATTATTATTAATTAATTCGATGAAAGAACAAATATTGCGATTTTTTTTTTAAATGATCACCAACATTGAGATATGTTAAGCGTTTTTGTTGTTTTAACCCTATTTCCTTTTCTTCATTAATTCATGAGAAGTTTTCTATCTTTTACCAAATATTCTTTCTAACTGAATGCTTCCATATTCAGCTGAGAAATGTAGCCTTTATCTGTGTTCAGTATCAAACTTTAAGATACAAATCTAAGTGCACATCAATCGTTATTGTTGGAGCAGGTAAATTCCTAGTGACGAAATCCAAAGAAACAAAATGTTATACACATTTTTGTTTTCTGACAACAAACAGAAAATAGATAGAAATAGATAGAAAAATAAATAGACATCATCAAGCATACATCCATATTTCTCCTAACTCCAATTTTATTTTCCTCATTTGTTTATAATGTTATTCTTCAAAGTCATTTCTTAAATCTATGACATACTGCACAAGCACGTGCTGAGCGCGAAGAGATGCGCGAGATAAAGCACGATTCACGTGACTACCTTATAAAGCACGTAAACAAGAATAATACAGAAAGCGTGCGTCAAAGCTAACCCTAGTTGTGCATTGATTTCATCTCGCATCTGTCTTTAAAGCAGCCATCTTTCAAGAAGACTGATCCGTGAAGAGGCATGGGAACTAGTCATATGGTGTGTAGTAGGAAAATTCATTGGGTGAAAAAAATCGTCTCTCATAAACCGTAAAGAAAAGGTCCCATCAATCTACTGGGATCCGGATTCTGTTTGTTTGTTTTTCTAATTTTCATTGTACGAATGCTCATCAAAAATAATTGAGTAGTTTAGTTCGATGTTTTCTTTTTTGATTGGTTTTTCTACTTTATTACTTTATCTAACGTATCATTTTTCCCTACATTCTGTTTACTTAATGATTTATATGCTGTTGAAAGTTTAAATAAAGTTTTGCAAAGTATTTTAGTGCTTCGTTATTAGCAGTACTCTGCTGCCAAGCGCTATATTATTAATATATGAGGCATTTTAAGAGCTTCAAAGTAAGAAATAAAGTTAATAAATTGCAGTTTTATGAAAATTGCAAGATTTTTCTTTTTAATTCGAGCTCAAATGTTTTCATTTTTTTTAAACTGGCAACGCTGTTTACTCTTTGTTTGAATATGAATGATATCATTACAAATAAAGTAATACCATTTCTGTATATCTTAATGTACAACTTTATTAAATTTTATATCATTTGTCTATATAACTTTTGGGTTCCTAAAATTTACAAATAATAAAAACATATATTCAGATTCATAAAATAAAACTTCTATTCCATATTTAACACAAGACTTATTTCTAAACTCATATTTTCCTAATTGAATACTTTTCTTAGCATAAAATAAATCCACTAATGGTACAGCAGTAAATCCATGGATTTACAACAGTAAATCAGGGGTTCGTTTTCCCTTGGTGGACACAGTAGATAGCCCAACATGGCTTTGCTGTAAGATAGCAAACACACGCGCGCACATAAAACAACTTATGAAAATAATTTCGTGCATGGTTCACGTGCACATATATACCAAAAATAAAGACTTACTTATTAAAACCATAGAATTCGGTAGTTTGGATATACCGAGACACCACGCGTCGTTTCATATCGTTTGAGACTTTGGCTGTCAACACAGCTTTACTTTGAGACCTTGAGTTTCTCAGAAATAGGAAAGAAAAAAAAGATCGAGCCAATCGGAATTTTCTTCATCTTAATAGCTATTAAGATCTCTTTAACTAAGCGTTTCGGGTGTACATTTTGAAAACAAACACCATTCTCTATGTCTTTCGTTCAGAAATTAGATTAACGTTATTTTGTTTCCTTTACATTTGAACTACTTGAAAACTTGCACCTATATCTACTGTTCATTTTCTTGTTTGTTTGTGAACTAAATACTTTCATTATTGTTAATATTTTGTCACATTTATACTAAACTATCTTCCTATATGTTGTTTCCACATCTCGCTGATGATAAAAATTAGTCCTAACTACCGTGTTTGTTCTTTTATTCCAAAACTTTATCAGCCTAGATCTTGAATCTGTTTACCGCTTAAACACATTGACATATGTTTCATCCAGGTGAAAAGTAGGAAAACCTATTTGGAATACAGAAATTTTTATTCCACGCCTCTTAATATCTACACATCTATATGAATAGCTACAAAAAACATAAAAGATTATATCAATATATGATTTATACCTCTAATCCTATTACGCCAGGGGCCGGGTGTGGCGAAGTTATTAGTGCCCAGATTGGAAACCTTAGGGTTCAAGGTTCTCCCTCCTTTCCACACACACAAAAAATACTTCATACTTTGAGGCCATAGATTTGATATAAAATTGACGGTTAAATTCCCTTATTCGGATCTCCTGGTGGAACAGCGGAAAGTCTTTCGATTTACAACACTAAAATTAGGGAATCGGATCCCGTAGGTAGACACAACATATAGCCCAATATGACTTTACTATAAGAAAACACACACACACATACACCATTATTTGACCAGACAATAAGGGCTTCTTTACCTACCAGTTTAACTTTACCGACTGATAAACGCATATAGCACAATAACACTTGTGTAGTTTTGTAATTTCAGTAATCCAATACATCATCCAACATCCCTTTCCTTTAACGTTTTGTCTAAGAATGCTAAGATCTTGGATTCGATTCTTCGCGGTGGCCAGTTCTTTGCATAATTTGAGCTGAAACAACAAGTACAACATCACCACATAACCTCTTTTGTTTTACCAGTACACTGTCGAAATGAGTAATCAGTTGTAATTAACTTCACGTGTCGTCTAAAGGACGGGTGCAGGTCATCAAACTGTCTTCGTACGTGTCAAAAACGTGAAACATGAACTGGCATAGTTCAAGTTAGAGCCGAAAACGTTTATTCCTGTAAAGGTTTATAGACCTGTTAACCTTTAAAAAAAATGAACGTTCATTAATGTCCAAAGACCTCACTTCTTGCTAACTTTCAGGCTCGAGGATGTGGAATTTAGGGCGTTGGCGGGACTATGTTCCCCTTGTTCAAAATAATAGAAATATTCATATTGGCATACCATGATTGGTCGAACGAAACACTCTTATGAATATGAGATGTTAATTGGGTTAAAGAAGAGGTAAAACCATTGACTGATCTATATTCCCTGATGTATCGTGTCATGGTGAGACTGCTACCACATCTGTTATTTCTACTGTCACTGGTTTACTACCGTGTTTCTCCGAAAATAAGACAGGGGTTATATTAATTTTCACTCCAAAATATGACACTAGGGCTTATTTTCGGGGGATGTCTTATTTTGATATATTAAAAAAAATGAAGTTACAAAGTAAAACTATTAAACTAACCATTTAAAATAAACTATTATTAAACTATTAAACTAACTGATTAATACTTAAACAAACTAATTAACTAACTATTAAACTAATTAATAAATTAATTTTTTTTATTTCTTTCCTCTTCCTGCCACTCTTAACTAGGGCTTATTTTAAGGGTAGGGCTTATATTAAAACTATCCCCAAAAATCACACTAGGTCTTATTTTATGGGTAGGTCTTATTATCGGAGAAACACGGTAGTGTTAATATTGCTTCTGCTTCTACTGAAATCCTATCCTTTAGAAATCATATGAGCTTCTATGACTCTGGCCAGAATCAATAATAACAAAAGAATGATAGCTGGTTACGCCATAATACTGCTTTTGCAAACATTTGCGGCGTTAACATTGTTGCAAAAAGGAAACTATGAACTCAGTAATATCAAAATATCTTTATATTACTTCAAAAAAATCCTTACAAGATAAGAAACCGCAATTAGTCTTTTAAGACAACCATGACAGTGGTGACCATAGTAGCCTTAACCTCTCGTTCTTTAGCTACACACTTCCGCTGACATATCTTGTTCATATCTCATCCTTCCTTTACTTCTTATCGGTGCATCAGTATCACTAAAGCCGTTTGTATAAGGATGCAACACGGAACGAAGTGAACGTGCAACCCCTTGACTACTGTGTGGAGTTTCTTCCCATCGAGTAGGTCATATTATCCTGGATTTTTTTTTTCACGCACCATTTCAGCTTCACATGCAATTGATTACGTTGGCCACATTCAGATAGTTGCTTGATATCATATTGACTATTTCAGCAGTACTCTTTGACCCTTTTAAAGTTTTTCAGTTCGGACACTTGGAAACGAACTGCTATTGTATAATCATTAGGGACATAATTACACAGAGTCGACAGAATTCGCAAAAACACACACCACAAAAACGAGAATAAAATGGCTTTATAAGGCTGAAGAACCACATTTTGTATTGCCCAATATATGCGGTCACTGCCTTGTTCTTATGTCATATTTTGTAACAGGGTATGGATTTTACTTCTGTATAACCTGGAAATTGGTACGAATTCGGTCACACTGGTGATATATGCAGATTTGAGATATTGCAAAGAGTTCAAATTTCTATTCAGAATTTAGAAGAAGAAAAAAGAAGAGATAAAACCGGGAATAAACCAAAATTGTTACTCTGGCTTTTAGTAACAATAAACCATGTCACTCGGAACAATTAGGCCTGGCATAACCAAGTGGTTAAAACGCTTGACTAGCAATCTGAGGGTCCCAGGTTCGAGTCCTCTTCACACTAACCATGCTCGCCCTTTCAATCCAACTATTTGTTAGTAAAAAAAGAGCCCAAAGGTTGGCGGTAGCTGGTGATGACTAACTGTCTTCCCTCTAGTCTTACGCTGTTAAACTATGGACAGCTAGTGCAGATATCCCTCTTGTAGCTTTGCGCGAAATTCTAAACAAACCAAACTGAGAACAATTGTATTTAAATCGCACATAATAACGCATTTGAAAGAAAATATTACATTTCATTACAAGGCCAATAATACTTACTATTAGATAAAGAAATTACGTATATATGAAAGGAAAATTATCGAGGAAAACTGAATTGAAAATATATAATATTCTTACGAACGTATAGCCTTTTCCGTGTGTTACAACTCACGGAAAGTTTAATACAAATTTTGACTTTCGTAAAAATGATCCAGCTAATTTCTTCTTCGTAAATTGCTGCACGCCAATCTTTCTACGAAGCAATTTCTTTCTCTGAAGGCCGATGAAGAATTAACCGGTAGATAGCTGTTTTACGCGTGCGAACTTCCAGCTGACAGATACCATATACAAACAGCAATCCGTCCTCAACCTCGAAGTATAGAATTTTGAATGTTAAGGGGTGCAGCAATCTGTCTTGTCTTCCACCCAAATAATGCATGCTTTTGCTACGGTAATCCATTTATAACAATAAAAACGATTAGCAATAATACGCCTCTTCTAGTATGATAATAATTTATTATACTGTTTTAATAGAGTTTGTTTTTTTCTTATAGATATGTTTACATATATGCACAATGATCCATTCATTCGTCACAATTATATCAAAACTTAAATACGTTTATTAACATATACCGGCCTGATGTTCTATGTCATGAATGCTATTCCTGCAAATTTAGTTAATTAGGTTTGACTAAGTTCCACATTCTATAATCTCTACTATTGTGTTTAATTAACGTTAAACTTTTATTTCTTGTCTTATCGGGTTTTCTGAACATAATGCTTGGAATAAGTAAACATACGATTCATCATTCTGGCTGCAGCTCCATATGAGCTTATTATCATATGTACGATATATCCTAAAAGGTAAAAGTCAGTAAACTGCTATCCTACAAGAAGCAATATCTTTCACGTTAAAATATAATGATTTTACTAGTTTTCTAGGAATTATGAAATGGGATGTTGACGTCGTTAACGTGAATACAGGAATACAAGAAGTACTATCCATGTTAGGCTAGAGCTCTTTAACCACTGACTTTCACAAATCGCTTGTAGTATGTTAGGTTTGGTTTGAATTTCGCGCAAAGCTACACGAGAGCTATCTACGCTAATTTAACAAAGTAATACTAGATGGAAGGCAGCTAGTCATAACCACCCACCCCTATTTCTTGGGCTACTCTTTTATCGACAAATAGTCGGATTATTATATAGTGTCACATTATATCACCCCGACGGCTGAAAGGTGTGATGGGGATTCAAATACACGACCCTCAGATTACAAGTCAAGTGCTTTAACCACCTGACGATGTCGGACCTGAAAGCCGTTGAATTATTAAACATTACCGCGTGAGAACGGTAAGTTTGAAGAATTATAATAACAAAAATCGGTGTTTGATACCCGATGTTAACATAGAGCACATATCTACTTAAGTATAAACAAACAAAGTGACTGAGAATACTATACTTTAAAAATTTTTAAAACCTGAAAACAGAAAATATTATAATAGTATTACTTGTTGTTTATTTCCTTATTAAGAAGAGAGCTGACACACAGTTGATCATCCGTACTCTGTTCACGTGAATATCGAAACCTGAATTTTAGCGTCGTAAGACTGCAGACTTACTGCTCAACCACTAAGGGCATTTATATCAATAATAACTTACACAATCTGTGTAAATTTTAAAAAAGCGTAAACCATGGATTTTATGTTTTGGGAAGTTATTTTCGTAAAAACACAGCACACTTGATCGCGGCCTGGCATGAGCAGATGGTGAGAGCGCTTGACTCGTAATCTGAGAGTCGCAGGTTCTATTCCCGTTACACCAAACATGCTCGCCCCTTCAACTGTTGGGGTGTTATAATGTTACAATCAATCCATCTATTCGTTGGTAAAAGAGTAGCCCAAGAGTCGACGGTGGGTAGTGATGACTAGCTGCCTTCTCTCTAGTCTTTCCTGCTAAATCAGATAACGGCTAACGCAGATAGCCTTCGTGTAGCTTTGCGAGAAACTTAAAAACACAAACAAACTTTTTATAGATATTAGATTTTAAGACACCTCATAATATGATTTACTTTGAAATATAAGTATGTTTAGATCACAAAAGACATCATGTTGCTATTAATATTATCTTTGGAATAAAATGTTTCAAAAACCAACAGTTGTGGCTTTGTTTAAAGGCAATGGACTGAAAACATTCTGAAATATTTTCGCGTATATTAGAATCCTAAAACTACATTAGTTTAAACTTCTTCTAAGAAAAATATGTTTTAACTACGATTTTAAAAAATGTGAATAACATTCTTAACGTTACTGACTTTAGGCTTCGTTTAGGAAGAAACAACATTTCTACACTCTGTACTTCAAAATAAATTATTCTAATCTTTATCATTAACTATTGTAAGGCTGTCTCCTATTCGTTATGGAGCGTAATTATGAGTCAGTGGATCAATATGCATACTAAAAGTTATTCGCGCTTAATAAGCATAGTTTTCCAGATCTCGTGCTCTTAGAACCATGACCTTTATTATCGATTGTATTCTGGTTGATGGCCGTGATAACGCCCTTCTGCCCAGTACCGAAATTTCCATTGCAACAAGTTTTTATTCAAGTCAATCTTCAAATTTTCTTCCTCTGTACGTGATTTTGGTTTCCAATGACATAATTAATAGTCTAAAAGCATATTATTCTATTGAAGTTACACTGAGAAATTGATATAATGTGTATCCCGTTCTTAAGCCTACTTCTTATTAATATAGCCATCAAGTGCAAGGTATGGCGGAAAGATTATGGACTCTTGACTTGTGAACCTTCATCAACTTAAAATTATTATTTATTGTGTTGTTAATGGTCTGAGCATATATGGCCAAATTTGTTGCCTTAGCTTTTATGGGGGTTAGAGGGATCTCTTTCATAACCATAACTTTTTGTTTGTGAATGACGACGTTGTTGTTTTCAAAGACTCGGAACATGTGTGTGTGTTTTAATGTTCCCATACAGATAACTAAAAACACTTTGCGTGAGAAAGTTATATCCTTAGATTATAAATCATCTAACAATCTCACAATATATCATTATTCTATTCCGGAAAGAACTGTGACATCAATTTTCGGTCATAAAGTTACTAATGGGCATGATATGTCTGCATTAAATGTGTCGACTGTAGGCCCAAAATATATGTATGTAGCGACATGAACACTATGTTAACATCTAGAAGTCGTTCATATAAAATACGAATAACTTTGTGCAGATTTGAAAGAATAATCCCGCTTGAAATTCAAGGTTGTAAGCAAATCGTATGCGATTGTTTGACATTTAACACCAAGTTCTACAGAGATAAGTATGCATCGAAAAATGCAATTTCGCGGTATTTTGATCTGGTTGACTCGAGCGCGATTGTTTGCAGGTAACTGATTTCTAATGACTACAACTCAAACCCTAGTCATCATACACCAAGTAAAACACAAAGCGTTAGACGATGGAAAAATAAAACGATTTCAGTGTCAGAAATAACTGTCACCAAGAATAGCTAATCATGCAGTTCTTATGTTAGCAATAAACATATCAGGATTAATTCATTCTACAGAAATAGTTCCTAACGTTAGTATTGATGTATTAATGCACCTCTATATTATTAGTAATAACACTAATACAACACTGAAATCTTATCTGCATAAAATAGACAAACAAACAAAATCTTGATACGTAGATTATCGAAAGCTGACAACAGAAAATATAATAAACAGGAGAATACAAGAGAGTAGATGCTGTTGTTGCGATATGCCTTTCATACACAACAGGAAATAAGAGTGATAAACGAAATCGTTTTCATGAAAACTTGCATTATATACTGTTGTTGGGACATACTTTCAGGGATCGAATAATCAAGAAACATTTACACACACACACACATGACCATCACAGTTCCAGACCACACTCCCTACTGTTTTGACTGTGAACAGTCTAAAGCAGCGGTTCTTAACCTTGCTGGAGGTACTGAACCCCGGAAGTTTCGTACTTGCTTTCACTTAACCTTTCGTAATAGGAAAAATAAAATATGATTTTTTTCAAATTCAAAACATAAGTAGATATTTTATTAGTGCACAAAATGAACCATGCATCAGTTGCACACAATATCACTGTGTTCAAAGAACAAAAACAACAAAATAATCAGTGATGTCGAGAAAACCCACTTGTAGATAAAAATATACATGTAAACACGGCTCGTTTGGGTTGAGAAAATATTTTACGTAAAGGAGCGAAAAATATTTTCTCAACCCAAAAACCAACAAAACATCAATTTCACACAAAAACAAAAACATAACTCAATGAATATTTACTGCAAATCAATGTGACTTTTACTGTTGCCTTTCAGAGAGATGTTCAGAAATGCGCAGCTTCTCCTTGGCAAATGCCACTCTCATATCATTTTCGCAACAAAGTCTGTTCCTTTTCTTCGTTTTCATGTCTACCATCCTCGAAAAGGATTGTTCGCAAAGATACGTTGTAACAAACGGTATGACTATATCAAGGGTTTTCTTAGCAATAAGGGGGTACGCTACGATTTGGTGACACCAAAACGTTGAGAGCGTTGTTGTTCTGAAAAGTTGCTGTTGAACCTGGCTCTGCTGAAGTTCAATGATTTCGTCGAGGTATTCATCATTGACATCTGCTGTCGCAACACTAAACGTGAACGGCTGTCTCACCCGTGCTGGATATGACTCTCTGGTGAGGAAGTATCCGTCGAGAGACTTTGCGAGCTCATCTAAGTGCATGGCAATTGGTTGCTTCAGTTTCCCGGGAACAGAAATGTCTCCGATTTCAGACACATCTTCGATCTTACTTACACAGTCGTCCAGCAGGGAAAAGTTTGCGAAGTTATCATTCTCTGTTTGTCGTTTCCATAACGGAAGCTTTTTTTGAAAAACCTTCAGGTTTTCTTCCGCTTCGATGATGTTGACTCCACCGCCCTGCATCTGTTGATATAGAGCGTTGAAGATATCGGCAATGTACGCCAAAATGAGAGTGAACTCAAAATTTTCGAAGGAATCTGCATGGCAATGTTGGTGCTCTCGCAAAAACAGGGCTAATTCCACATGCATGGCAAAAACACAATTCAGCACCTTTCCCCGGGATAACCACCGAACGTTAGAATGGTACAGAAGTACCTCGAATTCAGAGACCATTTCATTACACAGCTCTTTGAAGATGCGGTGCTTCAGGGCACTATTTCGCACAAAGTTCACACATTCCACTACAATTTTTAATACTTCTGCCAGTTTTGAAGGCAAGGTTTTTGTTGCCAACGCATGCCTGTGCAGAACACAGCGCGTTACAATGATGTGTGGTGCATCGGCTTTCACCAGCGCACCAAAACCAGAGTTTCGTCCAAGCATGACTGGAGCTCCGTCCGAACAAACTGCAGAAACCATATCCCACGAAAGATCGTTGTCTCTGAAGAAGTCATCCATAAGTTTCCTCACGTCGGCTGCCTTAATTGTTGCCGTAAGAGGCTTACGAAATAAAAAAATCTTCTATCTCGTCGTTCTTGACATAGTGCACGAATACAACAAGCTGGCTTAGATTGGAAAGTCGGTGGTCTCGTGGAGTTGAAGGCTGAATTTTGCTGGACTTGAAATCAGATATGCAATTACTTGAGCCAAGATGTCATCGCTCATGTCATCTATTCTGCTGCTGATGGTGTGATTTGAAAGAGGAATTTGAGATAACTTATTTTCAGCAGCTTTTCCCAGCATGATATTCGTCATCTTCAACGCAGCTGGTTTTACGAGTGCTTCACCAATGGTGTGTGGTTTGTCCTGCTTTGTGATCAAGTACGCAACTTCGTACGATGCTGTGAGGATCGGTTTGTCGATGGGTACAAAGCCGAGAACAGGCAAAGTAGCCTTTTTACCTTGAATTAAGCAAGCGTAGTGTTCTTGTATTTCCCATCTCCATGCAGCTTTAGGGAGTGTTCTCTTAGTTTTGCCGGTGCTAGACTAGAATTGCTCAACTTGGCATTGCAAATCATGCACTGAGGACACTGACTCCCATCATGTTCCATTATATACGTGAATCCATATTGTACGTATTTGTCCGACCACTTTCTGTTTTTGCTCGACATAGTTAGTATGAAGCGATTGAAATATTAGGAAAAAAATCACAAATTACGCACAATTACTACAGTCACAAGTCGACTGCTAAGCGCACGACGTTCCCTGCAGCACAGATATTAAGGCCAAGTGATGTGACATGATCAGCCGCAGCCAATGATGGCCAAGTGGAGCATGACGCCAAGAATCATACGAGTGGGGTGAACGAAACGTGTGTGTGTGTCTTGACCTCCGCCGAACCCCTGTGACTGACTCTCTGAACCCCTGGGGCGTAAGGCGCGCGACTCGTAATCCGAGGGTCGCGGGTTCGCGCCCGCGTTGCGCCAAACATGCTCGCCCTCCCAGCCGTGGGGGCGTTATAAAGTGACGGTCAATCCCACTTTTCGTTGGTAAAAGAGTAGCCCAAGAGTTGGCGGTGGGTGTGATGACTAGCTCCCTTCCCTCTACTCTTACACTGCTAAATTAGGGACGGCTAGCACAGATAGCCCTCTAGTAGCTTTGTGCGAAATTCCAAAAACAAACAAACTAACTAAAATCACTGGTGTATCGTAACCGGTCTGTTGTATTAATAAACCTAAAAATAGTACATGACTCCACGTACCACATTCTTATATGAGTTCAAAATGTAGTAGGTTCATGTCCAATATTTTTGTTCTATTAGCTGTGGACATTTCACGATCATATGATGATAATTCCTTTTTGGCATCAGAATTTTCATTATTTCATCTTTTAAACATTACAGCTCCCAGACGATTAATGTTCGGGTTATGGACATCAGAATAGGATATCAACTTTATAGTAACCTTTATATGACAATATATATATAGAAACGGCTGGTTTGGGTTAAGAAAATTGTTATGTAGAGGAGCGAACAACGTTTCGACCTTCGTCGGTCATCGTCAGGTTCACAAAGAAAGAAAGAGGTAACTGACCGATAGCTGACCACATATTTGAAGGGGGTTGTGTAACTTAAGGTAGGAATGTAGAGGGCGTGCTTAGATGTTTGATTATATTTATTAATATAGGTATAAAGGTGTTCCTTTGTATTGGTTTATTTTGGGTTTGAGTTGTTGTAAAAGTAAGGTTTCTTTAATTTTGCCTTTGTTTATGTTTGTTTCTTTATTTAGTATTTGGGTGTTTTCTATGGTTATGTTGTGTTTATTTGATTTGCAGTGTTCGAAAACGTGTGAAGGTGACTTTTTGTGTTCTGAATCTGAAATATACGAGGGTGTTTTTCATTAGGAAGTAACCTGTTTAAAAGGTCGTCGTAAATACACTGATATTACCGTATTTCATGAAGGTTGTATTGGTTAGATAAACAAATGAAACGTTTGAAAGAAATATATTTTTCTGGTATTAATAATAATTTATTTATTTGCTATCAGAGCAAACTAATAATAGCTTAGAGAATATAGATTCCACTCTGTTGTATTGCTGATAAATACAGCAAACGTGGTTGTTATTAGACAACGTAAGTGGTGGAGATAAACAAACGTTTTCCACAGAATTCGTTATTACATGTTCTGTCTTTGATTGCTATTAAACACCTCAGCCTGCGAAGCAACAATAACTTTCCACAGAACACATAATCACGTAGCGTGAACTCGATTGTTATTGGACAGCTTAACCTACGAAACAACACAAACGTTTTTCTTCATGGAACTCGTTATCACGTGGTTTCTCTCTTACCTCTGATACACTAATTGTCCATTCTCACAAACTTTAGAAACTTTCCCATTCGGACAATGTTTATTTTTCTTCAAATGAAAGAGGCTTAATAAAATAAAAACGGAATGTACTAAAAATTCTCTGGGACTTTCCTTCGTAGGTTAAAATTCTAATTTTAACGAAATTCAAGAGTTTTATTTCCAGAAGTTAAAAATAGATTATCTGGTTTGAAATATTCCTGCTATAAATATTTTAAAATGTTCAAAAACTTGTTGAAAAGTAACCTCAGAAACATGAAGTCTTTTGATCTATTTTCTTTTGTTCTTCTTTTCTCCAACACCAAAGGTCGACAAAAGTTTTTTTTCTTTCTCTGTGTGTGTCTTTGTTTGTTTGTGTGTTTGTGAGCAATATTTCTCAAAAACAGCTATATGAATTTGGACGAAAGATGGTATACATTTGAATTATAAGTTAATTTAGAAGATAATAGGTTTTGGAGGCTAATAGTCAGGAGAATAGAAACTCCCTTTCTGTGAACACGTGAACCGATTCTTCACACAATATTTGCCATGTAATGCAGTCAAAAATGGCCGGATTTTGATGAAATTTGCTGGACAATTTTACAATATTATTCCTCATTTTTTTGCTAAAAATAATTGGTCTCCGTATATAACTACGAACATATGAATATATTTCTTATGAGTCAAGGGTTCGAGTCCCTGTCATGGATCATGCTCGCCCTTTCGGCCATTGGGTGGTTATACTGTAACGATCAATCCCACTATAGGTCAAGAGTAGTCCTGTGGATGTTATTGACTAGCTGCCTTCCATTGTTAGATTACACTATGTAACAAAATTTTTACTTTTTTGTGCTCCTGGGCAGAAAGTGTTATTTCCCAATTGCTTATGCCTAAAGTTAATTGGAAAAAAAAAAAGATATATGTTTCTCTTCAAACTTTGTTTTTGTGACCTGGGTAATGAAATTTTGAAATTTACCCATTTTCCAGAACATTTCAGGTTGATTCACCCCTGAGTAGCTGGTAGAGAATTTTCTCGAACTTACATGAATTTTCAAGAATTTCTAGAATGTTATAAAACCCTCAAAGTTGTGCTGCTCCATAACGGGAATAAGTATCCGTCTCTTCCCCTGATTCATTCGGTGCACCTCAAAGAGGAATACAACAGCGTCAAGACCTTTCAGCAGACTTGAAGTATGATGAGTATGGCTGGGAGGTTATCGGAGACTTCAAAGTGGTGGCATTCCTGATAGATTTCCAAGGAGGTTTTACCAAGTTTCCCTGTTATCTTTGCCTTTGGGACAGCAGGGACACCGTAGAGCACTACAACAGGAAGCACTGGCCATAACGGACCGAGTTCTCTGTGGGGAGACACAATGTCAAGTGTGAGCCACTAGTGGACTCCAGAAAGTATTGTTTGTTCCCACCATTGCACTTAAAACTGGGTCTTATGAAACATTTTGTCACAGCTCTTGATAAGGAGTCTGTAGCCTTCAAGTACCTTCAAGACTTCTTCCCTAAGCTGTCTGAGACAAAGGTCAAAGCTGGTTTCTTCGTTGGACCACAAATAAAGAAGATCCTGGAGTGCACAGAATTCCCCAAGAAGCTCAGTAAGAAGGAAAACAAGCTTGAGGCAGCTTTGTCGTAGTAGTTGGGGGCTTCTTAGGCAATCACAAGGCCGAAAATTATGTGGAGCTGGTTGAGGATCTAGTGAAGAACTATGGCAAAATAGGCTGCAGAATCTCCCTGAATCTTGATAAATTTGAGGAGAACATGGGAACATACTCAGAGGAACAAGGCGAGCGCTTCCACCAAGATATACTGGACTTTGAACGCCACTACCAAGGAGCGTATAACGAAAACATGATGGGAGACTATATTTGAGGGCTGATACGTGAAAGTGATTTACATTACAGTCGCAAGTCTCGCAAAACTACTTACTTTCAAACATTTTTGCTCATTTTTGTATAACTTTAGTATAAATACATGCAAATCGTGATTCATATGTTGTTTTATTGAGACCTTATGTAAATGAAAATGTGCAAGTTTGCTTGTTTTTACATAGAAAATATGTTAATTTTTAAATTTCATTATCCAGATCACAAAAGCAAAGTTTGAAGGGAATAACAGCCATTTTCTGTACTTTTACAACATAAGCAATTAAGAAATAACACATACTATCCAGGAACAAAATTTCTGTTACATAGTGTTATTGATGACTAGCGCTGATAGCCCTCGAGTAACATTACGCAAAGTTCAAAACAAATCAAAGCAAACACAACGGCGCTATTTTAAATTATTTTATTCCATGGATTCCCAGTCACATCTTCAAGACGAATACTTTGTATTTTCCAAAATATTTAACTTAAAGCCTTAACAATATCAATCATACTATCAATATCGTAACCAAACAACAGATATACGTATTCAAAATACTAGTTTTATTAATCTAAGAATATTTTAATTTTAGTATGTAAGACGAAAGACTTTTGGATATGAGTATTTACTGGTTAGCAATTCATGTACTTCCATTTCAATAATCATACAATAAATAGCTATTCGATTTGGAAAATATGGTTAGAAAAGGAAGATATTTTAAGGAGCTTATGAGAGAAAAAATATTTCTCTTTCCTTACCTTAACCACGTTTTTCTATCACGAAATATAAGACATTCTTGAGAATGATTATATTCCCTATTGTTGCTTGAGGGGTTGCATTATTTGGTGTGCTAACATATAAGCAGGTTTTTCTGTAAACACGATAACATACTGTAAACATAGCTTCTTTTTTAAAACGCAATAGTCAGGCCCTGAATAAGCTGAAATCTAAGCTAGAATTAGGCTCTGTATAAGCTGTAAGAGTAGAAACAAACATACGTACAAGAACGATTTTGTCCTTATATCTGAAATCTGAACAGAAAGCTGCATTTAAATACACATATAACATATCGAAGAAACATTTTTTTATGTGCTAATATATATGATAATAAGCTATCTGGTACCCCATACCAACAAACAGTTTTAAAAGAAAGGTCACCTTGTTAATAGGCCTAAGAAACCATCGCTTACAACTGACATGAATTGATGAATATCGACCACAAAATAAACCTTCAGCGTGTTAGCCATCACAAACCTATACTTGCCATTGTCCTTGCACATATAAGATAGAAGGTAGATTATATAACTATCGGCGCCTGACATTGTCATGATTATTCATGAAAGATATTATTTTGTAGCTCAAAGCTTTCATCTGAAAAATTGTGTATTTTAAACAAGATATTTTGTTGTACACCTTTAGAGGAATATCGTTAAAATTTAAGGAATTACATTCAATATTATCCAGTTTTGTATACTGAGTTTATTCTAACTTCTCAAGACTGTAGTTACCTTTTGCAATTAAAAGTTGTACAATTTTATGTCCATGTTCGCTATATGTCTATATTTATGATATAAAAATATTCAGAAAAATTAACATTAGGGTATAAATAATCATCTGAACGTATTTTTTAAGATATGTGACTATTTGTAAATAACAATGTGTAATTAATTGCTGATGTTTTAATCAGTTGTGAATATATGACTGATTTTATAGCCAAATATTAAAATCTTAAGATTTCAATGTACGCAAGTAATTAAAAGGTCCTCGTTTTTTGTTTTGTTTTTCTTTAAACACAAAGCTAAACATTAGGTTATCCAGGCAGTGGTCAAAACATGAAAACAAACACGAGATGAAAATGAATTAGTGGCCCACCAGACAACAACATTAAAAAGAGAAAATGCCTCATCCATAAAGAACACGTTTACGATCTGTAAGTACGTAATAATCGCTGTTTCTGCAAGTCTACAGCAGAAGAAAGTTGTAAAAAAAGTTATATTAGCAATTTGATTGTCTACAGAAAAATAACATTGTGACTTTCATTAAAAGTTTCATTTTTATGACTGTACTCAATTGTTTTTCTACTTTTAAACATAATTTGTTCACTTATTTAATATTTTATGTAACTAGTTCCTGAAGTAGGCTTAAAGCAAGCAATTTTTTTTTCAATAATCCAGAGATTTCATCTTCCTCGAGGGAATTGTTATAATGAAAAACTCAAATACTGCCATTTGAAATCTAAACTCGCGTTATTACTCATATAATCTTTAGTATACTATTAGCTATATTATCCCATTTCTTTCTGTAGTCAACATAATATCAAAAACCTGTATTTACTTGGAGGTGGTCTTCGTATCTTAGAATGTAAAAATATAATTTGAAATTGAAATTCTTATACCTATACTATAATATACTAATATTTGGGAGTTTCCTCTAAAAGTTTCAAATGGATAAAGTTGTTAAACAACAGACATTATTCGTTATGAAAAAGTTTATTTCAGATTGTTAACACAATTTCAAAATATTCAATACTACTGGTTGATGTTTGTATACAGATGCATTAGATTCAATCTTATAATGAATTCGTATAGTATAAACCAAACTTCAAAAAAATTGCTATTGATGCCTCTAGGCTTAAGTGTTGATCTTGGTGTAACTTAATCCCAATCAAAGTCAAACATAATATTAGCTTAATCAAACGATAGTGTAAGTATTGGCTTAGCGCTCGCAAATATAATTATTAATAATATATAATCATCAGTAAATATTGAAATACATTAGCAAATAAAGTACACATATGAAAACTTGTTTACGTAAAAATGATGCAAGTTACACACTTTCAGGCTTATAGGTTATGTAAACTCAGAATTGATAAATAAGTTAAGCCTAGTTAATTCTGCAGAACATGTCTGAATAAGCCCCGAGCCTAATAAGAAAATATTTCTTATCTCTAGGTTACAATGTAAAATTATTTGTTATGCTATTTTATGCCAAATTTACGTTTAAAGTTAAGCACTGAAGTTAAATAAAAAACTAAGTTAAATATAAACTTAGTTAGAAATATAAAAAAATGTAAAAATTATTAAAGAATTGTTTGTTTGAATTTCGCGCAAAGCTACACGAGTGCTATCTCCGCTAGCAGTCCCTAATTTAGCAGTGTAAGACTAGAGGGAAGACAGCTAGTCATCACCACTCACCGCCAACTCTTGAGCTACTCCTTTACTAACGAATAGTGGAATTGACCGTCACATTATAACGCCCCCACGGCTGAAAGGGCGAGCATGTTTGGTGCGACCGGGATTCGAAATCGCGACCCTCAGATTACAAGTCTTAACACACTTGGCCATAATGCATTCAAATCCACTGATAGATTCGCTTTCTGTTTGATATGTTAATGCTCAGTCTTTAGCTCTAAGCATTAAATCCCTTTTTCAAAGTTCGTCAGTTATTTTAAAGATAAAAAAATGTGTACTTCTATCTATCCATGTGAATCACACTGATATATATACGAATAACATACAACGTTAAAATTTCTTAGATTAACATGTTTCTATGTCTCATTTATATTAATTGTATTTGCTAAAAAAATTAGTTCTTTTTAAAAGTTATTACATTTACAATGCTCATTTTACGCATGTTCCTACAGAAGACGCTACCTACATATAGATGTATGGGTTTTAGTTAAATATGATAATATTAATATTTTACGCATTCTAAAATATTAAACAAAATACTTTAATAGGTATTTTACCATTATGTAGCTTATCACCGTTAGATAAATTACAACATAGAAAATATTAAAAATATTTTCAAATCATACCTAAGTTTCATATTTGTTAAGCCTAAAGATCTGTATTTCTACAAATCGAGTTATTTCATCGTAATTCATCAGGATCTTAAATTTTCAAATACTTCTTTTAGCCTCAAAAACTGTTTTTTGGCACCATGTCTTATATTGAAATAGCTTTCTTAAGGTACTTCAATTAAACTTAGTTGTTTCATCATCCATTTACAAAAGGAACTTCTAAAGCAGTTTGGAAAACTTAAAGTTTCTAAAAAGTATACAAAGCAAGAAAAATTTAGTAAAAATATTAGAAAAACAAATGCAATTAAATGAGCAAAAATGATAAAAGATAAAAACACTAAATAAATTACATAAACTTGATTAAATCGATAAAATATCTCAGACAGAAATTAAACAAATGGTTTGATTTACTTTGTGCATCTAAACATAAAGTATTTTTGTTTTTTGTTTAATATTTCACGCAAAACTTCTCGAGGGCTATTTGTGCTAACCGTCGCTAATATTGAAGTGATAAGCTAGAGGGAAGACAGCTAATTAACATTACCAACCGCCAATCCTTAGGCTACTCTTTACTCTTCCAGTCAACAAAAGGTTTCACATGCTTATTTGTGTACAACACAAAAGATTCATATATATTGTATAACTTCCTAGATAATGCATTACGTTAAATCATTACAATCAACTTTCGAATTTTTAAACTTATTACAAGAAAAATTGTTAGATTATAAGTAAATAGGTTATTGTGTCTCAAGTTAGGTAGCCATTTTCTGATTTAGTTATACAATAAACTAATAATGACTTTGCTTTGACAAACTCTCCACCTCAGTGGCATGTTTGCGGACTTACAATACTAGAAACCGGATTTCGATACCCGTGATGAGCAGAGCATTCTTAGCCCATTGTGTAAGCGTGCTTAACTTCAAACAAACAAACAGTTCTTTAACAGTATTTAGTCCCTTTGTCTTCTCAATCTACTATAACTCCCTCTTTTGTTTACATCACAAAAGCATTGAAAACAGTATTATCACTGACTGAACAGATACTTTTGAAAATTCAGTGTTTGTGTTTTCTCACTTCTATTATTCATAATAAACCATTACTCAAACGCTAATTAACCATAATAATTAACCATTGATCATGTATTTTTTAAGCTCTATATAAAGTATTCCTTTCTCCTTGCTTCTTTAAACTGGTGATCATGGCAGACCTTTTAGCATCAGTTATTTGAAATTCTATTGACCGTGATCCGGTGCTTTTTACATCTTATGCAACTCCTATTTCTATTGATTTCATTCTATTTTTTCACACACTTGTAATTGCCTAGAGTTCTTAGTTCAACTATCTTTGTCCACACTGAACTGTCGACGTCCATCACACCGTGAGTACTCTCCTAATAACGTAAAACAGTCCTCATTCGTACTCGTACGCCTGACTCTTCCCAGTTTGTATTATTCATACTCTCCGTGAGATTGACTGGAAGTATTATTCGCACTGTCAGTAAAATTGACTGGAAGTTTTATTCACACTCTTGGTGAGATTGACTGGAAGTATTATTCACACTCTCGGTGAGATTGACTGGTAGTATTATTCACACTCTTGGTGAGATTAACTGGAAGTAGTTCTCATTAATTTATTTTTATTTTTAAGATTGGCTGAACATTTACTGATGTCAGTAACTGCTTTTATGAAGTAAATTCTGGCAGACGAAAAGATATTATTAGCATTTTATACAAAGATAACAAATTATTAAAATAAATAAATATTTAAATCATTTCCGTGCATGAAAAACTTTAACTCCTTTATATATATATACATGATGCCACCAATTGAATTAAATAATAGGTTGGTAGGTACAACATTTCATTGTTTGCTTGCTTTTTAATTTCACGCAAAGCTACACGAGGGCGATCTGCGCTAGCCGTCCCTAATTTAGCAGTGTAAAACTAGAGGGAAGGCAGTTAGTCATCACCACCTACCGCCAACTCTTGAACAACTTTTTATCAGCGAATGGTGGAAATGACCGTAACATTATAACGCTTCCACGGCTGAAAGGACGGACGAGTTGGGTGTGACGGGAATTCAAACCCGCGACCCTCGGATTATGAGTCGAGCGCCTTAACCACCTGGCCATGCGGGGCCACAACTTTTCATAATCTCCTTTCATGTATTTGTTTGTAGTGAAGCGCAAAATTACACGGTCGCGAAATCTGTTTTCAAGTATTATAACCATATAGGCCTCCCGCCAGCCTCCTGGTGGTGGAAATAGCGTATAAAATACGGTTTTATCATCTTCTGTAATGTGTGAATGAATCGATTAGGAAAAATTAGTTTTTCATCTGTTTTTTTTTCATTCGATTACTGTTTAAATTTATATAAATTTTTTCTCCCAAATTTTTGCGCTAATTAATTTTTCTCTATAAAACACTGTTACTTTTTGTTTTGCTTTACCTGATATAGAATAAGCTCGTGCATAATTTATTTATTTTTTCCAACTTTGAATATTAATTTTAATCTCCTTTCTTGATGTCACATCTGGAACAGTAGTTATGAAAGCACTTGCTCCAAGCTAGGGAATAAATCAGTAAGACTTATGTTTTTATTATAATATTTCCCTCTAAACTAGAGTCAGAAAACGCAGCGCGCCGGACGGTGTGACCAGCTGTGATTTGATTGACCATGTGTATATATGAAAATTAATTTTGATTTCATTTCATTCTTATTCACGAAAAAAATAACAATAAGCACAAGTTAAAGAGTTACGAATTCTACTGATAAAAGCAACAGTAAAGGAATTAGAACAGTTCAGAGGCTCAGAATTCAGCTGG
This sequence comes from Tachypleus tridentatus, assembly GCF_004210375.1. NCBI lineage: Eukaryota > Metazoa > Arthropoda > Merostomata > Xiphosura > Limulidae > Tachypleus > Tachypleus tridentatus. Next base: position 100,148,791 of record NC_134835.1, on the reverse strand, counting down.
TACACTGATGTTTGTTTATCTTCATACCACCGTAGGTTTGGCTTCGAGGAAGAAAGAAGTTTTGGAAGAGAGATAATCCGTCAGAGAACGAAGTAGAAAGAAAAACAAAAAGTCAGTGGGAATAGAACGTCTAGGTAAGGATTAGCGATTGGAAACAGCTGCGGAGAATTGTGGGTGTTAAATCTAAAGCTCAGTCCAGAATTAAATGATCATCAGTATTTTCCCTGCTGGAGTAATTAGATATAATGTGCACGTCTTGCACAAGTTAATAAAATGAAACAGTTGAAACGTTCGGGATAGAAAACGATAATATTTGAATTGCAACAATGGTTTAACAATGAAAGCGCATGCAGTCTAATAGATATGAATAACGTGTGGAATAGTGGCACGAACTTGTTAAAGATGGAATAGTCTTACGACAATAAACAGACTTTTTATGTATTCACATATTATTAAACTGTGTAAAAAAAACGTGAAGTAAAAATTGGTTGGTGTGATTGAGTTCACTGGCTCGACACCAATTTGAGAAAATGTCGACAGGAAAAACAAATACGGATAAGCTTTAAAACGTAGTATTTTGATAGATTGTTTAGTCAGAGTATTCATGGTGAAATTTAGTTAAATGGACGACAACTGTTGTAGAAACACAAGTGCAGAGGAGGATGTTTCGAAATTTTTCGCCTTTCGTCTTCAGGGCCAACAAAAGGCGGAAGACTTTCAAATGTCGTCCTTTGGTCGTGTGTTTCTACAAAGTCGGTTGTCCTTCATTCAACTAAATTTCATCAATAGTTTAAACGCTTGTTTTGAGAAATTTACAATCTGTTGTTTCTACTCTTGAGTAGCGCACAAGTTCACAGAACTACATTCAATGTTAATATTTAACTCGGCACATGAAATTATTTTAGACAGGATTAGAGTAAATTAATCTAAGAGACCCTCTAAGCGCAAAACTAAAATTAGATCTCAAATTGGCCAAGAGATGATGAAGCTATAAGCTAAACGCATGTAGTTGAAAAACTCAGCTAATCTATGAACTGCTATGCCGCGGCGAAAAATAAAATCAATGTTTATGAGATTGTCCGTTTAGCTGCCTATTGATTTGTACAGCCTTAACAAGCGGTGGTGTTCACTCACTTGAATGTAGAGTTTACCAAAAGTAATATTTAGACACCTAGTTTTTATAAATGTTATAACGCTAAAATTTGGTTTTCGATACCTGTAGGGGGCACATCAGAGATAATGAATTTTATAGATTTGTGGTTAGCAACAAAAAATTTTACAAGACCGATTTTTATGCAATTTATGTTAAGTTTTTATAAAGATAATATTTATATATTGAAAAATACAACAGGTAACAACTGAATATTATTTGGAATATTTACGGAGGTACATTTATTCTCTTAACAAACTGATGATAGCGGGCCGCTAAATTTAACGTAGGCCACACCAGATATATCAGCAGTAAAGCTAGAGAAAAAATATATCTTTAATCTCCAGATATTATAAAAAAATTTACTTCAGTCACCGTTTCGTCTTTGTGACTTCATCAGAGCTAGTAGCAAAAGAATTAGCTTTTACGAAGTCACAAGAACGAAACGGTGCCTCATATGAAAAGCGTTTATGTGTAAGGATCGTATTGTTTTTGTTTTATCTCTAATTTTATTGACAAACAATCCAGAACATACTGATAGGCAAAATAGTAAAGATGTTTTCCAACATTGCCATCAGAAAATAACACGGTCCATAAACCAAGTAAGAAAGAACATTTTCCTTCAGTCAACAGGCAATTAGTGAAGTTAACTGTATCGCATAAATGTTTTGTTTTTTTAATTTAGCGCAAAGCTACTCGAGGGCTATCTGCGCTAGCTGTCCCTAATTTTGCAGAGTAAGACTAGACTGAAGGCAGCTAGCCATCACCACCCACCGCCAACTCTTGAGCTATTCTTTTACCAACGAATAATGGGATTGACCGTCACATTATAACGCCCCCACTGCTGAAAGGGCGAGCATGTTTGGTGCGAGCGGGATTCGAACGCGCGACCTTCGGATTACGAGTCGAACCGCATAAATGTAAATGCACAAAATGCTACCACATAACTACATTTGGTGTATCTTGACTAACATACCAAAACATTAAACTCAGATTAGAAGTACCGATGCGTTCTATTAAATTATTACATTATTATATACAGTTTTATGAGTAATCGGGTTCTATGATTAGTTATACAGTCACCAATTTATGAGTAATCGGGTTCTATGATTAGTTGACGACTTGTAAATGTTTTCCTGGTGAGTATTTTGTAAAAAAAATCACCAATGATAAATGATTGTGATTGTATTTGTACTGGAAGACACGAGCTTTCACCCTTGAAAGTTCTAAGTTTGAATATCGACAAAGGAATGATAAAACCTGATAAATATGTTGTAGTTTTCCAATTTACACTAAACACATTGAACTGGAATTATGTGGTGTTTTTAGTGTTCAGTAACATTCGATTTTCTTCTTCATTCGAAACACTGTAATCTTTGGTTACAATCATGTTTTATTTCAAAAATGGTTGGAGAAGCAGGATAGGGACATTAAATATCTATGAAAAAGATAATGATATCATAGAAAAGAGTAAATTTCAAACGTACCGGAATATCACGTGCACCTCGTTTGAAAGTTACGCCGTCAACGTATTAAGAAACTGGGAAAAATTGGATTTTTATTTCTTATTTAACAGCAAATACCTTTGGCAGGCATGTCACTCGTCAGTTCATCCTTATCTAGGTTTCTTAAAGCAGAGGAGATTTGTGTTTCGGCATTGTCTATAATGTAATACGTTTTATTATGCGACAGGTAAAGACATGGGAAGGCTACGTTATTACCAACCATCACCATAGAAGCTTAACTCGAACAAATAGATTCTGAAACATTGGACCATTTATAATCATCTAACTCAACAAACACTGCGGATCTTTGATAAAGTGTAAATGTTGAAACCTAGAAGTTCAGTTGGGCAAATGACCTTTCATTCTGTGAAAGTTCTCAAGCTTTCATGCAATTCAGCAGATCTAAAACCGAAAAAGAAAACAACCCTTCAGAACTGGAGAAATAAGCTGAATGTTTTGTCTCCTTCAAGGCTCTACCAAAGACGTTGGATTGATAAAATCGAAAACTGTTTCTTATCCTAAAAAGAAACATCGAGTACATTTACATGGAAATTTAGTCTGTTGGGCTTTCCTATTGAGGAACACCAAAACACTTTCACCACGCCTGCCTCTAAAATCTTTTTAAAAAATCTGAACATATCATATTGTGTTACTTCTTTAAAAATAAAAGAATTTAATATATAAGTACATGTTTCTGCGCCCCTCTATGATGTATATTAATTTATTCTAAGCTTCGACGAGTATATGAAGTAGTAAATACAAAATGATATCTTTCAACTAGTATAAATAATGAAATAACATTTATGAACATTCTATCTTGAACTGTATAGCGCAATCTTTCATGTACTCGGTGTAGGTGATCATACATTTTTCGATTGTCAAAAACAGTCTTCTTGGAATTAGAATTTTTCAACCTGAACGACACCTTGCGATCACATTGGCTGAAAGTCTAGGTCAAAAACACCTGGGTAGATTCAAATATAATTGACCATGACTTATCACAGGGTCATTCCACAACGGCTTTGTTTGGTTATTTGAACCGAATAACGAAATTTTTATAACGTCTCGATCCTTGGGTCCTTCGATCTGCTGACAATTAGGTCACCCATAAACTTTTTTATATCTTTACTTAGACGCTAACAATTCCGTATCTATAAGATACTATGAAAGTTTCCTGAAGTAATAAATAATTTTAGAGCTACTGATGCGTGTGTTTATTTGTTCTTTGAACTACTTTTTCAAACTAAAAATTTCAATAGTTTCAGATTAAAAATTCGTGTGTATAAATGGTGTTATTTACGTTCACATGTGTCTGTTTTATTAGTGCTTTGTTCACCGCGGATAATCGAACCCGGATCTTAGTGTTATAAGTCCATAAACTTACAGCTGACTCATTGGAAGGGGCCCGGCATGGCCAAGCGCGTTAAGACGTGCGACTCGTAATCCGAAGGTCGCGGTTTCGCATCCCCGTCGCGCTAAACATGCTCGCCCTTTCAGCCGTGGGGGCGTTATACTGTGACGGTCAATCTCACTATTTGTTGGTAAAAGAGTAGCCCAAGAGTTGGCGGTGGGTGGTGATGACTAGCTGCCTTCCCTCTAGTCTTACACTGCTAAATTAGGGACGGCTAGCACGGATAGCCCTCGAATAGCGAAATTTAAAAACAAACAAACTCATTGGAAGGCTATATAATACAGTACATCATAGTTCACCATCATTATCATAACAAATTTATTTTTTTAAAGAAAATACTGATTAACGTGAATAAATATATGATTTTCTCATTTAAAGATAATCCACATTAAGTGTTTCATTGACCACATTATAATAAAATGAGTTTGGAGCTTTAAAACGTTGATAAAGTAAGTGCCACAACGTCTAGTCATACTTATTTTAACGACCATGCATCTTGAAAATAGCCTTACAGCGTTGTTTCCATTGCAAAAAGCTCCGTTGTAAAAATGGTACACACTACTCCCCCTACAAACTTTCCATAATGTGTGTAAAAGATGACAGTTTCCTTGTCCGATTACATACAAATCCATATATTTGGCCGATCAGTCTTCGTATGGAATAGTATGAATAGACATTAAACTTTCCAGTTGCTCAAGATATATAACTGTTGAATGGTTACATCCAGGGAGCAGTGCATGCACACATGACTTGCGTCGGCTTCCTTGATAGAGACCATTCTCAGTTACGATTCCTGTAGCCTGGGATATGTGGCTTTCCCTACTGATCTGTGTATTTATCATCACCTGTTATAATGGGCAGCACTTTTCTTACTACGACTAAAGTACGACTTGTTGCAGATTTCATTTTGTGTGGTCCTGGCGCCGCAAGTTAATCCATTATTACTTTGATTTCTAATGTCATTAAGTACAAGAAATATCTTCATCTTATGGATATCCCAAATCCCTAAAGTAAACACATTTTTATAAAAGAGCTGTTACATACCTTTTACTAAAGTGATCTATCAGTTAATCCCATAAGTAATGTCCGAAAATGTAATTAAGAAAGTGCATCATCATTTCTGTCTTTGTAGAAGGCTTTAATGACTAAAATATGTACTAGGATATGTGAATAAAAATGTTCAGACAAATAAAAGAAACTAACCCAACTAGACATTTTCAGATCATTAATCAAATAAACCCTTATGAAGATGGATGTGTCTGAGGAGCACATTAGGCATATAATGCTTTATGAGTTTAAAAAACGCAACAGCGCAGCAGAAACTACACGAAATATTCAAGGTGTTTATGGTGCATTGTTTCTCAGTAAAAAAAAATGTCGAAGGTGATTTCAGAAGTTCAGATCAGGTGACTACAGTTTAAGTGATGCGCCACCTTTAGGTCATTCTGTTGAGTTTAATGATGACTTGCTTCTGGCTGAACCTGATGAAGATTGTGTTGTAATAGTTGAAGAACTAGCACAGAAGCTTAATTTTAACCATTCAATAGTTCACCATCATCTGCAACAGCTTGAAAAGGTGTCAACACTTAGAAAATGGGTCTTCCATGATTTGACAAAAGCCAACCTTAGAACAACTCTCGTGAACGTAACTCATCTTTTTTTGGACAGATTAGTGACTGAGATGAAAAATGGATATCTTGTAAAAATGTCAAACACTGCAGACAATGTCTCAGTGCAAATAAACTGGCTAAAGCACAGCCCAAAATGGACCTCCACCCGAGGAAAGTCTTGTTAAGCGTTTGGTGAGCTATTGTTGGTGTAATCCACTTTAAGTTGTTGCCACCCAATGTAACGATTACATCGGACTTCTGTTGTCAACAGTTAGAGCGCTTGAATGTTGTACTGGAAGAAAAGAGGCCTGCTTTGATCAATCGTAAAGGTGTTGTGTTACACCAGGATAATGCACGGCTCCATACACCAAGGATCACTTCTGCAAAGATTGAAGAACTAGACTGAGAAATCTTTCCACATCCTCCTTATTCTCTAGACCTTGCTCCATCTGGTTATCATCTATTCTCAAGTTTGCAGAACTATCTTGATGGAAAAGAGCTTGGAACACATGAAAATGTCATAACTACTCTCTCTACATTCTTTTCCTACAAACCTCAATAATTTTATAGAAGTGGCATTCAGAAGCTCATGAATCGTTGGCAGGAAGTAATTAATAATAATGGAACATACATTATTGATTAAATAACATTAACAGTATTTGATATTCTTTCTCTTTTCCAGAACCTAAAATTGGACATTACTTAAGGGATGACCTGAAGCACTTGGTAACAACACGCTACATACAAAACGTCAAACAATATCAAAGTGTAGCTCTTGTACACGCCTTTATACCGCGACTTTATATAGGTTGTAGTTGTCACTTGGCTTATTATAACATACTCAGCCCTGGAGAAGTAAGTTACAAACATTTCGCAATGATATTCACTATGACAATACCTTATTCTAGTGATATCAGTTAATAAGTATGTAAAGATTAGAAATGTTTAAAGTTTGTTATTTTATTTTCAAAACAGAGGGTGCCACAGCAATACCAGAGGGAACAATGTAATCGCTTAAAAACATTATATATTGTTTTGCAGTATTACGGACAGAGGGAGATAAATGTGAATTAGATATATGTAATTAAATTAATTCAGAGAAAGAGGATTAACAATCCCGGTGCGAAGAGGTTTGGATTTTTTCTCACTTCATTGTCAAATTAATATAATTACTTCTAGAAAGTATTTTTTGTAAATAATCTACAGGTCGATTTATCTTTAATTCGATAAAGCTGCTCATTAATTTGTACTAGGCACTTCTAATTTAATTAAACGGGGTTAGCGTTTGATCATTAATTAGATAAAAAGTCATTAATTATATTTCGATGGATACTATCGATTAAATTATTTTTGGATTTTTTAAAATTAATGTACCAATCTGCTTATTAATATATCGAATGTTTTCTTTGTATCCATAATTATGTAAATTTCGATGAAACGCCAGTATGGTTGTTTCTATCAGTTGATTCATTTGTTACAAATGTAGTAAACATTTAACTCTTTCATAAACTCTACAATTCCATCCAAAATATCGTAACAGTTGTACTGGAGTATGCTTGATATAGCACGCATATCTAATTTAGGCGTTATGCATTAAAATATACCGTTTTTCATGGCTGGTATACCCAGCATTTGAACTAAGATTTTGTTCGCTATAATACGGTCCGGTCCGCCTGATAAGCTGCAGCTAGTTCTACCTGGTATGGTCTACTACTGTACTTAACCGTCAGTGATAACCAGTGTCCACCTCATGTGCTCCACAATCGTACTTAACCGTCAGTAATATCCAAAGTGTGCCTGGAACGCTCTGATACTGTACATAATTTGTAAGTGATAACCAGTGTCCGCCTCGTCTGGTCTGGTTGGTATTTAATCGTCATTGATAACAAATCCGCCTGGTTTGCTCTGGTATCGTACTTCATATTACGTCAATGAGAACCAGTTTGAATAGTGTGATTGCTCTGGTAATGTACTTAATTGTAGGTGATAACCAGTGTCCACCTCGTGTACTCTGGTACTGGTCTTAATCATCAGAATGATATAAGGATGAAAAGCCTGATTTCTGTTTAGATTGATATGACTCTTTAAGTTTTGTTTTGGTTGTTGTTAAGCGCAAAGCAACAAAAATGGTTATTTGAGTTGTGCCCATCACGGGTATTAAACCTAGTTTTAAGCGATACAAACTTTCAGAGTTATCCATTGTACCTTTTTTTTTGGGGGGGCTGTAAATTTTTAAAAAGGACACGGTTTGAACGGGTGGTTAGTGCGCTTATCTCATTACCTGTGAGACGTTGGCACTAATTCTTTCACCAAACGTATTCGCTCTATCAGCTGTGAGAACGTTGTAATGTAACGGTCAATCCCTCTTATTGTTGGAAAAGAGTAACTCAAGAATTGACGATGGGTGACGTTGACTAGCTGTCTTCCACCTAATCTATCACTCCTTAGTGAGGGATGAATAGGACAGATAGCTCCTGAGTAGCTTTGCTCAAAATTAAATAAACAAGAGTTTTCTATAACCAAACCCAACTCAACTTGCCAAAGAAGTAATGTTAAGTTATAACGTCATAACATGAAAGGTAAGGTGGCTACTCTATTGAAACTATATACACTGTGAAAAAATGGTTGTTTCTGGTTGTAAACAAAATCACTTAAAATAAACATTAGTGCGAAATAAGCTTTTTAGAAATCATTTTAAAACCCTAGTGTTTTAACAAATGGCTCTGTCGAAAACGTTAACATTTCTATCATTTTTATGTTAAATAAAACCTGGAGACAGAACTTTGAAAAACTACATTTTTTATTGTAAATTTTAATTGATTTAAAAAAGACATCGTGAAGATCTCTCTACTTTTGTTGTTGTTAACTCTTATTGTACGAAAACAGTCAATAAGTGATTTTATCATGATAAACTCAACTAAATTCATGTTGTTTTTGATATCTGTAATTAGTAGTAGAGACGCCTATGATCGAAAATTCAAACTAAACACCAGCAAAGAATAATACAAAGCTAAGATAAGAAATTGTTCTCAAGTGCTTCACTGTTGTCGAATGCAAAGCAATGTTCTGTGATATTTTAAATGCAAAAAATTGGACAAAAATATAACAAATTCTGCAAGTTAAAGTAAAATTGTGACAAAAAATAGAATAGTGCGCTGAAGCTATTGTAAATTTGGTTTAAATTTCGCGCAAAGCTACTCGAAGGCTATATGCGCTAGCCGTCCCTAATTTAACAGTGTAAGACTAGAGGGAAGGCAGTTAGTCATCACCACCCAGTGCCAACGCTTAAGCTACTCTTTTAGCAAGGAGTAATGGGATTGACCGTCACATTATAACGCCCTCACGGCTGAAAGGGTGAGCCTGTTTGGTGCGACGGGGATTCGAACTCGCGACCATCAGATTACGATTTGAACGCCTTAACCCACCTGGCCATGCCGGGCCATAAAACCATTGCACAGAACAGACGTGTAAAATCAGGTAGAATATTGTTTACGAGTTAAACAGAGTTTCTGAATGAAATATACTTCATGACATATTTGAAACCCTTTTGAATTATCTCAGATTATGTATTATTCTCACATTGTCATTTGTATTCTACAAATAAGAATTATCAAAGAATAGAAAAAATGAAATAAAACAATTTTCGCGTAAGTGCACAATTTAAAAATTCGTTTAAATGATCTGCGAAAACCGACATCGCAAAATGCTTTTACAAATAGCCAAACCATCTCATTGCATCTCTTTATAAATAAAACATTTTGAACTTGCTTGTATTGTCGTGTCTTGTTTAGCGTCTTCAAACTCTTTGGATTTTTAAACAGCCTCACTATATTTACAAGCTGCCTCTATCTATATCCTACCATATGTTAAGTTGGAAAGATTAGTTTAAACGAGCTCTATGCCTGAAAATTTCGATATTCCTTCAAGCTCTATACGGTGCAAATACCGAAGATCTTTTAACGGTCTGAGCTGTGATTCAGTTTACTTCAACCATGACGATACCACAATACATATTAATGTTTACCAGAGGACCTAGGGTTGAAAATCAGCTTTTAGAATGAAATGCTAAATTCATTTTGAAGACGAGTTTTGTACGTGCTTTGTAAGTACATAAACACAGAGCCAACCGTTGTTTTATATATACAGTATGTGTATATATATAATGACGAATACATCTACAAAATGTGATTAATCATCTGTGGAGAACACAGAACATAAATTAAAATCTATCTGTACAAACGAAAGCAAGTCATTTCAGGTGTTCATCTCTTATTTTTTCATTTGGATTTTTAGGATTTCCCATCAGTCAAATCCCCGGCACACCAAATATGCTCGCTCTTTCAGCCGTGGAAGCGTTATAATGCGACAGTCAATTCCACTATTCGTTAATAAACGAATATCCCAAGAGTTAGCAGCAGATGGCGATGACTAGCTGCCTTCCCTCTAGTCTTACACTGCTAAATTTGGGACGGCTAGTTCTTATATAGTCTTATAACACGCCCACAGCTGAAAGGGCGAACATGTTCGGTGCGACGGAGATTCGAACCCGCAATCCTTAGATTACAAGTCGAACGCCTTAACCCATTTGGCTAGTTCATCAAATGAATAGACGAATCAACATAGGTTAACTTTAGAATTGAATTAATATGGTGAGCTTATAGTTTCATAGACTTCGATATAGTTTCATTTTGCGATTTTAGTTTCTGTAATATTTGATACTAAATCTTAATTGTTTCAAACAGACCTTTCATATTAATACAATAAAACCAAAAATAAATTAAAATATCATAAAACATTTAAACCAACCAGTACAAAAATCAAGATGTTCACAACCAGCCCTGATATAAGAATTGAAATGAACGCACAATTCTACTCTTATTTTTATCCCGAACACCAGTTGCTTTTGAACACTCTCTTTCTCGTAAAGCACTCGGCTAAGGCTATTTAAAGACTTATAAAAGTTTCTCTTACTAACTTAATTAATAACATAAATTAATCAGCTCTTCTGGTTACGCAGCAACCGTGACCGTAATTTTTAGAAAGACTGCGGCACCTTTCAGAATTCATAACGGCAATCCATTCAATAAACCACGAGTTATTATCACGAAAAGGAATTCTGTATCCTTTTACCCTACACGGTAGACGTTGCGATTAAATTTCTTTCGTGTGGGAACACTTGCAACTACCAGAACGGAGAAATTGATACTGAAAAAAGAAAGAGAAATTCAGGAGTGAAACAGGAATGATATACAAAAGTTGTATACATGATACATAAAGAATGAGCGTAGTCAAACAACTAAGCTCGTGCGCAACAAAACCCGAGGTAAAAACTAACCAATAGACTGATAAGCCTCTTACTGATTGTTATGCATAGTACTTGAAGTATTATGATGCACTGAGACTCTCATTCACGGAATTCCATCAGATTAGTTTGTATTTTTTAACTGTTTTGCTAAGTTTTATTTTTAAGAGCAGCCCAGCAGGACCAGATGGTTAGGGATGCTTGACTGGCAATCTGAGAGTCGTGGGTTCAAATCCACGTTCCATCAAATATGCTCAGTCGTAGGGGCGTTATAAAGTCATCGTTAATACCATTATTCGTTGGTGAAATAGTCGCCCAAGAGTTGGCGACAGTGTTAGATCAAGACGATTGTAAGGCCTAGGCATCTTCTGTTCGTAGTCTCTACCAGCCGTATAACTTAAACCAAACACTGACTTTTAGGGAAAATTTTCATGGGCCCATACTTTTCGTAGGCCATAGGCACTACGCCTATTGTATCTAGTAAATGATTAGGCCCAGGTTGGCGATGGGTGGTGATGACTAGCAGTCTTTCATCTAGTCTTTCACTGCTAAATTAGGGATGTCTAGCACAGATGGCCCTCGTGTAGCTTTGTGCAAAATACAAAACAAATATTTAAGAACACAAGTGCCATTGTTGGTAGTAAATTTAACATAACATAGTATCAGCGAAAAATGAATTATTGAATATATAAGATTAATCAGGTGAAAATGCAAACTTTAAAAAATAATGAAATAAATTAAAATCGTGCTTATTTTTGTTTGAAAACACCAACTTCATATGGCACTGTGAATACACCAACTTTATATTATGCCTATACTACAGCTTTAAGTTTTCTTTATAAAAACATAAACGTACAGCCTGTTGTTGCACTACTGCAGGCCTATCTACAAATGCAATGGAATTTTTGCGTTTATTTTCACCGAGATTTTAAATTTGAAAGTCCGAAAATTTATCGCTGACTCGTCAGGAAAATTGCATAGAAACGTGTAAGGAAAATATTTGACCTTAAACTGATGTAATACATAAATATTCTGACTTTATGTAGGTACGAAGTAAGCACTTCTTTATACACTTTAGCATACAGTTATCTAGGTAAAAATATTTTATTTTTATATTCGATAGTTATATCTTAAACTACATAAAAATATTCCAACTTCATACTCGTTATAGTCGGCTGGCGCAGATAGCCCTCGTGTAGCTTTGCGCGAATTTCAAAATAAACCAAACCAAACAATAATATTATATGCTTTTGATTTATTAATAACTGAAAATTAATTTATTGCGAGGTATTTCTTTTTCGATTCCAATTAGTTGTTTTATTTTTATTTTTAGCAAAGTGGAATCGCATTATTTGGGCCCCCCGCTAGTACAGCGGTATGTCTTCGGATTTACAACGCTAAAATCAGGGGTTTGGTTCCCCTCGGTGGGCTGAGCAGATAGCCCGATGTGGCTTTGCTATAAGAAAAACACACACGCATTATTTGGCAACATTGCCTTTGTGCACAAAATTCCACATCTAAATAGAACGTTGGGGGTAAAGAAAATATAACATTTATTTGTACAGGAAAGAGTTGTGGTTTAATAATTACATAAAATCAAAACAAAGTGGTTGCTGGTTACCCTATTTCTAAAATTCATTATTTTTAAGTTTTCTAAAAAAATATATTAATTTAAGGTGATAGTAAAGTAAAAATATATTTGTAGAAAAACCTGATGACGTTACATTTTAACGTTAGATCATCAGTAATATTAAAACTCCGATTAGTGGTATAACTTTGAATTTTTTATTAAATCATAACCATGAATGTTAAAAATTTATAAATTTATGTTGTAGGTAGTCACTAAATAGTCTTTTATGGCTTTTTTAAAAATACATAAAGAACGATGACTCTTACCATTTGTCCTCCAGTGAAACGGAGATAGAATTAAGGACTTACAACGATTAAAACTCTGGTTCGATTCCCTGGGTGGACACAGAAAATAGCCCAATACGTATTTTCCTTACGAACTATGGTTTCTAACACTGGAACACGTCTATTAAAGCTTCTTCTCTGGTCGAATTTTTCAAGACTTTCACCACCAATGAATACACGCTCTAAAAAATGAGATTTTATAGTATAATACACCAAAGAAATTTGATGGCAATGTTCACTGTGCCAACTTTGAGTCGCTGTACCCAAATATGTATCATTATAGAAGACTGTACAATTAAGTACTGATCTAATCTTTAATAACATCAACCACTCTGATCATCTGAACACTCCCAGATCAGTTTTTTAAAACTCACGAACCTTTTTATAGAATAATTTCATTTCCTTTCTATAGGCACTCTCTACGGTCAGATGTGATAGTGCAGTTCGTGAGTTCTCTGCTAGTGTCTTCTTTGGTTAGCATTTTTCTAGGCTATCATGAAAATCAACAAATGGAAGATTGTTCGTTATTTGGATGGTTCTTTCTTGATCTCTTGATTAGTTCCATAGAAAGTTAAACAGAGTAAAATTCACTGTTAAACTTCAACAAGGCTATAAACTTTCATCTCTAAACATTTCGATTTACAACAGTAAAGTATAATATTGAAAAAGAGTTTACTATCATATACATTAATTTTGCAAGTTTCGTATCAAATATTAGAATAAAACTTAACAAGTATATTTGACAAGGCTGTACGTGTAAAATATTTATGACGCTTTACATATAGAATCCAACAACATCCAATAATTACTTTGCAAAAATGTTCTTCTTATTTATATTATTGATAGAATATTCTGTAGCAATTTAAATATGCGTTGTGTGCAAGAGAGTGAATATTAGTGTATGAGAGGTGTGCAAGAGAGTGAATATTAGTGTATGAGAGGTGTGCAAAAGTGTGAATATTAGTGTATGAGAGGTGTGCAAGAGAGTGAATATTTGTGTATGAGAGGTGTACAAGAGAGTGAATATTAGTGTATGAGAGGTGTACAAGAGAGTGAATAAAGTGTGAATATTTGTGAATATTTGTGTATGAGAGGTGTGCAAGAGAGTGAATATTAGTGTATGAGAGGTGTACAAGAGAGTGAATATTAGTGTATGAGAGGTGTTCAAAAGTGTGAATATTTGTGTATGAGAGGTGTACAAGAGAGTGAATATTAGTGTATGAGAGGTGTGCAAGAGAGTGAATATTAGTGTATGAGAGGTATATCTATGTGAGAGTGAGCATTTACGTAAAAGAATGTGTTAACGGATGGGGATATATATATATGTACATTAGAGAGTATGTATGAGAGTTTAGATAATTAAGTATGAGAGAAAGAGGATGCTTGTTTGTAAAAATCCGTAGCCTGATGGTATATAAGTATATGTGATATGTGAGAAAATATTTGTGCATATGGATATATATGTGAAAGGGTATTATGTGTATATGTGCGATGGTCTCTACGTGGGTAAGACGATAGACACATAAATAGGATTTTGCTGGAAAAGACAGTTATGTTCATTTAAATCAAGACAGAATCAGAAAAAAAATTAGTTTGTTGTGTTGATTACAAAGCAAGATAATTAATATGACAGGACTGCAAATTAAGTAATTAAGAGGGCGTGAACTCTATATATTTCCCGGAATTTTCTAGTTACAACAGTTCTACATTCAATAATTCATCCTCCCAACACGAACCAAAGAAAGAAAGAGTAACCACTTGGTTTCTATAAGATAAACCACCGGATACAACAAAGTTAACATATAATTATTTACTTTCTTCATGCGTCATAGCTGTTCAAACGTCGGGCTTTATAATAACTGATATGCAATTTGTTTTAGCGGTGTGTCTAATTAAAGAACATCAGGACATTCCTACATCATCTGCAGCTAGGTTCAGCCAGACTTGCTGGTGGCTAATAAAGACATGCTAGTTTAGTAGTTAACAAGACACAATTGCAGAAAAAGTGGATAGAGAGACGAAGGAAGGAGATTCGATAACTACGGTTTCATCCCGTTTTTTTGGCTAAGTTTTTTGTTGTTTTTTAACTCGATAAAAGAAGAAAATACGTAAAATATATGGTTCACTTCGTTACCGAACAGTTAAAAAATGACCAACTTCAATGCTTAAGCACTATAAATTTTAAATTGCTTCGATACCTAAGCACTGGACATGGATCAAGCTTTTGGTTTGGTCCGGCACGTATTTAAAATCATAGAATGCGCAAGTAAACAGCTATGTGTGCAGGGTAAATGTATTATACACGTCTCATCGCAACACAGAAAAAGTTTCAAAATCATTCTCTTTACTTTTAATATAACTTCAACAAGGTCATTTATATACCTTGAATGCTTCAACCTATGGCATGTACAATATATGTACATAAGGTTTTTATTTAGCACATAACGAAATCATTGGTAAGTTTAGTTCGTAACTGTTAAATTTTACCAAGCAAATGTTAAAGACATAATAAGTGTAAGTCAATTTCACAGTTATCATTGGCTAAATATTCTTTACCCTTTGGATAGATACAAATGTGTATGTATAACCTTAGAGTAATGCTGTTGTTGCTGTTTTGAATTAAGCACAAAGCTACACATTGGGCTATCTGTGCTCTGCTCACCAAGGGTTTCGAAACCCGGTTTTTAGCGTTATAAGTCCACAGTCTTATCACTGAGTCACTGGGAAGCTAAAGTAATGCAAACATACAAAGAGTTATGCTACTGACATGAAACGGGGCCCGGCATAGCCAAGCGTGTTAAGGCGTGCGACTCGTAATCTGAGGGTCGCAGGTTCGCATCCCGGTCGCGCCAAACATGCTTGCCCTTTCAGCCGTGGGTGCGTTATAATGTGACGGTAAATCCTACTATTCGTTGGTAAAAGAGTAGCCCAAGAGTTGGCGGTGGGTGGTGATGACTAGCTGCCTTCCCTCTAGTCTTACACTGCAAAATTAGGGACGGCTAGCACAGATAGCCCTTTGTGCGAAGTTCCAAAACAAACAAACAAAAACATGAAACGGAATGATAGTTTGTGAAAATAATCTGTTAAAATTTGTTGTCTACTGAATCTTTAACCTTGGCCTTCATCTTTTAAATTTGCCTTGTGTCAACTTTTTAATTTTATTTTTAGTTTTGGTCTACATTTTAAATTCCTTTATCTTTGATCTAATTTAAAAAAATTCAATTCTAAGAAATTCGAGTGCTTACAAAAATTATAAACCTTTACTTGAATAGCACAACAACAACTTTCGTTTTTGTTAAATTAAATTAACACCAGAGGGACGAAGGGGTGTAACAGTACTCCAGCCCACCCCGTTTGGGAAATTCGGAAGATTTTCTATAAGTAAATTTTTACTGTAGTTTGAAAAATCTCCTACAATTTTGGTATTTATAGTCTCCTTAAAACCAAGCCATCTATTCATACCGTATTATATATAAAAAACAAAAGACTGAACAAATCCATACATCTAACAGTAAAGTAGAAGTTAAATATTTACTATTCTAAACATATAAACATTCTGGTTTCTATGGTCTTGCCTTAAGTTATATTGTTTTTGGTTTCTTTGTACCAGATGTTGTTTTCTCTATAAATGTGAAATATTCCTGTTTGTAACATTTGTATGTACGGTATACTTAATGTCAGTTGGTCTTAATTACTATATCCCCTTCCAAATGGCAGGGTATTTCAATCTGAACGCACTGTTATTGTAAGTGAATAAATTAGACACGCGTGCATATCACTTAATAACGAAACCCATTAATCTTTCAACCGACTTCTAGTGCTTTGTATTACTAATGGATCATATATCGTACTTGTATAAATAGACTAATTTCGTTGCTATGTTAAGACCAAGGAGTGTTTATATGGTAGCGTGGTAACTTTAGCTCATGAGAAAAACAAAAGTATATCCGATTACATGTCTACAGAAATATGTATTAAATGTATGCATTAGTCATAATGTCGTTCATGAATGGTCAGTTTGAACTCAAAAATGGACATGAATTTTCACTGTGTCGGTGTTCTCTATTTTCAACTATGCCTATGTTTTTCATACTTTGTGATAACTTTAGGAAAAAAACGATTGTCACCAAACTCAGCTTGGAGTAATTTGATACATAAATAAAAATGTAGTACACATTTATTTTAATAATGGATCTTATGTCCTCGTTTTTTGTTTAGTTTTGAGAATTTTTGCTTAATTTTTGCGAAAAAGTTATTTGAATTACGTAAACTTTTGTTTTGAAGGAACTTCAAGTTTATTTCATTAAAGATACTTAAGCGCATCCACACATTGGTTATTTATTTTGAGTTTTAAAAGTCTTTACTTAAATAAAAATAGTAAATTTTATTAGCTTTTGACATTTATACACGCAACATATATTTTCAAATATTACTAGAAATGGTTTTAATTTGTCGAGTACTTGCAGTATTACTGCAGAATACTTTCCAAAGTTTTCTACATTTTCTCCGCAGAGATTTCAATTTCTCTAATATGAATGATAAAACCCAGCCCTGCGCCTGCGCATCTTACCTGATAGTTGGTTTTCCACCTCGCTATCTTGCCATCCATCATCCGTTGTCAGTTTCCCTAATGAAATCTACATTGTTTGGACTGCCATGGTCTCCCGTGTGCACGTGTGCAGCCATGTGTTCGATCACACAAGGAAAACTACCTTATGCTAGTTTATTTTGCTGACTACATTATTTTTTTCAGTTTGCTTGGAGACTTTGAGCTCGAGATGCTACAAAGTTCGAGACTATATCTAAGTTGATTTATTTCCTTTCACGTAGAACCTGGAGTTATGTCGATACATCATTTTCCAAGACCGATACTAATTGAACCACCAAGAAAATATAAATTTCACGTATTCGCTTCAGCATTCTTTCATTGCACTCTAGAGCAAATCCAGTTACAATAATTCGAGTATATAAAGTTAATGTAGGTAATCGAATAAAGTCTAAACACATTGTAATACAGATTTTAATGTTGACCATTGTGTTGTTTTAATTTATACAATCAAATGCTCTGTTTATTGCTTCAAAAGTATGTTAAAAATACTATTTTTCGAACATGAGTAAAATAATAAAACTTGAATTAATAAAAAGGTGAAATATGGTGTTTATTAATTTATTGAAGGGTGGTAGAATTGTGAAAAACGCATAACAACAGGTAAGAATATCTATAAACATCAGCATCGATCCATCTAAGTACAGGTTTAATAAAAAATGATGAAAAAATCATTTTCACAGCTCAATGAGTAGTGATTATTTGGATAGCAAACTGGTATGTTAATCAAAACATTACTGTATAATTTACGCCTTAAAATTAATTGTTATTAGCAAAATTCTTACTTTTTTCTGAAGCACGTTTAGTTCAATATCCTCACTTTTTTTAATTGTGTTTAACAAATTACTCCTCTCTAATCCTTTTCTTAGTCAAAAAGACATTAAATAACCAAACACTGTTTTTAACTCCAGTCTTTTCACTCTAGGTACAATAAACAATGAAAAAGGTTACTGTAATAAAACCGAATATGTTTAAGGCATTTTAAAACAGAAATGAATCATTAATATCTTGTGAGTTTTCGATATCAACAACCGGGTTTTGTAACTTGTATTTAAATAAATTAACTCACACGAAAAAAATAAAAATAGAAATAACAATAGTACAAGGTCAGCCCTCTGGCGATGTAATCACGTAACAGAGATCTTTATTTGATGTATTGTACTCTCAGATTTCAAGCTTTGTTCATATTGATGCACATTGTTAATGTAACATTTTTGAACAAGAAATAGTACAGAATAAAATTCCTACATGTAAATATGAGACAAAAACGAAACTTACGTATATAATGCCAGGATAAAAATTACGTATTTTTCTCTTTACGTGTAGCAAGTCTGTAATGCACAAAATATTGTGTTTTTGTTACAATCATCTTCTAAACAAAAGGAAAAGAAAAATGTTCAAATAATGTTTATGTGTTTTCTTACAGCAAAGCCGCATCGAACTACATGCTGAGTACACCGAGAAGAATCGAATCCCTGATTTTAGCGTTATGAATCCGTAGACTGTAAATCCTAGGAACTGATATTTATGTTGCTGTTTTTTTGTGGAATGTAATGAAATTATTTCAGAAAATTACCTAACATTTAGCAATGTTGTTTGATTAACACAGATTCGAATTATTTTCATTGTAAATGTGTCATATTTCACGTTCAAATGTGAGATACCAGTGAAGCAAAGTTATTTAGTAAATTTATGAGACTGAAGTTCGTCTCTCTGCTTTTGAATTTCACGCAAAGCTACACGAGGGCTATCTGCGCTAGCTGTCCCCAATATAACAGTGTAAGACTAGAGGGAAGGCAGCTAGTCATCACCTCCTACCGTCAATTCTTGGGCTACTCTTTTACCAAAGAATAGTAGGATTGATCGTCCTTCATAACGCCCCCGCGACTGAAAGGGCGAGCATGTTTGGTGCGACGGGGATTTGAAGCCGCAACCTCAGATTATGAGTTGAATGTCTGATCCACCTGGCCATGCCGGAGCCTTATGAGACTGAAGTTACTGTAGTTGATATTAATAATAATAGCGTTTGTATATCATCTGAGACAATTACTAATTCATATTTATTTCATTATTCAACAACCATTATTGTCAAAATTAGGTACTGTTAGTGCAGATAACTCTTGTGGCTTTGTGCAAACATTCGAAACAAACATACACATTATTTGTAATGTTGGAGTACTTATTTTTAGTGTCTCTGTAATTTATTACCTGTTCTTCTAGTCGTTCTAGGAAATTAAAGTACCCTAATGTAGTACGTTTTTGCCTGATAGCGTGACATTCGTTTCTTTCAAGTGAATAGTTTTGCTAACGGTTCACATACATAATGAAAAACCTTAAGATAAATGTTTGTCCTACATATTACTGACATATAACAATACCGTTAGCATTATATTGAAAAATATTAAAGTTAATTCACAGGAAACAACTATTTTTATAACAAAGAAATATTTTTTTCAAATTCAGAGTTAGCCCTTATTATGAAATGTTTACTTTCACCGAAGTAGAGAATTACTCTCTTCTGTTATTGTTTGTTTGTTTTTGAATTTCGCGCAAAGCTACACGAGGGCTCTCTGTGTTAGCCGTCCCTAATTTAGCAGTGTAAGACTACAGGGAAAGCAGCTAGTCATCGCCACCCACCGCCCACTCTTGGGCTACTCTATTACCAACGAATAGGGGAATTCACTTTATAACGCCCCCACCCTGACTAAAAGGATGAGCATGTTTGGTGCGACGAGGATTCAAACCTGCATCCATCGGATTACGAGTGGAGCACCTTAACCACCTGGCCATGCCGGGCTGTTCCTTTATAATGGATCAAGTATTTGATTATTAATTTTGCGTGTTTTTTTATTTTAACATTGTAACTCTATCCTCTTGATTTCTGTGGAATAAAAAAAAAACGTTACTTGCTCGTGATGTAAGTTACAAACTTTATTATATATGTTCATTAATTCTTTTGGTAATATTTTCTGTGAAGATTTTCACTATATTTAACATCCGCTGTTTCTTTAACTATAGCCTTACTCTTTAACTTCATTTTGTACTTATTAGTGCTTTTATAATCCTTTGAGTGCCATTATTTTTGTTAAATAATCATATACACGTGGCTTTACCTAATTAACATTTTCAACTTAGCAAGTAGCATACAATTCTAGCGTTTTAACTTTCACTAGGAGGTTTATTTATAAATATTTTTTTCAAAGATTTTACAGCGTTCTGGCATTTCTATGTTATTTAACAAGATGTAAAAAAAAACACACACTTTATATCCAGTTTCACCAAGCTATAATTTTTATTTGTATTTGCTCTTCTATACTACCAGATATTTTAATCAAGTGCTCATTTATTATTTCAATTTCTCTTTGCACTATCTGAAACACCTCTGATTTGTAACATTTAAGTACAGGATACCCGTCTTCATTGAGAACCAAAGTTTCTTGCAAGACGACGTCACATTTCCACGCACAAAAAGACGTCCCATCGGTACATTTGTTTCTTGCAATTCTATTTAGTATTTATTATAAATGAGAGCTTTTCTCCTTTGCATGTTTTCTAAGCTGTATCACAATACTTTGTTACCAATACACTAATGTCATGTCGAACCGTTTTCTTAATTACTTAATAGCTTTATTATAACAAGTTGTTCAAATGTTGTTAACTCTTGACACCCTACAATTTGTTTAGTATTAATGACACAACTACTACCTGTTATTAGAGGCTTGGAAAATTCTAGTCTAGCCCCCTTTTGATTTACAGAACGCAAGCCAAGACTTCAATGGTTTGATATAGTAAACTGATGACTTCGGAATATTTAATTATATAATCATGGAAGTTTATAGCGAAGTCATCTTTTGATTTACACAACTCCAACTATGTAGAGATGTAACTATGTAAAGATGACTTTATAGCGAAGTCATCTTTTGATTTACACAACTCCAACTATGGCTTCAGTCTTCTGATGCAGTAAAGATATTACTTCAGAATATCATTTATATAATCAGGACAATGCATTGTGGGTAAAGGACCTAAGGTATCTGTATTTATTAACGATTGAAAAGTGTAAGCAATGTGCACATGTAATGCAATGTAGTGACCTTAAGACTGTAATTTTCGTATATTGTATGTATAACCAACACTAACTTTTCACTGATTTATGTAGTCTTAATGCATATTTAATGACCTGTCGTGATGAACTATGATAGTAATTTATCACTTTCTTTAGGTAAAGGTCTTTGATAACCACTAGCAACACTTTAAGTCATATTGTCTTTAATTACCGTGTAATTTGTCTCCACAAACAAAACAAACCTTCGTTTGTGTCATGCAGTAACTTAAGCACTCTTGTTTTATAACTGAATGTATTCATTTTCACTACAATAACTTTCGAGTTCATGTAAAATATTGTTCATTGTTTGTTCCTTACTTGTGTAACTACAACACAATCGTTTGGATATTATATAATCAGTGTAAACTTTTTACCGAAGCCTATACAATAAAACTTAGGTGACCAAAATCTATATGTCTTTTAGTATTCCTATTTTTGTTTGTTTATTTGTAAATGAAAAACAAAACTTTCACCAACGTAAAAAATAAGAAATAAAACGTTTATTAAATGTAATTTAACAATACCAAGCATTATTTTACATTGTTAAATGTTAAAAACATTTTATAAATTCGAAGTTTCTTGAAATGATACCTTCTACTTGTCATCGGTTAAATACCATATTGAGGGTTTGGGGTGCAGAAAATTATCTGATGTATTCCAACAGCCTCTGATGGCTCAGCGGTAAGTCTGAAAATCGTGATTAGATATCCGCGACTGGTACAGAACAAATAGTCCACGTAGCTTTGAACTCGACAACAAATAAACAGAAAAAGTATCCTAGCCATACGTTTCTTGACTCAGCTTCCATATTACATATTTCTTGACACCTTTATCACATGTTCAGAAACTGTCGTGAGTATGGTGTGTAAATAGTTTCTTCGGGCATCTTTCAGAAAACAATGATTTTTTTATTGTCAGATCAACAATCGGGAATACACACTTTTTACCTGTGAAAGTCAATATTCTGCATTCTCCACTTTAAAAACTGACAGTTGGTGTTCACTTGATATTTAAGACAAATACCTTCCTTTCAAAATCCGACCTTGCATGGCAAAGGTGGTTAGGCATTTGACTCGCAAACTGAGGGTCGCGGGCTCGAATCTCCATCACATCAAACACGCTTGCCCTTTCATCCCTGGAAGCGTTGCAATATGACGACTAATTCCACTTTTTGTTTGTAAAAAAATAGTCCATGAGTTGGCGGTGGGTGGTGATGACTAGCTGCCTACCCTCTAGTCTTACACTACTAAATTAGGGACGACTAGAGCAGATAGTTCTTGTGTAGCTTTGCGCGGAATTTAAAAACAAGTGAAATGTCCTTTCAAAATTATTAACCATTTGCTTTGGAGAACAACTGTGTATCTAATAAACATTTTTATCAAAAATACGACAAACTTATTTTAGCTGATAAGAGCATGGGCATTCACTGAAACAGTTCTACCGCATATTGGCGAAACGAAAAGAAAATGTGGAAAGAAAATCACGATCGTTTCGATATGATAACCACATGTAATAAGTGTAAACACTTAATGGCCGCTTATATGATATGACTTAGATTGCCGAAAGCTAGCTGCCTTTTACCAGTCTTATCTTCTGTTGTTTTCTATCTATAAATCCACCCACACACACGCCAAACATTTCTCACCTACTGTTTTTTGTTTTACTTGCTACATTAAGCTACAATAAACACCTTGCTGCAAAGTCAGTTTGGAACTTCAAACGCAAAATGCAAGCTCAGTAAAAGGAAAATCACGGTTCGATTACTTAGTGAAAATGTTGCTATGTTAAAAAACATTACAGTTAACTATCGATGCGAAACTTGTGAAAACAGTAAACTCTTAGATTTGCTTTATAAATAAAAAAACACACTTCAATATGCTATTCAAATTTGCTTTTGCTTTTATCCACAAACTTATGATACAGGTAAAGAATGAAGCTTGTTCAGTGTCAATGGTTCCACTACACCCTTGTGCAAATTAATTGAAACAAGACAAAAAATTACGATTTTTTCAATTTTTTTTCTGAGAATCCAAAAATTACTCACAAATTAATACATGATATGACCGCCTTTATTTTTCAGAAGTTCATTAATCCACTTTGGCATCGAGTCCACGAGATGACTGCAATCTTTACTAATTTTTGGATCGCGATACCACATTTCAATTATGGCTTCAATTAGCTTATCTTTCGTTGTACAGTCTTTTCCCCGAAGTCTTTCTTTACAAATCGCCCAAAGATTTTCAATGGGATTTAAGTCTGGAGAGTTTCCACGCCAGTCATAAAATTCTTCACAAGTTTCGATGTGTAGCACGGAGCCAGATTTTGCTGAAAAATGCCAGATCCATCTGGAAATCTCTTTTTCAATTCTGAAACAACTCTTCTCTGCAAAACTTCGATGTACTGTGGTCCTCGCATCATACCTTCTACGATATGTAAGCCCCCGACGCCATAGCAGCCGAAAAAGCCCCAAAACATCTTTTTCAAGGAATGCTTTACGAACTGATTGATGTGAGATTCTCGAAGTTTCTCACCTGGAGATCTGCGAACATGCAGACTTTTTTGACCTTGTACGAAGAAATGAGTCTCGTCACTGAATAACACCTTCCTCCATTGTTTTTGTGTCCAGTTCTTGTATTTCAGACCCCATTGATACCGTTTTTTCTTCATTGAGTTGGTAAGAAGTTGTTTTTTGACTAGTCTCCTTGCCCTTCTAACGCAATTTCGAATGACGTAATATTCCTCAAAATTTCGTCATATATCCCAAAAATAGATCGACAGTATTGCAAAACACAGTTAATGACGTCGTATGTGTGAAAAAAATGACTATTAAAGGAAATCAGCGGGTCCAGTGAGCCTACACCGGTCGCCATGCTGAAAATATTGTAAAATGACCATTTGTTTCAATTAATTTGCATAAGGGTGTATAAACAGTTCTTTCTAAGCCTTGATTTACTTCAAATACCTTGAAGCTAAGAGATAGGTTGCTTATTCAAATAGATCCAAATGTTTCTTTATATTTAACATTTTTGAATATAGTTCCTTCGGTTTTCGTACACTAAAGTTGCTTGAAATGCGAGTCGAACTTTTTCAGAAAACAATGAATTTATATAACTGGTTGAAATTTTCAATGAAAACACAAAACACTTCATTTAAAACAGTACTAGAAAGAACAAACACTTGAAATACATTATATGCTACAATAAGTCACACTAACTTTCTTCCTACAGATGGTGTAGTGGTTCCTACCGCCTGAAGAGATTCTTTACCATTATACCCACATGCGGAGTCTCGCTTCATGGGCACCGAGCTTTATCTCTTAAACTCATTAACCGAATTCATAAGTCATAATAAAGTTATGAAAATCAGTAATGTGTGTTATTTAATGAGTACGTAAATGGCCAATGCAGTTATTGAGTAAATATAATAGTTTTCAGTGCATTTAAAGTTGAATAAGTTCTAACAAGGTTTTCCAGATTATACAAATGTTCACCATTGGATGAAGAGCTCTCAGAGTGGGAACATAGTTCCTTGATGAAAATGTTCTTGATCAAAATGTTAATGTGTGCCTTGTGAAACAAAGAGATCATGTTGCTTGAAGAAAGTTACCAGAAATCTGGTTGAGTTGGAATTTGGTCAGATTATTGTTTTGGTTTCGTTCCGGACTTATTTTAGAATACATTTTTCTAAAAAGTTTTCAACAAGTTCTATAATCTGAAAACAATAGATGATTATCTCATTAACTAATAAATATAATTTAATTATGTGCTGTTCAAATCGAATTATTTAATTTATTCATATATCTTGAACTTTGTTAGCCGACTTGCAACTGCAATTTAAATTACGCTATTTGATTTGTTAATAACTTTCAACTTAATGAAATCATTTATTAACTACACTTTAAAATGGCAAATTAATCCATCGTATATTCTATACTGCTGACAATTTATGTTTTGTGAAATAGTTACGAACGAAATGATTAAATTAGACACATTATGTCGACTCTTAATACAATAAGCAGACAAGCCACGTCGACAATGCTGTGTTATAATGTTTGTGGTGTCATGCAGTTACCAACAAGATGATATAAAATTAGTTTTTGCAAACTGACAGAAACTGTATATCATGGACAAATTCCTGTCTACTCGTCTTTATCTTCTCAAAGATCTTGTCTTGATATTCTAAATCTTTATTCATTTAACCCATGGATAAATGCTATTAATTTTGTATACAATTCCTACCTGGATATTAATGGTTTTACTTTTTGCACACTCTGGCTTGAAATTGTAAACTGTTTACATCAACTCATTGGTTAATATAAACATCGTACAACACAGTACAGCTTGCAGCAAAACATTTCCTAAAACAAAAACTCCACAGTAAAAACAATCTTATATATTATAAGCTACCTCGTAAGAAATCTCCAAATGTAGATGAATCTCATACATTCATAATCACCTGAAAACAAATAGTGTGTGTGTGTTTTCTTATAGCAAAACCACATCGGAGACCACCAAGGGGAATCGAAATCCTGATTTTAGCGTTGTAAGTCCGTAGACAAACCGCTGTACTAGCGGGGCGCATTCACAAAAAAGAAAACACCATGTATTATAAACTTACTTGAAAAGAATCATCGGAATGGAGGGGAATTTCGAAGATTGCAAGCAGCTTCAAAATAAACTTCACAAAACAAAAAATTCAATATATCATAAACTACTTCTTAAGCAACCTCCGAGAGGAGATAATTTCGAAAACACTAACCCAGATGATAATAAACATAAAAATGTTAGCATTTCCCAGTTTCAAACATTCACGTACGACATCTGACGATACTGAGTAACACGTAAAAGTACAGCATTTGTATTAATATTACTGTCGTAGTAAATTTCACGATACCGTATAATGTAGTTAATATAGTAGTAAATCTTACAGTGGTGATGTTATCGTATAATATAGACCATTATCTTAAGAAATCTGAAAACAGTTATAATATCCTATAATGTAGTTAATATAGTAGTACATCTTACAGTGGTGGTGTTATCGTTTAATATGGACCATTATCTTAAGAAATCTGAAAACAGTTATAATACCCTATAATGTAGTTAATATAGTAGTAAATTTTACAGTGGTGGTGTTATCGTTTAATATGGATCATTATCTTAAGAAATCTGAAGACAGGTATAATACCCTATAATGTAGTTAATATTGTAGTAAATCTTACAGTGGTGGTGTTATCGTATAATATAGACAATTATCTTAAGAAATCTGAAGACACGTATAATACAATATGATGTAGTTAATACAGTAGTAAATCTTACAGTGGTTGTGTTATCGTATAATATAGACCATTATCTTAAGAAATCTGAAGACAGGTATAATACCATATGATGTAGTTAATGCAGTAGTAAATCTTACAGTGGTGGTGTTATCGTATAATACAGACAATTATCTTAAGAAATCTGAAGACAGGTATAATACCATATGATGTAGTTAATACAGTAGTAAATCTTACAGTGGTGGTGTTATCGTATAATACAGACAATTATCTTAAGAAATCTGAACACAGGTATAATACCATATGATGTACTTAATACAGTAGTAAATCTTACAGTGGTGGTGTTATCGTATAATACAGACAATTATCTTAAGAAATCTGAAGACAGGTATAATACCATATGATGTAGTTAATACAGTAGTAAATCTTACAGTGGTGGTGTTATCGTATAATACAGACAATTATCTTAAGAAATCTGAAGACAGGTATAATACCATATGATGTACTTAATACAGTAGTAAATCTTACAGTGGTGGTGTTATCGTATAATACAGACAATTATCTTAAGAAATCTGAAGACAGGTATAATACCATATGATGTAGCCCACGTGAAGGAAAATCTCAAAGTAATAGTAGTATTTTACGATATGGTGGATTTCACCACATCGATGATTTCACAGAACATGGTTCTTATTAAAAACAGTCTCACACTAGCGACAACATCCATAGCATAATAACTTGTGTCATAGTATCCTTAAAGTACAAATAGGGAATTTTGAACAAATTTATAGCAAGTAAGAAGAAATATGTCACTCACCCCACACGTCCCCTCAGTGGCACAGCAGTATGTCTGTGAACTTACATCGTTAGAATCTGGGTTTAGATACCCATGGTGGGCAGAGCACAGATAGCCCATTGTGTATCTTTGTGCTCAATTAGAAATAAACAAACCCACCCAACAAATGTACCAAACATATAATATATTCAACTTCAAGTTGATCAGGATAGTTAATAAAGAATCTAATAGTTACAATTTATATCTCTTTAGTGCGAAGGCCCGTATGACCAGGTGGTTAAGGCACTCGACTTGTAACCTGAGAGTCGAGGATTCGAATCCCTGTTGCATCAAACATGCTCTCCCTTTCAGTGGATTGTGATGACTAGCTGCCTTCACTCTAGTCTTACATTGGAAAATCAGGGACAGCTAGCATAAATAGCCCTCGTGTATCTTTGTGCGAAATTCAAAAACAAACAAACAATTACGAAACAGAGTAATTCTTTATTTCGGTGAAAATAAACGTTTTATAATGAGAGCTAACTCTGAATTTTAGTTTGAAACTTTAAAATAAAAAATGTATGCAATTTATAATATTTAATGCTCTGTTTTCAGAGATAATAAGCTCAAAAGGTGAAGGAAGATATTACAAGATATTTCGTCAAGGAATCGTTTTGGGGTATTTTCCCGATCGCTTCCTTATGAAGAAATGTTAAGAAAAAGCATTTTATAAATATGTATTTATTCTTCAGAGAGTCACTGAAAAGTCAGAAAGTGTTTAGAAACTGATGCTAGAAGCTCCTAGTAAGTTAACACAGATGTTAGAAGGCGTTATCAAAGTTGACGTGTTTTCCATCATTGTTCCGTATACTTTGCTCTAATTGTGAAAAGTGCAACTGCTTTAAAGAATATAAAAATTGCTTTGGAATATGAATACCAGAGTGTCGATTTAGTGCAGTGGTAAATAGTTAACAAGGACGGATGGGCGACTGGAATAATTTACTGGAGTAAGGTGGTTTGTTTTGAATCTCGCACAAAGCTACTCGAGGACTATCTGCGCAAGCCGTCCCTAATTTAGTAGTGTAAGACTAGAGGGGAGACAGCTAGTCATCACCACCCACTGGCAACTCTTGGGCTATTCTTTTACCAACGAATAGTGGGATTGACCGTAATACTATAACACCCCCACGACTAAAAAGATGAGTATGTTTGGTGTGACAGGGATTCGAACCCTTGACCCTCGGATTACGAGTCGAGTGCCTTAATTACCTGGCCATGCCGGGCCAAATTAGAGGTGTGGACAAACTCCAGCCTTTGAGTTTCGAAAGAGAAAAAAACTATTGCAACTTTTTGTAGTTGAATAAGACACTTTTTCTTCGATCTGCAGAAACGTGAATGTAAAGACATTAGAAATATATCTGCTGTTAAACATTTTCCCCTGAGAATTTCCCTACGAAATAAAGTTTGAAGGTATTTTATTTCTTATGCGACACTTTAATAGTTATTAGGATGGAATTACTGATATTATTGATACTGGAATTCGATTCTCGCTTAATGCCCTACATAAAGATAAATAATAATAAAATGACAAATTATTCTAGCTCCACTGATGATAACACTTGGATTTGACAAAATTATTCTCTGTATTACTGATGGCTCTGTTGTGTTTGTAACGTATCCAAAACAAGAGTATTCCTAAGTTGGATCACGTACTCTATGTTGTTTACAACGGTTCACTGAAACTTAAGAGAGTACATCTATGTGTCGGCTTTCTGGTGGTACTTTATTTTTCTCCCATTAACTTTGAAACGATAATTTTGAGTACTTTCTCTCGAGATGAGTATTTCGCCTTTCATTCTACTAATTTAATTTATTTTCTAATAACAGAATTACATTTTAGAAGAACACTCTTTTCAGTACAACACAGATGCCTGAAATATCCATTCACATTCGCTGAGAAGATTCAATCCACAATAGAGACATCGTAGAAGAGGAAAGGTTTCGAGCTGACAATACTGACTGGCTCTTGTGTAAGAACGGCACGAAGTAGCAAAGAACCTAATTTACCTTTCGGATTAAACAAAAGCGACATACCACGCACGAGCGATCCCAAGCTCGTGCTTCTGTGGTTATTCGAACGTCACGTGTGCACGATTTGAGCAAACATCTATCTTCCTCCTTCATTCCCTAAGGTCAGAAAAATAGCTTTAATCACCAAAGAAGCAAAAACCAACAGTAATGTCTTCCGTTCATTTAACACACTTAAGCTTTTCAGCAAAGAACTAAAACACTAATCTCTTGCAATACACAAACTACTAAACTCTGTTCATGGACCTACTAGTTAGTAGTCCTTACAGAAGGGATTACTTAAGTCAGTGTATTAATTATAGGCTATAAAGCTCCACTTGTGGTTCGTTAAACAACAGAAGGGCAACCTGAAAACCAACAAAGGTATTACGAAGCTAGAAAACCCACTATCGTGTTAACGTCTAGTTTATAGTATGTTTAACTACGTTTCTGTAACGTATTATCTCTTGTAAAGACATCAGATACGAACATACGTTTTTATCCTAGACATTTGTAGAGAGAAAATTAAAATGTTAAGTTTTTGTTCTATTTTTCTTAGTTGTTACGCTTGCAAAGATGGTTTTAAAGACATAAATACATATTTACTTTAAGCCATTGTACACATCAGAACCATAAGGAATTTGTTTCTCATCTCAAAAGGAGTTTTAAATTCGACTATACTGACTTCCTTAGCGTATTTTATAGTAAATTATTGTTTTGTAAAAATAATTCTCATAAAATAGTTTGTGTTGTGTGTGTTTTTTTGCGATGCGATGAATAGTAAAGAACGAATTTTATGTTTAGTAGGTGAATAAAATTTAAACGAAACTTGTTTTTTGCTCTTAGAGGTTGATCGAGTAGTGACTGTTGTTTTCCTCTGACACTCAACAAGTTAATGCGAGTAGCAACACAAACAATGAAATTGTACTTGGCTTCACTTGCTGAGTAGATAGAATTGAAGATATAGAACCAGTAGAGAAAGATAGACGATATATATGGAATAGGGTAAAGATAAAAGAAATAAAAACTTAAGAAACAAATTGGAAAACAAAGTATTCAAAAATAGGGAATAGATTAAAAATGTAAATAAACAGAATGAGGTAAGATCGAGGAGAAGAAACATTCTGAATGAGACTGAAATTTAACTGGTAAAAAAGTGATAACAATGAAATAAGAATCAAAGGTAATAAACATATGAAATAAGACAAGGCATAGAGAGGTTAATAATATAAATCAAAAGGCAAGGCATAAAGAGGTTAATAATATAAATCAAAAGGCAAGGCATAGAGAGGTTAACACTATAAGTCAAAGGGCAAGGTATAGAGAGGTTAATAATATAAATCAAAAGGCAAGGCTAAGAGAGGTTAATAATATAAATCAAAAGGCAAGACATAAAGAGGTTAATAATATAAATCAAAGAAACGAAAGCATTAAATAAGGTAAATAGGTATTCAAGTATCGGAATTTTCTAATAGGATAGAGATTGCAGAGCAACATTTAGGTTTAGGGCAGAGATGGAAGAAGATAAACGTTTAGATTAATGTAGCAGCTGGAAAGGTCAAAGTTGTCATATAAATAAAGATCATGAAAACATGTTTTGATACAAAAGGGGGAATGAAACTGTTGAAACTTGAGATGAACAATTAACAGTTTGGTTATTAACCTAACACGTTTTATCATATTTAGAAATATTTCCATACAGCCTGGTTATTAACCTAACACGTTTTATCATGTTTAGAAATATTTCCATACAGCCTGGTTATTAACCTAACACGTTTTATCATGTTTAAAAATATTTCCATACAGCCTGATTATTGACCAAACACGTTTTATCATGTTTAGAAATATTTCCATACAGCCTGGTTATTAACCTAACACGTTTTATCATGTTTAGAAATATTTCCATACAGCCTGGTTATTAACCTAACACGTTTTATCATGTTTAGAAATATTTCCATACAGCCTGATTATTAACCTAACACGTTTTATCATGTTTAGAAATATTTCCATACAGCCTGGTTATTAATCTAACACGTTTTATCATATGTTGAATTTTCAGCAAAATAATCAAACTCGTTAAAAATTAATAATTCTATCTATATCTGTATGCAAATTTTTCGTTGATTTTATACGCAGTATCTTTCATAAATATTAAAGAAGTAATAATAATATTACAGTTTTTTAAAAACTTGCGACTTCTGTCATGTGAAATATAACGTATTTGCAGGTGTTTCTCGTAAAATCAGTTATGTAAAAGCGTTATATTAAGAAAATAAACAATTAAAACCTTAATAACATAAATAAATGCTTAACGAATAAAAAAGAATTGGCATTTCGAAAACGAATAATAAATAACTCATTATTATTTTCTTAAGAAGGCGGAACACTAAGGATGGGCACAGGTTAAGTATTTGGATGATTCTATAATTATAATTTACCCAATTTTCATTAAAGCAACTGCTAAGTGTTTCCAAAAATAGGCCGTTCCTTGGTTAAAGCAAGGAAGCCTATTTTTAGAAATACTGATTAATTTGTGGTTAAGGAACTCATCTCGTAATTTGAGGGTCGCGGATTTGAATCTCTGTCACACCATACATGATCGCTCTTTCAGCCTTGGGGACGTTTTAATATCACGGTCAATCCCACTCTTCGTTGGTAAAAGAGTAACCCAAGAGGTGGCGGTGGGTGGTGATGACTAACTGCCTTCCCTCTATTCTTACACTGCTAAATTAGGGACGTCTTACGCAGACATCCCTCGTATAGCTTTGCGCAAAACTAAAAACAAATTAAATTCAGCGGCACCTCTTTTAGAGACGGATTCACACGTATAAAATAGGTAGATAAACACATACTAAAGCTTCTACCTACTTAACTCGTTAACACTTAACTCGGTTCTTCTAATGACTTAACTTTTTACGTGGCTGGATTTATTCGTTTTTCTTGTTCAATCCATTCATCTACCTTGTCACTTCTTTTCTTGTGATCTGGTGCCTTCTGTTAGATAATGTATTGGTCATTGATGATTTATATTCCCACAGACCGGTTCTATCGCTAAGTTTAAGTAATTACAAAGTAGGTATAGAACATCTAAATTTTAACTGTAGCACATAAGAAGGTTGACAAAAACACCGCTTAACCTCTCAATCATTTCATAATTGTGAAATGGAAGTACAAGAGTTTAGCGTTTTATTACGTTTTCGTACATACACGGTCTGCGGGAATGAATTTATATTTACCAAATAAAATGTTCAGACACCATCAACACCAGCATGCGTTACACAACATATCACTTACACTTCGTGGTTTTCTGTATTTTCCACTTCTATACAGATCACACTATAGAAAATTAGTCAGAAAACCCGTTAGATCGGTTTTCCTAGTCACTTTAGCGGAAGCATACAGATACCGCCACATAAAATAAACATCAGAGCATGAATATATTCCCATTAATAAATTTATATACATAAATTAGATCTAAGCACACCTGCCATCAGTTCCTGCACACAGTAACCAGGCACATTTTACAGGTAATCCTATAAGGATTTATAGAATACCATACGTAAGGATAGTGTGTAGTGTGTGCATGTGTGTGTATAACGACATGAAAAGAGCTTAGAGTATTACAAAAGGGAATTTTAAACTATTCTTGTCATTTGCAACACTTAATGTAATTATTAGGCCAGAACGATATATAATATTTATTTATATAATGGCGTGAAAATAGCTAATAGTACTACCAAGTGGATCATAAAACATGAGAGTCTTAAACTATTCCTGTCACTTAGTGTAATTATTAGGTAACGAATTAAATCAAAGGAGATGCAAAGTTTTCACATGATGTACTTTAAGAACTAAACAGTGTAAACATTCAATGAGTTTGTTTTGTGCCGATATTGGTAATGGCTGTGAGATTCAAAAACTAACTTTGACTTTATCTGATGAAGAATTATATTTGTACTGACTGTTTAACCTACCACATATATTTGTACTGACTGTTTGGTCTACCACATATATTTGTACTGATTGTTTGGTCTACCACATATATTTGTACTGATTGTTTGGTCTACCACATATATTTGTACTGACTGTTTAACCCACTAGATATATTCCTACCGATTGTTTGGTCTACCAGATATATTTGTACTGACTGTTTAGCCTATCAGATGTATTTGCACTGACTTTTTAACCTACCAGATATACTTGTACTGACTGTTTAACCTACCACATATATTTATACTGACTGAAACACTTTCTTGTACATGGCCCGGCATGGCCTAGCGCGTTAAGGCGTGCGCTTCGTAATCTGAGGGTCGCGGTTTCGCGCCCGAGTCGCGACAAACATGCTCGCCCTCCCAGCCGTGGGGGCGTTATAATGTGACGGCCAATCCCGCTTTTCGTTGGTAAAAGAGTAGCCCAAGAGTTGGCGGTGGGTGGTGATGACTAGCTGCCTTCCCTCTAGTCTTACACTGTTAAATTAGGGACGGCTAGTACAGATAGCCTTCGTCTTACACTGATAAATTAGGGACAGCTAGCACAGATAGCCCTCGTCTTACACTACTAAATTAGGGACGGCTAGCTTTGCGAAATTCCAAAACAAACAAACTTTCTTGTACACACCTCTGATATAAAGTTTTTCCTTATTGTTTGTAAAATGTAATTTCTATTCTCTGTTCATTTATTTGGTGATTCGATACAAACACTTTCTCAGTTATCCATAAACATACTGGTATTACGATGGAACAGTCTGTATTATTAGAGATAGCCTTATCATTTCTCATACATTAATTAGTCTTAGGCCTTACTTATTGTTTGTAATGTGTTAGATAGCTGTGTGTTAATCAGTCACATTAGGCACATTGTTATATCGAACCTAAATGTAATTACTCGTTCAGAATGTGTCTGGAATGTCTAAACATATTTGCACCATCTTAACATTAAATTTCTCTCCTTTTATATTAATTATTTTGACCCACAAATCGTTCAAGTAACTTCGATTTTTGACTCAAAAGTCAAATCACGCCTTTCTAATTTGCCGATTCCAATTTTGTCGAAACCTCAAAAAAATCACCCTATTTACACCCTATCTGATAAAAGCGGTGTAAGTCTATTACCCAAATGGCTATATGTTGGTTCCACATTTCTTTCTTTTAAACTGTCATGCGGGAACTCGTCACAAGTGTATCTACATGGATCATAGAACCTAAGTAAGGAAAGTTATTTCTTTTCATTATCATTATTTCCACCCATACGTCTTGGTTCTGCTAACCTAAACATACGTGGTCAATATCTTTCATTTGCTTCACACTTTAACGTTGCCTATCATTCCTCAAACCCAACTCCTAATCTCTTAAGTTGAACTTCATTATTTCTGATGAGTAAACTGGAATGGACGACAACTGCCTGTTGTAAAAAAACAAAAAACAACACAAGTGTAGAGGATGACGTTTCCAAAGTCTTTCGTCATCATTAGTTTTATCTACGGCAATGTGTCCATTCCCTTCGTTTACCTGTTCCATATCTCGTCCTATTTCACTTCAACTCTAAGACTACAAAGTATTGTGCTTTTTTTGGAAGTTCTTTTGTCGAATAAACTTGCTGACTAGTCTTTCCAGTACATTGCATCTCCTTAGCAGCAAGTTAATATTGTGTACAATTAGGCACCAATCATTATGATAGTCTTAAATATTAAGTCAGAAGCTATTTCAAGCTCTGACACAAACGAAGTTCACTTTATCTCAACATAAAGAGCCACAACCTCCGATCAAGTTTTTTTTTTTACCTTTTGTAACAAGCCACATGTGTGTAAACGTCTTATCTGCTCTCGATTTCTGAATGTGGTCTTTGTCACTATACTATCCACAAATACAAATACTGTTTTTCCTGAAGTTATTTTACACTGCTGGTCTGTTTGTTTCTTTTACAATTTCATACAAAGGTACATGAGAGCTATATGCTCTTAACCATAATTAATTTTAAACTAATATGCTATAGGGAGAGCAGCTAAACAAAGGCAGTCACCTCCAGCATGGCCAGGTGGGTAGGGTGCTTGACTCGTAATCCAAGGGTCGCAGGTTCGATTCCCCATCGTATCAAATTTGCTCGCTCTGTCAGCTGTAGAGGTGTTATAATGTGACGGTGAATCCCACTATTCGTTAGTAAAAGAGTAGCCTAAGAGTTGGCGATGGGTGGTGATGGCTAGCTGCCTTCCCTCTAGTCTTACACTGCAAAATTATGGACGGCTAGCGCATATAGCCCTCCTATAGCTTTGTGCGAAATTCAAAAACAAACAAACACCTTCAACTTTTGGGCTACTCTTTTCTGATTTGATTGTCACTCGTATAAAGTACTACCTCCCTAAACACCAGAGTGCGGAAAGTGTTTTTGTACAACAAATGAAAAACATAAAATCCGCCAACTGACGGTCCGGGCACTCTAGCCACTAGGAAGCACCCAGTCCCAACTGGTTTGTTTTTGTTTTAACTTCTTTAAATAAAGAATAAAATTCAATATGTTACTAAATGGACTATAAATTTGTTGTATGTATATTTTCGGTGATTCATATCACTGATACCTCGCTTTAAAATAGAATAACGATATAAGACATGGACTTTGTTTTGTTCATAAAATCACTTTAAGACTATATATATATATATATATTCTTCCATAAACAGTGAAAGAGATGAGGTCCATCTATACTTTATTTAGTAATTTTCGGGTCCTTTCTCTTATCTGTTTCGCTTGACTTCCAATTACATCTTACAGCCTCGCGATGAATAGTTTATTGATAAAAAAAAATGACTACTTTCCTTCCTATTCTTTGGTTCACATGTCCAGCTCCGAATATCTTTGTTTCGAAAAACAAACTAGGCTGTAAATAGATATCTTTTTACATCAATACACCCATGACGAAGAGAACAAAGAGTGTATCGCATATTAGTGAGATAGAGAAATAAATGTTTAGAAATAGAGAGAAATGCGTACGTAAATACATAAATTTTCAGCTAAAGCAGTATGAATGAGAAAAAATATATCCTGATTTTGTTTCGTATCCTTCGAAGTATCGCAGTGGTTTTAAGGGGATATGAACTCCCCTCAGGACAGCCATACGGATAAACAAATATACGGTAATAACTATATAGATTTTACTTTCATTAATTCGATTTTATTGGCTAATTTCCTAATTAATTATATTATTATCCACTGTACTGCTACAGGCCTTTGTATGTTTTCAAAGTACGTGCTGTGTTTGTTTGTGGGTTTAGAAAGAGAAAACGCTTTTAATTCAGTATATCCGTAAGATGAATCTGCTTCGTCTAAATCGATTCTTTATGTATATACAGACAACCCATTAGAGCCATTGCGGTATACTTTTTTGAAGACCATGATTAATGGCTTTGGTCGCTAATTTCTCTCGTCGCCGAGTAAATATCAGCAATGGGTGTTTATTCATTAACGACCTGGAAATCCATCATCAAGTCGTCTACATTTTCGAAAAGACATCTGCTGACTGTTTCCATTTAACATCCCAACAGATTATGCTTCTGTTGACAATTAAATCTTTAGAATGAGACTAGTGCGTAAATATTTTCAGGCAACCACTATTGTTGGTGTTTTTGTTTTGTTATCTTAACAATCTGAAGTTTTTTTTTTACATAAAAAAACACAAAATAAAACCTTAGCTAGTACAGAAGGGTCTCTAATTCACGTCAAGATTTGCGTAAATGTTTGGCATATTGTAATCATATTTTAATAATTATCCTTGCTGTGGTGAAGTGAAGAGAGTATACCATTTATCAAGACTTTTCCTTGTATGAGTATCTACATATTAAAATATGCCTTTAAAGTTTCTACCCACCTTTCGGAAATTATGTCGATTTATCTGTTTCGTTTTGCTTTTATTATTATTTATTCGCGAAATGCCTCGTACATTTACAAGTTAATAAACTTATTGTTGGTGAGATAATTTCGTATAACGAGATTTCCTAAAAGTGCAGACAGTTATGCAGAGTGATTCAGAAGTTAACTGGCCGACAAACTATCTAGGAATTGGGACATATAGAAATATACTCGTCAATGATTTAAACCGAGATATTATGGATCTATCCTATAAGTATCGCTAAGACTATTCAACATCACGTTCTTTGTAAATTTTACTAATATGCATGAAACACCAAAAAAATACCAAAAGTAGAAAAGAGACAGCAACAAATGAAATATGTCAAACCCAAAAATTACTAAAATCGTTCAAAAACTAAAAAGTTACAGATACAATAAACATTAAGAAATGATAGCGAAAACATCAGTAACTACATCAAAAGTGTTACTCAAATGTTAAAAATATCCATATGTACCGGCAACTGCATAATACAGACGTATTAGCCTGTAGATGTCATGCGGAGAGATATTAAACAGCAACCGGTAATAACAACGAAGCCGCCATATAGAAATTTATCACTTCTGGGCAGGACTTTGAACACAGCTGTGGTTTTTGGTATATATATATATATACAACTCATCTACATTTTGTTACTATAACTTTCATTGGTGTCAAGTAATTTTGAGTTTATTTTTTTGTGTCAATTTCTTTGCAATTTATTGAAAGGTGTGATTTTGAAGTTGACATTGGATGACCACAATGGTAATGTCACAGGGTGGAATTACAACATCTAATTCCATACCACTAATATTTATATTCCGACACCTTTTCATTAATTAATTATTCTGACATATACATATGATATTTGGATGTTAGATATAACCCTGGCACAGTGGTATATTTGCGGACTTATAACGCTAGAAATCGGGTTTCGATGCCCGTGGTGGGCAAGCACAGATAGTCCATTGTGAGGCTTCGTGTCTAATTACTAACAAATAAGTTACAAATACATGCCAATCAAAGTTTGCTGAGGATTACGGGATAATTCTGCAGGATTTCAAAGAAAAAATAAGTTTAAACAAATTCTAATATAAAAGTGTTTATTTTATTCGAAAATATGGTTTTAGTTGACCTTGACAAAAAAGACTTGATAATAAAATTAATGCCTAAATCCTAGATTACTCCCAAAATAAAGATTAAAATTGAAAATTTCAACATGTCCACATATTCAGCAAACGGGGTTCTGTTTCCAGCTTAATACCTGGTAGATCCAGGTCCAGCATTAATGAGCCTGACAGCGTGTTCTCCTGACCTTTATCATTCTGGTGAATATTTGTTGATCCATTCTCATGCTAGAGCGATTCCAATCACCTTCAACCCAGTAGTTTGCACTGGACTAACCGATGCTACTATTTGCAGTCTGTTCCAAGCAGTTTCAATATGATTCAGGTCAGATGAACATACTAACCAGTCCATTCTCTCGAAGCTCTTATCATTCAGGTACTGGTTCACCAATCGTCTCTCTGTAGTTTTGTATTGTCATACAGTTGAATGAAAGCTGTCCCTATGACTCTTGCATATTTTGATTATTCTTGCCTTCGGTGAGATTCTCATATTAAATTGTATTTACTATCTAAAACAATACCTGAGGCTATTTTCTACAAAGTATACTGATTTTTATTCAGTCTATATTCTTATTCGAAAAAATAAACCTTGAATTTAAAGTGTTGTAAGGCTGAAAGTAACTTTGAAAAATTTAGGGGTTACAAACTTCAAAGCTGACCACTATTATCTCCTCTGGCTTAGGTATTAATTAGGTTACGCATCTACTCAAAAATAAATGAGATATTTCATCAAATAAGAAGTTTCAAGACCTCATTCCAGATTAATGGTACGAAAAGCTGCTTAAAAAATAGACATGTCAGTCGGTAGTGGGGGTAAACTAATGTAAATATTAACAAGTTAAAGCATCTTTCAAAGCAACATATACTTCCGTCTTTGAAGTTGGCTTCAAAAGTTAACCACTCTTTATCATTTTCCTCAAGTCAAACGTGCCACACATGTTTTTCAGGTGTTTTTGCAAACAAAGTCATCGTAAAACGGAAGGGTATTTATTATAACTTATTTAATTCATTATTGAACAAAATTAATAAGAAAACGAACTTAGTCTTCTGTCACGATACAAAATCTCGTTTACATGATGAGACAAATAAATCAACTTTTAACATTTTTTAAACAATTTCATTTATTAGGAATACTTGCTTAAGATAAGGTTTATAATTAAGAGTATTAGAAGATAACGATGTCACACGTTATTTTATCTTTTGAAAACTAATAACCACAGTTTCATTCTTATAAAGTGACATTAAGATATTCATTATTATACACGTTCGAGAACATAACTTTCCGAAACCAACCAGCATGGCCAAGTGGCTAAGACACTCGACTCATAATCCGAGGGTCTCGGGTTTGAATCCCCGTCACGCCAAACATGCTCCCTCTTTCAGCCGTTGTGGCGTTATAATATTACGGTCAATCCCACTACTCTTTGGTGAAAGAGTAGCCCAAGAGTTGGCTGTGAGCTCTGATGACTAGTTGCTTTCCTCCTAGTCTTACACTACTAAATTAGGGACTGCTAGCGCAGATAGCCCTCGTGTAGCTCTGTGCGAAATTCAAAACAAACAAACACTGCGAAACTGAATGTGTCCACAGTATAAAGCTGTTTAGTTACCACTCTTCACGATACTGAATAACAACACTAACGCCCTCAAGTGACGCAGCACTATGTCTGCGAACTTACAACGCTAGCAACCGGGTTTCGATGCCCGTAGTGGGCAGAGCACAACAGCTAGCACATCCCGTAGATTTGTGCTTAACTACAAACAAACGACACTAACAATGATATGAAATTTTAAAAATCTCATGGAAAAATTCTTAAATCATGTAATTGTTTTCTATCATTCAAAACTACCATAAACGTTTAAAGTTTTGTTTTACAACACGTTTCGTAGATATGATGTCAAAGTGTTCAGAGAAATGAAAATTAACCATGTGGTTTCAGTCCCTATATCCCTTAGGCCTTATTGTTGAACAATTGACCTATATTAAACATTTGCGTGGTTGAAAATAGAAAAAGAGTTCTAAATAGGATATTATTATATCTTTTGAAAGAATTTTCTATTATTCAGAACTACTAGAATGTTATGTAAAATGAAACAGAATCCCAGATGCTATTTTATTGTATTCTTACATTTTTTAAAAAGATTTTGTCATGTTATGACCCTTTTCTTAATGCTATTCTTTTTGTATTTTCTACACGCTGAGATTTTGTGAAATTTAACTGCATTTAAGGTTCCTTAACTTTAAGTTTAAAAACCATAGTGTCTAGAATATCAGAATTAGGTTTGACTTGAGGGCAGAATTAATACCACAGCTGTTGAAAATGTGATGCCAACTTTTCATATCCACTGTAATTTCCAGATGCTACTCCGATGTATATTTAACGACACTTTAATGGTTACCACTTCTTCGTGATAAACATGACGCGCATGCGTAGTCACAAACACGATAAAAAAAAACTATTGTTAATACTCATTTCTATAACAAAGTTTCAGCATAATGGATATTTTATCTTTTATCTGGCCAATAAGCATCTAATAAATAAAACAATCTTTTTTTTCCAAAGTTCTCGGATGCTTTCTCTTTCTACATTTTACCATACTTGTTTTCTCTTTTACATAAAACAGGGACTGTACTTAACCTAAACGTTTACCTTCAACTTGTAGAATTATTCTAACTGAAGCCCACCTCGGTAACAATAAAGACAGATTTGACAAGGCTAAATGTGAACGCTAATAATGTATTTTTATAGAAGAATCAAAATGTTTGTTTGATAGTAAAGTTGAAATACCCAAAATGACGATTTTTTAAAACAGTGTGAAGTTTTGAATTGGTGATTTTTTATAGGAATATGAACATTTTTGAAAGTAAAAATAGAGAAATATGCCCCATTTCGTCAATAATTCCCCATTTGTTACTTCATTTATCAATAATGACAAGGTTTGTAATCTAAAAGTGTACAGTATCATATTTGAGGATTCTCCATACAAAGAACACACTACAAATCTACAATTTATGATCCATATATTATATTCAGGCAACAAATATCATCTCATTGGATATTCACCAGAGATGATTTTGTTCATTCTATAAGATGCTTTACTTTAATTCAATATCACGTCGTAATGCCATATTTGACATGAAGCTACAAAATGGGCTTCATGAGTTTCGAAGTCCGACTTTTTTGCGTTATAATCCTACAAACTAACCGCTGAGCCACTTGATGGTAGTGAGTTTTATTATAATTTTTATTCTTATATTAAAGATAAAAAGTACGTCATAAAATATAAAGTATACAAATCTCTTTGACAAACAACAAATGTAAAGCGGTTTTGAGCTAAAACAGCCAACCAAACAAACAGAATTTTACAGCTTTTACACAATTTATGTTTGTCATAATTTAATTCTGCTGTAATATACTTAATACGTATTTTTATTTTATTTTTATTTTTAAATACTGCTCGGCATGGCCAGGTGGGTTAAGACATTCGATTCCAAATCTGAGGATCGCGGTTCGAATCTCCGTCGCACCAAACATGCTCACCCTTTCAACCGTGGGACGATATAATGTGACGGTTAATCACACTATTCGCTGGTAAAAGAGTAGCCCAAGAGTTGGCGGTGGGTGGTGATGACTAGCTGCCTTCCTTCTAGTCTTACACTGCTACATTAGGGACAGCTAGCGCAGATAGCCCTCTTTTAGCTTTGCGCAAAATTAAAATAAAAAGATTTTGAATACATAACACATGTTTATTTTAACTTTCCTGGAAGATAAAATATTTTATCTGGTTGTTGATCTCTTGGACAGGCGTAAAATATGTGCGCTTCTTGATTCCACAATTGAGACATTAAAACTTACACCTATCGCTTATTTTCTGTAACGCCTTGATTTATGGTTTTCACTTTATTTTTGTTTTGTAAATAAACTTTACCAAGAGGTGGCAGCAGTAGTACATACCTATGAATATGATTTCAAACCATTTTAAACTAATGACACAGATGAGGACCACTGACAAAACACAAAACATTTTTAGTTACAAAATTCTACCGTTTC
This sequence comes from Tachypleus tridentatus, assembly GCF_004210375.1. Classification (NCBI taxonomy): domain Eukaryota; kingdom Metazoa; phylum Arthropoda; class Merostomata; order Xiphosura; family Limulidae; genus Tachypleus; species Tachypleus tridentatus. The sequence continues at coordinate 100,106,025 of NC_134835.1, read as the reverse complement.
GAAGTACACGTATTCCATCTTCAGTGAAATTTGAGAATATGGTGTTAAAAAGATATCATTAGATCCAACTGTATTGTAATTAATCACCGGTTTACTTAGTTATTAAGGAAAGTGGTAAACGGAGAGATAAAAGAAAAATAGGATTATCCTTCTGTTTACCAATTTTGACCAAAATTTTGCAATTTTATTGAATAACTTTATACGTGTTACTTAGACTAAATTCGACCACTAACTGTAGGTTGTAAACATATATCAATGTACCAAATTTAGAAACATTCCAAAAAAGTTAAGTATGTTTTTCTAGCAAATTAAGTTTCTGTACTTTCGGTGAGAATAAAAAAAAAAAAGACGAAATTCAGTCAAAATCTAATATTGTATATCGTGTGAATTTCTCAATGAATTACTTTGAAATGTGGATGTGAAGTAAGAGTCCATTAGAACCCATCCACTGAAAATATGTTCTAGTTTGGTTTACTACAGTCTGAGCTACGAAAAGAGGAAAACTCGTAATGACGAGGAATCCACTTGAAGTAGAAATGTGTCTCAGGACGGCTGGTATGGGTATTAACATTTTTATTAATAAAGTAGAGAACAATGTTTCAAGCCATCTACAGGTTAACAAAAAGGATGTGTTTATAAACTTGCACTGAAGAAAAGCCTAATAATAGAAAATATAAAGAGGAAACCTGCTAAACTATCACATATATTAATAGCACATATTTGTCCTCCTGCATGTTGTATTGGCCTCACGACACACTACAGTGTGTCTTAATATTTATAAATACTCTTTTCTGATTTCGCTGAAGATGAAATAGGTGTATCCTGAAACGTTCGAACGTTGTAAGTAAAAAAAATAATTGTGTTTTGTCAATTGTCTTTATCTTTATTATTAGACTTCGTTTTCACTATCATCAGTCAATCCCTATTTTGAATTAAAGTAGTTTTTCTTTCTTGAAACATGAAGTCAAAATATATATTACACTGTTAGTACTTATAAGTGCATTTGATTAGTCACTTTTTTTCACTATCTTAAACATTATTTGTGGTTTTGTCATTCTCATCAGACCAGAGTTTTAGGATTTCTGGTGTAAAATGAAAACATTGATCTATGTTATATTCTTATAAAACCACAGTACGTTCGCATTATTGTGCTAAGCGAAAATCATCGACCGAGTTACAAAACTCTTGAATAAATTAAGTCAAAATAGTGATAAGGTTAGGTAGTTTGAAATCGTTAGTTAAAATGACTCTTACGATCAGTGTTTAACTGTCCTGTGATAGATAGACCCTCAATAAATACACCATAGTCATTCATAGATTGTTTATATCCCAGAACTTTCAGAGCAGTGTTTCTTTTTTGCTTTGAAGGGAGAAATCTTGAATAAATTCTTTCTGCAAGACCTTTATACTGGGGTTACTGGTGCACGCGCATTACATATACCTTACCTCCCACCTTTGCCGCAGCCCTAAATCCCGAACTTTACCAATAACAGCTTTTCCAGATGGCATTTTACCAATAACCACAACGCGAGCATCAGTTATTTTATTGTGGTTTTGTTAATCTAATTGTCTTTCACCTAATCAAGTACATCTGAAAGACAAAAGTTGGGGAGTGTAATATAGTATTTGCTTAAACTCCAGTTGCGAATTTACGTTTAGTCAGATAACGTATGTTTCATACAAAATACTTATTATCTATAGATGTGTTAGTCATTATCATTAATATTCTTGAAATTATCCTGTTATGTAACTATCTTGAAATTCTAAAAACTTATGAGTGAAAGTACAGAAGATAAAAACTGTATTATATCAAACACTATACATCTGGTATATTCAGTGTCTGCGAGGCCTTTGGCACTAATACTAGGGCTCGAAGTGATAAAACACGAAAGTATAAGAGCTGATGTAGACATTGTTTTCTTTAAGTTGATTAAGTCCGTTAACTAATACACACAAAATATTAATATAAAATTATTTTTTTCTTATTAAATTTGTTATAAATAAAAAAAAAATTCTGAGATAGTCTTAAAATGTTTTGAAACGTGTTAATGTATGTTTCCTAATTTATACGATCCTTTAAGATATTGCAAAAACATTTATTTCAAATCTTTACTCATGCGCTTGATTCATTTACATCAATAAGTAAATGAAAGTTACGGAGCTACAGTCCAAGATTCGATTTCCACAATAGAAAGAATGCACTAAGAAAACAACAAGTGAAAATGTAATGTGTAATTGTAAATAATTAATAACCTATTTGATTTTTGAAAATTTGTAACCTCTTACATAAACAATGAAGAATTGTGGCTTAATGCCATACAATTATCTGTTTTACAGCTAAACGTGTGACTAGAAACATTATTAATTTATAGATGGTGTACTGTTGTTGTTTTTAACTTTTATTTTACTGAAAAAATATCCAAACCTATTATTATAAATGTAACTTAACTTGCCAGTTCTTGAATGAAGATAAAACTGTTAGGTACATTATGAACAAGGTTGCTTCATTTTGTACCCCAGCACGTGGTCAATTGACATTAGTCCTACAATTATTTTATACCCCAGCACGTGGTAAACTGGCATTAGTCCTACAATTATTTTATACCCCAGCACGTGGTAAACTGACATTAGTCCTACAATTATTTTATACCCCAGCACGTGGTAAACTGGCATTAGTCCTACAATTATTTTATACCCCAGCACGTGGTAAACTGGCATTAGTCCTACAATTATTTTATACCCCAGCACGTGGTAAACTGGCATTAGTCCTACAATTATTTTATACCCCAGCACGTGGTAAACTGGCATTAGTCCTACAATTATTTTATACCCCAGCACGTGGTAAACTGGCATTAGTCCTACAATTTATTTTTTTTAAAAGTATATCACGTTTCCTTTTCGCTCTACCGGCTTCATTATATCACTCTCTATAATGGAAAATTGATTTAAGATATAAATACACCTCTCTCCCTCTAAAAAAACAAAAAAACAAACAGAAACGAAACAGTTTCGTTTGTGATGCTACAAACAATTTAAAATGTATTAGTATATAAGAAGTATGTTTCATTCTTTTAGAAGCACATCTGTTTAAAAATGAAAGTAGCAAATACATTTTAACATTACATTTTGTATCCTTCAGTTATAATAATATTAAGTAAAAAGTATAAACTTCTGTAAAAATCACTTACATTTCTGCTAAACTGTTAGTGGTTCTTCATTTCGCTTTTGATAAGTAAATAGGTTGATGAATATGAACAAAAAAGATGTTTTATTTAGCTGCACCAGATTATATTACATGAAATCGCATTAAAAGTGCTTTAGAAAACGATATTCATTAGGTATTCCTTTTGAAAGCTATATCGACCAGCTTAGCTTCAACAGCTGAGCACAATTCAACGTCTTTGCTTCTCCAGAACTTCATCGCGTATTCTTTGAGGATTTTCAGACAAGTTTATCACGTTTGGTGTCACTTGTTCGAAACTAGTCTGATGATAAGTGCTCTTAGACTTAAAGGACGTTCGTAGTGAGTTGCAGAGACAATAGAACAAAACCCTCGTAGATATGTGAATACTTTACGAATCTTACACAATCACAGAACTTCTTCAAGCTGGTTTACTGTAAATTTTTATTCATCCTCCCCCACATACATATAATATTCACGAGCTTTTATATCACTCAAGAGAACAAAGGGGCTTCATAAAGATGAAAAACTGGAAGAAAAAAATTGAAACAGTATCTCATTACTACGAATATTAGTGTGTTTTTGTTTGTTTTTTTTAATTTCGCACAAAGCTACTTAAGGGCTATCTCTGCTAGCCGTCCCTAATTTAGCAGTATAAGACTAGAGGGAAGGCAGCTAGTCATCACCACCCACCGCCAACTCTTGGGCTACTCTTTTGCCAACGAATAGTGAGATTGATCATGTTTGGTGCGACCGGGATGCAAACCCGCGACCCTCGGATTACGAGTCGCACGCCTTAACACGCTTGGCCATGCCGGGTCACGAATATTAGTACTCACTTACCAAAATTACTGCTTGAACAATGTTTTCGGAGGAAGACCGGTTTGTGTACTAAGAAAAATTATTGTCACATTTCTTTTAAATAGTTAGAGTAAGCGGAAGATGTTGTGTTTCTAAAACTTCTTTCATCTATTGTTATCTACTTAAGATCAACACTCACCCTCACAGCAATAATCAGAATTTTTTTTTAATGTTATTAAGTTGAATCAACACGTACAGTTTATAACAGACCTGTTGATGTTTTTCCTATCCTTCGTCTGAATGAAAGCAAAAATACTGCATTCAGAATACTTCTCCAGACCCTCAACGATCTTTATTGAGCATCTTCGCTATTATTTGTCGTTACTTCGTACAAAACTACCAAAACGTTCATACACTTAGAATAGCCATCTAATTTTATGGTACGTAGCATAGACAAATCAGATTTATTCTGCAAATAAAGTTTAAAATGTATTATTGACTTGTTAGACGTGGAGAGTTAGACTTTAATTAGATTGAAATAAGTGGGCATTTTCAGAATGTTATAGTGAATGATAAAGCTTGTATTATACCTAGTCTGCTGTCCCAGCTCCCACTGATACATCAGTACGTCTGCGGACTTCCAAAGATGAAAACCGAGTTTCGATACTCGTTGTGAGCAGAGTGCAGATAGCCCCTTGTGTGGCTTTGTGTTTAACACCAAAACGAACAACGTGTTTTGACAAAAGAGCATATATTGCGCTCGAGTAACGAGCATACAACGCTAGAAACTGTGCAGCGCGCAGACAGCCCAATGTGTGTCTTTGTGCTTAACTACAAACATATTTTAATTTTAGAAAGTTATTAACGAAAAAATTTATATTTTTAAATCTTTTCCCCCTGTTCTCTTAGACACGCTTCACACATATCATGTTTTATCATATAAGTATGTTTTTTTATATAATATAATTTGAAAATATGTTAATATTAGTACTGGTTTTGACTTGTTTTGAATTTCGCGCAAAGCTACTCGAGGGCTATTTGCGTTAGCCGTCTCTACCTTTATATCTATATTAATAAACATAATCAAACATCTAAGCACGCCCTCTACATTCCTACACTCAATCACACAACACTCAAACACCCAAATACTAAATAAAGAAACAAACATAAACAAAGGCAAAATTAAAGAAACCTTACTTTTACAACAACTCAAACCCAAAATAAACCAATACAAAGGAACACCTTTATACCTATATTAATAAATATAATCAAACATCTAAGCACGCCCTCTACATTCCTACCTTAAGTTACACAACCCCCTTCAAACATGTGGTCAGCTATCGGTCAGTTACCTATTTCTTTCTTTGTGAACCTGACGATGACCGAAGAAGGTCGAAACGTTGTTCGTTCCTCTATATAAAATTTTCTCAACTTATACCAGCCGTTTTTACATATATATAAATAGTAGAATTGATAGTTACATTATAACGCCCTCACGGTTGAAAGGGCAAGTATAATTTCTGCGATGGGGATTCGATCCCGCGACCCTCAGATTATGAGTCGAGTGCCTTAATCACCTGGCTATGGCGGGTCTGCTATTACCAATGGTTTGGTTTGGTTTGATTTTCGCGCCAAGCTACACGATGGCTATCTGTGCTAGCCGTCCCTAATTTAGCAGTGTAAGACTAGAGGGAAGACGCTAGTCATCACCACCAACCGCCAATTCTTGGGACATCTCTTTTACCAATGAATAGCGTGACTGACCGTCACTTTATAACGCCCCCATGGCTGAAAGGGCGAGCAAGTTTGGTGTGAGGGGGATTCGCACTCGGGACTCTCGGATTATGAGTCGAGTACCTTAACTACCAGGACATGCCAGACCCATTACTAATGGAATTGGAATTTTCAACCTGAACTTTGACCTTGTACGTACGTGAGCTATACAATCAGGTCAGAGGTCCCTAATATCCAGGTATAGCCTTGCCTAATTTTGAACAACTAACCCTAAAGAGAGCAGCCAATCAGAAATGCTCGCTGCTACAAGGCCTTTGTCTGGTTCTTTGAACTGGATAATGAAATTTACTGTCACTTTTATAAAGCGTTCACAACTTCCCTATAGCAGCTAAACACGTTGAGCTCGTTGTTCAAATTATTTTTTGTTTTTTTTCTTTCTTTTTGAATTTTGCACAAAGCTTCTCGAGGGCTATCTGTGCTAGCCGTCCCTAATTTAGCAGTGTAAGACTAGAGGAAAGGCAGCTAGTCATCACCACCCACCGCCAACTCTTGGGCTACTCTTTTACCAACGAATAGTGGGATTGACCGTCACATTATGACGCCCCTACGGCTGAAAGGGCGAACATGTTTGGCGTGACGGGGATGCGAACCCGCGACCCTCAGATTACGAGACGCACGCCTTAACACGCTTGGCCATGCAGGGCCATGTTAAAATTAGTTGTAACACCAAAGTTTAATTATGCCTAGAACAATATGTATTTAAAGTTTCGTGAATAACAGAAATTATTTATTTATTACGTGTTTTCGTTTTCCCTAGAGGACTACAACGCTAGAAACCTATTTTTCGATACCTTTAATGGGCAGAGCACAGATAGCCCATTGTGTAGCTTTGTGGTTAATTAAAACTTCATAGGGTCGATTTTTTTTAAAGAAGAGTATTTGAACGCTCAACATTTTTAGCATATAAAGTTTGAAATTATCATAAAAATAGTGAGAGACAAGTAATTTTAAACAATTGATAAAATATACTAGTTTTAAGGTGAGGCAATATGACAAAAAAAAAAGCTTTCAAACGAAGATGGTAGCATATACATCTTAAAACCCTTAGATCGTTATTTTAATAAAATCAGCACAAAGCATGCGTATGTGTTTTATTATAGTAAAGAACTGATGCATTTTACACTATTTTCAAATTCTTCAAGAGAGAGAAATTATAATTTTATAAAATTTCATGTATAATTTATATACATGTAATATGCAGATAAACTGAGCACATCTAATGATGGTATATGAGAAGTTACACAATTATGCTTGACTATTAAACGGATATACATGTCAAGTATAAATAAACCAAGATGCGTATGTGTGTGCATGTTTTCTTATAGCAAATTCACATCGGACTATCAGCTGAGTCCATCGAGTGGAATCGAACCGCTGATTTTAGCGTTGTAAATCTGTAGACTTGCCGCTGTACCAGTGGAGGATCAGCACAAAGCAACAACCAGAAGAAGTACCTCTCTTGTTTTCTTAAAAAATAGGCTTTAATTCTGACCAATGAATACAGAAGAAAAGAAACGTGTAATAGAATTTCCAAAATATATTTTTCAGTGGTTCATCTTTATAACTTTTAAAAATATATATTATTAGTATATATTACTAATCTTATTCGCAAATTTGGAATTTTGACCTTTTTTCTAGTAAACTTCTCAATGTTGTATTTTCAAAAATAAGCAGATTGAATATATAATTTAGCTTCGTTTGATTTCATTAATATTAGTTTGTTTTTTGTTGTTTTTTTTAATTTCGCGCAATGCTACTCAATGGTTATCTGCGCTAGCTGTCCCTAATTTAGTAGTGTAAGACTATAGGGAAGGAAGCTAGTCATCACCTTTCACCGCCAATTCTTAGGCTACTCTTTCACCAAGAAACACTAGGATTGACCGTCACGTTATAACGCCCCCACGGATGAAAAAGCGAGCATGTTTGGTGCGACGGAGATTCGAGACCGCGACCCTCAGATTAGGAGTCGAACGCCTTAACCCACCTGACCATGACGGGCCTATTCATATTAAAAAAAAAACCGCAGTTGAAGGCATGATAAATTTTTAACTCACTGGTAAAGTAATGCTGTCTGTTTAAGCACTATCCTTTTATATATTTTTTTATAATTTCATTACTTTATGTTTCAGAAAGAGAAAGGTTTACTATTCTCATATTTTCTTTTTCCTTTCATTAAGCTAGACTGAGCAATCGTTTTATTTGTTCATTGTCGCTCATGTCTTTAAGTTTTCATTTTTAGTAAAAGATCAGAAGCAAAATATGAAAAAAATGTATAATACTAAATTGTTTTGTTGGAATTTCGCACAAAGCTACTCGAGGGCTATCTATGCTAGCCGTCCCTAATTTAACAATGTAAGACAAGAGGGAAGGCAGCTAGTCATCACCACCCACCGCCAACTCTTGGGCTACTCTTTTACCGACGAATAGTGGGATTGACCGTCACATTATAACGCCCCCACGGCTGGGAGGGCGATCATGTTTAGCGCGACGCGGGCGCAAACCCGCGACCCTCGGATTACGAGTCGCACGCCTTACGCGCTAGGCCATGCCGGGCCAATATAGTACTAAAAATATTGAGTCATTTAATGTTGCTATTTTAATACTTCTGCTGTGTCGAAACTTTCGCATGTTTCATGAGAAATGCAAATATCGTGTGTGTGTACATTTCACTTGACTAAATAATTTTTCATTACTGAGGATATTTTATTAACAGTTAAAGTTGTAGGAAGGATCCAGTTGATGAGATTGGTGTTGGTTTTGTTAAACTAATATTGTAGGAAGAATCAAGTTGATGAGATTGGTTTTGGTTTTGTTAAACTAATGTTGTAGGAAGGATCAAGTTGATGAGATTGGCTTTGGTTTTGTTAAGCTAATGTTGTAGGAAGGATCCAGTTGATGAGATTGGTTTTAGTTTTGTTAAACTAATGTTGTAGGAAGGATCCAGTTGCTGAGATTGGTTTTGGTTTTATTAAACTAATGTTGTAGGAAGGATCAAGTTGATGAGATTGGTTTTGGTTTTGTTAAGCTAATGTTGTAGGAAGGATCCAGTTGCTGAGATTGGTTTTGGTTTTGTTAAACTAATGTTGTAGGAAGGATCCAGTTGATGAGATTGGTTTTGGTTTTGTTAAACTAATGTTGTAGGAAGGATCCAGTTGATGAGATTGGTTTTGGTTTTGTTAAACTAATGTTGTAGGAAGGATCAAGTTGATGAGATTGGCTTTGGTTTTGTTAAGCTAATGTTGTAGGAAGGATCCAGTTGATGAGATTGGTTTTGGTTTTGTTAAACTAATGTTGTAGGAAGGATCCAGTTGATGAGATTGGTTTTGGTTTTGTTAAACTAATGTTGTAGGAAGGATCCAGTTGATGAGATTAGTTCTGATTTTGTTAAACTATTTTCAACATCCTTCAATTATTTATTCATTTTCAAAAACGTAAAAGATCGCTAGCGTAAAATTAATATTTTCAAAACCTCTGTGGCCTGGCATAGCCAGGTGGGTTAAGGCGTTCAACTCGTAATTTGAAGGTCGTGGGTTCGAATCCCCGTCGCACCAACCATGCTCGCCCTGTCAGCTGTGGAGGCGTTATAACGTGAGAGTCAATCTCACTATTCTTTGGTAAAAGAGTAGCCCAAGAGTTGACGGTGGATGGTGGTGACTAGCTGCCATCCCTTTAGTCTTGCACTGCTAAATTAGGGACGACTAGCGCAGATAGCCTTTGCGTAGCTTTGCGCGAAATTCGAAAACAAAACAAACATAAACTCTGTAAAAGTGAAAAGGAATCTTCCTCTTTATAAAAGCACCCATCCTTGATAAGACTCTTTCAATAAAACTTTTCTCAATGCGGTATCATTATGTAGCATGCTGAATACTTGAATGTGTTCGTCTGTTCTAACCGTGACACTGCTGATAAACCCGAATCAAACATTACCCAAGAGTGCTTATCTCCAACTTCTCCACTAACAAATGACAGAAATAATTATGTGTCACATAAAGTGCCAAAAACACAATTACAATTCCCTAATTTTATGATTAAATATACATAAGAGAAGGTAATGTTGGAAAGTTTTGAAATAATAATCCTCAACGGAAATCAAGATGTAAAGATATGACAAGTCTGTCTAAACACGGAGTTTTCTTTTGCGAACCGGAAGTTTTAAGCTTCTTTCAATATGAGTCATGGATCAGAGAGGCTTATAACTTAAAAATAGCTCAATAACATTTAATTATGAAATTCAATACCTTTATCGATAGTTTTTTTGTTTTAAATCATATGCCATATATGTTTAGAAAGAAGGTTGTCAATTTATATAAATGCTGTCAAGTGGCGTCCTCTCTTGAGACACTATAACAAAACACTGTAGTCAATGATGAACAACGGATATCAAGTACATGTTCTGTGATGTAAATTAATCAACAATTTTTCCATTGTACTTTTGTAAACAAAAAAAACGAAAATAACACATTTTTGAAATGCAAATTTAGTTATAAAATTTATTAAATAACTAGCTGAACAAATATAAAAAGTATAAAATATTGTTTAAAAGCTGCTTCATGTATTTTTAATTTCGCTCAGATGATGTCCATGTAGTACTAGAAAACATTCTCGGCAGTTAAAACTGTAACAGTCATCGAGCGCTAGCCTTAGTAGAGAATTAGATCATGTTATTGTTAAAAATATAACTTTTACAAATCTCAAAATGTCATTTGTTTGTTTGTTTTGAATTTCACGCAAAGATACACGAGAGTTATCTGTGCTAGCGGTCCCTAATTTAGTAGTATAAGACTTGAAGGAAGGCAGCTAGTCATCACCAGCCACCGCCAACTCTTGAGCTACTCTTTAACCAATTAATAGTGGAGTTGACTGTAAGGAAGAGCATACTTGGCACGACGAGAATTCGAACGGGCGCCCCTCAGATTGCGAGTCGAGAGCCCTAACCACCTGTCCATGGCGAGCCCAAAATGTTTTAAGCATTCAATAAAAAAGTTTTAAGGTGGTACAGCAATAAGGCTTTTGAACTTTGAGACATTTTATAAGCCTTCCATTGAGTTCGAGTGTAATGTTATCAACCGACGAGCATTTACAAATACAAGAAATAAAAAGCACACAACATCAAGGAGGGGAAAAATTAAAATAATATATTATATTTTTGTTTTTATTATTTTATTAACTCAGTAGTAATCAAGGCTTTTTCTAGGGATTTTTTTCGGGTGCACAATTATATTTTAACTTCATAATCTTTTAATCCATAATGCCTTATTGTAACTCATATAAAAAGGCCTAATAATAAATGATCCAAAACATGAAGAACATCATAGTAAATACATTTGCTTGTCAAGTCTTGAATGGAATTTTATAATATTAACTATGATCTTTAAAATGTATTCTCTTGAACTTAATTAAATAAGCGAATTTTCAACTGCACAACTATTTTTACAGACGCATAACTTATGACCAACTGTACACTAGGAAAAACCCCTGGCGATAATTATGAGCAACTTCGATGTTACTTTACCATCACTTTGTACGTATAAACTATATATTACCAAAACAGTTAGTGCAACACATCTCAGAACGAAGAGTTACATATTTCATCGTAAGAGTTCAATTTTAACTGCCCTTTTGGAATGAGCCCGCCCTTACATTTAGTTCAGTCAGTTGTTTAAAACTTCCCACCAACTATTAACCAGTACCACAGAGACCATTCTTACAGTGAAGCATCTATAAGTGGATATAATTTTTGAGTTCTATCCTTTCTATCACAAAGAAGTTCAACTCAGAGCCCTAGTTTGAAAAGCTTGTTTTCCGACATGAGTTTGTGCAACAATTTTTATTAGAACACTAATAAAACTACAGCTCAATAAAACGAAACATTTATAGCTCTTTTAACTGACACCAGTTGATTAAACCCACCAAATCAGCTCAATAAGTCCACATTATGATATCATTGTTATTCGTTCTCGAGAAAACACAGGTACATCCAAAGCATCTTCTAGATTACCATTAAACCCAAGAGTTTCTCTCCAAATAAGCAACGAGTAGCAGGATTCGGCGTGTCACATAAGAGGATGCTATTGATCTTTACCCAGTTTTGACTCATTACTGGAGTAGAGATGCCTTGAATTTACAGCTGTGATGAGCGGTTTATGTCGTAGTTCATTTATGTTATCCATCACTCAGTGTGTGCAGCCCTGAGCTTTGATTAATGCTCCGGCTAATGGGCTTATTGCTAGACTTAGGGTTTAATTTCACAACACGTTTTAAACTTCATATGAACTGAGAAAATGATTAATTTTGGGCCGATTTCCCTTTTAAAGGCATACAGTTGTCATCCATGTCTTCGTCACATTGTCCACAGTTAACTTTGTTTGTTTTTGAATTTCGCACAAAGCTACTCGAGGACTATCTGTGCTAGCCGTCCCTAATTTAGCAGTGTAAGACTAGAGGGAAGGCAGCTAGTCATCACCACCCACCGCCAACTCCTGGGCTACTCTTTTACCAACGAATAATGGGATTGACCGTCACATTATAACGCCCCCACGGCTGAAAGGGCGAGCATGTTTAGCGCGACGGGGATGCGAAACCGCGACCCTCGGATTACGAGTCGCACGTCTTAACGCGCTTGGCCATGCCGAGCCCACAGTTAACTTGAGTATAAGAAAACTGGACGGAGTATTTCAGATACACATGCTGATTCCTCTTTCATGGTATGTGAGCTCTTTCTATCAAGGTGTTTTGTCTCTAACTGCTTGCATTATTAAGTCACAAGAAAATTAGGGAGTGGATGGAGGGTGGGAAATATTTAATCTTTTATTTTTATTTTTATGCGTGTGACTAGTCCTAATGGAAACTAAGTAAGTCGACGAAAAATGAATACTATATCGAAAATTTAAATTAGTTCAGAATTAAGTCTCTCGTTTTAGAACTGTGTTTAATATTCAGCACAACCTACTGGAAAAAAACAGAATTTAGTGTGATTTTTCCAAATATTATTTTCTTAAATATCATCATACGTCAGTTTTATAAGTTTTCTAACAAAACGTTATTGTTTTTTTATAATACCTTAAAAACATCTTTAACGTTTTCAGCATAATATTTTTTTAATATTTTTAACATCTATAACAAAATACTAAACTTCGACTAAACAAATGCTTCTGTCCAGTGGTTAGAAAGGAAGTGAAGTCAAATCTCGACAAAGAAAGGAGTCCAATGAATTACTACAAAAGGGCTGACGCTTACAGATGTGATGAACATAAGTTTGAAAAACTCGGTCTGTATTAAATTACGCTGTTTCAAGGACCTGTGAGTCTCAGTTCTAACATATATACGTCCAGCACCTTTTTTTTCCAAACAAATAAGAGTAGAACTACGTTCTAAGTTCGAGTAATAAATAAGTAGTTTCACTTCTGGTATTTACCGCTTACTATTACTCGTTTGAAGTACATATCCTTCCAATAGAGGGAGTTTTACAAAATAAGGTTTTCTGTAGCGTGTGGCTTACGGTTTGAATTAATCTAAGTTTTTGTTTTCGTTCCAATACTCGCAGAAGGATTTATGTCTGGGAGAAACCGTGAAGTGACCGTAGAGTATTGCAAGTTACAGTAACCAATATAACCATAAATAATCTGGTTTGTGGTAACGAAGTCCACTCGACTCGATGTCACAGAGAGGTCATTTTGCTATAATGTGTGAAAGATTTTTGGAAGCGATATAAAAAAAAGTTACTAAAGCTTAGCAATAATGTTAAGGTGATAGATCTATCAGTGTCTGGAGCGACATAAGCTTCGTTGGCAAGAATGATTTACCCGTGTCCAGGGACAGCTATTTGACAGACGTATAGTATAGGAATAACATATTAGACATATGCATAAGGCATTTTTCCGACACCTTTCGACGTGACCTCCTTATTAAATAGTCCTCGTGTTATGAAGGTGTCGCTTAAGAAGAAAACAATTGTCGGTATGGAGTGACCTGTTACAAACATGATCCCAATCCATGACGTCTGGATAAGAATTCCTTCAATTACTCTTACTTTTTTAGAGCACAACTACACAATAGACACAGTTATAAATAACTCCTATTGCTTAAAACATTAATTTGCCGCATACAGTTTTGTTAACTGAACAAAAATGATTACAATAATTTCACAGGACTCTCACTTTTAAATTATCTGTAAAGTGGAGATTAAATTAATAATTACAGATGATATTACATAAAATATAATAGTCACTGGTAGCTTATAATTAATTATTTGGAATTACTTATGCGTATGTATAAAAAGAGAGAGAGAGAACGCGAAAAAAGGTATAGACGAAAAAGATATAGAAACATATGTATTTTTTCTCCACACAAATAATGAAATAAACTTACTGGTCAACATGTTGAATATTTACTTTTCTTAATTAGGTTTAGGTCTCGAAGAGAAACAAATCCAAATATCAAATTGCTTTATAATCATATTTATTACCCATACTTGGTTTTTACATTTTCAATAAGGTTTTAGTGTATGTCATCTTTCAATATATTTTGAATACAAATGCCTTTTAAGACTTACAGAACATATTTTTGGCATAAAACTGAATTTATTACTTTTTGTTTTGTATTCTCTATAAATGTTTTGCTGTCCTTTTGCACTATTTATGTAAGCAAGTGTAACAAAAAAGAAACTATTTGAGACAACATTTTATGTTACAACAACTGTTGCCCGCCTTTTTTTTTTATTATTGATTTTGAATTTCCTGCTGCCACCTATCTTTGGTGGCGAGATGTATTCCTATGTTTCTCTGTAAAAGTATGCAATATGAAAATAATATTCAGAACAGCTTGCCACTCCCTCTCTTGTAAACACCTTAAAAGAAATAGCTAAAACGGTAACGTTGAACCATGAAAAACAGAATGTACATTTGTTCAGCTTATTTAGTTTACACGTATATCCTCACCCATAGGAGATGAAAGAAATGGATGTGTCCGTTTTTCAAATATTTCATAACGATATCGAGTCGTAACATGAAATATACAACGTTTGTTTTCCAGTTTCAACTGAGCGTTTCTCTTGAAACGGTAGTATGTGGTTCAGGAAAAAATAAAATTCATTTCCTTTCTCCCTCTCTAGATGCATTGTATTTAAATAATATTGGAGCCTCAATAAATCATTGGGGTTCATGTCCAAAATTACAGTCAAATTCTATCTGACAACGGTTGTCAGATGAGTTGCTTATTTGAATATAAAAAATCGGTTTAATATAACGTAATCAACTCTCTGTATACATTTTAGGATTACGAAAAATAATGATAAACATCTTAGAGTAATAACATTTAATATGAGGTTTTAACTCATAAAAAACAGTAGTTGTATCATACTGTACACTAGTTATAAGGCCACACTAAACTTCATATGTTTTACCTTTATTTAGTTTAAGATATCAATGATATTTTTCACAAAGACATGGATATGTGAAATATCAGGGAATTTTAGTTCTATATTTGTCAAAATGGTACTAGCAGAGTGAGTAAAATCAATGGTACTAGTGAGTAAAATCAATGGATTCTATGTCAGTACCAAAGGTAAATCAAACACAATTCAATAAACATAAGTTAATACATTTAATTTTGTACAGTACCGTTTTGTTTCTATTTTCAAAGACGTGAAATATTAAATATTTTGTATTAAATTTCAATTATCGTTTAAAACAAAAAAGAAAAGCTTCAGATGAATTATCATTATTCCCCTTGCAAGATGCTACAAACTGTAGATGGACAATTGTTACTCCCCTTGTAAGATGCTACCAGCTTTAGATGGATTATTGTTACTCCCCTTGTAAGATGCTTCAAGCTTTAGATCGATTATTGTTGCTCCCCTTGTAAGATGCTTCAAGCTTCAGATCGATTATTGTTGTCCTTCTTGTAAGATGCTACAAGCTTTAGATCGATTATTGTTACTCCCCTACAAACTGTAGATGGATTATTAACACTTCCCTTTTAAGATGCTATCAGCTTTAGATGGATTATTGTTACTCCCCTTGTAAGATGCTACAAGCTTTAGATCGATTATTGTTACTCCCCTTGTAAGATGCTACAAGCTTTAAATAAAATATTTTTGCTCTCCTTCTAAGATGCTACAAGATTTAGCCTCCTGAACTTGATTTTGAAGGCGACGTACGAACAAGCTATAATTCCACTTATTCCCAACTCAGAGATGATATTTTGATTTGGTTGAAAAGTTTTTAAAGGAGCTGAATTGTAAATTTTTATACAAGTTTTAAACTTTTACGAAGTTTACTTATTTCCTCAAGCTTATTGTGCCTGTGAAAAAAGAGAAAAACAGGTTCTATCGTGAAATTGTTTTAGTCTCTTATATGATTTCACCACCACAGCTTTATCAAATATTAAATACAACATAACTGTATTTTATCTTAAACCTATACATTAACACATTAACAATGTCAAAAATGCTTGCTCATAGTAACTGATCGCTCTATATATATTCCATTATTATAAAACTGTATTTTAGTCTTTCTC
This sequence comes from Tachypleus tridentatus, assembly GCF_004210375.1. Classification (NCBI taxonomy): domain Eukaryota; kingdom Metazoa; phylum Arthropoda; class Merostomata; order Xiphosura; family Limulidae; genus Tachypleus; species Tachypleus tridentatus. The sequence goes on along the minus strand of NC_134835.1, from coordinate 100,089,734 downwards.
GACAAGTAATTGACAGAACAGATCTCTTCTTAATTACTTTCCGTATTTTTAATATTTCTGAAAAACTCTTCGAAGAAATGTTTTTCGCTCAAAAACGTCTGTAAAAATATATTTTAATCTTCTTCGAGAAGTGGTCTACAGAACATTCAGATTCGTTCTTCATTACTTCCACGTGTATTTCTAATTCTTCTCAATAGATGAGGCGGTAATATTTTCATTTTGTGGAAATTTTCACACTTAAATCACGTTCTTCACACAAAAAGTATTAAAAAGTACAATACGGGTCATTAAAACCAAACAGACTTATAGGTAAACGTATGAATTAACAAATCATCACACTAAAATATCATAATATAATAACAAATGAACGATGAGCTGATAACGCGTTCCTCTGTCTTGGTTTGAAATATTTTTACGGTCCATGTCGTATTTGAACTTTTAGAAAGAAAAAATTAAACAACAAGTAATGAGTTAAATAACAAACCGCAAAACTATCAAGCTTATTCTGATATGGATTTCATAACTGGATTTTATTTAACTACGAGGTCTGTTCAAAAAATACGCGGACTGACATCATAAAACAAAATGTACTTTATTTAGAAGTTACAGGTCTGGGACCCCTTCAAAGTACTCTCCTCCCCAACGCACACACTTATCTCAACGGTGTTTCCACTTGTTGAAACAGTCCTGGTACGATTTTTTTGTAACATTCTCCAGCTCCTTCGTCACATTTGCCTTAATCTCGGGAATCGTCTCAAATCTTCTTCCTTTCAAGGGTCTTTTGAGTTTGGGGAACAAGAAAAAATCGTAAGAGCAAGGTCAGGTGAGTAGGGGTGGGTGGGGAAGAACAGTGATAGAGTGTTTGGCCGAAAACTCACGAGTTCTGAGGGCTGAATTTCGCAGCAACGCGGTGCATCTTCAATTTTTCGGTCAAAATCTCGTAACAAGATCCAACTGATATCCCACACTCTTCAGCAAGCTCCCTGACAGTCAGACGTCGAGTTGCCCGCACCAGGGTGTTGAGTTTGTCGACGTGTGGGTCGTCAGTTGACGTGGAAGGACGTCCAGGACGCTCATCATCTTCAATGGACTGTCGACCATCCTTAAAACGTTCATGCCACTTGAAACATGCCGTACGCTTCATAGCAACATCACCGTAAGCCGTGTTAAGCATAGCAATAGTTTCAGTCGCAGATTTTCCAAGTTTAACACAAAATTTTACAGCAAGTCGTTGCTCCTTCAGGTCATTCATTCTGAAATCCGCCAAACGAAAAAATCGCACTTTACTTAAAACCGCGTAGCTAATACATAAATGAAGATATCTGCAATCGGGAAATGGCGTCGTAATCAGTCGTAAATATGCGTAATTCCGCATATTTTTTGAACAGCCTTCGTATGTTTAGCAAGTAAATGATCAAAATACGTCAGCTCACTGATGAGTTTAACCGTGAAGCTGTTCTGATTTCAGGATTACAAATACGGCGTATTTCCTTCTAAAGATTTTGGACATTTACGTACGTTTTCCTTTTTTTCTTTTTTCAACTACGAATAGGGTCGGGCGTGGCTTGGTGGCTAGTGTACCTGGACAGTGAATCTCGTAGGTATTAAAACTTGCTCTTCGCTCTGAGGTCGGGATACGATAAGAAAATTACACTAAGAGATGACTGTGGATACTGTTGAGCCGCCAGCAGTTGTGCATCCTGAGCGAAATTCTGAAACAAAGAAACAAATTATTTATAAATAGTTATTGTTTTAAGCCAGAAAACTAATCATAGCTGTATACACTTTTAAAAGGAGTCAAAATGGTATTTTTTACTACTTGTTGTTGGTCTTTCAGCTCATACCAAGTTTGGTCGTCTTCACTTATTTCTGTGTTCTTGTTACACATATAATGTTTCGTATTACCAACGTAAGAGCATTATATATCAATGTCTCCCGCTGGTACAGCGGTAAGTTTACGGATTTACAACGCTGAAATCAAGGATTCGATTCCTCTAGGTAGACTCAGCAGATAGCCTGATGTAGCTTTGCTATAAGAAAACCCAAACATTATATTATATATGAACTACAAAATAATACTGTTCAATCCTATTTGAAAACAAATTAATTAGAAAATTAATTGGCTCATAATGAAATATCCGCTAATTTACCATAAAATATTATTTATCATTTAATCAAAATTTATAGCAGTTGTAGGAACAGTTTGGATTATCAGTAAGGCTAATTATCAGTATTTTGCTCATATGTTAACTCATTTGCTCTGTGTATAGTTGATTTTAATCACGCGGAATCCTAGAAACTGGATTTCGATACCCTTAGTGGTCAGAGCAAAGATAGACTATTGTACAGCTTTGTATATAATTCCAAACAAACAAGTATTATAGAGATGAATAAATAATAAAACGACTCTTCTAAATATGAAAATCAGCGAGTCACGTGACAACATCAGCTGATATAAAGTCGCGATGGAACTTCGTATATCAATATGTATGTAGTGCGATACCACCGAAAATCGATTGCTTTTTGGAAAGGTATGTAGAGAAAAGTATTCTTACCCATAAATAAAATCATAAAGATAAGTTTAGATAAAAAAAAATAGAATTCCAAGACAACTATATCCCTTGTAGTTAATGACATTGTTAAATTAAAGAATATAGATCACTTTGGGGTAAAGGATTATCAGAAAAAGACCTACAACAAGTCGTGTCCCAAGAGTGGTAGGCACCAGTAGAATAGTGGATTGGTATACTTTAGACATGACAGTTTTATGAAAGAACATATTTGCAACAGGAACTGCCTTACGGGGACTGCACAGAGTTCTGTCTTTGTAATTTTGATATTTGATTGTTCTAACAAACTGCAACTACTGCTTATGAAAATGAACCACACAAAGGAATGAATATATTAATTTAATAACGAAATTATGTGACTGTATAGTGACTGTATAGAGGATACTTGATTAATGATATCATATACTTGAAAGCTAACATGTATATATATATAAATGCTCTGGACATTATATTTTATGAGAGTGTTTGCATTTAAATAATCACAGTAGCCAATTAAGATAATGAAGTCCGTTCCAAAAATGATGCTAAATTAGTTACACTGATATAAAAAGATAACTGAAGTCATTGTTAACCTCATCGATTACGTCAGACAATGTCAGCATAATTCATTGTTGTATTGTCGTATTGTAAAAACAATGCATAAGAATAAAAAGGTATCATCATCTTACAAGTATAGTGCATCATGGTAAAAAAAAATTTATCGTCTTATAAGAATAGTGCATCAGGGTAAAAAAAAATTATCGTCTTGTAAAAACAGTGCATCAAGGTAAAAAACACTTATTATCGTCTTATAAGAATAGTGCATCACGGTAAAAAATATTATCGTTCTGTAAGAATAGTGCATTACGGTAAAAAATATTATCGTCTTGTAAGAATAGTGCATCAAGGTAAAAGCAATTATTATCGTCTTATAAAAATAGTGCAACAGTGCAAAAGAAATATTATCGTCTTGTAAGAATAGCGCATCAGGGTAATAAAAAAGTATTATCGTCTGCTACGAATAGTGCATCAGGATAAAAAAATAAAAGTAACATTGTGTGGTGAACAACATTTAGGTTTACTCTGGATGTTACTCGTTGAACATTCTAAAAGGAACATAAATTTTGATACGATAAAGTTTCCCACACCAATACGCCACCTCTAATAGTCTGAACTGTCTGAACAAATAACCCACAGAAGTGATTTGTTGAAATCTTTCGTATCTCATAAAGGGCATGAAACTGTAAAAGTAGTATGTTATCTTCGTGTTTGGTAGACTTACTTAAACACAACAACTAAATATTGTGTGATTGTGTTAATTCCTAAGGTTTTGTGTCGCGGAACAGAGAACTATTGAACATTATTAAATATATTTTATTAGTAATCTGAAAGAAGCTAATAAATACACATCTGATAGAGTGTGTGTTATCTGGAAATACTCATGCGTTCAGAGACGCTTGACAAGACAAACAAATGTATTATTTGTTAGTGTCGTGTTTTAGACACTAAAATATTTTTTCTTTAATTTCTAATTAACTATTTCTCAGTTAATCAAAAGAAATTTCATATTACATTTTTCTTAAAGATTGAAAGTTCGTATTAAGTTACTCCTCAGAAATAAAAAGATTGTATTAAATTTCTCTTAATAAATGGAAAGTTCATATGAGATTTTTCTTTGAAAAGGAAAATTTCGTATTAAATTTCTCCATAAAAATGGAAAGTTTGTAATAAGCACACTTACAAAAACTCCATTTTATGTGCTTGTGCTGAGAAAGATAAGGCTTTTTTATTATTGAAAACTAAAAAGAATTGAGTAAAAAAGCACTTAGTCCTTTCTTCTCTTATTCTTATCTAACCTAAATGCTTGTGGATAGTCAGGTGAAACATCATACGTAACTCATGGTCGTAAGATTTATCGTTGGTTCTGTATCATTGATATCAACTTATAATCATCTTACATTTTATGAATAGACTTTCTAAAAGAGGCGTAGGCCAAATTTAAGGATTATCTGGAACGTCATCACTTTTGTTTTTGAGAACGCAATTCGAGGCTATGTTGAGTTATGACATCATTCGAGAAACGCAGGGCGTTGCGTGCGGAATTTTTCAGCATATCTGTAATAGCCTTAGTCGTTAATCTAAGACAGTATACGTGGTTTAGTTGCTATAGCAACCATATTATGTACCATTCCCTAACGCTTTAAATTGCAATGAACCATTCACGACGCTTCACCGAGGAAACAAACCAACGGACACGAGTTTAACATTATTTCCTGTTGACAAATCATTCTGTACATTGACACTATAACTCCGATCGGCTGTTGGTGCTTCAACCAACTTTTATTTTCAACAGATCTTCTTTAAAAATTTCAAAATTTTCACTTCAGACCAGCCAGTTGCCTTTGTGTCCGGCAACGCTCATACTGTGACGGTCAGAGACATGACCAATACAAGTGGGCCTGACCTGGACAACAGGGATCCTAACACCCTCAGCGAATATTTACAGGTATGATGAATAAGCTGGTGGTATATGATTTTGGATATAAATTTCTGAACCACTAGTTGTTTTGAATAATTGCATCAAGTGCAAAAGACAAAAAAGAAAGATGAGGCGAAGTGATGAAAAACTTTTAATAACACAATGTAACACAAATAACACTATGTAACACAAATTTTGTTCCTGGATAGTATGTGTTATTTCTTAAATGATTTTGTTGTAAAAGTACAGAAAATGGTCATTACTCCCTTTAAACTTTGCTTTTGTGACCTGGATAATGAAATTTAGAAATTAACATATTTTCTATGTAAAAACGGGCAAATTTGCACATTTTCATTTACATAAGGTCTGAATAAAACAACATATGAATCAAGATTTACATGTATTTATACCAAAGTTATACAAAAATGTTTAGAAATGAGTAGTTTTTCGAAATTTGCGACTGTAATGTAAATCACTTTCACGTATCCGCCCCCAAATATAGTCTCCCATCATGTTTTCGTTATACGCTCCCAGGTTACAAAAGCAAATTTTGAAGAGAAAAATAGGTCTTTTCCATTTACTTTAGGCATAAGCAATCGGGAAATAACACTTTCTGCTCAGGAACAAGAAAGGGTAAAAATTTTGTTACATGGTGTTATTTATATATCTGTTTGTCTACTGATGGCATGCTTAGCAAGAAAGATCTTTCCACTAATCTAATATGAACAGAAGTGATTATTTTTAAGTTTCTTCAGATATACAGCAACGTATTTTTTAAGTTTTTTTGTAGTTTTTCCGTACTTATCGAGACTTCCTGCTAAACCTAGATTTTACTTTCTGTATAAATTATATTGTAACTTAGTTCTTTTATTATTGTGATTACACCAGGGCGATATTAAAACCACGTTTAAAGCACGTGCACACATGCAATGTACTTTATTGAAACTTGACAATTTAGCTAGAACACAAGAAAATTCAATTGATTTTGAGTAAAAATATATATATAGAACTAGTGTGTGTATGTGTGTGTGTAAACCACAATAACCTTCGTGGAATACGTACGTATGTGTCAATAATTTTCAAACAAACAAGTACGAGTAAGATACGAAAATAAAATAAACGTGGCTTTTGTGATACGCAGCATAGTAAATAGGCACATAGATGTCATTTAGAGCTTTATTGATTATCTTATAACTACTTAAACAATTAAAGGTAAACGAACTACATTTTGAAAAAGGCATCATATTGGCATTATACATTCGAATGTACGTATACATGGAAATAATGCAGTTCGAGTGTTAACGAACTGATTTTTTTATAACCACTTTTGTTATATTGCTTTTACTACACTGTTAAACTGTAATTCTGTCTGAGGTTACGTTTTTCGTGTATTGTTTCATTTCAAAATATTGACGTAATTGTCATTAATCAACATGTTTGTTTTCAGCATGGAAAAGACTGTTTACTCGAAACGTAGCCAAGTAAATAAATTATTACCATGATGATTTAAAGGTGATTTTTCTTCAAGAGACTGATTTTTTTTCATTTTAACACCTTAGCATTTTTCTAAATATATATGTATAATTTCTTATTAACTCAAAAACCCGTGTACAAGAGAGAGGGTATTAGATACTCTATCTGAATATTCATAGGTCAATGAACCACAGTAAAGGAAGAAACGAACAAATACATTTTGACATGATACAAGAATGTTTACGAGAAAATAGATAAATATAGTGTAGTGAATTTCAGTTTACCATACAGAAGGTTTGGAATGTCACCTCGAAGCAAGTTCCAGAAGACTATTCGTGATGTGTTAAATGTTGCTACATATACACAAAATGAAAATTTATCCCTGAGAAAAAATAAGTCCGCTGCCAAAAGCGCTGTACTTTTACTATTTGTAAATGAGATTTACCAAACTTTTTTCCTCCTAAATGTTTCTTTAGCAGCATAAAGAACTGGAAAATAAGTAAAATAAACTAGCATATATAATAAACAAAGAATATGCTAATTTTAGGAACAAGAACTAAAGGAGACCTCGTGTTTCAAAGGAGACCTCGTGTTTCTAAATCCAATATTTTTTCCCCTTATTTATATTCTACTTCAAAAGCACGTAACTTGAGAAACATGTGATCTTTTGTTTCGTTACCAACATTACAACACATATACATGATAAGAGCACCGCGGTTGCAGTATATTGATAAAGTGGCCAAATATTCGTTTTTGATACATCCAAGAGGCAAGCTCGTTACTTCCTGCTATCATAGCAAAATATACTTTATAGAAGAAACAAAAAATAGCTCAAATAACGTATCGCGTAACAATTCGTGATTTATTCAAAAGCAGTGGAGTAATAAATGACGGACGAAAACGACAGCAAGATTACTTTGATGTGAGAACCTCATTGGATAAATCGATGAATTAAAAAACAAACAAACCTATTTACAATTTGTAAATATGTACATAGGAATCAGTTAATTTTTGGGATGAAACTGACAATAACCACGTATATACTCGCCCTATGAAACTTTGCAAACAGTATTTCACAGAAGGCGTTAAGAAGAATTTAACAACGATATTGATTTTGTTTCTTTGTAGCTCAGCACAAAACTACAAAATGAGCCACCTGCGCTCTGCTTACTGCAGGTATAGAAACACGATTTTTGGAGTTATAAATCTACATATATACCGCTAAGCCTAATCAGACAATAATAAAAATAAATAACACTTGATAAAGGTTTGTTTTGAATTTCGCGCAAAGCTACACTAGAACTATCTGCGATAGCCGTCACTAATTTAGCAGTGTAAGACTAGAGAGAAGGCAGCTAATCATTACCACCCATCGCCAACTCTTGTGCTACTCTTTTACCAACAAATAGTGGGATTGACTGTCACGTTATAACACTCTCACGGGTGAAAGTGGGAGCATGTTTGGTGCGACGGGAACTTGAATCCGCTATACTCAGATTTCGAGTCGAGCACCTTAACCACCTGGCCACTTAAAAATGAGAATTACCAAAAACATATTTCATATTGTTAAGTAATGAAAGTTAGAACAATAAAAATCAATGCAGGTAGGAAGGCTAGGCATTGTAAGTTCCACTCTTTCGGAAGATTATTGTTTTTTGTTCTATTCTAAAATTTCGAGTGCACAATCAGATGAAATAAAAGTTATCTTTCAATTATGTGGGGGGTAAAGGTCGTTTTTCTGCTAACCTTATCATGAAAATATTAATATTCGTTGTTAAAAATGGGTTTACTTAGAGATTTTCATACGATTTACTTTTGTAGTTTTTGAATCTCAAATTTTGTATATTATTTGTATATTATCTAGTAAGGTAAGATTTTTTTTAGGAATAGTTTTATGTATTGATAAACTTTGATCTTGTTGGAGCCTTCAGCTAATTTTGTGTGTATGTTTGTTTCTTGAAGGGAGGGAAGGAAGATCTGTTTCATTTATTAAGCTATCCTGGAGCAGACTTCTTAACTGTAACAGTTCTAAAACGTATTCCATTTTCGAATTACAATAACAAACAAATGGTGGAAGTTGATTATATTCCCCCAAAAAAACAGCAAGTGACTACACACACACACACATATATATATATATAATATTAACTAGCTTGAAGTTACCCCAAAATGCTGGTGTTGAAAAGTGTGATGTCAAAGGTATTACACGATAAATAAAAAATTGTATCTCAAAACGGCTGGTATGGGTATTAACACTTTTATTGATAAGCAGAGAACAACTTTTCGACCTTCCTAGGTCATCTTCAGGTTAAGAAAAAGAGAGTTTGCAACTGACCGTTGCCCTGCTCATGTCTTAGAGACGATAGTATAAACGGGTATATAAACTAATATAAAGGAACACCTTTATACCTGTACTAATTAATAACCTAACATCCAACTGCAACGCCCCCTACAATCTCGTACCCGTTTAGTAACACATCTGAGTTTGATGTATAATTATTTAAGTGCTCGAAAGCTGTTGATCATTAACAGTGCATTCAAAACTTGATAATTGGTTATTAGTATATTCACAAGTTGCTAGTTCGTTGTGAATCTAAACCGGAATTAAAGTCTTTAGCGACGGATGTTGCTGTTCAATAGTTTAACTCATCTGTTACTTAAAGTGACCTTCAAAATGTGAAAATATCAGCTCTTAGAACATCCTGAGTTCATAATTTATTGTTAGTTCATCAAAGGCTACTATTTAACTGTTTGAACACTTATAGGTAGCATTGTTTACTTTTACACAAACCAACAATACTTTTTTTAGGTGATTGTTTAATGGTTATAAAAACTTTGTTTGTTTTGAATATTGCGCAAAGCAACACGAGGGCTTTCTGCGCTAGCGTCCCTAATTTAGCAGTGTAAAACTAGAAGAAAGGTAGCTAGTCATAACCGCCAACTCTTGGGCTACTCTTTCACCAAAGAATAGTGGGATTGATTGTCCCCATGGCTGAAAAGGTGGGCATGTTTGGTGTGAAGGGGTTTCGAATCCACGACCCTCAGATTCCGAGTCGAGCAACTTAAGTGTATGTACTCATTCATTTGCTTTTTATATATCTTGCTTTTATTATAATCAATAAATTATTTCTCAAAAGATCAATTTAATTGTAATTCTGTTTCACTGTAATCATGATATTCCAATCAAATGACATTTTACAAAGATAAAACTAAAAGCTTGGTCTCTGGGAACCTTGACGTGATAGAAAACTTGCAGTTACATTTTTGTGTTAGTGTTGGTGGATGCAAGTATCTTTTGTAACAGAATAAAACTAAACATTTGTTAACCAGTGTTATCAGATTGTGCTTTTTCTAAACTATTAAAATCTTTTTATCTGTCTTCTTGTAAATGGAAAATATTATACGTGTTTTCTTGTTGCGCTTTCAGACCATACATCAATTTGGATAGCACAAGAACTATATTATATTTTAAGTAATACCAAGCCCCGTAAGAACCACTTGTTCACGAGAAAAATTGTTCTAACACTATTTTAAAACTACTTGGAATTTTTTTATTGTTCTTGTTTCATAACAGCGTCTATAAAGAAAGAAATAACACGTATGAGAATGACTTAAACAAAGTCTGAATGTTTATTCTGACTATAGGCAGTTTATCCGAAATTTCACATACTGTAATTTAACAAAACAATATTAGGAACCTCTTGTTGCATTTGGAACTATTCACCTCAACGTCGATCGTGTCCGGTCACAAGTGTTATAAAGAAGTACTAAACTTAACAAATATAAGTTTACTGAGTTCATTGGTTGTGCATCTAGTTTCAGATTTTGAGTTTGTGATACAATATACTTGTCAGGTATGATTTTTTTTTAAATTATTAAGGTATACTTTTGTATCTCAGGACGGCTAGTATGGGTATTAACAGTTTTACTAATAAAGCAGAGAACAATTTTTCGACCTTCTTAGGTCATCTTTAGATTAACAAAGAGAGAGTTAGCAAATTCTCTCTTTGCCAACCTGAAGATGACCTAAGAAGGTCGAAACATTTTCTGCTTTCTTTTGGTAAAACTGTTAATACCCATACCAGACGTCTTGAAATATATTCTTCCTTCAAGTGGGTTTTTGTCATCACGAAGGTATACTTCTACTTTCAGATTTAATTTTGCTAGACCAATATCTTGTACATCTGCCTTCAGACGTGTTTAAGAGACTTAACGGTTAAAATTAAGCTGCACTTATTATTAAAAATATTCCACGAAAAACTACATGGTAAATAATATTCATAAAAATTGTACTGTGTAAATAATGCTCTGTTTGTCTTTTCGATGTTTCAATCAACGAACTTCATCTAACAGTTTATTTTAACAGATTCTGCAAGCTTAGAAATTTTGAAAATTTCGACTGTACAGTTTAAGGAAGCAAATGTCCAGGTTTACATTTTAAATTTTAAAGTCTCATTTTTTACAAGGATGAAAACATTTATGGACAATCATTTCGATATAGCCGTAAGAGGATATTAGCAATCGGTGAGTTTGGAGTTTGGTAAAAAAGAGAAAGGATTGCAACATTTTTTGTGAGCAACATTATTTATTTAAAAAAGGGACACTATAAGCGTTTCGAAATTCAACGTAGTTCACCTTCATCATCGTGAGCAAAATATCAACAATTTGATCTGTTTACTTTTGTGAGATATACACAACTGTTTGATTTTTAAGTTCGATGCAAGTGTTAAATTTAGTTATTTTTAGAAATAATAGTTTGTCGCAGGTTTGTTTATGTTTGTTTGTTTTTGAATTTCGCACAAAGCTACTGGAGAGCTATCTCCGCTAGCCATCCCTAATATAGCAGTGTAAGACTAGAGGGAAGGCAGCTACTCATCATCACCCACCGCCAACTCTTGGGCTACTCTTTTAGCAACGAATAGTGGGATTGGCCGTCACATTATGACGCCCCCACGGTTGAAAGGGCGAGCATGTTTGGTACTATCGGGATTCGAACCCGCGACCCTCGGATTACGAGTCGAACGACTTAATACACTTGGCCATGCCGGGCCCGTTTGTTTATGTAGCATCATATAAATCACACGTTGTGTAGTCCCGTTGTTCCAAACTGGTCCTTGTTGTAATATTGTGCAATGTCACTAAACCTTTATTAGTTTTTTTCGTTGTTTTGATTGAGTATTATTATATGATATATTTCATACACAGATAAAATGTGACTCAAGGTAGGTTAGATAAATAGATAGATTTAGACTGCGTAATTGTAAGTTTAACCATAAATAACGTATAATGGTGATTGTTAAATTGAAATTTTTACAGACTATATTAAAGTAAAAAAGATTAGAGAATAAAAATTTGACTTTTCAGTTGTGTTCTAAAGTAATTGAACCAGTTTGTGTGGACTTTAACAAAAAAGAGACAATTATTTAAAGCTATGGATACAACTGTGGCAACCAAGAGTCATAGTGGTGATCTTAAAATGATATCATCATAGGTTGTATCGTAATAATAGATCAGAAGAGAGCAATTCATATTGTCAAGTTGTATTCCAAAGAACTGAACCAACCTGTATGGACCTCAAAGAAAGAGAAACAATTATTCGTATATTTGAATACAACTGTGATAATGAACAGTATAATGCATTTGTATATACGTTTGACTTCTTTTAATTTATTCTTTCAAAACAAGTGGACCATGTTCAGTTTTATAATTGTTGAAATTTATTGCCAACATGTCACAGGCACCGACTGTAAAGAATCAGGCCCATCCATAGTATACATAAAACTTGACAACTTTGTTTACCCAATAATAAAGAAGTTATTTCAGTTGTATAACAGAGTACTTCCTCTTATTATTTATGACATATTTGTATAATTTATAATTTATTAACCTTAAATTTTAACAAAATGAAGTATTTCATAGCACAATGCTATTTCATGTATGAAAGGAAAATTCACAACGAAGTCTATTTCTACAGTCAATATAACGAAAAATTAACTTAAAAGCAGTAAAATATATTACTGTATGCAGTATAAGGCAAAATAAACTCATATACTAAGATAAAGTGATATTACATTGAAAACGTTAACGTCTATTGTTACACGCGGTATAAAGTTAGACAAACTTTAACATGTTAAAGTCTAGAGATATGCAGTACTAAAAACCAAGAAGCTCAAATCAATTATGTTAAACCATTTTCCCACCATAGTAAAAAGTCAAGCTTAAACAGAAGGTGCTAGTTTAGTGGAACCTTCACTTAGAAGGTAAATTGAATTTGAGCAAATTAGAAAAAATAAATCTAGTTGTAGCCTGTAGGAAATAAAGCTCAGATTCACCATTCTACAAATTCTGTTACACCTCAAACGAAAGCTACTTGAAGTGAAACATGCTAATGTTTCTTACTACAAAATAATAATAAATTAGGCCCAACTTTAAGACGTCAGATATTTGGTATTTCAAATCTGACGTCATCTTACGAGACACGCGAGCAAAAAGGATATGTTAGGGACTGTAGCCATCATTAGTTCAGAACTGCAAATCTGAGAAAGGGCAGCTAATTAACAGTACTCGCTATCATACGACAACTGTCAAAACCGAACAACGAATTGGTAGTTACTCTAAAAGAGCGTCCCCGACTAAAACTATGGGGCGTGTTCGGCTGGATAGTGTGGGCTTGTCTCTTGGACCTTCCCATCCACAGACCGATACGTTAACCACTTACGCCGATCAAAACAAGGTAGAAAGTTAATTTTACATCATACACAGTCGCGCTTACTGTCACTTTCAGTGCAAAAAATATTTCAAATTAAGTAAGTTTGATTCATCTTCTGTTCTTCCCCCATTAAAACAATAAATAGCTTCGTACAAAAGCTTTATCTATTGATAATTAATTTATTTTAAAATTTTAAAGAAAACTAAAATCCACTTCTGCCACGTATTTGTGATAATGCAGTTGTGAGATGCAATTATAACAATCATAGTCGACTATTTCACTCAGTGGTTAAATCATGTAACTATGTGTATGATTAAATATTTTTTGCGGTCGTTCTTAAAATAAATTTCGTACATTTTAGAATAAAGCGTTTAGTGCCAACGAGATTTTCTGGAGTGCTTACATAGATAGAAAGACAGAGAAATCGAAATTCACGTCACTAAAGACAGAAACTACGTCAAAAGGAAAGTCTTTAGATGCGTAACAAACACTATGCAGTACTAATCATAAAGGATTGTTTGTTTGTTTGAAGATTAACACAGAGTAACGTAAAGGACTATCTAGGATCTGCCAACCACGCGAATTGAAATTCTCATTCTTGTAAATGATTTGTTTGTCGAATTTCACAAAACGCAAAGCTACACAAGGGTTAACTGCAGTAGTCATCTTTAAAGAGATAAACAAGAGGAAAAGAAATGGCCAACAACTCCCATCGTCAACTCTTGGGCCACTGTTACTATTCCAAATAGTGGTATGTGACTGTCACTCTTATAACAATCTTAAATTGTTGAGCGTGATGCTATTGGTAATGGAATATGAACACTAGCTGCAGGGAGTCGTACACGTTAACCACTGAGTTGCATTTAGACCATCATAACACACTTTACTGTTTAAACAATTCATTTTGTTGTTCACAACAAATAATAGTATAATAGTAATAATATACCAACAACAGACAAACACACATTGTTAGTTCTGCATTAGAAATCGTGAAGTTCTAATTATTTTCGCACTTTAGATTGTACACTTTTATTAAACAGCTATGGGCAAACAGAAAGTGTTGCGACTTTGTAATTAATTTATGGTAAGTAATATCTGATACGTTTAAGACGTTTTCTTACCACTTATTATAATGTAATAAATACGCAAACTCGTTAATGCATCAACCACCTGAAAGATGTTTTCTGAACTTCGAAAGAGGGAAAATTTTTGAAATAGCCTGAGATCGAAATTACTTGAAGTACGTCATTATCAAACGATCCACATATTTTATATGTAATAAAGTGGCATTGGCGTCGTGTTTTGTGGCATGTTATATTGTGATAACTAAAGTCCATGAACAACGCCAAGCATTGATTTTTTTGTCATCATGCGGATTGCTGGACAGCTTATGTGCGTGTGTGTTATTTGCCAAGTACTGGCACGAAATGTGTTTTAGTAATTCACCCCTCCTGGCCAGCTTCTTCATACTAATATAACTATTTCCATATATCATCTTACTTCAACATTTGGATAGCTTGAAGATCTGGGCAGTACCCAGGAATCCCTTAAAATTTCATGACACCAGATGTCGGTAGGTTGGAAAGTTTTTGTCAGACGAAAGCCACTATTGTTTTAGTGTACATAATAAACTATCTAGCTTCAAATATACATAATTAGAAACAGTAACACATATGTACATGAACCTCCAGTAGCATAGCGTCATGTCTGTAGACTTACAACGCTAGAAAGTGGTTTCGATACCCGTGACCCATCATGGCCAGGTGGGTTAAGGCATGCGACTCGTAATCCGAGGGTCGCGGGTTCGCATCACGGTCGCACCAAATATGCTTGCCATTTCAGCTGTGGGGGGGCATTATAATGTTACAAACAATTACAAACAAATAATACATAGTAATAATGATTGTTTTCTCGTGATGATATTTGTAAAAGAAAAACAAAAGATAGAATATAAAAGCACTCTACATTCTATTTCATTACGTGGTGTCATGTAGTGTGTATCTATTGCAACAAGTTTCTTCGAGTAATATATTAATATATGATAATACTTTTCACTGACCCGAACGTTTAATTATATAGAAAGACTATGTTGACAAATAAACATTGCAGAATTGCGAGATAACTTCCACGAAACAAATGTCTTAAAAAGGAGCTGAATTATAATTTTCGTTACGGTGCACAAGTCGAAAATCGATGTAAAGCTTCACACACGCACACAAACAGGACTTTCCTAGGTTATAACATGAGTTACTACAACAACCACCGTACGACTATTGTCACTGATAAAGACAGAGAAAGAAATAAACACGTGAAGGTCATTTATGTAAAATACAAACAGTTACATTTTGTAAAGGTTAAATTTATATGTTAAACTGAACTTGAAACATACATAAGGAAGTTAATCGAGAAAACCTTAACGGTCTAGAAAAATTAGTTACATTATAGCATGAACGAAAAATAACATAGATATTTCAAACGATAATGTATTCCAGTGTTGTTATTTGTGTGACGTATTCATGAAACGACAACAATTACTTAAATACGTAGAACCGGCATGGCCAGGTTAAGGCGGTCGACTCGTAATCTGAGGGTCGCGGGTTCGAATCCCCGTCACACCAAAACATGCTCGCCATTTCAGTGACGGTTAATCCCACTATTCGTTGGTAAAAGAGTAGCCCAAGAGTTGGCAGTGAGTGGTGATGACTAGCTACCTTCCCTCTAGTCTTACACTGCTAAATTAGGGACAACTAGTGCAGACAGCCCTGGTGTAGCTTTGCGTGAAATTCAAAAAACAAACAAACTTAAATGCATACATTTAAAGAGTTTAATTTGTAATGATCTATTATCAAGCAAATAAAGGAGAAATAGCTCGATGGAATATAAACGGGATGATAAAAAAGTAGTCTAATGCAATCTAAACCTAATGGTAAATGAGGGTTAGCTTAATGGAATCTAAATCCGAAGATGAGGAACAATGATTTTTAATGGAGTCTAAATAGTTTACAATAAGTATTCTGGAAAATCTGTTTGTAACTTTGTTGTACTTTTACGTACAAAAATGAAAAGAAAAAATCCAGACTCGTTTATTGTCGTTTGATTCCAATACAAACAATCTGTTGATAATCGTCAAAAGAGTTGCTCTCAAGGGCAATGTAGAATACTTGTTTCATAATTGTTTATATAATCTCTTCTAAATAATAACCAATCCTTGATTTGATTTGTTCTCTATTAAGCTATCTTTACTTACGCAAAAAATATGTACAACAGTTTCTTCATCTTTAGCAATACATTGTAAAGTAGACTTGGTTTTGAAATTGAGGCTTAATTTTCTGACCTATCCAAAGCCTAAAGATTGATAGGTTTTATATGGTGATATTCACATGTTTGTTCTTCTGTAGTCAAGTTAAAAACGACCAACGGAATCCACAGAAGACATATTGGTAGCATTTGAAATGAAATATATAAAAACCATTGACTCTGTCTTCACATACAAAGTTGAGCATCATAGAATCCAAGATAAGAACATGGTGAGCGTCGGCTAACTACACATTAGTTGAATATAACAGATTCAAGAGTGGTTCTATGATAATGTGTGAGATAAACTTACTGAATGGTATATTATTTGAAAATGTGTTCTGAATTATGTTCATCAGGGCGTCTTTTTCTTGTAGCGCCAGACTTATGTTACTCTTATTAAGAATGATACTTGTTTTCACCGACCTCGAACCGTTACTAGCACCATCAGACAGCTATTACTACTAATGGTAATGACAGGACTTTAGATGAGGACGATTCGACAGTTGGCATATAGTATGACTACTCCCTAACAGTCAACAGTCTAACAATCCTCCAGGCCTGGCATGGTCAGGTGGTTAAGGCACTCGACTCGTAATCCAAGGGTTGCGGATTTGAATCCTCATCACACCAAATATGCTCGCCCTTTCAGCTGTTAGGACGTTATAATGTGACAGTCAATCCCACTATTCGCCAAGAGTTTGCTGTTGGTGATGATGACTAGCTGCCTTCCCTCTAGTCTTACACTGCTAAATAAGGGACGGCTAGCGCGGATAGCTCTCGTGTAGCTTTGCGCGAAATTTGAAAAAAACCAAAAGAAACAGTCCTCCTTTGCTCCACAAGAGATATTTTTTGTTAACCTAGATATTTGGTAAATCAGCTCCAGTGGACAAGTAGTTTCGACGTTCTTAGTATCAGATTTTAAAGCTCTAGAAGGTTAGACTAGCGTGATTTGAGATGCAGAAGGTAAAGATTCAGACAAGGCAGGTGGACGATAAGAAGAAAAAGTGCGAAAAATCAACAGACGTCAACCCCTTAAATTTAAAAAGGACCAGCTCTGTCCGTCAGATTTTGTGGTGCTGCTAGGAAAACCTCTTGATGGGGAAATGGGAAAACATTTCACAAAACCCCGTAGAGAGTATTAAACGACAATATAGGGCTTCTTACATAACTTAGTGTGGATATAAATATTCCAAGGGTTGGAAGTTTTCTTTATATTTATGAGCTACAATCACATCCGAAACATAAAATATCATAGACCGTATTTCACGAGCTAATCTTTTTTTTTTTTTTAATTTAATGATTGGTTTATGTTTCGAACAGGTCCTGCTTATGGTTTGGTCAAAATGCATTCATTAACAGATAAGATTTTATTATAAAGATTAAAATATGATATATTTGAGAAATAAACGATGAGGAAATAGAAGTTATTTATATATGAAGTGGTTGTTCATTTGATTATGAGTAAAATTGCTTTCAATCAGCATTTCGTCAACTATTTAGATGATTTATTGTTTTATAAATACGTTAGAAAGGCTTTCAACTAATGTGCAACTTCCCAACGCACTTAATTAGAATTATTCAATCTTTTGTTTACAAGTGCTATAGTTGTGGCTTTATATAAGTTTTAGCAAAATTTGAGTAAGTTTTTAACATAATGTTGCGTAATAGGTTGCCTTAGCTATGGTCATTGTAGGGACTGAAACCTAAATATTAGCGTTACAAGCTCTCTAGAGTAACTCTGGGTCACCAGGAGAAGAAGCTACGTTTTAAAAGTCAATGTTATTTCTGAATAAAACAAACTAAAGTGTACAGTTTAAATCAAGATAAATTTGAGTAGAAAAACGTTTAGGTTTGTTTTTTAACAGTTGCATGTTCTAAAATATGTATTTTGTACCTACATTGCTTAACAACGTTCAGTTTCAACTATCAGTTAATATTAGTGACTTATACAATGCATCTAATACTCTTAACACGCAATAGACATAAAACTTGTATGAGAGGATATCCAAACACTTGATAACGATTGTGATCGTAATTCTAATGCCACAGGCCTGCGAAGTTAAACTTCATAAAAGTTGTTTTGGCTTTAACGACGAATGTTTCATAACTCAACTTTGTAGATTTCGAAAATAGCATTCTTTGTTTGTTTTTTTCTATCACGTAAGGATTTTTTTAAACAAATCGAAAAGAAAAATCTCTTACTTAAATTAAATTATTATTTCATTTACCACAATGAATATTTATTATTATTATTTATTGTTCACAAAAATACAAACAAACTGAAGAAAAGTGAAGAACATTTATGTCAAACTAATGTGCATCCTTATTCATCCTGATTTTTGTGGGAAATCAACATCTTTCAGTCTCAAAACTACGTGTTGTGATCCTTCTTTTATGTATTTCATCTGGAGCATCTCGTTTCAATGACCAGCAGAAATCAGTCATCATGCTGATGTTCTACCTTCCCTGATATCTCCTCTCCATTCTCCTGATGGAAAATTTCCCCTTGTTCTTCTCTGACGGCATTGATATTTTCAGAGAAATACTCAACATATGAGTGTAAGAAATGAGCTTTATAGATCATATTACAACCCAACTCTTTGAATTTGCCGAGTATGTTAGTGACAATTTGCGTCCTGTTATTTTATAAAAATAACATGTTTATTATGTCAGCAACATCTTTAAAGGCAATCCATTCTTCTTTTACCAACTTTCTTCATTGTCCTTTCAAACTGTTCATCAGAAGTCAATTTCCCAATCGGAAACCCAACAGAGATCCCTTATTTAAATTTTCCTTTTCAAAGAGCAGGGTATTGACCACATAGATACTTAAAACAGTCGCCATCTTTGTCTAGGTGCTTTATCAAGCGCAGTTTTATGTGAAGTGAAAGTTATAAGACTTTCTTTGTGTTAATCAAACTTTTACGTTCAATGTTTTCCGATCCCGGTATCAGGCTGACTCTGCGTGGCCACTGCTTTTTTATCCATTGTTGATATTGTGCTCTTCTGTCCCATTCACACAAAAAATATAGAACTCACTATAAGCGAATTTTGATCCAACAACATAAAATGGACTTTGTACTTGACTTTATTAAGAAGAAGTTTGAGATTTCGTACGTTTCCTTGAAGTGAACTAAATGAGCAATAGCCACAGATGTATATATGTTACAATTATGATAGAAAACACTTTTCAGACTTCTTTTGCAAAAAAAACAATGAACCATCATAACTCATTTGATTCACGTACTGCAGCTCCTAAAATTGGTACTAATTCAGCAATATTGTTACAATAAATCAATAAGATTTCTTGCGAAACGTATCATTTAAACTCTTTCTCACTATTTTTATACCAGCAAAATAAGGTCCCTGGAGAAAATAAGTTCTTAGCCCAAAGTCTGGACCCCAAAATCTCCGAATAATTCTTGAGAAGGCCCAAATCTCTCACAAAATAATTAAGTTTACTTTGTGTGAAAACTTGTGGTTCACCAGAAGTTTAAGGTTTCAAACAATCCTTATTGCTATTTTAAATGACATCAGGTTCAGAATCAGATGAAACTATATCACAGTCTCCACTGCAGTAGGTACAGGAACATCAGGTCCATAAACAACAGGTCTTATATCAAGCTGAAGACTCAGATAAAAAAAAAATTCCTTTTTATTTCGAGTGTTGTAGCCTAGCACTTACATGAGGAAAAATAACGGTTATCTCTGAGGTTTCTTGGCTCACATCAGCTGACTGAAATTCCACGAAGCAAATACTATTCCTACCTTTAGTTTATTGTCTCAACTCTTGGTGTAATGTAAACTTTGTGCAGTGCTTATGATTTGTCTTGGTTCCTCTCAACTCTTGGTGTAATGTAAACTTTGTGCAGTGCTCATGATTTGTCTTGGTTCCTCTCAACTCTTGGTGTAATGTAAACTTTGTGCAGTGCTCATGATTTGTCTTGTTCCTCTCAACTCTTGGTGTAATGTAAACTTTGTGCAGTGCTCATGATTTGTCTTGGTTCCTCTCAACTCTTGGTGTAATGTAAACTTTGTGCAGTGCTCATGATTTGTCTTGGTTCCTCTCAACTCTTGGTGTAATGTAAACTTTGTGCAGTGCTCATGATTTGTCTTGGTTCCTCTCAACTCTTGGTGTAATGTAAACTTTGTGCAGTGCTCATGATTTGTCTTGGTTCCTAAGTTTTATTCTAAAATGCATGAAATGTGCTATTCGACGAATTCTGTAATGTTTTATCTAAAATAAACAATAATGTCAAAGTGCACACACAAATAAATACTGTCCGAAAATTACACGTCGTGCGACCTGTTAACTGTTTATATAATAGCGGTGTATTTCTCGTGCTCGTGCGTTCTGACACGACCGATAAGATTCACACATCGCAATTGATTTGAAGAAATCTATAGCCAGTGGTTGCCAACATTTTGAAAAAACAAAACGCTACCCCATATCAATAAAGTTGGTACAGCATGGCCAAGTGGCTAAGGCACTCGACTCGCAATCCGAGAGTCGCGGTTTTGAATCCTCGTTACACCAAACATGCTTGCCATTTCAGTCTTGGGGGAATTATAATGTTACAGCCAATCCCACTATTTGTTGGTAAAAAAGTAGCCCAAGATGATTGGTGATGACTAGCTGCATTCCCTGTAATCTTACACTGCTAAATTAGAGACAGCTAGCACAGATAGCCCTCGTGTAGCTTTGTGCGAAATTCAAAACAAACTTAACCTAATTCAATAAAAAATAATTAATTTATGTAGAAGTACATATGACGTTTTGTAAAAAATCTGTATGTGTTGGAGATAATAGATCTCGTTCTCACATTCGGCATACAGGAATATTTGAAGAACATGTAAAAAATTCAAGACAATAAAACCATTAAAAGCCTAGTAATTACTCACGACCCACAACCTGCTTAACAACTCTAAAATACTAAGATTTGTTAAACAAACGTCGATCTATACAAATTTTAAGAGATTATATTGTTAAATGATTTTCCGACGTTAAACCACACATATCCTTAACTAAATGTAGGTGTGACAATATTAAAATAAAAATCGATGTTCCAGAAATGCATGTACCTTATATTGTTAAACGCCTATTGTTAAATTCCCGTCCACTCACTACAGTTGTAGAAGATTCTTGAGTGTAAAAATGAACAGTATATATTTTATGAAACACTAACGTCTGTAATGTTGAGCCAGCTGAAACTTCTAAAAATTAGCCTAACGCTTTTAAAAGGTAACCAATGCGACGCGTCGAAAGACAGAATACATTATTGGTTTGATATAGTTGGTATACTATAAACCTCGGAAGTTATAACTGTAATTAACGTTTATTAACCGGAAACTTCAGATATTTGATAAGAAACCTTTATAACATTTATATATATAACATTACAAACCGTTTAACTTCAGTGAATTAACTTCGGACATTAATATTGCTACCAGGATATTATATAACTTCAGCGGTAAAAAACTCACGTTTGATCGGCGAAGAGTTAATTAGTACATCGTTAAGTGAATTGTACCAATATCAGCTCGAAATTAATTTATTCATCATGAACCCTTTAAAGAATATCAAGGAAGTTACGGATAAAGTAGAAAACTCAGTATTCTTTGTAAGTTTGTTAAACTTTTGTGTATAAATCATTATTTGTAATAATCAACGTTTCATCTTTGTAGCTTCTTCAGTGTTAATAAACATAACGTTGTTTTAAATAAAAATATATTATTTTATTTTTATCCGGAGTATAAAGGTTGTTTTTTCGTAACTTGTATCAAACTGTGTAAATCTCTCCAGTATGCACTACAAATATTATAAACTGTATTATTCTACGTATTTTAAAATATATGTGTGTGTATCAGTCTTATTGGCAAATACCATAAATTTGATACATCTCAACATTTAATTAACTTATAAATTCTAATTACAATATAACTCATTTTCAGGCTGTTTCAAATTGTAACATGTTACATAATAAATTGGAAGCTCGTTTGAGTTAAGTTGTAATACGTAACATTGGGTTTTTACACATTATTCATAATTTCCGATGCATAAAATGAGCAAAGAAGAACGAAAGTCACCTCAAAACTTTTTGTAATACAAATTAACCCTAGTTTCTGTATAATTATACCGAGTATTCTTTGTTTTATTTGCTTAACTTGGTTGAACTGCAAAAATTATTTTCAACTTGAAGAAGTGGCCTACAGGTGTTATCTAGTGATATCTAATCGTGTCATTAGACAATAAAGATTTGTATGCACACAAATTGTTCATAGCTATCAACTTCTAATACGTTAACCCTTCTAAAAATACTTCATTTCGTACGACTGCATATACGTATATACTCTGTTAATTTTGACCAACTTTTTTATTTTACTCACCAGGTGGAGTTCGATGATGTCATTGCCGAACCACGAGGCGCTTACTCTGTCGATTGCGTGTGGAAGGTCGCCTACAAAATTTTCACCGGAACCAAGAATTACTGTTACAAGTTCCTAACCATTCTCTTCGCCTTCCCCATTGCTCTAGCAGTTGGATTGAGTTTTGCCATTTTGTCGTTCCAGCACATCTGGTGTATTGGTCCGGCAATACGTCATTTCCGGATCAGCTGTCACGTCGTTCGGCTGTATGTTCGCACATGTCTTGATTCCTGTTTGGCACCTTGTTGCAACGACATGGGCCTGTTTTTCAGCAAAATTCGAATCACTAGAGGTCCTGGAACCGAAGATCAAGTTTTGTAACTGTCTAGTCGACAGTTTTCAAACAATATGTTTCTGACCAGTTCAGCTGAAAAATACACATGTATTCGTATTAGAACCTAGAGACGTTGAAGACCTATGAAAAACCATGGTTTATTTTATTATATAAACATTAGTTTTGTTGCTATTATATTTGTTTCAGGTTATCTTTCATTTAGTTTGCATATTAGCATCTCGTTAAGTGAATACACAATAGCATCTTTTGAATGATGTAAATGACACTAGCGTGATTTTTACTGTTCTGCTTATATAAACCTAAGCTTTTGTAATTCGATCCCCTTAACGAATCAAATAACATTCTTGAACAGTATTTCGTGTCTAGAACATCCTAACTTATCTAAGTCTCTTAGTTCATTTGTTGTTGTTTACGTTTAACAGAACAACATCCACTATCTCGTTAGAGTTTCTCTAAAAAAAAAAAAAAGAGGATATGAAAGAACAAATTCTGTGGATCATTTTGTCAGCTACACTTCACAATCTAAAACTAAAATTTACGACTAGGGATCTTTCTTCAAAAAATATGGACATGAATGTTTTCGTGTGATACTTTTCAAGTGCATGCATAAAATACTCATTTATTTATTATTATATAAAAGAGTACAAAATGAAATTCAACTCTACATCCTCAGCAACTTCTTCCAATTTTGATACTTTCGCATGAAAAAAAAAATACTGTTACTTTCAATGTGATACTTTAAACATTGGAATACTTAGAATAATCATACTTATTATTTTAATGTGAATATTTATCAAGAATTAATAGTTTCGTGTATTTTACAATGATCAATCGCACTAGTGATCGAAACGTCGTACCTGATTTAAAAACTAATCTTATTTACTGTGAAAGCTCTAAATTGTAATAAACTTTACCAAGAACGCCTGAACGCTTACTAAATATTTTTCATTGTTTTCTATTAGAAATCTGGATAACTATTTAATTACGTGTGTATAAAATCAATGAAATTTTAAAGACAGTTGATACAATCGTCAACCATTTCCCTAAATTCTGTTTTTTTAATTTTCTATTTATATAAAATCTCAAATAAAGAGCTAAATTTACAATCCATAATTTATTTATATTAGTTGTTTATGTGATTCTTATAAGAAGTTTTCTTTATAATTTTATAAATATAAAAACTTACACAGTGCAAGTGAATGAACCATGTTAAATTTTATTCCTCAGACAAAAAAAAAATACTTATTAAGCGTTGCCAACTTTGTTTGTTCAGTCATGCTGTGTTAAACAAACAGGACTGGGAATCTTGTCACAGTGAGGTTAAAAAGTGTTCGTTCTGTTGTTGAGCCTAATGGTCCTTACTAAACACATTTTATAAACAAAGAGAAACCCAAAATGAACAGTACAACAACCGTAACTTTTGGCATGTTTATACACACTGATGGAGTGTTGTATTTCATAAATATGTCATAAATGAAGGTATCATCCTTTAGTGTAAGTTATCTAGTAGAATATGTATATTAATTACACTCTACTGTTTATTACTCATACATGTTTAAATAAAGATATTTTATCATTATTAATGGTAGAGTTTAGCATCGTTAGAAGTGGTGGTTCCTCATCTCTTGTAAGAGCAGAGTTTTATACAACAAAGATTCTAAGACTGTCATCTTCGTTTCTTTCTTTATTTGATACGATGCATTAGAAACCAGCTGAAATTGGAAGTTTAAAATCACATACAGAGACATAGAAATATATTTCAATGTCTACTTCCTCCATAACTTTGTAAACGTGATCGTTTCCTTTAAGTTTGTGTAAATATATTTGTTTGTTTCTTGTATAAAATAGTTACGGAAATTTTGGAATTTCGTTTAATACTATACTTTCAAAACATTTTTACACGCAGGCCTATCTGTTTTCACTAAAACAGATATTAACCCTCTATAATTGGTACCTTGTTAAAAAATGTTAGTGTTAAAGAAATCAGCTAATTTGTTACTTCTAAACGATTTTATTTATAATATATGTACTTTAAGCTAGCATAGTTATCAGTGTTAACTAACGCATTAGCTCGTATGTGTGTGTGTGTGTGTGTACATATTTTAATAATATTTTTCTTACCTTTAAAACAACTTTATTTCTCCTTATTTTGTGTTTCTCTCCATTTTTTTTTTATTTTCTTATTCTTTTCTCTCTATCTCCATTATTTTATTATTATATTCCCAATTAACGTCTTTCTATTTCTCATAATCGAATTAATATTTGTTTCCTCTACATACCTATTAGACCCAGATTTCGACCCCCGCTAGTACACCGGTAAGTTTACGGATTTACAACGCTAAAATCAGAGGTTCGATTTCCCTCTGTGGGCTCAGCAGATAGCCCGATGTGGCTTTGCTATAAGAAAACACACACACAGCTTTAGATTTCTCTTCTACAGAAATCATAACTAGACATACTTTTCCTATGATTTCTTTAGTCTTGCAAGTCTTTACGTTTTTGGATTATTAGTTTTATGGATGCATCTTTTACAGATTATTTAGTTTTAAATGTGTCCCTCTTATAAATTATATTGCTTTAAATCTCTAACATTCGTATGCTTTCCATATTATATGATGAGTTTATTGTACACTCTCATATCTACTTTATAAACTTTACCTTACTTTAGAGGTAATAATAAAAAAGCAAGTCATCGGATACTATATGATTTTAAAGTATAACAGAACTCTACTTATGTGAAATTTCATAGCCCGAAAACTAATATTTAACTCGTAAAATAAGTGTCCCGTATGTTAGATCAAAATACTAGGTCGAGTAGAGTCTTATTTGTATGTTTTTACGAGATAGTTTTTAAATAAATTACAATTTTTTTTAAGATTCTAGTAAATTCAAGATAATTGCAATGTAAACATAGAATCATATTAATGTTATTAACTATTTAACAAACTGAATGCTTAAAAGATAAAAGATAAGTTGGCTAGTAGAGAAAACGTAGGTTATCTTCAAATAAAGTTAAACCTAATAATATTACGATAGGGCTGTTTTTCACAATCGCTATTATAGTTTGTATTAGGCACCTGTTTAGTAGCTAGTTAAAAGTATAAAGAACTTGAAAATTGTTGCAAAACTTGTTCTCTAACTACTAATTAAAATATGTTAACTGTTCGTCATTTAATGGTTTGTGATAAATCATTTTTTATGACGTGGACTTAAGAATTTTGTCACCATGCAGTTGTGTTTGAATAGTTAGCAACGCAAAACAATTGCAGTTAAAAATACTAACTTCTAGAAGGCAAAAAAGTCAGTAGATACTTAACATATTACACATAAGTTTTTTTTTTGTGATACGCTGCACAATTGTGTATTCTACACACTTTAAATGTAATTATTGGTTGTTTTAAAAGTGAGATGTAATAAAATAGTTGTGCAAATTGCGGTGTTTTTAATATATTATTCCCATATTAAAACACAAGCCTGCATTTTGTTTCAGCCTCGAATCTTTTATTTCTAATGCAGATGGACAGAATAGATCATGACAGATTCCTCTGTGAAAATTTATGTATCCAAAGAGTATGTTACATGATAGAGTTTGCACATTGCAAAAGTTGTAAGAGTTATTTTACACCGTACGCTT
Source organism: Tachypleus tridentatus (assembly GCF_004210375.1). Lineage (NCBI taxonomy): Eukaryota > Metazoa > Arthropoda > Merostomata > Xiphosura > Limulidae > Tachypleus > Tachypleus tridentatus. The sequence continues at coordinate 100,062,872 of NC_134835.1, read as the reverse complement.
GCATTATTTTCCATACGAAACATTTGTAAGATAAAGCTTATTAGCAAGGAAAGTATTCCTGTTCTAAATGTTAAAACTATCATTATAAAACTGCTTGAAGGATTTCTATTCTTTTGATCACAAATTTGTTTGTTGTTGTTTGTTTCGGATTTTATCGAATATCTATATAATGACTATCTGCGCAAGATGCCTTTAACGTAACTTTGAGTTGATAGACTAAATGGAAAGCAATAAGTGAGCACTGCCAATTCTAAGTCTGCTGTAAATAAATAATGTAATTTTACCGTCAGTGATTCGCTTGGTTTGTTTTGTTTCGTTTGAATTTCACGCAAAGCTACACAAGGGCTATCTGCACTAGCTGTCCCTAATTTAGCAGTGTACGAATAGAGGGAAGGCAGCTAGTCATCGCCATCCACCGTTAACTCTTGGGGTACTCTTTTATAAACGAATAGTGAGATTGACCGTTACATTATAGCGCCCCCACTGCTGAAAGGGTGAGCATGTTTGGTGTGACGGGGATTCGAACCCGCAACCCTCGGATTACGAGTCGAGTGCCTCAGCCACCTGTCAGTGTTATACGTATCTATTGCATAAATGTGGAATGCGATTTCGCGGTAATGGGACGCAAACTATAAGTTCTGAGATCCACGTTCGGCCTAGTCCGACACGTTACCCACAAGGCAATGATCTGCCCAGATTTTTTTAAAATATATTAAGAGCAAATAAATAAATATAATAAAGTAAAGGCAATGATCTGCCCAAAGTTTTTCTAAATACATTAATAGCAAATAAATAAATATAATAAAGTAAGTGAGTTCTTTGTAGAAGACAAATCTTGCGTAACAATATGTCTTCATTTTTGTTTCTTGAAGAAGAAACGTAAGTTTTACTAAAAACGTCCCCACTGGTACAGCGGTAAGTATACGGATTTACAACGCTAAAATCAGAGATTCCATTCTCCTTGGTGGACTCAGCAAATAGCCTGATGTGACATTGCTATAAGAAAACAGATGCACATACATTTACTAAAAACAAACACTAATGTCAAATACAGAAAATTACGAAATTCGTAACGTGACGTACAAACTACCGCACTTCGGTTATCATAAAAATAACGACACTTTCAGCTTAATGAAGGAAACAAAAGTTTATTAAAGATATTTGTTGTGTTTGATCGCGTAAACAAAATCTTATTTACGAAATATCTTTGTGATATGAGGCTCGGCCTGGCCTGGTGGTTAAGGTACTCGACTCATAATCTGAAGATCTCGGGTTTGAATCCCCGTCACACCCAAACATGCTTGCCCTTTCAGCTGTGGGGGCGTTATAATATGACAGTCAATCACACTATTCATTGGTAAAAGAGTAGTCCAAGAGTTGGCAGTGGGTGGTGATGACTAGCTGCCTTCCCTCTAGTCTTACACTGCTAAATTAGGGACGGCTAGCGTAGATAGTCCTCGTGTAGCTTTGCGCTAAATTAAAAAATAAACAAAAATTGATTTGATCCGCATGCAATCGGTATAAAGCTGACTTACTCAGATCATAATAAAACTACATTTTTGGATGTTTCCGTTGTAGTTGCACATAATAAAATACAGCTGTAGGTAAGTCAAGTCACTATTAATGAAAAACTAACATGACAGTTATTTGGTTATAACCACTTTTACTGTCTGAAACACACACGCATATAAATAGTAACACATTTAGATTAAAATTATCTAGTACTGCTTGTAGTAGCAGCCTCGCCAGTGTTTATCAGAGACATCACCAAGTGATGTGTCGCTTCGTGACATATTACACAAGGTGACTTGTAGTCAGATAATATATTCAAACAATTATAACTTCTATTGTTGCGTCGAGTGTAGGAAACAAAAATTGAAATGAAAGAATCAGAGACCCACTTTTCACGTTAAACCCTTACACCAAAAAATATATATATTTAAAAGCAATGACATCAGTATAATATTATGTAATTTTGCAAAATATTTGGTGATGAAAGACACAGAAAAGCACTGACGTGCTACGTATGTTCTTTAATCTTTTGTGATGACGTTTCATGAAGGGAACAACGCCCAGAATTTTAGTCAACTTATAACTACAATGTATTCTATCGGATTAAGGTTCTGTTTAAAATTTAGGTGAGGCTATTGTTTGAGGCTAATGGCTTTACTTCATACCGTTCGAGAGACTAAGGACTTATCGCCGCAGGGTCTCTGCTGTAGCAGTCATCTAATTAAAACAGTTACATTCAATACTGCAAAATGCAAAAGTAGTGGGTTTTCTATAAGTTGGAATTCGAGGGCGACTTGCCGCTGGGTAATTAATTATACCTTTATGACACGATGTTTTGGGACGTCTCTACCGTTGTCCATTGTTTTATTGTAGTTACTCGGGAAAGGTGAGCTAAAAAGATTACTACGTTATTATTCCATGCGTTCACCAAACATCGTAATGTGTTTTTAATCGCAAAAATTAATTACAGCCTTACAAACTTTTCTCTCAATGAAATGACAGATAATTAAAAATTCGAGTAAAATGTGTGTGTATGTGGTTTCTTATAGCAAAGCCATATCGGGCTATCTGCTGAGCACACCGAGGGGAATCGAATCCCTGAATTTAGCGTTGTAAATCCGCAGACTTACCGCTGCACTAGCGGGGAGCTGGAGTAAAATACATTGCAATCCACCACGCCTTCAGTCTGTGAAGCAACCAGTCGTTACAAGTTTAAATTGTTTGTTTCTTCTGAATTTCGCGCAAAACTACACTATCTGAGCCAGCTGTTCCTAATTTGGGAGTATAAGACTAGAGGGAAGACAGCTACTCTTTACCACTCACCGCCAATTTTTGGGATACTCTTTAACAAAAAATAGTAGGATTGAACGTCACATTATAGCACCCCCACAAACCCGCGATCTTCACAGGTTTAACATACTGGGCCATTAGTTAAGTATTACGTGAAAGGTACGAATGTTCATCAGTGCAGTTAAGATAAAAATGTTACTCTTTTGTGCAGGGTAAATCTATAAAATCACCCTCAGTACATGGCTGCTAAAATAACTGTTCCGCAGTAACTCATTGCAGTCTTAATAAGTTCGGTGAGGTTTACCAGGTGGCTAGCAAAGGAACTAATGCACATTATAACAACTTACTCATCTTGTGACCAGAAGTATATCTTGCTATTAAGTTCCGGTAAAAGATTTGTTTTAATTTAACAAAGAACTACATATTTTTTTCTCAAACACCAGAATATACAAATAACATAGTCGATATCAGAGCATAGTGACTTACGTTTTACGTCTTAGTTAAAATGGCCTATACCTTGTCCATGGCACACACATGTACGGTTTTTGTCTCACATGTTTAGAGTCTACATGACAGAATGATTTGTACATTTTCTCTCTCAGTTCTTACAATTTTACAGTTTAAATAACAGAAGAATAATTTACATTTTTTATTGTTAGAAACTATATAACCGTGGGGGCGTTATAATGTTACGGTCAATCCCACTATTTGTTTGTAAAAGAGTAGCCCAAAAGTTGGCTGTTGGTGGTGATGACTAGCTGAATTCCCTCTAGTCTTACACTGCTAAATTAGGGACGGCTAGCACAGATAGCCCTCGAGTAGCTTTGCGCGAAATTCAAAAACAAAACTCTCGTCACAACTTCATGGAGCAGATACACATTAGTTATACTATCATCAATACATATTCATTTTATAACTGTCACCTTTCAGTTATAGTGCCATCAAACCAGTGTAATCTTAACAGCAAGCGGTCATTAGACATACATAACAAACGAATAATTGGATTGACTGTCACGTTATAACGCTCCCATGACTAAAAGGGCGAGTATGTCTGGTGTGCAGGGGTTCGAATCAGGTTCCATTCATTAGAGCAAAACCACTTACAACGTAGGCCTAGCATGACCAGATGGTTAAATGCCTCGACTCGTAATCTCAGGGTCGCGGGTTCGAAAGACACTCGCCCCTTTCAATATGACAGTCAATTCCACTATTCATTGGTAAAAAAGTAGCCCAAAAGTTGGCGGTGGTTGGTAATGACTAGCTGCCTTTTTTTAGTCTTACACTGCTAAACAAGAACGGCTGGCGCATATACTCCTCGTGTGGCTTTGTTCGAAATTCAAAACAAACCAAACTACCAACGGTTGAAAGTTAGATATATTCTAAATATTTAATACAAGTTTTTGTTTAGAATCATGAAATATAATTGAAGACTTCTATCCTTTATGTGCTCTCAAATAAAGGATAGAAGTCTTCAATGTAATTTTACGTCTTTGTGATTCTCTTACGTTTTTTTCAAGGATTATAGTTACTATTTAACTAGGACTTTTTCAATACAACCTGATATTCTTCCACGAAAAACTCTCGGTAGACTCAGTAAATAGCTCGATGTGACTTTCCAATAAAAAACACCCACACACCATGAAAAATCACATCAGTAGAACAATGCGTGTCGTAAGAGTATATTAAGTACATAAAATAACTTAATTAACCGAACTGTTTTTGAATTTATTAAATAGCTTGAAGACACGGAGGAGCACTTGTGTTTCACAACATGAGATATAAAGTAGAACAATGATACATTTATTTTACATTAAAATCTCTAAATACCAGTTTGATATAAATCATTAATAACGCTAACACTAATTTATTTCACCAAACAGGAAGGTTTTCCTGTTAAAACGTCCTCACTATCGACACAGTTAATTTAATTATTCGAAAGTCTTCTTCTGTCTTAATAAATCCTATAATTCACAAGTATTAAGCTTAGCTTGTGGTCACACATTTTTTCCTGTGTTCTTCCTTTCTCACTTACTAAAACAAATGGAATAAACTCTTAAATTCACTTAGAACGCAAATATGCGTTGTTCTCTTCTATGTCTTCATTCTACATCTTTTCATTACTTCGAAATTGAGTGTAAAGAGAATCTTATCTCCACAGTTATGAAGATTTTAATGCCTAAGAAACTGAAGCCCAAAAATTTGAATTGAATTATGTGCAGTTAAAATATTTCTAACTTTAAATATGATTTACATTCACGGAAAGTATGATGCTTAGGCCTCACAAATGGCGCTCATTCATAAGTGGTTCTTCTAGATAAGGAAAAGTTATTGCAAATTTCTGCGCTTATTTTTAATATAAAAATATAATATAATATAAAATAATAATATAAAAAATATAATATAAAAAGCCCCTATGGTGGCTCAGCGGTAACTCTGGAATGTCATGACCCTAAATTCGAGTTTTTATACCCGCGGTGAGCACAGTATGGATAATCCTGACATCAGTTTTGGCCGCCTAGAATATTTTCTGATATTTTACTACAACATAAAATAAAGGTTTGGAACACATGGGGCCTATTGATCCATTTCGACTATTCTTCACTCTAAACTAAATTAACTCAAGAATAATAATAATAAACCTTAAAGATAACCCTTATCATTTATATGCTTATTAAATTTTTTCTTAAACTCTTTTAAATTTACTGCCTCTACGACTTATGAAGGCAACCCAAAAATAAAACTATGTTAGTTAAAGATGACTCCTACTCTACCTAAATTTATGTCTGTATTTCTAACCCTACTGTTCTCACTGTTAGATGTGAAAAAGATGCTGCATCAACACTATATTTACAATCTTAACACCTCTGATCAGAGTACCCCGCACTTTTTGTTGTTTCTAGAGAAAACTGTTTGTGAGATTTCAGCTTCTCCTCATATTACAACACCCCCTTTCCGGTCACCATTTTGGTAACCCTCTTCTGAACCCTTTCTAGTAACTCAATGCCTTTTCTAAGATAAGGAGTCCAAGATTGACACAATATTCCTAACTTAGCATAACCAGTGACCTGTAACCTCTTTAGACTTGTATTCAATGTTTTTGTAGATACAACCAAAATTCTGTTCGCCTTACCACTAGCACACTGCTTGGTTGGCTTTAGAGACTGTTCAACTATTACACCAATATTCCTTTCTTTCATAACATAGTTAAGATTATTCCCATTCAAATTATGATAACCCACAAGCAACATCTTGCATTTATCGTAATAAAACCCATCTGCCATTTATTTGCTCAATTCACTAAATTATCCAAGTTATTTCGTAAATCAGCAGCAGCCTTTTCACATCTAGCAACACCCAAGACATTTACACAATCTGCTAATCCAAGTAATTTATTGACCATTTCTTCATCTGTGTCATTAATGTAAATGAAAAACAACAAAGGTCCTAAGACTGAGCCCTGACGTACCCCATTTGTAACATTATTCCATTTTACCTGAACTCCATTTATAACAACCTTTTGCTTTCTTCCATCAAGCCACTCTTCTATCCAATTTACTAATTTACTCCTCACAACTATAGAGACAACTTTTTATAATTTGTTTTATGGTCAAAAGCCTTCTGAAAATCCAGATATACCAAATCTATACCCTTACCTTCATCTACATAAGCAGTGAACTTTTCAAAGAGTTTCAAAAGATTTGTAGTGTATGATTTTCCATTAGCGAAACAATATTGACTATCCAATAAAATTCTAAGCTTTGTTAAATGACTCTTCAAGGCCTCCTTGAACAGTTTGTTTGTTTTTGAATTTCGAACAAAACTACACGAGGGCTATCTGCGCTAGCCGTCCCTACTTTTGCAGTGTAAGACTAGTCATCACCACCCGCCGTCAACTCTTAGGCTTCTTTTTTACCAACGAATAGTGGGATTGATCGTAACATTATAACGCTCCCACGGCTGAAAGAGCGAGTATCTTTGGTGCAACGGGAATCCGAATCCGCGATCTTCAGATTACGAGTCAAACGCGTTAACCCACCTGACCATGCCGGGCCTTCTTTAACAAGCTTTCCAAAATTTGTTCTACAACTGATGTAAGACTAATGGGTTTATAAATAGTATGAAAATATTTATTACCTCCCTTGAAAACAGAAATAACATTAGCTAACTTCCCATCCCATGGTACCTGCCCACTTTTCAAGAACTGACAAAAAATAGTAGTAAGTTTCTTACATATCCAATCTTTAACCTCCTTCAAAACTGTTGATGGAATATTATCTAGTCTATAAGAATTGTTGTTCTTTAAACTTTCCACTTTTCTCTCAACCAACTCAGAATTAATGCAGTCATCTTATTTTATCTCGTCTCCATTAATTAACTATTGAAAGTGTGAAATACTTAATAAATTATCGCTACTAAAATCAGAAAATGCAAAATTTAATAACCCAGCCATTTCATAATCATACGATACTCGCCTTCCTTTATAATTCCTCTAGGGTCATACCCTCATTGTAACACTTAGTTTACCTTGTATTTAAATAAATCCTTACTGTTAATGTTTACGTTTTCTGTCAACCCTTTATCATACATTCTTTTTGATGTCCTAATTTCCTGTTTCACCACATTCTTTGGATATTCTATAATCTTCTAAGTCTCTTGAAACATCAGTCAATTTAAGTTTCTTAAATTTATGATACTTTTCTTTAATTTTCTCTTTTAAACACTTTGAGCATTTTAAAATTTATGTTTAAAAATATTCCACATTTCATTAGTGTTTTTCAAATAGCTCAGTTGTCCAATTCACCACATATAATTATTGTTATGTTCCTTCAAAATTTGCTTTTTTTAAAAACTATGACCAAAGTATCATAATTTCTTAACTCTATATGCAGCAAAACATTGAACTTAATAGAGCAAAAGTCACTTGCACCAGGATGTTCCCAAACCTCTACCCTCTCGACCTGTATTTTAAGTTGACAATAAATATAACATGACATTATTTCGAGTAGGTTCCTTGACTAATTGGTGGATAAAGCCATCCTGAGCAGTTTCCAAAAATGTTTCTCCTTCATGGTTTGACTCTATCATTTCCCAATTTATATGCTTGAAATTAAAATCATTCATCCATGTAACTTTATTACCAGCTGGAATCTTAATCTAATTTGGTATTCTGTAACAAATTCCGACTAAAATTATTTTCCCTTCATATCCAGTAAAGGAAACCCAAATGAATTCAATTCATTTGCTATTATCTTTAATATTCTCAACTTCATTAGCATCTAACTTACATATTGCATATGAAGCCACTACTTGCCCCGTCTTTAATATTCTATCCATATTAAATAGCTTGTAATTCTGCCTTTCAAATAAACTTTTGTCATCAAAGAAATCCATATTTAAACACGTATAAGCTATACCTGTCACATCAAAATCCTCCATTCCTATCAATGTTCGAAAGTCATCTGTTTCATTTCTTACACTTCTAACATAACAACGGTAACAATTAAGCCTATCCTTATAACTACTTCTATGCTCATTTCTTATGTTAGACTTTTTGTGCCTCTTATTATTTTTGTATTTAGTTGTTCCTGGCCCTCACCACTGTTTAGTTCTAATTTAAAACTTCCCTTACAGTTAATAGCCTTAGAAAACAAGCCAGCCTCAACCATATTTAAATGTAAACCATCTATTCCAAAAAGCTCCTTTCTTCAACTGAACCGATTCCACAAGTTCAACCATCCTATCTGCTCGTCATTACATACTAACCTAAGACTAGCATTTATCCCTAATGACCTACTTATAACTTCATCCCCACAATTAATTCTGAACAATGTCCATGGCAAAATTAAGTTGTGACCTTTTTTTTTAAATGACTTTATCAACTCTTTGTACTTATTAATTAGTTCCTCTGACCTACCTTCCCCTACATCACCAGCCCCTACATGCACCACAAAACTGCATATCTGCTAACCCCTTTATTATATCTCCTGCTCTGTTAGTTATATCCCCTACATGTGCCCCTATCTACCCCACAGACAATTCTATCCATATGTTTTGTCAAGGAATCACCTATAACTATAATTTTCTTATCATCCATATCCACTCTTACCCTTTTGTCTTCCTTTTCTCCAATAGTTCCTCATCTGCAGAAGCCAAGAGCTGACACTTGTTGCTCAACAGAATAAGCTCATTATAAGTAAATGTACTGCTTCTAGTCCTATTATTACTGTATCTACCTTCCTGAATGTCATTATTAACTGATGTATCCTTGTATAGAAAAACTTAAGCTCCTGCTGAAATCCTGCAGCCATTTTCCACAGTCTGCTCTTCTCCTTATCTGTTGTCTCTACTTTCATTATGATAGTCTATAACCTACAAACTCCACGTAAAAAATCCATATCTTCATTACTAGCTTCCTTAAAAGTAAATGCCAGTCTCGAGTTCTCAAACAAAACCTACTAGTTGCACTCATTGCATGTAATAAATACTTATCAAGTTAATGATATCATTAAACATTTCATGCCTGAGCAAGTACTGAGGTTAATATACACATTTGTTTTCCTTAATACACTCACAATGTATTCTTTCCTAAACAATGGCTATTCAACTACTTTTTGTTTTTTCCATACTTCAACAGTACCAGTACATCTATATGATATGTCAAATATATTGTTGGTGTGAACATGCTTTATAGTTACTGTAAGGAAAACCTATACATTGGATTATGTTAGTGATGAGGAGTGAAATTATCTGAAACTGGTATAACCCAATAACGTACGTTAATCAAAGTGTAGATTAAACCAGACATCCCTTGAACTTAAGCTTAGAAATGAATCAATTTTTGTAGTACAAAGCTTATTTTATATGGTACGTTTACCTTATAACTAATAATTACCGAGTTTTCTTTACGACCATGTTGTATGAGACTTTTCAGAATACATACTTGTTAGCGTATCTTAAGAGTTATGTTTTCAGATTACCAAAACTAGACGTTGCTTCACCTACTGTGGTTTGACATAACGGCTATCGAACTTGTATCTTTTTCTTACTAACAACTATAATTTAACTAGCTCATAGGCTTTTGACAGCATTTATCTTTAATCAATAATTTACATATGAGCGTTATACCACCTTTGACAATATTCAACAATCTTTTTTTTTCTAATATGGCCTACGCCTATACTCTAGTGTCTCGATTCTTTGCTTTCGTGAGATTTAAGTTTATATTTCTTTAAGACTAATTACTTTCCATTCCTTCTAAATGTTTGATCTTTACTTTAACTTCATTTAAAGTTTCTATTGCATTTTTTTCTGAATCCTTTTTCTCTGAAGGTCACAGTTTAAAAGTAATTTTCCAGGAGTTTAATAACTTTACGATTTCGTTTCTCTCAGGCCCGGCATGGCCAGATGGTTAAGGCGCTCCACTTGTAATCTGAAGGGTTTGAATCCCCGTCACATCAAACATGCTTGCCCTTTCAGCCGTGGGGGCGTTATAATGTGACGATCAATCCCACTATTTGTAGGTAAAAAAGTAGCCAACAGTTGGCGGTGGGTAGTGATGACTACTTGTAGTCTTACACTGATAAATTACGGACGGCTTGTGCAGATAGCCCTCATGTAGCTTTGCCTAATATTCAAAAAGAAACTTCACGATGTCGTTTCTCACATTTTTTAGCATAGCTGATATGTTAATGGAAAAGAAAGGTGAAGAACTTCAAACTTTCGATTCGGATTTTTTTTGTGTGTGAGGTGGATAGTTTATCATTTGAACATTTAAGTAGTATTGCATAATTTAAAACGAGTAGGTGTGGTGGTAAAAATCACTGCTTTTTGTGCAGGTGTTTGTCTTTACAGTGACGTGAGTGAGGACAGGTACCTTGAATCACGTTATTCCACAACTTTTATGACAGGCAAACCTTATGTTCCTTCTGTTTTAGTAGGTTATGAAATGCTGTTTAACATCACTTTCAATTTCTTGGTTTTAGAACGTTACATCGAATTATTATATATAATTGTGTTTCTAACAGGTATGTATTCACGTAATTCAGAGCTAGCAAAAATATAAACAACATTTCTTGGGATTATTATATCGATATTTTTGTTTCAAAGCTTTAAACAGTCAATTTTAAGTATATATTAAATTAAAAAGAATTAAGTTGCACTTTCAGGCACATAATACAACATGCATTGTTCATTTAAAATAATTTTTTGGAAGAAACGTTATTACGACCTACTGAAATAAAATTATAGGTGGCGCAGGGACGTTTCATGATAACTCAAAATTTAGGTTTGGTTTAATATAATGAATTTTAGGTCTTAAACTGTTCTTAGATGTACCTGTGGAAAGACGTTTCTTAAACGTCTCGTTTAATTATATCCTAAAGTAAAAATCATATTTTCTTAAACTCGGTAGCATTAAAATTAACAATTGAACAAAATGTACACTTCAGCCGGTGTGTATTCAGCTTATTAAGTAACAATTGATTGTGATATAAAAAAAAACGTCTTACCGAACAGATGATTTTACTTTTTTTTTTAATTTATGCTATGTTCATATTGAATTTCGTGGAAAACTACACAGGGATTACCTGCTTTAGTCCCTAATTTAGCAGTGAAAGTTTAGAGGGAAGGCGGCTAATCATCCACCCCCACTAGCAACTGTTGAGCTACTCTTTTATCAAAGAATAGTGAGACTGATCGGAACTTTATTACGCCCTCATGGCTGAAAGGGTGAACATGTTTGCTGTGGCAAGGATTCGAACCAGCTACCCTCATATTACGAGTCAAGTGCCTTAACCACCTGGACATGCCCGTCGGTTAGAGATCTCTCTCACAATGTTGAGAAAATAGGCTCAAATCTCCGTCCCATCAAAGATGCTCGCCCTTTCAGCTTTTGGGGGCATTATAAGTTACGGTCAATCCCACTGTTAGTTAGTAAAAGAGTAGCTCAATAGTTGGCAGTGAGTGGTGATGCTAGATGTCTTCCTTCTAGCCTTACACTGCTAAATTAGGGACGCCTAGCGCAGATAACCTTAGTGTAGCTATCTGCGAAATTCAAAACAAACCAAACCAAATCAAGATCCCTAACCATCTGCCCATACCAAGCCCATTCTGCATGTAGAACTTCAAATAGTAGTTAATAAGTTCAAAATACGATAAACTAATTAAAAAATTAATGCAATGACACTATTTATTATCAGATAAAATGTCCTGCCAAGTTTATCTTCATTGTGTCTTCATAAGGATCAGTACTTTATTTAATACTTTATTGTCACATTTCAATGAGATCCCCACTTTAGTTAATGTATACTGTGTTCCTATGAATGCAAAGGCATTATCCTTATTGCATACATTTTTGTGTTTCAATGAAAATGAGGACCTTATCTAACATTTTATTGTGTGTAATAAAAACCATCACCTTACCTAATGCTTTATTATATTTAATGATAACGTGCACCTTATCTAATGTTTATTTTGTTTAATGAGAATCTACACCTTATCTAATGTGTATTGGGTTTCAATGAAAATCAAGTCCTTTTTTGTATTTAATGAAAAGGCCAGATGGTTAAGGCGCTCGACTCGTAATCTGAAGGCCACGAATTTGAATCTCCGTCACACCAAACATGGTCGCCTTTTTTAGCCGTGGGGACATTATAATGTGACATAAATCCCACTCTTTGTTGGTAAAAGAGTAGCCCAAGAGATGGCGGTGGGTGGTGATGACTATCTGCCATCCCTCTAGTCTTACACTGCTAAATTAGGGACGGCTAGCATAGATAGCCCTCAAGTAGCTTTGTGTGAAATTGAGAAAACAAACAAACAAACCATTTATGTTTCGATGTGTGCAAAAAAAGTTTTAATATTTACACAAAACCTGTTATATTACAGAAAATCTGTTAATGTAGAGAAATCGTAAAAACTGAGTTGAACTATTGCTCAAAATATTTTCAGTCAGTTGTTTTCTTATTCAAGGTTTTAGTTTTTCCGGCAAGTTTGAACTTTGTTTTGTTTCTATCTAACACGCCATGCATTCACAAACATGTTACACTTCTTCTAAAAATCGATCAAATCAAAACGTTTTTGCTTCGTGTTTCCAATCGCTAGAATTTTGGCATTTTAATATTTTAAGAACTGTACATATATATTTATAGATACTTTGTTACAAAATTTATCTTTCTTGTTAACGATATGGATTTTCATATGAATATTTTACTTAGTTTATTTCAGAATATTGAAGGAGATGTAATTCTATATTCCCTTGCTTAAGCATTAAAAATACTGTTTTACAAAATGTAAATTGACATAACAGCCCTGCAAATATTTATTTATTGAGCTTATAAAAATATTAGTTTTTATGTCTTTTTGCAAAGACGTACTGTTGTTTATTAGTGTTTCGTCTACTTTTATACGCTCTTACATCTACCAACATTCCTCCCTTTCTCGGAAGATTGACCAGAAAGTTGGTAGAGTTATACCTTGATCCAATACATCCAACTGTTTTTGTTTTTTTTCATTTTTTATTTTTTTAGATTTAGGTCTTTTAAAGTATTCTATGGGGTCAAAGGTCAAACAACCCAAGAATGTATATTTCGAGCTTTGTGCGGTCATATTCACAGCAATCAAGATGAAAAATGCCAAAAATATCATTTTCTTATGCGTCTAACATACTGGCATACACAAAAGCTGGGTTTGTCAATTTTGAGTCTTTTTAGAAACATCATTCGGGAGTATGTGGTCAATTACTCATATTTGACCATTTTACATGGGATTTGGTACAAAGGTAGAAATGCAAAATTGTGGATTTGTCCATTTTTAGTCATTAAGGGGGTCAGGATGCCGCAAAAATATATAATTTTAGGGTTTTTGTTCGTCAATTAATCCGCCGTATTTCAGCCATTTTACATGGGTTTGAATACAAACCTTCTTTTTAACAGATCTCGAGCAGAAATACAGACAGCTTTGGGATTTTGTATCAGAATGTTTTTTGTAAAGTATTCATCTATGTGTCAACCAACTTACAAAAGACTTTGTACAGAAACTTTCTTGCTTTTCACGATTTTTCTGGTGTCAAAACTGATCACACTGCATTTATGTCACATTCAGCCGTTATCCTCAGCCCCTTTAATTTGTTATTGTTGTTTTAAAATAATAAAAATTAAAAATCTACGAGATGAGCGCTAGAGTAAAAACAACCTATCTGTTACTTGAAATAAATATTTTATACTATGTACAACTTGTATAAGTGCTTTCGTCGAAAGGAATTAATGTTGACATAATAACAATTTGTTTGTTGTTAAGCTTAAAAACTACACAATGAGCTGTCTGCTCTGTGCCCGACATGGGTATCGAAACCCGGATTTTAGTGTTACAAGCTTCAAATTTACTACTGAAACAGTGAAGACGACATAACCACAAAATATTGTAACATTTTATACAATGTAGAGGTTAGCAATAATTTTTATCAGGGATATTGTGTGTTAAAACGAAATTTATATAAACTAGTTTATTTTACAAAAGAAAAAAAACTGTTGACAATGGTAGATTGCATCTGCAGAGAACGTTTGAGATTTAGCTTGGTTAGCGAAGATAACTAAAATACAGTTATAGTGTTCAATATTTTCTTGTTTATTGTTTATGATTAGGTCATCTGGTGTTCTTAAAGAAACTTTTAATAGCGAGAAATACTTTACATGGCCAAACGTATGTTGACACCCTATCTACTTAGTAGATCCGGCTATTTCAACCACACACATTACTAACAGGTGCATAAAATCAAGCACACAGTCATGCAGTCTCCATGGACAAACATTGGTAGTAGAATGGGTCGTACCGAAGAGTTCAGTGACTTTCAACGTGGCACTGTCATAGGATGCCATCTTGTCAAAAGATCAGTTCATCAAATTTTTGTCCTGCTAGAGCTGTCCCGGTCAATTGTAAGTGTTGTTATTGCCAGAGGGAAACATTTAAGCGCAATAACAGCTCAGCCACGAAGCGGTAAGCCACACAATCTCAAAGAACGGGACCGTCGAGTGCTGAAGCGCGTAAAAATCGTCTGTCCACAGTTGCAGCACTTACTACCGAGTTCCAAACTGCCTCTGGAAGCAACGTCAGCACAAGAACTGTTCGTCGGGAGCTTCATGAAATGGGTTTCCATGGCCGAACAGCCGCGCATAAGCCTAAGATCACCAAGACGCAATGCCAAGCGTCGGCTGGAGTGGTATAAAGCACACCACCATTAGACTCTGGAACAGTGGAAATGCGCTTTCTGGAGTGATAAATCACGCTTAACTATCTACCAGTCTGACGGACGAATCTAGGTTTGGCGGATGCCAGGAGAACGCTACATCTTTGAATGCATAGCGCAAACTGTATAGTTTTGTGGAGGAAAAATAATGGTCTGGGACTGTTTTTCATAGTTTGGGCTTGGCTCTTTATTTGCAGTGAAGGAAAATCTTAATGCTACAGCATACAATGACATTCTAGAGAATTGTATGCTTTCAACTTTGTGACAACAGTTTGGGGAAAGCCCTTTTTTGCTTCATTATGACAATGCCTTTGTGGACAAAGCGAGGTTCATAAAGACATGGTTTGCCGAGGTTGGTGTGGAAGAACTTGACTGACCTGCACAGAGCTCTAGCATCAACCCCATCGAACATCTTTGGGTTGAATTGGAATGCCAACTGCAAGCCAGGCCTTCTCGCCTGACATCAGTGCTCGAACTCACTAATGCTCTTATGGCTGAATAGGAGCGAAACCCTGTAGCAATGTTCTAAAATCTAGTAAAAGCCTTCTCATAAGAGTGGAAGCTGTTATAGCAGAAAAGGGTAGGATCAACTCCATATTAATGTCCACGTTTTTGGAATGCGATGTTCATCAAGAACACATAGGTGTGATGGTCGTGTTTTAACATACCCTTTCTTGGCCACGTAGTGTATTTTGATTATGTAATAACACTTCTTGTACTTGGATATTTGTGTTTGTAAAGTGTAGGCGAAAATATTTGCGATTGAAACGTTGCTATGTTTCTCTTTCTAATATAATTTGTAATTAATTACACGCCCCTCCCCCAGTGGCAAAGTGACATGTGTGAGGAGTTAGAACTCCAGAAACCGGGTTTTGATACCCGTGGTGGGCTGAGTACAGATAACTCATTTTGTAGTTTTGTGATTAATTTCAAACAAACTTGATTACGTCTTAACTCAATATTTCACAATATGATGGCGTCGCACTCTCACAAAAAAGTGTTTTTATAATTGAAAGACGTAAGACAACCCTGGAAGTTTCTGACTATCGAAATAAATAATTAGAACAAAAAATAATTTATAAAAAGAAATATATAGAGAGGCTTACATTTAAAGTAGTCTAAGGGCGTGTGTTTTTTGTTTTGTTTTTTTAATTTCACGCATACCTACTCGAGGGCAATCTGCGCTAGCGCCGTCCTTATTTTAGCAACTCTTTGGTTACTCCTTTATCAACGAATAGTGGGACTGAACGTCACATTATAACTCCGCCACGACTGAAAGGGCGAGCATGTTTGGTGTGAAGGAGATTCGAACCCGATACGCTCGGATTAGGGGCCAAAGGACGTGAAGAGACTAAGAAAACATTTCTATAATTATATGTTAAAAGTAATGCGCTAAGTTAACAGATTGTGAAAATTGCAATCAAATTAATTATCTCTGCTCGAAATTATCAGTCTTAGTGATCAATTTCACTCGTATTATATATAATAGAAAAATAATTCATTTTTCCCCAAATCACTATCAAAAACCTCTTCTCAATCATTTACTTTAGAAGTAAATGTATCATACTTGATACGTTTGTAGTAATAAGAAAGTCTTAATCGTTAAAACTTGTATAGTTTCATAATTTTAATTTTAACTTTATGTAAGCCTGAGTTAGAACGTAAAATCTAGAAATGAAGCGACATTCTAGTATAATGAAGTCGGCAAATTTTAACACTCAGCTCTAAATAAAAAAGGAATTTCTCCAGAATATCTAAAAGACCGAATTAAAAATAGAAAGAGGTGTTAACATTGTTTATTATTAAGCCTTATGTATTGATTGGGCCCCGTATGGCCAGGTGTATTAAGGCGTTCGACTCGTAATCTGAGGGTCGCACCAAACATGCTCGCCCTTTCAACCGTAGGGGCGTTATAATGTGAGGGTAAATCCCACCATTCGTTGGTAAAAGAGTAGTCCAAGAGTTGATAGTGGGTGGTGATGACAAGACTAGCTGCTTTCCCTCTAGTTTTACATTACAAAATTATGGACGAAATTTATTGATATCGCATTAATATATTTGTTATTCCAGCCAGATCGTTATCGCCATCTGTTGCTTATTTCATAAAGTATTTCAAAATGATTTTACATAATATAAAAAGTTAATTCGTATATTTGGTTTTGTTTGTTTGTTTTAAGGATAAAAACAATACGTAAAGTTTTGATTTGAAACGTCGTCCTATGACATTATTATGAAAGAAAAAATTTAAGTATAAAATAAAGGCATTATGATAATGCATTAATTATTTTGGGTGGCACATCTCCTTTCAAAATATAAAATGTTTCATGAAGTGAACAAGGTGCATTACGGGCACAAACAGAGATGATAATAGTAGAAGTCGTAAAAACAAAAAGAGGGTGGGAAGGGCATAACAATATCTGAAGTAAGCAGATACAAATAATCTGTCAACATTTGCACATCTAAATCACCACAAACCTCAAGAGATCCAGTTTAGTAGTCGTGGTAGTGTACTATCGCAGAACGATGAATAACGACCACAACACAGGAGCGAGAAAGTACCATTCATTAGAATCTGACCATCTCAAATCCAGACAAGGATCTAGGTCTCAGAGCAGACAATATACTCCAACATGAATATATACTAATCAATCTGAAAGCTCTTTCGGGCTGTTAATGTTGAGCCTAAAATAAAACAAAAAGAACAAATTAAGATATCGTTGCATTTTATTGAAGAATGGTGGGTTGAAAAGATTTATGAGCATCCAAATATTCCCCTTTATTTATCTAAATTTACCATTGAAAACATGCAAGGTAAGCATGATAAAAAATACACAGAACAATTCCCAAAGAAAAAATTGCCTTTTGCTCACTATAAAAGTTGAACGATGACCTTTAATTATGTATAAAAAGTGAAAAATAGCCTTTTATCTTTCACATAATACAAGCTTCAACTCGTGATTTTCCAGCAAAAATGAAAGATAATTTTTTGTGACCTATAGTTTTATATATATAAGGTGAGAGATTACAAGAAGTCCAGAAAGATGAAGTTGGCGTAAGACTTAACTTCAGTGTGTCTTTTGTCGGGAACAAAAGATGCATGAAAGTGTATATATTATGCAGTGTTATGAGTTAGAAATATTCACCTTAAGTTAGTAACTTATATTTTGGAAAGTCTAGAATAATGCGTATTCCTGTCTACGATGATTTTTTTCTTTCAATGTTTATAAGCTAATTCTTAAACTATTGTGGAGTATAGTTTATAGGTGGTCTCTTTTGCTTTATTTGGAAATATATATTTACTGGGGAAAAATGTTTCGGGCTTTCTCATCAAGTATGCAGTATCTGTCTAGTTCACTTAAGTAGTTCGTTTTTTATTCAGTTTAAAACAAAATACATTCCCATCCTAGGCCTCCTGGGTGAAATCGAGGTAACCTAACCACTAGTCCACATGGATGTGTTTCTTATTGCAAAACCAAATCAGGCTATTTGCCGAGCCCACCGAGGAGAATCGAGCACCTGATTTTAGCGTTGTAAATCCGTAGACATACAGCTGCACTAGCGGGCGGAGTCCACATGAGCCAACACATTGGCTTAGTTTGGTTTGGTTTGAATTTAGCGCAAAATTACACGCAGGCTATTTGCACAAGCCATCCATAATTTAGCAGTGTAAGACTAGAGGGAAGGCAGCTAGTCATCATCACCCACCGCTAACTCTTGGGCTACTCTTGTACCAACAAATATTTGGAGTGACCGGAACATTATAACGCCCCCAAGGCTAAAAGGGCGAGCATGTTTGGTGTGACGTGGGATTTGAACCCGCTACTCTTTGTTTTTTTAATCGTAAATCTACACATTTGTTTATCTGGCCTTCGTTCTTAGCGACTATCGAACTCCTAATTAGAGCGTTACATTATGGGTTCTCAAGCTTACCGATGACCCACCTGAGAGATTTATAAAATTGTAAAAAAAAACTGAATTTATGGCAAAAATGAATGAAAAATAAATCCTCATATAAGAAGACAATTAAATCACGTAAATAAATTAGCTGTAGTTAAGTTACATAAAGATACGTGTCGGTATAAATAGCTCTGTGAAATAATAAATATTTGTTGAGAGAAATGTTCAATAACAGTACAGCTTTATTATGTATAAATTTTCATGATAAATACAACATATTAAGTCACTTTTTCTTTAAACATTTAAACAACTTACATTATTTAATCTGCTACATTTTTTACATTTTATGTGACATGTGACTTTTAACACGACAACAAATAATTTTTCATTCGACCATTCTATAAGATGTTTTCACAGAACAACGTTATGGGATATTTTTTTAAAAATTCACATCCAAATGCATTAGTTCTTTTTTGCGTTTCAGTTATTTGAAAATTGAAAATAAAGAAATTAAAAACATATAATAATTAATAGTTTCTTCACGTATAAAGGTTATAAATGACCAAAGGTAAATGCAATATTTTTACCATGTATGAAACGTTTTCAAAATTACTTTGTTTCACTTCCAATAAATGATACAAATTATAGACATAATGTACTTTTATTTACTCATTTTGCAACCAGAATAAAAGCTTCTATGTAAAATTCTACGTTTTTATTGTATTCTTAAGTAATCTATACATATAACAGCTTCATATTTAATTAATTCAGCCAATTTAGAAAAACAAATCCAGAATTATTGGTCGGAAGATATTCGAGAATAATATCAATATTTAGTGTGAGGTTTCTGAGCAATAATTAAACCTACGGATTGTCAGCAAAAGTCCGTAGTATTTCCCATGTCATCACATGTGTTGTTGATGTGGTTGAAAATCTCCGGTGGTGGACATTCCTCTAGGACCCACTTTCCTTTATTACATGCAAAATACAGGGAACAGTCTCCGGGGTGGGGAACTTTTTCACCTGAAGAGCAATTTCCTGGATAGGACTCTTTAAAATGGAGAAAAATATTCAACCTATTTAAACTCAAGCACTTTATCAGGTTCATCAGCAGGAAACTTTAGAAATTTTCAAAGTTATGTTTATGTCTCGGACTATAGTGAATTATACTTCTCATAAGAGATTAATATTAGGTCTATCCTTAATACCACATGCTTTATTCAATGTCTTATGGTTTTACACAAGAAGTAATTGAAGATTGTATAATACTATTTCAACCACACTATGTCCATCATATACATTGCCAACGACATGTTTCGCTCAATAAAGAGAACTCGTCTTTTCAGATGAAACACAGAAACATAGTAGTAGTGGGAACACTATTTATATGAATGATTATATTCATATGGAATATTAGATTTACACAGAATATAAACAAACCAGGGTCAGTTAATCTTCTTAGAAATGACCATTAAACAGGATAATGACGTCTGTTTATAGAAAACCCTTTTTTGTGGATGTACCATCCCGTAATAGAGCGTGTCACCCAGAAATACAAAACTCCCCGCCTTTTCCACATTTGTATTTAGAGCTTCAAAAATGTGCACTCGCGATTGTAATTTGAGATCAGGGATGATTTTCTTGAGAGTGTAGCTAAAAATAGAGGATATAATCCCTAAAGTGTTGATAGATTGTGCATAAAAAATAAAAATAAATTTAAAATGTTATCGTGTACAAAGTTAAAGTGAAAGGATAAAGTTCATAACGTGAAATTTTGTTTACCATATGTTCAACGTTCATTAACAAGAATAGGCAACCTAATTAAAATACATATAGAATGTAGTGTTATGTACTCACTGTGTTGTAAACTAAATAATTGGTTCACATGCATAAGAACAAAGTGGAAGAAGTTGATAAATGTGGTGATCATGAAATTTCTTATGTTTGTGGTCGAATTTACACTCGTTAAAGTGCAGAAATTTGAGGTTTAGGATCAGGAACATAAAAGTACTGAAAGAAATGGAAAATAAATGAGTCGAATTTGACAGAACATGTGGCAGACACATCATATATTATATACAAAATGGAGTAATGTTAAACTGATAAATCTGGTTGACTTGAAATTTGAATTAAATATTACAGAAATTGAAACAACAATAAAGATATTGTGCTGGGCGAAAATGTTGGTCCAGAACGGACATACGTTATGTAAACCGCGTGTTGTAGGTCTAAATGGTGTTAAAGTAATTATGTAGTTGAATAAAACTTGGCCAAACTTAACTTTTACTCTGGAAGCTGCTGTAAAAACATCGAAGGAAGGGAAATCTTTTTAGGGCTGGTCCATGTTTTTACCCGTTACATTAACCATGCTCGCCGTTTTAGCCGTGAGGGCGTTATAAAGTTACAATCAATCCCACTACTCGTTGGTAAAAGAGTAGCCCAAGAGTTGGCGGTTGGTAGTGATGACTAGCTGCTTTCCCTCTAGTCTTACACTGCTAAATTAGGGACGGCTAGCGCAGATAGCCCTCGTGAAGCTTTGCGCGAAATTGAAATAAATTATTTACTGTGTAATTAGCTCAGCGTTATACTCGTTGCAATTGTGTGTATATTATGTATATATACATATAACACGTAGCGCAAGTGCCGTTTTAAACTATTGTTGTTACTGTAATTGCCGAATTAATTAGTACGATTGTTCTTGCTATCACTACACAATGAACCATCAGCAGTCTTCCAAATACAGTTTTTAGTAATATAAGTCCCCAAACATACCATTCTTTCACTGGGGGGACAATTAACACAACCACGATATTTTAATTTTCAAAGGTTGTAATACATTTTATTCTGCATGCTAAGACGGTAAAACTGAGAACACTGCTTCTTAGTAGATGAGAAAAGATAGAAATCCTTTGATACAGTATGTAAGTAATTTCTGATCTTAGGAGGTTTCCTAAATATTGCAAGATATTACGACATCTTCTTACAGTTCAATATTTCAACCTTTGTTAAAATAAAAGATACGTAAGACAAATCTCTAAACAAAGAAATCAATAAAGTTTGTTTCCTCACCGGAAGTAGTTAAGGCATGGAAAGCTAAGACGCTAACCAGAAGAGTCATGATCAACCTACTCATGTCAGCGTCGTGGTTTTCAGCCCTAGAATACAGACACTACGAAGGAAAGTGGGACATACCACTCTAGCCATACACATATATATTCGTATAGAGGATGTATCTCTTACGCTTAAATTAATACCTATACAAAAATGTATAACGTCACAAGCCTATTTTCTACAATTTTTTATTAAGTCCCAAATCAGGCTGGTACCAACCTATAATACATTTTATGTTCTACATCCTGGAATTAACGATAAAATGTATTGAAATCTAATGACGTATCATAAATGTAACATAACTGTTGCAACATGTTTTGTTATCACATAAATTCGTTTGAGATCCTTTACTGATAATCATGAGAATTACCATATGTTGCTGCAGTTATACATGTTTATCTCCAGCTAGTGAACAGTTTCAAAGAAATAAGGTTATGTTTCCAGGTGTGTATTTAAAACAATTTAATAAGAGATTTTACATCATCATAATCTGACTTCACTAAGCACATTTTCTAACAAAAGTTAATAAAGATATATTAAAAAACTGTATGTACAAAATACAGTTTCTGTTAATACTTCATTTACTTCTGACAAGATACACAATCGAAGAAAACAATTCGGGCAAAAATTCAACACGCTGACAGTTATTTAAGTTATTTCAAACACTGAATTTTTACTTTATTAGACACACCAAAGATATAAGACAAACGAACAGGGACAGTATGGCGTCATATGGATGTCATCACAGGTATCCCGTTAAAGACAAGATACAACAATAGGGTTCTAAGACGTAACACAAAGCTCCAATCTCAGAGCCACGTCGCGTCTCTCTGGACATTGTATAGAGTGATGTGCATGTCTCCAAAAATAATTTTGGTTGCTCCTTAGAATTAAGACTCCAAAACTACGGATTGTGGTTTTGAATTCCTGTCACCGAACGAACATGTTCGCCCTTTCAGCCGTGGAGGCGTTATAATGAGAAGGTCAATCCCATTAACTAACTGCTTTCCTTATATATCACTGCCAAATCAGGGATAACTAGCGCAAAAAGCCCTCGAATAGTTTTTAGTGAAATTCAAAAACACAAGCTCTTTTGAGTCATCTAGCGAAACCACAGCCAAAGGAACGGGCTTGGAGAAATCAGCGGAGAAACGTGGACCCTCGATCATTGTTTATTTAATAATTACAGTAAAATGTGTTATTATTCTGCGAAGTAAATACACTATTTTCAAAACAAAAACCAAATGGAATTAATCTTCAGATACAATATTTTTAATCAGCTGATGAATTACAAAAATTCTTTGAAAATGACGAACAGGGAAAAGTTAATAATAAACTTATATATTAAAGGCTTCATATCTATCCTTCAATGGCTCGGTGTCAAATCTGAAGACGTATGAAGTTTAAACCGAGTTTCGATACCCACAGTGGGCACAGTCGAACATCCCTTGTGTGGCTTTGCGCTTAACGACAAACGAATTATCACCTATCGTTCCAAGTTTAGTCTCTTTAGAAATTTACATAAATATTCAATGCTTCACTAGGCAAAAATTAAATAGACCTTTGGCAAATTTCATTACCATTGGGTTACAATAAATTAAGCAAATTTTCACTATGTGGAAGAGTAGTTTTACTAAATGGTAGTAAACCTTTACTTTATATTCAAGAAAACGTTCAAGGATCTGGGATTTGTGTGATATTACGCAACAGAAAACTGGTGATAATTTTCATTAGATCTCTCCTTACTAACTATATGGCATCTTAACAGTATGTCGTATGTGCTACACGCCGCTGCTGATGTATTTCCTAATCATGTGGCATCATTAGGTAAACCGATTTCGCCAACAGTTTCCTCATTAGATTT
Source organism: Tachypleus tridentatus (assembly GCF_004210375.1). Lineage (NCBI taxonomy): Eukaryota > Metazoa > Arthropoda > Merostomata > Xiphosura > Limulidae > Tachypleus > Tachypleus tridentatus. The sequence goes on along the minus strand of NC_134835.1, from coordinate 100,038,957 downwards.
AACTAAAACTTTTTCTATCTAAAATTTTACGAAGAAAATCTGTTTCCTTAAATTCCCTGATTTGATTCAACTGGTTCTGTCCACAATATGGTGTATATCAAAGTTAAAACATACATTTTTAATGAAGTAAAAATTACTAGAAACACGATTATGGCAAATAACATTTACTTCATAGTTTGAGCTAATTGATGCTTATGAAATATAAAAAAATAAGCTAAATGTTCTGTAACGCCACAAGTATTGAGCCCTTATTTTTAGTTATAAGCCCTAATAATAACTGCTAAACCACCGAGAGGAAGTATAACATTAGTTCCGATAAATTTTCGGAAACATATATTAGAACAGAAGTTATACATTTGTTTAAGTTCAAATCTTATTGTGAGCTATCAGCTATTCGCTCATCACAAGGATCAAATCCCGAATTTTAGCATTACAAATTATCATATTTATCGCTCAATCACTGCGACACAAAATTTATTGCTAATTCAAATGTAAATTTACTTTAATGGTGTGTAATAAAAAATGTTCGTATTTTAACGACATATTTTATTTTCGATAACATAAGCTACAGTAACACAACCGCTGGCCCCATGTTTTAATAAAAAATTAGTAGAATCAAAGTAATATTAACGTAACTTCTGATCACATAAGAAATAGAAAACTTTTGCTCAAAACAATTATAATACAAGTTAGGGACAAAATACTATTAGTTTGTTTTGGAATTTCGCACAAAGCTACTCGAGGGCTATCTGTCCCTAATTTAGCAGTGTAAGACTAGAGGGAAGGCAGCTAATCATCACCACCCACCTCCAACTCTTGGGCTATTCTTTTACCAACGAAAAGTGGGATTGACCGTCACATTATAACGTCCCCACGGCTGGGAGGGCGAGCATGTTTGGTACGACTCGGGCGCGAACCCGCGACCCTCAGATTACGAAGCGCACGCCTTAACGCGCTAGGCCAAATACTATTAGTAACTTTATGTTTTAGGCGAAGTGCTGTTTGTTTGTAGTTACGTTGTTGTATATACTTTAACCTGCTGACTGCCAAGTATTTCAGCTGCTACAATACAAGTCTAATGCTTCTTCATTTTGTAACTTTTTCGTGACGCCATTTTGGATCGAAAGTGAAACAATTTGTAAGTAGGTCAAATGCATGTATGGTGCTGACATCTAGCGTTGAAGTTAGGTGTTATTGAGAACGAATTAACTCGCCCGTGGCACTGTACAATCAATCGGCTTGAACGAGTTATCTCGTCTACGGCACTGAACAGGTTAATTTGGAGTGTTCGCTCCTATTATTCTTTTCTTGCATGATTACAGAATTATTCATGAGTTTGCGGAAGAGATTTTGATGTACTAAACATAAAATATTTTAATGTTTCGAACATTTTTGTCTAATCTTCAAGTACAACATTTAAATTACTAATTTAAAAACTACAAATCTTAAGATTCTAAGTTAAAAGGTAAACACGAATCTTATTCATATAATTCATATCTATTAAACATTTTTAAATTTCAGGTGTGTTTTTTTTGTATAATCACAAAATTGTACGAGTAAATATAAGTTAACTAAAGCAATTACATTAAGTGCGTAATTTGCTATATTGGACCTTGTAAGTAAATTTTAAATGAAGGCTTTAGCGGTTCGTATAATTTTAGCTATATTTTTAAAATTGTATACATGATATAACCATTTTTCAAACTGCAAGATCTATAACATAATGAAAGTGTCTCCATCTATTGGAAGGTATTGAACATGTTAGGAAAGATATTTGAAGAAAATATTTATCTTTCCGAAGTTCCCATTTTTAAATTTGGCCAGCTATATTTGAAAGAACTGTATGTTTATAACACAAAAACGCATTGCAAATGATTCGAAACTAACATTTCCGCTGAGGTAATACAATGTTCAGCAATTTTCAAACACTTGAAAATGTGTTCCAGTAGTTGCTGTATTCTTTACTAAGTGATTTGTAGAATGACCGAAGCATTAATTTTGAAATAAAACGAACAGTCGTTGGCGGATTTAAGGTTGTGTGGGCCTAGAGGTTAATAATTTTTGTGAGCCATACATCACATCAAATTCTACATGTAATAATTTAACAACGGGTCCTCATCAAGACCATGGCCCTTGAGGCATAGCCCTCTCTAGTCCCTATCTAAATACGCCAGTGCGAAAAGTTTATTGTGGATTGTTGAAACGAAATATCATATGATGAGAAACGTTTGTGTTACAACATTAAGAACATCAGAACCAAAATGCAATAACAAAAAAGAGGAAACACGCGGATAAACATGAAGTCAAGAAAACAAATTTGAAGTTTCCAACTTATTCCAATAAGATGGCGCTCTACTCCGTTTCATCAGTGTACACTTCTACCATGCGGAAATTTAAAAAGTAAGGACTGATTTGATCATTACTGTCTCTCATTAGTCGAGATAGGTTAGTATTAGATAATATGCGTTCAACTCGTAATCCGAGGGTCGCGGGTTCGAATCCACGTTGCACCAAACGTGCACGCCCTTTGAGCCCGTGAAGGCGTTATAATGTTCGGTCAGTCCCACTATTCTTTGGTAAAAAAGTAGCCCAAGAGTTGGTTGTGGGTGGTGATGACTAACTGCCTTCACTCTACACTGCAAAATTAGGGACAGCTAGCGCAGATAGCCCTTGTGTAGCTTTGCGCGAAATTCAAAAACCAAACAAATTAAATAATATTATGTACACGAGTTTTATGTACCTTTAAACATAAAGCCTCATTTGTCACGATGGTCTGTCGTTAGTTGGATTAGATCAGTACTAAATAAGGCCCGGCATGGCCAAGCGTGTTAAGGCGTTCGACTCGTAATCCGAAGGTCACGGGTTCGAATCCCGGTCGCACCAAATATGCTCGCCCTTTCAGCCGTAACTGAAAGTAGAGTAACTCAAGGGTTGGCGGTGGGCGGTGATGACTAGCTTCCTTCCCTGTAGTCTTACACTGCTAAATTAGGGACGGTTAGCGCAGATAGCTCTCGTGTAGCTTTGCGCGAAACTCAAAAAAACAAACAAACAAACAAACAAACATTTCTTCTTGTGTACGTTTCCACCATCGTTGTTTTAGCACGTGCAGTGCACCGTTTTCTTGCAATTTCAATATGACGTTTGATAGAACTGTTCTGTAAGGTGAACCTAAAAGAAAGAATAAGGTAGTGTCAGATTGTACAATACTACAAAATCTCAGGATTTGTTGTGACATTGCACTTGAGAAATTGGATCTGCTTAGAGTCTGTTTATGTTTGTAATAACACCGTTTCCTACAGTTTTATGTGAAACCTTATTTTTAAAAGCTATAGATTTACTCTGAACAGGCCTCGCAAGGCCCAGTGGCTCATCATTGACACGCAATTTGTGTGTCGTGCGTTCGAAAGCCTATCACTGAACATGCTTGCTTTATCAATTATAAAGCGTTATTATGTTACGGTAAGTTCCACTATTCCTTGATTAAAAACTAGTCCAAGAGTTCACTAGCTGCCATCACTTCTAAATTTATTAGCACAATTAACCTTCGAGTACCTTGACGTAAGTACGTTTATAGATCCCGTAACGCCCTTACATTGAAAAAAAAACAACAATTTTATTAAATGCTCTATATCATAACATACAAAGAGTGAGGGAAAAGGCATGCAAACGTGTTATATATCTCAAAGAGTAATGCAAGGAAAAACTAGCTGCCATTGTTGCAATAATACATAAATTCAACCGAAGTTCTTACTCCAAAACCACCACAAACCAGGTATCAAAAGTCACTTTTGAGTTATACCAGCTTCGGGGTGCATATTGCCTGGTTGGTTTGGCCTTTTATGAAAAACTGTGAAAGGAGCTGGATGTTGAAAGAGAGTAACACAAACATCGTTATCGCCATGACTGTTATCTCCTCCTACAAAATCACATTGACAATCGCACAGTGTATACATATAGAAATTGAATTATTAAAGCTTATACAAAACCTTTTATGAGTTAATAATAAATACTGTAATAATAATATGATACAAATAAATCTTGTGAAAGTTACGATTTTTGTATTATTTATCGTAACATCAACCCATGCATTTATTATTTTTTCAAAGTTCATAACCCGGATGATGGACGGGTATTTCAGCTTATTATAAAATACAACAGAAACGTCGTGAAATGATTATGATTTTGTGTGTTATCGTGAGGGCAGTAAGACATGTGCTTGTAATTTTAGTTGTTGATTTCAAGGGGACTAAAGATTTGGAAATCTCATATGAGGTTTTCCTCAATATTTTGAAATTTACATTTATGTATTAGAAGCTGTTTTGAACCCTATTTGCATACTTCTACTAGAATAAATTTCACACTGAAAACCTGTTTTGTGTAAGGGTAATGAGAGACATGGGTAAATTAGCCTTAACCAGAAGAAATACTGGCAAATATTAAAGGCACTTGATTCGCTTTATATAATAGATTGGAATATATCTCGACTTTAACTTTTGGTGTGTCCAGGTTTTACTCATCACAGGTGAGAAGGAGGTAAATGCTATGTTTAAATACCATATTACCCAGCAAAGAAGAGGTTAAAGTGAGTTTACTCGTATTTACACTCATCTGCAACACTGATACGTACTGAAAGATACACACATATCATTTTGTACTGATTATTAATATAGCACGAGTGTTAATAGTAATTAGAAACTAGTTGAAAGGGTCTGAAAAGTTTCAAAGCAAAACAATTATACAATTAAAGATATCAATAAAAATCACACATGAAATGCCAAGTCATATGAAAGACATATATTAATTATTTTACAGACAAATTTCTTTTACCAGAAGGAGTGGAAATTCCGAAACCTCTAGAATCGACCAGTCCACCAACTTGGATCAGATCGCATTTCCTTTCCACAAGATATTCTACGGTTGTCGACTCCATCAGGAAAGCATACTTTCGTTTCTTATTGTTTCTACACTTTTTTTTACACGAAAAACACACTAGGCCTCCCTGAAACTCCACATTTTTTTATATGTTGGAATGTTGGATTCATTTCGATAAGATATTTTTCAATTACCGTTTCACTCTTTATATCAACCACCTTGTAAGATACCTTTCAGCTCAGACAACCATCACTTTACTCATTGTAAGATACCTTTCAGCTCAGACAACCATCACTTTACTCATTGTAAAACTTATAGAATAGTTGCTAGTCACTAAATACGTTTTATAAATTTATAACAATCAGAGATTCTTAGAATTGTGATATATTTTTCTTTTAAATCACCACTGTATATTAAACAATTCCGCTTACAGTGGTAACATACTTGTTAGGACAATATAGAAAACCATAAAGAAATTTAAGAAATACATGCCTGTTTTGTATAAGGACAGGATTCTTTAGAGTAGGTGTTTGTGACTTCTTGGCGATAACTTTCTGCAGTAAACAAACGGTACACAGTTCACTTATTTGAAAAAAACAAACAAAACGTATACACAGATGTTCGTTACTCTGTTGGTTTTTGCTCTCCCCCCACCAGTGACATAGCGGTGGACTCATACTTCCAGAAAACAAGTTTCGATAGCCGTAGTAAGAAAAGCACAGTTCCCCACGTGCTTTTCTAGAAACCTCAGTAAGTCTTATTATGATGGTTATTAGTATAGTACAATAATTTGTTGGTTATCACAGTTGTAACCAGAGCTTTAAATAATTGTCTGTTTTTCGTCACATTTCACACATTTACGGTAGAACAAAATTACCAAGAAAAAATACTCTTATTTACACTAGTTTGCTAGTATAAACTGTGATAATTTCACTTTAAAAGTCGCTAATATACGCAACTTATTACCAAACTTACAATCACGTCGTCTAAATCTAACTCCCAAACTACATTTTCAACTCGTATTTATACTCCGACAGAGATCTAGAATGTTCCATACACTACTAAATATTACGATATAATAATACTCAATTAAAACAACGAAAAAACTCAGTAAGTTCTAGTAAATCCCCCAGTGACACAGGAGTATGTTTCCAAACTTACACCGCTAAATTCCGGGTTTCTATACTTAAGGTGTGCAGAGCACAGACAGCCCATTAGGTAGCTTTGTGCTTAACTTCAAACAAACAAACCATGTTCTAGTAAGATGTTCTAGTAAATAATAAATATTGGACTACAAAACATATGATTCGTAAACAGTTACGTAAAGAAACCTTCATTAAATTACTCCTTATAAAAATAATCAAATTTAACACTCGCCCCACATAAACTAAGTCATAACACTCGTTAAACTTAAACCAAAACATTCCTGTATATCTAGCGATAAAAAACAATTTAAAAATTAAAAACGTAGCCCAAGTAACAAGAAACTCTAAACTAATGTGTGGGAAAATAACCATTCAGTAAAAATTAATGTAATTCGATAAACTAATTGTTTACTCAAAACCTGCAACGTTGTAAAATATTTTGTTGTGGGTTTCTTTCTTTTTTATTTTTAGTTTTAACCAGCTAGTTAAACATAAAGCAAACATTAATTGTTAATAATATTAAAATATTATTGTGATGCCAAACACGAAAATTTTGCATAATAACATATTCTCTAAATTATGTTTATTAGAAATGTCTTTGTTTCTAACCAACTACCCATGTGCTTCTCTAAAAACCTCTGTAAATTTTGTTATGATGGCTAACACTATACTACAATAATCTTGAGAAAAATCAGCGGTACAGTGTAGTGAATTAGCTATTCTATTGTATATATAACTTATAAGTTAAGTGGATGAGGTAAGAGAAACGTTTATTTATAAATGGAGGATAAAATTTACATTTTCTGTTTTTATCGCCATATGATGAGAAAGAACTGTAAAGTGTTAGACCTATTATCTACGAATTGAGAAAAATAAGAAAAACAGGAGTGGGAAACCAAATGACCACTGGCCACATGTGGCCAGTAGATAGTACAATTGTGGCCAGTCCGAGTTTAGAAATCAACTTTTTTCATCATTTATTTTTTATCGCAGATTTGGTAATCAGTTTGTATCTTTGTTTATTCTGAATTTCGCGGAAATCTACACGAGGTCAATCTGCGTTTGGCGTCACTAATTTAGCAGTGTAATACTAGAGGGAAGGCAGATAGTTATAACCACCCACAACCAACTCTTGAGCTACTCTTTTACCAACGAATAGTGGTATTGACCGTCACATTATAACTCCTCCATGGTTGAAAGGGCGAGCTTGTTTGATCTGACGGGGATTCGAACCCGCGACCCTCAGACTATGAGTCGCGTGCCTTAACCACCTGGCTTTGTCAGGCCTGGTAATCAGCAACTGTACTGCTATAGACTCAGCCCATTTTGTAGCGTCAGTCTGGCTTAGATGTTTGTTCCCTAGTGTTCATTGTTTTGCATACTCTTACAAACATATTTTTATTGTGCGACTTTCAAATGTTTAAATATATTTTGTTTTTAATCCCATAATAGAGATAAGTGGATAATTCGAAAACAAAAGAATCCAGATGATGGCGAACATTCAGAAAATAAAGATAGTTTAATTGATTCTGGCATTACTGTCGAAAAGAGAATGTCACGTGACTGGAAAAACGTGAAACGAGAATTTAATGAAAAGTGAGTTGAAATTTGTAGTGATTGAAGCAAATAATAAACCAGTGTGTCTTTTGTGTAACAAAGATTTTAGGAATAATAAAGTATACAACCCTAAGCAACACTTCAACAATTTTCACAACGAATTTGATGTAAAATTGCCAGTTGATAGCAAAAATCGTATGAATAAAATTAGCCGTCTGAAGGCACAACTTCATGAACAAATGGGAGGCTTAAAAATATTTTTATCATCGATAGAACTGGTTACGTTAGCTAGCTATGAAGTAACTTAGATTATAATTAAAAAAAAAGAAATCATTTTCTTATGCTGAACTGGCAAAAGAAATACTGATTGTGGTCATTGAAACTCTGTTGGAGAATTCAAAATTAAAAGATGATATTCTTCAAATGTTAAATAATTCGCAATTAAGTCGAAGAACAATTGTCCGCAGAATACTAGAGTTAGTGAAAGACATAGAAAATCAGTTGTTTGAACAACTAAAAGACTGTTTGTATTATTCTTTAGCACTAGATGAGTCAACAAATGTTAGTGACACTGCACAGTATATAATTTAGATTCGATACGTAACTTCAGATCTTCAAGTGAGGGAAGGAATGTTTGGCCTGTGTGGATTACGAGATTAAACAAGAACATATTTTAAAAATTTCTTTAAATGTGAAAAAAAAAATCAGTCTGGATTTTATAAAACTGGTTTCTGTCACAACAGATGGTGCTCCCGTCATGACTGCGGCAAAATTAGGATTTGTTTCTCTTTTGAAGTAAAATTTAATTAAAAATAATGTAAGGTGCACGTTGCCATCTTTCCATTGCATTTTGCATCAGGAAAATCTATTTGTTTATATGTCTAAAAGTGATGAATTGAAAAAAATTGATGGACATTGTTGTAAAAATTGTGAATTATATTAGAAGTGGAAGCTCTCTCATCCATCGACAGTTTGTTGAGTCTTTGAAGAAAAGAGTGACTGTACTTTTAATGATCTTACTGATTTTGCAAAAGTAAGATGGTTAAGTAGAGGAAAAGTCTTGGAACAATTTACTTCCTTATTTCTTCAAATGAAAGAGTATCTTGTTGATAAAGGTAAGATTGAAAATTTTCCTGAAATTGATGGCTCACTTGAATAATTTGAATACGAAGCTTTAGGGAAGAGGTAAAATAATAAGCGAGCAATATTGAATATTTTTCTAGAAAATAATAAGGACTATGATTTCTCTGATGCTAAAGATGATCTCTATGTAAACTGAAACAAAAATCTATCTCAAAAATTTTAATCACGTTTCGTCGAATTTAAAAATTTGAAATTGATACTTGAATTTTTGCATGATTCGTTTCATTTTGACTTAGGAAATTTCAGTAAGAAAATTACATTTTTTTGTCTTCGGATAAGTGTCGAGATGCTTACCCTGCAAAGTGTGGAACACATAAAAGGTAAACAAAAATGTCCTTTCAGAGAGAGGTGGCTTACTATTCTGATAAATGAAAGTATTCCAAATTTAAAGATAACAATTTCAAAATTATTTTTCATGTTTGGATACACATGGGTGTGTGAGTCAACATTTTCTACGCTAGATTTTCTCAGTCTAGATACAGATCTTGACTTACCGACGTAAATGGCATGGCCTAGCGCGTTGTGCGCTTCATCTGAGGGTCGCGGGTTCGCGCCCTATGCTCGCCCTCCCAGATGTGTCAATCCCACTATTCGTTGGTAAAAGAGTGAGTTGGCGGTGGGTGGTGATGACTAGCTGCCTTCCCTCTAGTCTTACACTTCTAAATTAGGGACGGCTAGCACAGATAGCCCTCGAGTACTTTTGCGAATTTCAAAACAAACAAACAAACAAACCCGTAAATTTAGTGTCAGAGCTAAGATGCTCATTGAGCATAGATATTAAGCCAAATTTCACGAAACTTGTTCATGAAAACCCCCATCAGTTTCCAAATTGAAGGTTAGTTAAAATGAAATTAATTTGATTAAACAAACACCTTTCTCTTTTTCTTAATAGTGTGGCCAACATTGTTTTCTTTAGTCACAGTTGTGGCCACTATGAAAAATAAGTTGTCGACCCCTGGCCTATAACAACAGGCCCACTGGTGTTGAATTACGATATTGACATCCCTTATACAGCAGCGCCTTCTCATGCCAGATTGTGGACCTATGACTCCTAACACCGCCTCTAGCAACACGCCTTCTGGTGCAGCTTTGACGTAATCCCTATCCCCCCTCTTCTTAAGACGAAATCTATTGTCTATTACGTTTGTTTGTTTGTTTGTTTTGAATTTCGCGCAAAGCTACTCGAGGGCTATCGGCCGTCACATTATGACGCCCCCACGGTTGAAAGGGCGAGCATGTTTGGTACTATCGGGATTCGAACCCGCGACCCTCGGATTACGAGTCGAACGACTTAATACACTTGGCCATGCCGGGCCCGTTTGTTTATGTAGCATCATATAAATCACACGTTGTATAGTCCCGTTGTTCCAAACTGGTCCTTGTTGTAATATTGTGCAATGTCACTAAACCTTCATTAGTTTTTTTCGTTGTTTTGATTGAGTATTATTATATGATATATTTCATACATAGATAAAATGTGACTCAAGGTAGGTTAGATAAATAGATAGATTTAGACTGCGTAATTGTAAGTTTAACCATAAATAACGTATAATGGTGATTGTTAAATTGAAATTTTTACAGACTATATTAAAATAAAAAGATTAGAGAATAAAAATTTACCAGCGACTAGTGGGATTGACCATAACGTTATAATGCTCCCACGGCTGAAAGGGAGAGCATTTTTTGGTGTGATGGGAATTTGGACCCGCGACCCTCAGATAAAGATTCGAGCATCTTAACCACCTGGTCATGCCGGGCCTGTCCCATGTATAGTAAGGTTTCCTTACAAGAGCTCTTCACTACAGCCAATTGAAAACGATGCAGCTATCTTCTGAAAGCAGAACAAATATTCATTAAATAGTTAGCTTTCCAAACAGGTTAACAGTTATAATCGTTTTCACGTAAAGTTGTTGATTACTAAACATAATAAATAAACAGCAAATAGAACACTTTGACACTAACATTTCAAATAGAAGATGAATGGCCCATTGTTACAGTACATTGTTGTCAGTATAATGCATCATAAATTGATGTATTCTAGCTAGTTACAATAATTTGTATCACACACTCAGTACGCATGGAAATAAGTTTGTATTTGAAATCATAATACATAAATTAGTGTGTATTACACTTCATAATTACACGAACTAATTAACTTAATACATACTTCACTGCTTTCATTTGAATTTATTATTCTTTGGAACCTCTTTCGATATGTACAAATTATCAGTCAATAATTATAAGTTTAATTTTCTACGGCTTTAATTTACAGAGTTTATAATAACTTGAACAATATAGATTCGAACTAAACAAAGCAAAAATATGGTTACTATTTTTTTAAATTGTAGCATATTTAAACATAATATAAAATGTGTCAATCTGGATAACCTCAGTGAAGACTTGCATATTCTGTTTCAATATTGTTCCAGTTCCTTATAAGACAATAATGAACAAAAGAAACTTCAGTGACAAGCCAGTCACTAAAAGTCAAAAAGATTTTAAACCCACTACTGAATCATTCAGAAAGTAGTGGCTATGAAGGTCATACACCCATTACATCTTGTTGGTAAAATATCCAATATAGTAAAAATACTGAGTAAGATTTAAACTATCATGATAAAAGTACAGGTTCCGTTAATGATATTTCACAAGAAGACCACAAAATGACATTTTGTAATAAGTCCATATTCTGTAACAAGAAGTGATTTATTTGATAAGTGGCAAGATCTTGGTAGTGTTGATAATACAGCCAACAGAAAAGAAGATTTGGATATTAACAACAAATTAATATTCAACACCACTTATCAGTGAGATCTCAATTTAATATTACACTTTCTGCCCTTTGTAAACAACTAATAATTCTATATTTGTAAACTCAAACACGTATCACTAGAGTCAAGCACATCACTTATATTGTGTATCCATTTGTATATGAATCTTTCTGAAATAGTTTCTTTATAACGTTTAGCATTCAGTCATAAGTTTTACATGTTGTACTTCTGCTGCAGTTTAAACTTTTTTCTTGCAATCTCCAACAATTTTTTTAATATTCCACTACTTTTCAGTGTACTATTATATTTGAACTAAAATTTATTTACTCATTATGTTTTTATTGAGAAATGGAAAGAAGCCAACAATATTTTTTTCAATGAAAACAAGTTTCAATTAAGTTTTGGAAAGGTTAATATGTGACGTTTCCGAGAGTCTTCACGTTTGATATAGTTCAACATAGAAAACCATAAATAAATTTAAGAAATACATTCCTGTTTTTTATAAGGACAGGATTCTTTAGAGTAGGTGTTTGTGACTTCTTGGCGATAACTTTCTGCAGTAAACAAACGACACACAGTTCACTTATTTTAAAAAACGTATATACAAATGTTCGTTACTCTGTTGGTTTTTGCTCTCCCCTCACCAATAGCATAGCGGTATATCTGCGGACTCATACTTCTAGTAACCAGATTTCGATATCCGTGATAAGAAAAGCACAATTCCCCACGAGCTTCATTAAAAAAACCCTTAAATATTATTTATGATGGTTATCACAGTTGTAACCAGAGCTTTAAATAATTGTCCGTTTTTCATCAAATTTGACGCAGGCTGGTTCAATTACTTTACAATAGAATTACCAAGATGAAATACTCTTAAATACTTCAGTTTTCTAGTATAAATTGTGATAATTTCACTTTAAAAATCGTCAATATATGCTATTTATGGTTAAACTTACAATCACGTCGTCTAAATCTAACTCCTGAACTAGATTTTCAATTCGTATTTATACTCCAACAGAGATCTAGAATGTTCCATACACTACTAAATATTACGATACAATAATACTCAATTAAAACAACGAAAAACCTCAGTAAGTTCTAGTAAATCCCCCAGTGACACAGAGGTATGTCTCCAAACTTACACCGCTAAATTCCGGGTTTCTATACCTAAGGTGTGCAGGGCACAGACAGCCCATTAGGTAGCTTTGTGTTTAACTTGAAACAAACAAACCATGATCTAGTAAGATGACGCGTAAAATAAAATTCATCAAATAATAACTACTGGACTACACAAGGTATGATTTGTAAACAGTTACATAAAGAAACCTTCATTAAATTACTCCTTATAAAAATAATCAAATTTAACACTCGCCCCATATAAACTAAGACATAACACTGTCGTTAAACTTAAACCGAAACATTCCTGTATATCTAGCAAAACAAAACAATTTAAGAAACAAAAATGTAACCCAAGTCACAAGAAACTCTAAACTAATGTGTGGGAAAATAACCATTCAGTAAAAATTAAAAATTAATGTAATTCGATGAACTAATTACTTACTCAAAACCTGCAACGTTGAAAAATATTTTGTTGTGGGTTACTTTTTTTTTTTTTAGTTTTAACCAGTTAGTTAAATGTAAAGCAAACATTAATTGTTAATAGTATGAAAATACTATTATGATGGAAAGAGATGAACATTTTGCATAGTAACATATTCTTTAAATTATATGTATTTTAAATGTCTTTTTTTTTTTGCCAATTCCCCATGTGCTCCTCTGAAAACCTTCCTTAGTCTTATTATGACGATTATCGCTATTCTATCAGGCCATCCCATGAGTAATGTCTGAAAATTTAATACAGAAAGTACATCATCATTTCTGTCTTTGTAGAAGGTTTTAATAACTAAAATATGTAGTAGGACGTGTATAAAAATGTTCAGACAAATAAAACAAACTAACCCAACTCCACGTTTTCAGATCATTAATCAAATAAACCCTAATTATTGTTTTTGTTACACAATGAGCTGTCTGTGCTCTTTCCAACACGGGTATCGAAATCCGGTTTTTAGCGTTGTAAGTCCGTAAACATACCGCTGAGCCACTGGGGGGCAAACCCTTATTAAGATGGATGTGTCTGAGGAGCACATTAGGCATATAATGCTTTATGAGTTTAAAAAAGGCAATAGCGCAGCAGAAACTACACGAAATATTCAAGGCGTTTATGATAAATAGTTTCTCAGTGAAAGAAAATGTTGAAGGTAGTTTCAGAAGTTTAGATCCGGTGATTACAGCTTAAAGAATAAGCCACGTTCAAGTCGTCCGGTTGAGTTTAATGATGATTTACTACTGGCTGCACTTGATGAAGATTGTGGTGTAACAGTTGAAGAACTAACACAGATGCTTAATTCAATCCATTTAACAGTCCAACGTCATCTGAAACAGCTTGTAAAGGTGTCAAAACTTGTGAAATGGGTCCCGCATGAGTTGACAGAAGCTAACCTTAGAGCAAGAATGGACATTTGCATTTTTCTGCACTCTCATGAATGTAACTCACCTTTTTTGGACAAGCAGTGAATGGAGATGAAAAATGAATATTTTATAATGTTTAGCGCCATAGACAAGGACTCATTGCAGGCAACCTGGCTAAAGCACAGCCCAAAATGGACCTCCACCCTAGGAAAGTCTTGTTAAGCGTTTGGTGGGATATTGTTGGTGTGATCCACTTTGAGTTGCTGCCACTCAATGTAACGATTACATGAGACTTCTACTGTCAACAGTTAGAGCGCTTGAATGTTGCACTGAAAGAAAAGAGGCCTGTTTTAATCAATTGTAAAGGAGTTGCGCTACACCAGGATAATACACCGCCCCATACAGCAAGGATTACATCTGCAGAGATTGAAGAGCTAGACTGGGAAATCTTTCAATTCCTTCTTATTCTCCAGACCTCTTGCCCCATCTGATTATTCTCTATTCCGAAATTTGCAGAACTACTTGATAAAAAAGAGTTTGGAACACATGAAGATGTCAAAACTACCCTCTCTACGTTCTTTTCCTTTGAACCCCAAGAATTTTATAGAAGTGGCATTCGGAAACTTGTGAATCGTTGGCATGAAGTAATTAATAATAATGAAACATGCATTATATATTAAATGGCTTTAAAAGAGTTTAAAATCTTTTCCATTTTTCTGAACCTAAAATCGGACATTACTTAAGGGATGACCTGATACAATAAGGATAATGCGTTTTTCTTCATAGGAAGACAGTATACATCAAATAAAGTATGGGATCTCACTGAAAGGTAACAACAAAGTATTGATTTTTATGAAGGCACAATAAAGGTAAACGTATTGGTAGGACATTTCTTCTGAGAATAAATAGTGTCATTGCATTTAAAACGCATTTTTTGCTGCGTTTTCATGAATGACTTTATTTGTTAAACTGGTATAAAATATTTGTTTGCAGACTTCAGAAACAAAGAAGATGATAAACAGTTTTTAGAAGACATAAATCAGTGAAATCGTTTTATAAAACTTATCTCTAAAGAAAATACGATGTCAAGTTACCATGTTTTTAAACGTTATTTCCATCAGTGAAATAAACAGTTCCGTTTTAAAGAATTAAGACGAAAGAAGACTTTAGTTAACATCACAAAACTATTTAATAAAATTTGGACTCTTTTATACAGTCATTTTACTGTTTCACAGATATTTTTAGTTAGTTTATCGTACTTTGAACTTCTTATCCAGTTAACTACATACAGAACGGACCTGGTATGAGCAGATGGTTAGGGATCTCGTCTCACAATGTCGGGAGCGAGTGATCGAATCTCGCGTCGTTTTGTGAAAAATTCAAAACAAACAAATCCTCTCGTAAAGACACAATAGCTTGAGGATTGAAAAAGTGAAATGTCTTCATTATTTTGTCTAAACCCCGTTATATTCACAATGTAAAAGGTGTGTTTTATTCAGTGTTATATCATGAAACATTTTCTGTCATTCACGTTTAAAGCTCACATATTTTCAAGTAAATTCATAAAGACGAAATCATAATTATTTATTGTAGTTAAACGTCTTTAGTAATGAACATACTATTAGCGCAACGTTTTTTTTTTCACATTCACATTCAAACTGTTTGCTCATTGTGTTCTATCCTTTCACACAAAACTTTAAAATACTGCTCGGTAAAACATATTCCAAAGTAAACTGACGTTATATATTTTTTTTAACTGGATATTACAAAACTTCTATCCTGCCATAATTTTTGTAGCTCGTTAATAACTTTGCTTCTTTGAATTGTGCCTAATTCGATATGAAATGTAGCTACTTTACAAATACATAAGCCTAAAGGAAGGATTGTTAAACTTTTATTATTTGAACGCATCCAATTCGCATTGAGTATA
The DNA here is from genome assembly GCF_004210375.1 of Tachypleus tridentatus. Taxonomy (NCBI): domain Eukaryota; kingdom Metazoa; phylum Arthropoda; class Merostomata; order Xiphosura; family Limulidae; genus Tachypleus; species Tachypleus tridentatus. The sequence goes on along the minus strand of NC_134835.1, from coordinate 100,023,070 downwards.
TGAGAAGCCAAAAAGAAAAAACGTACGAAAACACGGAGATACTAGGAAAACAGTACTAAGAAGTCACATTACAGTACGATTGCGTTTAGGCCTACTTTACAAGAATCCTTACATATGTGGACTACAATACAGGGTCTCAGAAAATTCTGGAACCATAGGCACTTGAACCAATCTTACAGAATGTGTTCCACTTGCTGTCCTTTTAAACGGAAACAAGTTTGCATTGTTATAGCAGGATTAACTGAGCTTTCTTATGCTTTAACAGTGCCTGAAACTAAGAAACGCTGCCAGTTTCTTATTGTTCCAGTCTTCACAAGTACAGATAAACAATTGTAACAAAAACGAAACAAGTGAAACAGAACTAAAAATCATGAATGTCTCCATTATACCAATCTATTTGCAATAATATATCTGAGGTCCAATACATATCTGAACGTAGAAGAACGGTATCTTAAATTAAAACATTGATTTGTATTTCAAACATTAAATATGTTCTAGTGTAAATGAGTTGAATAACAGCGTTTTAAAGTGAAAACAAAACTGCCTTTTAATTGGTCTCTGAGCACTTCCGTTTGAAGCGTATTATTTAAATTTAGCCGAGATAAGCCAATAATAAAGGACATTTTGTTCATAGACTTCATGTAGCTAGGGGAAAAAAAACAGTTCCATATACTTACACAATAAACCATGTTGTTGTTTTCATAGGCACGAAAGTTGTGTACGGATATTAAAAATGGGTTGTTATGTACAAAGCGTTTATGATAGTACACTAGGGATTTCGACATCAATTACACATGATAAATCATTAACATATGTCAACATAATTACTTCTATGAATAAAATAAAGCTGTTTTGAGTGGAAACTCGCATGACATATTTGAAGCACTTCACTGAAAAATAAATGTATATATGTAATGATTTAGGTTTTTAATAATACCAAACAAGAATCATTAACTCATCTGTCTCCACAACGACGCTTATTCTTTCAAACGAACAGGTTAATGTATTGATTTCCACGTGGCATTGTTGTACTTTGGTCGTTAAAATGTTACGTTACAGGCAAATAAAACACAAAGGTTAAAATAACAGAGTAAACGCCGCGTGATTCTACAGGGTGTTCGGAAAGTCACTGTGCAGTTTTGTCTGTTAATAAATATATAAGTGCACAGTGACTTTCCGAACACCCTGCATTTTTTAGCCATACAGTTACTTCACTAGGAATACTGGGTGGTGATGACTAGCTGCCTTCCCTCTAGTCTTACACTGTTAAATTAGGGACGGCTAGCACAGATAGCCCTCGAGTAGCTTTGTGCGAAATTAAAAAAAAAAACAGACTAACTAACTAATCATGCAGATAGGGCAGAATAAAACAGTAAAGACAACTGACGAAGTGCATTACTGCTAATCGTGCAGATATAATAGTATTAAATACTGTAAGTAGTTGACTGAGATCCAGAGCTACCAGGCATACATTTACAAGAGATAAACAGTATAAACAGCTGCCAAAGATATTGTTATTAGTCATGCCATTGTAGAAGTATTAAACAGTATGAACAATGTTGACTAACACATACTGCTGAGCACGCGCCACTTCACTCAGGATACACGCTGCGCAGAATTTAAAATACGAGTATAATCTAAATACATCGTAAGTATCCCAACGATCTACGCACAATAAAAAAATCACACCAAGTTGTTGGTTACAAAATACATAAAAAAGTTCGCATTTTTGCATTTTTCTAACTGTATTGCTAATACATTGTCTAGTAACCAACCTACTTGCAAAGCAGCCAACTGAAACGTTGGTATCTAGTTGCGTTTCTGAAAAACGCAACTTTCTCATTACAACTGAATGTTTGAAATTAAGCTGTAAACAACAATCAAGCTTTTCAAATTAGAACGTTTGGTTTGTTTTAAATTTTGCGCAAAGCTACACGAAGGCTATCTGCGCTAGCCGTCCTTAATTTAGTAGTGTAAGACTAGAGGGAAAGCAGCCAGTCATCACCACCCACCGTCAAATCTTCGGCTACTCTTTTACCAACGAATAGTGGGATTGATCGCCACATTATAATGCCTCCATGGTTGACAGAGCAAGCATGTTTGGTATGAAGGGGATTCGAACCCAAATTAGAACGAGTACAACAACTGGAACAACAATGGTGACGTTTTACAGACAGACTTAATATTTTTGTATGGCAAATCCACTATGATTATCTGCCACTGTCCCAAATTTTGAAATACTGACCACAAGAAAAAAAGCCAATCATCACCATCCACACTAAGGGGTAGCCTCTCGTGATGACGAGAAACCACTTGAAGTAAAAATGTATTCTCAAGACAGCTGGTATGGGTATTAAAACATTGATTAAAATACAGAACAACGTTTCGACCTTCTTAGGAGGTCATCTTCAGGTTAACAAAGAGCGTTGCAAACATAAGGGATAGTCTGTCAATTCTATAATGCACCCACATCAGAGAATAAGTTATGAAGAATTTACTTTGTAATCTTAGAAAAATCTACCTACAGTCGCACACAAAGTACTTCGGCAGTTAAGATCTTCATTTAATAAATCGACATTAAAGTAGATATATCTAACTTCATGATAAAATAAATGATTACATAACTGCACAAAACGAAACATGATATGCGAAAACTAATGTCATACTTGATGGGATTTAAGTCTGTGGAATCAGACAGCCAATCCATAACTGAAATGTTTTCCTTTATTTCACAAAGTCATTTCTAGACTTCGCAGAGTTTTCTGCTGGAATACAAAGTTCTGTCCAAAACGCCTTCTGACACTAGATAACAAGTGTGGGTAAAACATATTTTAATACTTTGAAACAATAATTACTTCTTCTACAGCAGAAAAGTCGCCAATGCCTGATGAAGAAAAATAAACTCAAACCTTCACACAGTCTAAATCATCTTTGAAAATTTTTCTATAAATTATTCTACTCTCTTGCTCTAACCATACTGTTGCTTTCCTTCGTGAAAACGTTTTAACAACGGTTGGCATCTCAACTTTCGCTCGTGAATTTTTTGACCATCTTGTTTCAACTCATTGGCAGCAATCCATTTTTTTTCCAGCTGCTCGAATGATTCTTTTCTCAAATCTTGTTTGGCTTCCCACACGTTACAGTATTCTCAGTTGTTTCTACTAGTAGCCCACATGATGCTTTTTGGTAAAGCGAGGTTACCTGCTATGTTTATGATAGTTTGTTTATCACTTCAATTTTGAGGTCGTTGCATTTTGTTGCTTCTTTTCTTTTTAAACAATTTCAAATATGCATTTCGTGAGTATATACTATTATATTTAACAATTAGCAATGAATGGGTTTTATATAAAATATGTTCACACTCCAACTACATTATGTTTTCGAGAAAATTTTTACCTCAGCATAATGCAAAAAAAGACGGAATTTTTTAATATTTTAAATAACAAATCCACACCCCTATGTGTTCGAACTATTTTTAATAAATAAAAAATCATTTAGCCAATACGAAATATTGTTTGTTTTTGATTTTTTTAATTTTGAGCAATGCTACTCGAGGGCTATCTGCGTTAGCCGTCCCTAATTTAGCAGTGTAAGACTAGAGGGAAGGCAGCTAGTCGTCACCACCCACCGCCAACTCTTGGGCTACTCTTTTACCAACGAATAGTAGGATTGACCGTCACATTATAACGCCCTCACGGCTGAAAGGGCGATCATGTTTGATGCGACGGAGATTCAAACCCGCGACCCTCGGATTAGGAATCGAGCGCCTTAACATCCTGACCATGCCGAGGAAACTAGCTTGATTTTAAAGAATAGACCCTATTCAGATAAATGTGTGAATAACGTAATCCTACAAATGATAATAACTCCAAACAAGGTATATTTTCAAACATCGGGTACTAGTTCACAATTTGATTTTAAAAAGAAACCAACACTAATACACCTTCAAAGCAAAAACTTTTTGACAAGTTCTGCGTTTTAATAATTTTACGGAACAGGCTCGCATTAAGATATTTTATGAAAGATGTATGCCAGTGACTTATTCTATATATCTTCGTATTCCAATTTTGTGTGTGTGTGTGTGTGTGTGGATAGTTAGAAATATTAATTGTTTAAATTAAACGCTAGTTACTTCTGAAATCCCAATCTACTAATAAATTATTTTGATAAAACTAACCTAAAACAACACCTTGCTCCGACACAAAAGTGTATTTTGTGATATTCCGAATTGAAAGATATCCCGCCTTGTTACGTCGAACCATATTATTTAGCCACGCTCCTAAGCAACAGTAAGATTTGTCTATTTATAATTAATACATTGTAATGGCATGTAGCTTGTTAGTTGCAATCACTTGAAGTTTTGTGGAATGACAAAAATAGATTTGTTTACATAAATACACATGCGTATATTGGAGAACTCACTTCCAAACATTTTGCGTGGAAATTTACAGAACTGTTGATAACAAAAATTATGACCACACGTATCTGGAACTAATATAAAAGTAAGCTACCTTACGCATGTGAAAATATTTTGTTATATACCACAAAGCAAAAGTATTAATTCACAACATTTCAGTCGTCAAGATCACAAGTTGAAAACTGAAAACTGAAAACACAATTTAAAATACATACCAAACAAAGAAATCAGAAGACAGCATGCGTATTTCAGTACACATCTTGTCAATTCTGTATTTAATAGTAATAACATTACAGTCATTCCAAACCCGCATCGTCATACCATCTTTCAAAGCAACTCGGATTGGTAAGTCTGTATCGAGTTCCACTCCAACTGAAGACCTGCAGGTCACTTCACTCAAGACCTGTACAAACGAGTGTCTTAAGACAAATTGTAAAGCATTCAGCTTTCAAGCAAAGGCTCCATCTTCAAGCATCGACCGAAGTTGTCAGATCGTTAAAGAATTCCATTCCTGGAACACCACTGACGACTTCTTAAAAGATGACAATACTTTTATGTTCTATGAAGTAAGTATCGTTTAATGGTTTGATAATATTTTTATTCTAAGAGAAAATAAAAAGACTTCTTGTGTCTTTCATGAATCTTTATTCAGTCGTTGATACTTAAGGAACAACATGCCTTTATATAACTGATATTGGCACAAACTTTACAATTAATTCTTACATAGTTATTGTACTACAACTAGTTTTAACATTAGAAATATTGCAAAGTGTCACATTAGAACGATCAACAGGATCTTTTTACATTGGAACGTCCATAACAAAGTAAGAAGAGTTAATAGCTTTAACCACCACATCTTATAAAAATTTAATACCTAGTAACATTTACTAGCAACTTTAGTTAAAAATTACAAACTGTCATTTATAACCTTTTAAAAATGTAATTACTTATTTTGTCCTACAAATTGGAATCCACATACCACATTTCTACCATCACTAAGTGTGTGTGTGTTTTCTTATAGCAAAGCCACCTCGGGCTATCTGCTGAGCTCACCGAAGGAAATCGACCCCTAATTTTAGTGTTGTAAGTCCGTAGACTTACCCACCATCACGATACGAAAATGTTAACAGCAGTGGAACTTAAGCCGACATCTACTCTCAAGATTCGTGTTTATAGCTCAGTCCTACAAGTGTTTGTTTCCAGTTTCCCTTGTTATGCTCACTACAAGTACCTAAAACCCGATTTCTAACAATCTTACAACAGTAATTAAAAGCTTTTGTGTTTAACCGTATTTTGATGTTTAAATGACATAATGTGATTAGACTAAAATAATCTAGGGCTCTCGACTTGTAATCTGAGGGTCGCGGATTCGAATCCCCATGACACCAAACATGCTCGCCCTTTTAGCCTTCGGGCGTTATAGAGTGAAGATCAATCCTACTATTCGTTGGAAAAAATTAGCTTAAATATTCACGATTGGTGGTGATGACTAGCTGACATTGCTAAATTAGGGACTCCTAGCGCAAATAACTCTCGCAGAGCTTTGCGCGAAATACAAAACAAACAAGTAAATTGTATCATCTGAAAAATTTAGATTGACGATCTATCTTGTATCATAACTACACCAGGTGGATTTTTGTTCTGTTACGTTACGTGACCTGCGTTTCTTATATATGCTTGTATCATTAACACAAATTTGCCCATTGTTTATAACTTTGATACAAATAGATGACAATATGAAATTAATGGTAAAAAAAACCTTTATCTTCTTTACACTCAGGTTCTACCAAAATGGAACGTTTTCGAGACGGTCAGTATTTGTTTCTTTGTGTGTTTTATGTACCTGAACTTATACAAATAATATGAGTTATATTAGGTGTAGATCTAACTATCACACAAGTGTTATTTTTTATAACTGTGAACAACACGCACAATACTTATATTCTCAACCCTAAAATAAATGCAGACGCTTAGACTCGTTTTCCAAATATTTTGTATCTAATAAACTGGTAAAAAACATTATATAATATTATGTATTTTGCGTTAAAATACTGTTACAAAATAACATGTATCAAATATATAACTTCATAAAATAACACATGTGAAGTTGAAGATAAAAGTTGCTTGTAAACGTACTTGAAATTCACCCTCGTTATCCGTGTTAATATCAAAAGGACTTTGTAGTATGTTAATAGATAAAAAGCAAAATATATTATTAACATGATGCATTTTTAACTTTTTCAGAACAGGAATTCTATGTTGTATATACTACAATTTCCCTTAACCTTTAGCAGTGATATTTTCACTTTTCTGGTGACATTCCTGACCATCAGCAACGACATTACCACTTTCCTAGCAACGTTCCTAATTTTCCTTAATGCTGTATTAAGTGCATGACTTGCTTTCCTTAACAATTATACAATATTTAATAACTGAAGCTAGAAGTACCATGAAAAACCTTAGAGATTCTTTCCTTTTAGTAGAAGTTATTAAATTATATAGTATTCATTATTTGTTCCAACAAATTTAAAAGATGACACTAAAAAGGAATGTTTCGTAACATTCTCCCCACGAACTTTATTACGAAGGTAACAGTATATATATATATATATGATCCATCCTTGAAAACCTTCAAATATTTCATTCCACCAAACTTTTCTTAATGTAAAATAAAGATAAAATAAAGACAATTAAATAAATTATCACCAAACACAAGTAACGCATTTTGTCAATTCCGGTCAATATTTAACAGCAGCTTTATTTAGATTCTCGTTTTGTTTGAATACAATTAAATGATGCATTTATTGTGATGTCACTAAAGAATTTAATTTTTATCTCTACATAAGATCACAATTCATGCTTGCTCTATTTGTGTTGCTTTTCAGACACCACTTTCGGTGAATAAACCCTATGGATCTCGAATAGTAAGTAAATCACACTTCTAGTATCAGATGTAAAAGACTGTTTAGTGTGTAACGGATTTAATATTACATATTTATTTTAATATAAATGTTTGTTTCAGTTTAGTACATATTTACAAGTGCGTGTAACTTAAATTGTGCATTGCGAAAGTCCCGTCTGTTCTCTAAATACAGTCATGTGAAAAAATTAGGACACCCTATGAAAGCCTGTGTATTTTTGTAACATTTTTGGATATATAGATATATAATCTCAATTTTAACAATACTGAAAGATTATAGGAATATAGCTAAACTATTAAAACTGAAGAAAAGACTTTTCAAGATCTTTTGTAAATGTAATTCTACAAAAATGCATATTCGAACTGATGAAAAAGTTAGGACACCCTACACCCTAATAGCTCGTGTTACCCCTTTGGCTGAAATAACTGCAGTAAGACGCTTCTTGTAGCCATCTACCAGTCTCTGACATCGGTCCGAAATAAGTTTACCCCACTCCTCAATACAGAATTCTTTCAGCTGTGAGGTGTTTGAGGGGTTTCTTGCATGTACAGCCCGTTTCAAGTCACCCCACAGCATCTTAATGAAATTAAGATCTCGGCTTTGACTCGGCCATTCCAGGACTCTCCATTTCTTAGTTTTCAGCCAGTCCTTGGTGGATTTACTGGTATGTTTTGGGTCATTGTCGTGTTGCAGGGTCCAGTTCCGCTTCAGCTTTAATTTTTTTACAGATGGTCTCACATGTTCCTCAAGCACCCTCTGATACACAGTAGAATTCATGGTGGATTCTGAGATTGTGAGCTGTCCAGGTCCTGCTGCAGCAAATCAGCCCCAAACCATGACACTTCCACCTCCATGCTTCACAGTTGGTATGAAGTTCTTTTCCTTGAATGCTGTATTTGGTTTGCGCCAAACATGTCCTCTGTTCTGGTGTCCAAATAATTCAATTTTGGACTCATCTGTCCAAAGAACACTATTCTAGAAGTCCTGGGCTTTGTCTACATTCTCTCTGGCAAACTTCAGTTTGGCCTTGATGTTTCTCTTAGAGAGCAAGGTTTCCTCCTTGCACACCTCCCATGCAAGTTAAACTTGTGCAGTTTCTTTCTGATTGTAAAGCATGCACTTTTACATGAACAGTAGTCAGAGTCTGCTGTAGGTCCCGTGATGACATGTTAGGGTGTTTGGAGACCTCTTTTAGCATATTGCGGTCTGCTCTCGGGGTGAACTTGCTTGGACGACCAGACCTGGGCATGTTGGCAGTTGTTTTGAAATCCCTTTACCTGTTGACTATTTTCCGGACAGTGGAATGGCTGATTTCAAAATCTTTTGAGATCTTTTTAAATCCCTTACCAGACTCATAAGCTGCTACAATTTTCTTTCTGAAGGCCTCAGACAGCTCTTTGGCTCCCACCATGGTGCTCACTCTCACTTCAACAGTCAGGAGCACACCAAACTAAATGTCTGAGGTTTAAATAGGGTAAGCCTCATTCAAAATGCTGAGTAACTATCTTCTAATCATGTGCACCTGGTGTGATACACCTGTGTGTGAGTTGAGCCATTTTAAGTGGGAATAAATGTGGAGGTGTCTTAACTTTTTCCTCAGTTAGAATATCTTGAAAAGTCTTTTCTTCAGTTTTAATTGTTTAGTTATATTACTTTAATCTCTCGGTATTGTTAAAATTGAAATTAAATATCTATATATCCAAAATTGTTACAAAGATACACAGGCTTTCATAGGGTGTCCTAATCTTTTCACATGACTGTATGTAGAAGATTCTCGAACGTAAGAATCAACAATATACGGTGTGCGTTAAATACCAGTATTGTTGCTTTAGCTGAAATTTCTAGAAAGTCCCCCCTCAAGTTTATGAAAGGTAACTAATGCATAGGAGAGAGACAGTTGTATAATATTGTTGGGTCGCTACAGTTAGTATACTATAAAGCTCGGAAGCCATAATTGTGATAAATGCTTATCAATCGGGAAAGTACAGGAACGTTTAAAGATTTCGAACATTACGAACCATTCAACTTTAGATACTTAACTTCGGACGTTAGTATTTTTATGAAGGAATTGTATAACTTCGGATATGAAAAGTTTACATAAGATCAGACAAGAATAGAGCTATCTAGCACTCCCGTCAAGTGAAGTGTACCTGTGTATCATCGAAGAATTAATTTGCTCTCCGTGAACCGATCCAAACCAGACGAAACACTTAGTATTGTTTGTAAAACTCTTGCATATGAATCATCATTTGTAATAAGTATTATTATAAATTTTACCGTTATTTGTACATTAAACTATATTTGTGTTAAGAAAGAAAATTGTGTCAAATGTTGTTAACAGATATAAATTTGATACATATCGATATGCAATTAACTTTTAAATTGAAATTCAAATTTTCAGTTATTTGATCGTTTCAGTGAGAGATATAAATAGAGACGACAAGACGAGCGGAAAAACAAAGGATAGGCAAAGAGAAGTTCGGTTAGAGAAAACTTAAAAACTGGCCGAAGTTAACCATCATAGGTGTATGTGTTAAAGTGAGATTTAAAGTAAATTTTCTGACATTTTAGGAAAATAGTTTGTCTTGACAAAGGATGTTTTAAAGCAGTTGTGTGTGTTTTATTACAGCAAAGCCACATATCTGCTGTGTCCACCGAGAGGAACCAAACCTCCAATTTTATCATTGCAAATCCAAAGACTTACTACTGTCCCAGTGGTGGACTAAACTGGTTGAAACCGTCTGTGTAGACTTTAACAAAAACAGATGATTATTAGAAATAGATGAATAAACGAAAAGCAAGCGAATATCGGAAGTTAAGGATGGAACTTCAGTAACTCGCGAGGCAGTGAATAAAAATAGAAATATAGTTCGGCTTGTCAACTGAATTTTACAGCAACTAAATAGACCTAAATGGGCATTTGACAAGAAGACGAGAGCTCTACAATGCATAACATATAACTACGAACTTCATAGTGTGAAGACGTTTTATTTCTTTGTTCAACTTGTTTCCAATATATATATACATGTGTATTATTTTGAAAAAACAAATAGAGTGCGTACTGTTTTTTTATTATCGAATCTATCACCAGCAAATTACAGGCACCTACTATAAAATAATCTTTAGCCCAACATACTCATTTATTTACATTACTGTGTACCACATATATTATTAAAAAGTAAGTTCCTGACGCTAAGGTTTAACAAATTACCATGTTTTATCCTTATAATATGAGTGTAAAGTTAAAGTTGATGTTTTTGATAGAAGGAGTGATCTGTTTTTGAGCACCTTCTATGGAATATTTCTAAAACATCTCAAATCTGTTAACTTAAAGAGCAGATAAAATGTTTTTGACAGAAAGTTTAAATAATATGTTTTCTGAAGAGTATTCTTGTTTTACTATTCTGACAAAAACTTAATACTTAAGTACGTGAAAGCCTAATATTGATGTATTCAGCTATTATACAGGTAATTGTAACTTGAAGAGCAGGTAAACATTTCCCCACATGGTTGTTTTAAAGTTCAGGTGGTCTGTTCGTTGTGGTTGTTGTTGTTTTATTGCGCTTAACAAAAAATGATCCTAATGGCTTTGAAAAACTGATACTACTATATGAGAACATGGAAAAAAATACAGAAATCATTAGAATTCAGATAGAGCCATTCTTAATGTTAAACTATTCAGGAAAGTCAGACAATTAGAAACAACTATTGCCACGAAAGCTTTGCCTTACTTTGACCCAAATAAATGGGATTGACAATCACTCTTAGTATTCGTCAAGGCCCGGCATGACCAGGTGGATTAAGGCGTGCGACTCGTAATCTGAGGGTCGCGGGTTCGAATCCCCGTCGCACCAAATATACTCGCTCTTTTAGCCGTGGGGGCGTTATAATTTGATGGTCAATCCCACTATTCGTTGGTAAAAAGAGTAGCCCATGAGTTGGCGATGGGTAGTGATGACTAGCTGCCTTCCCTCTAGTCTTACACTGCTAAATTAGTGACGGCTAGTGCAGATAGACTTCGAGCAGCTTTGCGCAAAAGTCAAAAAGAAACAAACAAGTAATCGTGAACAGCTGAGGAACGTGCTCAGCGACATCTCGTCTTGAACCTTTTAATCCGCAACCAGGCACGCTAATCACTAGGCCACGCCTGATGAAAGATGAACTAACTGTTTCAAGACAATTTATTTAAAGGAAGAAGCAGTAAAAGGGTTATTGATTTTTGCCCTCATGTACAAGTTATTTGTATACCAGACCTTTTGTAATCGTCCAATTGAAATATTACATTATCCAATACTTTTTATGTCAATGAAAATTATTATTCTGGGACAGCTTCAAAAAGCCATTTTCTAATTAGGTAATCCTGACGCATTTAAAATTCCCAGTATTAGGAAATTATTATATGTTTCTTTAACACTGCATCGTATATTATCGTCCCCCAGTGGCTCAGCGGTATGACTGCGGACTTACAACGCTAAAATCTGAGTTTCAACACCCGTGGCGGGCAAAGCACCGCTAACCTATTGTGTAGCTTTGTACTTAATTCAAAAACAACAACATCGTATATTGTTTTATAATTTTAATATACTGTCCTGAGCAGAAACCTTAACTTACCATATGCTTGCTTAACTATTATTAATAATTATAATTATTAGAATACCAAACGTTTTATATTATTTTAGATAGACCTACAAAACGGCTGGTGGTCTTATGCATACGAACTGTTTTACAAGATTCCCATAAACCTCCAAGAAAATGACATTATGGTGGCAGACTTCTGTCTGTACGATGAACACTTTATTGATCAAATGTCGTAAGTTCCTTTAAAAAAAGTTTATTTAAGTTTCAGTTATCTTTAATTATCTTTAATATTTTATTTCAAGCTAATTCAGCTCTTAAATGGTGCATATCCTAATCGTATGCCAAAAGAAAACTATCCTAATTATGTTTAATATTTAAAGTAGCATATGTATTGTATTGAATTGATGAATTTCGTTAAATGTTTACATTCGTAAACACTGTTTTAATAAACTTTTTAATACTAACTAAATTACATTAGTCAGCTCTTATGTAATTATAGTTTCATTGACACACTTCTAACGTTGATCTGATCTTATGAATCTGAAATCTCTTCTTAATTTCTTATTACATTAAAATATAGGCATGCGACATCTAGAATAAAACTTTGTTCTATGTTATGAAAACAGCTTTATAATTAACAGAATAAACACCGTTTTGTTTTTCATTTCTTTGTTTTTAGGACCTATTTCGTTGGAGTGTTCAATGGTAAAAAATTGTTGCTTAGGTTAAAAATATATCCAACTCGTCATCAAATTTACGTAGCGTACAAAGAAACCATGAGCTCTTCCGTTCAAAAGGTGTTCTACGACTCCTCCACTCCCCAAGGAAAGATGATTCAATCTGGTTTTTGCTACCATGCTACAATACTTCTGGCACCTAACGAGAGTATTGTTACGCTAAATGGTGTAATGTTGGCGCAAGTACCAAGGTATTATCACCCAAGCGAAATAATTAACGTCAGAATAGACAACAGAGGGATTCTGCTTCCGCCTTCCGCAACTTGTTATATTCTGTGATTGTTTTCACCGATAAAACTTATTAGCTATTGTGATGGCAGCATTTTGGAAAAATATTTTCTTACATGCACGGAGAAAACAAAGTGATCAGATTTTAACAAATCAACTTTGTAAATTGTTTCTCATTGTTGCACGTCACTTGATGACTTATGATCTGGTTTAAAATATGTTAGCACAAATATAGTTTGTTTTTTTTCATTAAATAACAACACAGTCTGGGCAAACAACTAACTTATTAAATATTTTAATGTAAGAGAAATGGAGTAAATACACAGGAATAATCACATATAAAAAACTGGTTTTCTTTTTTTATTTAACCTTACAAATCATTATTAGCATACACCAAAATCACATGCTAATCATATGTTACTTTAGAATCCTTCTGTTTTTATGGGTAATATACCGATTTATGGGAAATTGTTAAACCATACTATAACGTAAATATTTCTAGCTCAACCAACAGTTTCATTTTCAAATGAAACTTTCTTCAATTCCACAATAATAAACGTACATATGTGTGCGTAAGATATATCTATTATTTTACCAAGCTTTGCCTTAAATTTATTTTGTCAGTTTTGTTTTATCTTACCGTTACACTTTAGAATGCATTTAATACCTGTAAAATCATCTTTGTAATCGATAATATTAGAGCGAAGGTCTAAAATATGCATACTTGTTTGAAGCTGAAGTATTGTGGGAAACATTACAGTTCAATATCTATTATATTAATATGTCAAGGAAGTCTGTGTTTGAATGCAGTTACAATTAGCTTTACGAAGTCGTTGTTATCGACAATGACCACATATAGCACAAACCTGAATATCAGTCACATTAATTAATACTTTAATTAACTTAGATTCAAGAATTTTCGCACTCAAATTATTTAAAATTTCATTTGGAAAAATTTAATTGAACTATATTAGTAAAAACATTTTTCTTCATCCTAGAAGAATCACGTATCTTCTTCCTCTTGTTTTTATTGAATTATGCGCAAAATTACACGTGGACGATTTGCGCTAGCCGTCCCTAATTTAGCAGTGTAACGAGAAGGTAGCTAATCATTATCACCCACCGGCAGCTCTTGGGCTACTCTTTACAACAACTAGTGGGATTGACCGTCACATTATAACGCCCTCACGGCTGAAAGAACGAGCATGTTTGGGATTCGCATCCACTACTCTCAGGTTATGAATCGACCACCCTAACCACTTGGCCATGCCGGGCGTTTTTTTTTATCCTTTTTTAAAGTTAAATTACTGTACATTCATTATCAAATAGTCATAATCATTTTGATCTTTATTTAAAAACTAATATGTGTTTGTGTAACCCGGTGTTGTAATACAAAATAGCAAACATTGTAACCTAGGGCATTTTTGAATGGTAGGACATTTTTCATCAGATAAAAAATACTACATTTTTTAATCTCTTGCCATTATAAAATACGATTACAAATACATAATTATTAGTAATGTAGTATTAAAATACGATTACAAATAAATAATTATTAGTAATGTGGTATTAAAACTGTACGTGGAATATTCTAGAACGTTTGTCGGTTTGTGCAAAACTACACAAAGGTTATTTTTTAATATTCATCCCTAAATTTGAACAAACTAGATAGATAAAACAAAACTAGACTAATTCACTTACACCAAATGTTGGGTTACTTGTGTCTTATCAAATAGCATAGTTTGACTGTCACATCTGGAAAGGTTCAGTTAGCCTAAAATACATCAGATTTTACTATAAACTAGTCGGTGTCACTAAACAGATACGTTAACTATTAGAAACAATTGAACTAAGCTTTCAGTATTGTTATATTTTATGAAGTATTGAAACGCTTGGCGAGTTGTTCTTGTTTATTCAAGTAATCGCACCCCAGTGTTACAGCGGTATGTCTTCGGATTTGCAACACTAGAAACTGAGTTTCGACACCCGTGGTGTGCAGAGCACAGATAGCCCATCGTGTTGCTTTGTGTTTAATTACAAACAGATAATGAAACAAAATTTAAGCAATATTAATTCAAAGGGAGAGATAAGAAGTGTTTTCACCGTAATCACAGGCAGAAGATAAAGCACCTAATTAAACTAATAACGAGTTTTCACCAACTAAGTTATATTAATTTCCGAAAATAGCTTAGATATCTTTAAGTGTACTAGTAGTTATGCAACAAGTGAAATCAATCATTTACCAAGTGAAAATAACGAGTGATGTGAATATTGATTCCAGCCTATACTGTTTTCCGTTGCTGTATTAACAGATAATTTCCTTTACATGAGTAAGATATGGTCTTTGTGTTATACAAACGTTGTTTCATTTATCGAACAACCCACAGACAGTTTAACTTCAACGTACCATAAATCTGTGAAACAACGCATATACGGGTGTCAGGTTCAAGATACTTGAAACGGTTTTTTTTTAAATTTCGCGCAAAGCTACTCGAGGGCTATCTGCGCTAGCCGTCCCTAATTTAGCAGTCATAAATTAGTCATAGAGGAAAGGCAGCTAGTCATCACCACACACCGCCAGCTCTTGGGCTACTCTTTTACCAACGAATTATGAGACTGACTGTAACATTATAACCTCTCCATGGCTGAAAGGACGAATATGTTTGGTGCGACGGGGACTCGGAACCCGCGACCCTCGGATTACGAGTCGAACGCCTTAACACTCTTGGCCATGTTGGGCCCGCTTAAAACGAAGTCGAATATTTTGTTTCTTATACATTTTCTAAATACATTAGTTCTCAATTTTTGTACGAATTAGAAAAGTTGTGTTAAAACGTGATTTTACTGTGATTTTTTAGTTCATGTTTCATTATGTTTGCTGGATACCCATTACTTCAAAAGATGGTGCTGTATTGATATTTGTACAGAAATATGATTGCAAACGTTTTATGCTCGTTAAAGAGATGGGATGTTGCAGATGTCTTCATTGGTTGACAGTGGCGTCATCTGTAGATGAAATATCCGTTACTTTGAAATGGTATTTAAATAGACTGATTGACGACAAACTGCTACTCTAGGAAAACAAGTGTTTTGCCTTTTTTTATATTCCATGTTGATTTTTGTATTGGAGTGTCTGGAACTAATGTGGGTTAATTCTTCAACTGTTTGAGTGGCACAACATGAAGCCATATTGTAAACGCTTCATTTCCAAAGATGTTTATATATACATTGCTTAGAATAGGATAGCCTACACTTTGTTCATAAAAAGGAACATTTTATCAAGAAGTAACTGCTGAAATTGCAGAGGTTAGCTCTATACCTGTTTCAGGAGAGAGTGTGGTATGATAAGTCATATTCATGTTCTCTTCTAACTGCTGCTGTAGAATCCAGTTGAGTTCCTTGACTGGTATTTTGTAGAGCATATTGAGTATGCGTATTTTGGCTAAAATGTATTTGATTTCTGTACAGTTTGTTTTTTCGTGTATAAATTCTCAAGTGTTTGATACCACCTTACTTAATTCTACTATAAAATGAGTGGTACCATAAATACAATCATGAAATTAATTACATGGAGATTGCGTGGTATTGAGTAAATTAAGGGTTAGGGGTTTGGGCGACTGTACATTTGAGGGTGACGTTTATCGTTTATTTTAGCCGCGGATAAGCGACTCATACAGCGACTCTTGGTTTTGTTTCTTTTCAAGACCAAACTCTTATCTCATAGGTCCGTCATGTCTTGACCGATCTAAGATCTAATTACAGTTTTCCACTCAGGAAGTCAAACCCTCTCAATTGGTGTATTGGATCACACCCAAGATTTCACAGATTAATTTAACCTGATCCTGTCTAAAACAACTTCAATTTGAGGGTGAGTAAAGTTATGAAACATACACGCGCCCCACGCTTGAGCTGGGGCACAAAACTATAACCAATAAAAGGTAAATAAAGGTCTCATAGCGAAATATTTACTCTAATCCTGCCTAAAGGAATTTCAAGTGCCGCAGTTACAAAAGACCCGCCCGAGATGGCCAGGTGGTTAAGGCACTCGACTCGTAATCCGAGGGTCGCGTGTTCGAATCCCCGTCACGCCCAAACATGCTCGACTTTTCAGCCGTGGGGGCTTTAGAATGTGACAGTCAATCCCACTATTCATTGGTAAAAGAGTAGCCTAAGAGTTGGCGGTGAGTGATGATGACTAGCTACCTTTCCTCTGGTTTTACACTGCTAAATTAGGGACGATTAACGCAGATACCCCTCGTGTAGCTTTGCGCAAAATTCAAAAACAAGCAAAGAAAAGCCGCAGCTACTGAAGATTCTCTCTTGTTTTTTTTACAATCTTCATTTCTCAATTTCATGATTCTACAAAGTCTTATTATGTCTTTGCTGGTTTGTTTCTCTATTTCAGTGTATGATCTTCTCCAACTTCATGTAGTTGTCATTCTGTATTAGGTTTCGTCATCTCTCACCATACATGAACTTCTAGAGTGTTACAGTTATGTAGTCTTTATTGGTCGGTACTACTGCGTTAGTGTTGTTTTTGTCAGTCAGTACAGCTGTGATGGTGTTGTTTTTGTAAGTCGGTACAACTGTGACAGTGTAGTTTTTGAAAGTCGGTACAACTGCGACAGTGTAGTTTTTGTAAGCCGATACAACTCTGACAGTGTAGTTTTTGTCAGTCAGTACAACCATGATGACGTTGTTTTTCAAAATTTTTAAGGATACCATTTCTTCTGCATATTAAGTTCATTATTAATTTCAACGAGTAACGAACGTCTCGAAATGCTTCGGGAAAAGGAATATCTACTTTATCGGCGAAACGTTTTTGTCCAGTTTTTTTGGACTCAGAGATCGAAAGAGTAATTGAGGTTGTAGCGACCTTAAGATAAAATATTTCACAAAATATCGTTTTATCATAATATTCAACGTTAAACATCAGCCAGCAGAAATTATCTTTATTTCAGTTACATTTAAATCAAACTTTACTTTCTTGTCTACATGGTACATGATTTCTGAGTGTTTAAAGGCAGATGGAAAACTTTGATGACCAAACATTAACATCAGAATTAGTATGGAAGTACCATCTTGTTTGAATGAATAGGAAAGATGAAATTTTTGTGTCAGTGTCAAGCCAATGAGATCAACAGAAAGAATGTGACATCTTTGCCTTACAATAGTGAGATTGTTTAATATTTATAAATAGTCATTTCGTTATTTTTCACCAATTGACATATTAAGGAATTTTTATATTCGTTATAATTTTCTTTAAATAATATCACTTGTTACTTACTTTTTCCTGCACATTATTTTCTAATAGTACAAAAAAGTTATGAAAACAAACGACGGGATTTCTCCATTAGTTAAATATAAACTCCACAGCTTCAAGTGTTCGAAATGGTTTTTAATAAATAAAAACCTTCGTGCAGCACTTTATCACACATGAAGCATCTAAAGCGTTCGACTTGTAGTCTGAGGGTTGCGGATTCGAATGTCCGTCGCACCAAACATGCTCGCCCTTTCAGATTGGAGGCGTTATAATGTTACGATCAATCCCACTATTCGTTGGTAAAATAGTAGCCCAAGAGTTTGCGATGGGTTGTGATGACTAGCTGCCTTCCCTCTAGTCTTCCACTGCTAAATTAGGGACGGCTAGCGCAGATAACCCTTGTGCAAAATGGTTGAAATATGAGGACCAGGTACAAATGAAATAATAATAAAAGAAACACTTTCATACTGTGAATATGACATTTATACTTTTCTTTGTCCACAGCTGGGACAACGGTAAGTCTTTCGGATTTACAACTATAAAATTATGGGTTCGATTCCCTCTGTGAACACAGCAGATAGCCCGATATGGCTTTCCTGTAAGGAAAAACAAACACTTTTCTTTATTTCTTTTTAATATTATGATTGTTACAAACAATGTGAAAGAAAACTATCCATTACCCTTGTTTATTCGAGATATATTAAAAGAAATTATCATCCATATAAATTACATTCCTGTACTCAATTGCACAACCCCCCTTCAAACATGTGGTCAGCTATGCGGTCTGTTAAAAATTGCTCCGAACAATTAAAAATGTGGATTTGACTTTGTGGTAAATTACTGAGAAATTCCGGCGTTTCGCTCCGTTTGGTTAATTTTTTGCAAGCAACAGATTTCTTTTCTGTTAAATTATAAGTGGTTCACTTGATGATAAAATATAACATTTGGTAGAATTTGTTGTTTATGGCCCAGCTGGGCCAAGTGGTCAGGGCGCTTGACTTCCAGTCACGCCAATCATGTTCGCACTTTCACCTGTGGGAGAGTTATAATGTTTCGTTGGTAAAAAAGTAGCCCAAGAGGGGGCGGTAGATGGTGATGACTAGCTGCCTTCCTTCTTGTCTTACACTGCTAAACTAAGAATGGTTAGCGCAGGTAGCCCTCGTGTAGCTTTGCGCGAAATTCAGAAAACAAACAAACCTTTTCTTTCAGGTATAATTCACAAAATAGCCACATAGTTCAAACAAAATTATTATCTCCATGAGATTAAAGATAAAACTCTGAAAAATGCCATTTTATAATGTTTTTAATTTGCACCCAACAACAATACCCACTGAAGACAAAAAATACATTTCTACCATTTTGTTACTTTTGAATCTCGTCTTTCAAAATAACTTTAAAAACAAAAGTCATTTTATCTCTATGTTTCAAAAGCTAATATTTAAAAAATAAACTATAATACTACTTTATGGTCACTGATTTTGCTGAATAGTAAATGAAAATATCTACACTTTGTCATGTTATCCATATGTACGCATGTATGTGAAAGACAAAGGGTGCTATAAACACACATATGCAGACAATATATATAATATAATAATATAATATATGTGCAATTTCACTAATTTTTGAGAGAGAAATTGCATACTTAGATTTAACATTTTAGTAATTGTAATGACAGGAAAATTATTTTTAGAATAGGGCCAGAGCATTTGTTTTGTTACCCACCAGTGGGTATATCTAAGGGACTGGATTTCGATGACTTTGGTGGACAGAGCACATAAGCCCATTGTGTAGCTTTATGTTTAACTACTAACAAACAAATGTGTCCTTAGTTTTTCATTGGACAAAGAGATACTTTTTCTTGAAATTCTTATTTTTCTAATCTTGGATATTTACGGGATATATAACAGAGAGAAACAAAATGGCAAAATTATATCAAAGCTATAACTAGGTAAAGGTAAAATAGATAACTCAGGGGGCAAGTACCCCAATCTGGATGCCCATGTCTCTCTTGGTAACCACTTTTAATTTTTCAGGCCCACACTGTTCTTCCTTGTAATTTCTCAGAATGAAATGTTTGTATCTTAAAAGATCAAGAAATGTGTGGGTGTGTTTTCTTACAGCAAAGCCACACTGAACTATCTGGTGAGTCTACTGAGGTGAATCGAACCCCTGATTTTAGTGTTATAAACTATAGACATACTTCTCAAACTGATACTTCAGTACTTGTCCTAACCCTAGTATAAACTTGAAGTTAATGATGTGAATCATAAAATAATGGGAAAATTAAAGAGCAACAATATTTTATTATCTGCATTGTAGTTGAATATTGTAATACTGTATATTTTGGTTATTATTGGGAACAAGCCAAAATGTTAAGAAATTTACGTACAATCTTTAAGTTATAGAATTTTCTTTTGGTATGTTTAGTTCAAATTCAACTCTTTAGAAAAGCTACTGCAGTAACTATGTAAGGTTTATTCTATAAAATATTTTTATTTTTTAATTTGTGGAAAAATTTAGTTTACTTTTGGACGACTAAGGTAACATGTCAGGTCTGGTCTGGATCGGTCAACTTGTTTAGGAGATATATCCACAGAGAGACAGGTAGTTTGTGTCTCTTTCAGTTCTACGCAGTTTTCAAATTAAATTAGTTTACGGATGTAGTTACGTTGCACATCAAAAGGTGTAGCTCTTAATAAATTCATCATGGTTTTCATACAACATTGAAAACAGACATACAGTACTTATTCTAATACATTAAACAAGTATATAATATTCTGTCTGATTCTTATAAATATTAAATTTTCGTACTTTTGTTAAAATTAGAAGACAAACATAATTATAATTTATCATCATATTTTCAGTCAAATATATACAAAGGAATTAATTTGAATTCTTCACGAAAATTAAAGTATATACACGTAAACATTTTTTGCTATCAATAATCAAATTCTGATAAACATTACTGACCTATATTGATGTCGTTTGAATTCATAATTATGCATAAAGACAGTAACGTAAACCAGTCATTGTACTGTCATTATTTTCTAAATAATATAAGCATTTTAAGCATCACTTAGGCCTGTCATGGCCAAATGTTTAGGGTGCTCGATTAACAATCTGCTTATCACATGTTCGAATCCCATTCTCGCCCTTTCAGTCGAAAGAGGGCGTTATAATATGATTGTCAGTCCCCCTATTCGATCGTAAAATAGTCAGCGGTGTTGTTGTTTTTTTGGCTTTCCTCTAATCCATCACAGCTAAATTATGGATGGCTGGAACATTTAGCAGTCGTATAACTTTGAGCGAATCAAACGCATAAAAAATTTTTGGGATTTTAAAATACATGAGTTATGATATAAGAACCACCCTATAGATTAGCACTAATGCAGGCTTACTCAACCATTAGTTATAGCTATTAATTGAGAAAGTCTTATATATGATCTTTCTAATTGTAATGAACGCATTGGATTTCCTTTGTCTTAAATTGTGATATAAATAAAACTTATACTTGTAGTCATGGACATCAAATTCGTAGTATAATTTGGAAGCTTGCAAAAGACAATGAACATTTTGGTCCAATCACTTGGGTAAGCGCCCAATCTTTCTTATGAATAATAATCTGTTTTATCAGACCAAGCATATGATTTAGCTCATCTATGTCTGCAAATGTTACTAAAATGGGTGATTTGAGCTCTCAATAAAATACATTCTCATTTTGAAATTGAAGATATGTGAATAAGATTTGGAAGATGATGGATATTCATCTTCTGAAGTAAATCATCATCACTGATTTGTAACTAAAGGTTCCTTTCAAAATAGTCAAATCTCGAGAAAGAGAATGTCGTGGTTGCACATTTAACGTTTTGTACCCATTTCAGGTCTGCGTAATTATTATGTTGAATATGTCTCTTCAACCCAGTGTTTTTACATTTCAGTGTGAATGTTCTGAATAAAACCGTAGTTGTGACACCATATTACTAAAATCAGGGGTTTGATTTCCCTCGGTGGACTCAACAGATACCCTAATGTGGTTTTGTTATAAGAAAAAACTATATTAATTGTTGTTACTTCTCCTAATTTATATGGCAGAAATATACATGTGCGAATAGGTTGTTGTTTTTTTTCACCTATGGTCGTTTATAAACCTGAAACTGTAACAATTAGTGTCATTTATGTAGAGTTTGAATATTTTTTGTATAAGGCTAGGTAGGTTGTTAGTACATGGATATCTAGAGTTTATACGCTAACACGAAAAGAACAGTTCTTTTCAAGTGTAGGTTGTAATTAATCTAAAATATGAATAAATCATGAAGTGCACTACACATTTAGTCTTTTCCTGGTAAAATATTGATTCTAAGTATTCAAACGCTCTCTTTAGTGTTGAAGCGAAACGATGAAGTGGACTATTGTGTTTGATATTTTAGCAATCGTAGAATAAACTAGCACATGCAGAGTGATATATGTTAACCATTAAATCAATCTGTACCATGTCATAACGTATGTTGAGTTTAAAAGTGTTATTTATAAGGCGACACAAAAGGCCCCTTTCAGTATTACCTAGATTCTTGTTTGTTTGTTTGTTTTTTGAATTTTGCGCAAAGCTACTCCAGGGCATTCTGCGCTAGCCGTCCCTGATTTAGCAGTGTAAGACTAGAGGGAAGGCAGCTAGTCATCACCACCCAACGCCAACTCTTGGGCTACTCTTTTACCAACGAATAGTGGAATTAACCGTCACATTATAGTGCCACAACTGCTGAAAAGGCGAGCATGTTTGGTGTGACGGAGATGCGAACCCGCGACCCTCAGATTACACGTCGCACGCCTTAACCCACCTGGCCACGCCGGGCCCCTAGATTCTTTGTTTCTATGTGAATGTTTCATGAAAAGCGTTCCTAAACATGGAATTATGAAGTGCGCTATACAAATGTAACATACATAGGACACAAACATATCTAGGGCTTAAATGTTTTATTGTAAAATGGAAAACAGGCCTCTGCGTAGATTATAAGTTAAATAAAATATGTGAATATTCATGAAGTACACTAAAAGAAATTGGCCAATCTATAATGTATGTCAAAATTAAACACATTTGATGAATTGATCTATTATTGATGTGAAGCTATAAAGTAGATGTTAACGGTAATGTAGAAACCAATATCGTGTTACGAATTGTAGTAACATAACATGACCCAATATCACGATCTGGGGATTAGTGAGTTTGTCACATAAAATATCTGTCCGCGCCTCCTAGTGACGTACTTTGAAATACACAGTAATAACAACGCCTTATGGTAACACTGCGTAACCAAGATGTCACATGACTTTTTTGTCTCCCTCCCCCTTTCCCCTTCAAGCCACTGGCATTCTTAGTTTCTGTAACTACTATTTAGTCATAGTACTTTTTTAAATCACTGAATAATATACAGAACCACAGAAACACATACGTGCATTCTGTAGAAGTTACAGAAATATTTTCTCCATGACAACTATCAATAAAATGGCTCCGACAAACACAACGTTAGTAGCCATGACCACCAGTATTTGATGCTTAGAGTAGAGCTTAATCCATTTGACGCATGTCAATACACCTCATTATATATATATATCTCAAAAGTTGATATTGGAACCAATACTTTAAAATATCAGCTCATAATCTTCTCATCGTCAAGACCACCAACTGCTGAAAATTACAAGCACGCCTAAAACTCAACGCCAAACAAAACAATCAGAAGAAAACATGCATATTTCAATATACATCTTGTCCATTCACTTTTCATTGGTAACAATATTACAATCATCTCAACCCCAGATAATTTTACCATCTTTCAAAGCAACTAGGATTGGTAAGACTGTATCGAGTTCCACTCCAACTGAAGACCTGCAGGTCACTTCACTCAAGGCCTGTACAAACGAGTGTCTTAAGACAAATTGTAAAGCATTCAGCTTTCAAGCAAAGGCTCCATCTTCAAGCATCGACCGAAGTTGTCAGATCGTTAAAGAATATCATTCCTGTAACACCACTGACGACTTCTTAGAAGATGACAATACTTTCGTGTTCTATGAAGTAAGTGCCAGTTAATGTTTTGGTAGCAAACTTATTGTAAGAGAAAATAAAAGGATTTCTTGTGTCTTTCATGAAATGTTTTTGTAATTAGTACTTCAACAGTACTATTCCCTTATCTGGATTATACCTGTACGAAATTTATAGTTACTACTTTAAAATATAGAAATATTCCAACGTTTCCTTTGTGCATTTCAACCCACTTGTAAGCTTTAAGTGGCGTGATGTAATTAAACCAGAACAAAAATTGATAAAGCATTTGTTACGATTACTTTATAAAAAATCCTGCTCCTCATGAAAACCAATAACAGGTTTCTTTCCTAAACGCTTATTTCTTTATTATTGTTATTATTAAACGTATGATATTTTCCTAGATATAGATGGACGTATCAGGTTGCATGATTAAATTCACGTACAATCATATTAAGTTTACTCTCCATATAAGCTGTTTATTGTAAATTAAAGGGAATTATACATAGCTCACTATTAATTCACAGTGTGGTTACTAAGTTTTGGTTCCGTAGTCAAATATAAGTAAGGCTAAAGACGATTCGTAATGTACTTTAAGATTACTATACAGACTTACAAGTGAAACTGAACTATAATATGTTAAAATACTGTAATATATTTTGTATTAAAAATATTTTATTAAACAAATATCAAATTGTAGTCATAGCCCTCTGCTATACAACTAATTTGAAAGAAATAATCAATATTTATTTCTTGTTTATGATTAATTTCTCGCAAAATTATCTGCGCTCGCCGTCCATAATTTAGCAGTGTAGCACTAGAAGGAAGGCAGCTACTCATCACCACTTACCGCCAACTCTTGGGCTACTTTTTTAACAACGAATAATGAGATTAGCCGTTATTTATAACGCCCCCATGGCTGAAAGGGTGAGCATGTTTGGTGCGACGGGGACTTGAACCCGCGACCCTCAGATTACGAGTCGAAGAAGTTAGAAGAAGAAGTGTTAATCTGATATTAATTTAGTAAAACACGGAATATTGAGCGCTTAACTGTAGGAAAAGTGCGTCATAACGGTTAGAGTGGCAATCTACGTATCCAAGGTCCCTGGTACGCACCCTGTTACTGAAAAGTAAAATCAAGCTCTCCTGGTTGGGGACGTATGTGCTATAGAATATTGGCAGTTAAATCCAACTTCTCGATTAGAACAATCCATGAGTTGACAGTGAGTGAAGCTTACCAGTTGTCTTTCTTCTAATCTGTCACTTCAAAATTAGGGACAGCTAGTGCGACTGGCCCTCAAGTACCTTTACGTGAAATTCAACAAACAATAACATAGCTTTCAATCGTTTTTGGCTAACTGGAGGCGTTCTTAATTTTGGAGTTGCTAAGACGAGTTGGAATCTGTGTGCTCACACAAAATATTCTCTCGCACTTTAAGCTGTGCGTGCGTTATAAGAGTGATAGTCAATTCTTTAGCATGGCTATTGGGTTGCAGGGTGTTGCTGATAATCTGTCTTTCCTCTTGTCAGTATTCCAAAAATATGGAACATTTGCCATAAATAATTCAATAACCATTTCAAGATTTTACGTTTTCTAAGACATTTTTTCATTTTTATATCGCCTAAAATAATTAATGATAAACTATATATCTTATATCAGAACTATGCCAGATGTATTTGTATACTATCACGTTTGTGAGTTGCACTGTAATATGTATATATTTATCACTAATGCAAACACGCCTATTGTTCATAACTTTAATACCTGTTTATGATAAAATGAAAAATAGATCTATAAACCTTTATTTTCTTTTTATTCAGATTTCACCGAAGTGGAATCTTTATGAGAAGGTCAGTACTTGTACTTGTTTTGTTGTGTCTGTTTTAAGTATCTAAAATTATACAAATAACATAAATTATACCATAACTAGCACACCCTTTGTAAGTTCTATTACTACAAACAGTAATAGACACGATAAATAACTGAGAACGTTTAAATTCGATTTTAAAATTGTTCTTAACTAGCCAGCTTTTAAAAAGAAAGCAACATAATATAATGTAACGTATCTTGCATGAGAAATATCACACGTCTTACCATCGCTATATGACCAAATATTCAAGACTCTTTCCACTTCTGCGTATTGGCTTAACCATTTTCTAGGATTATTCCCATTATGTACATCTTAATTGAGAAACTCCTAGGAGTATTTCCAGTCCTATATTTTGACATAACAACATCCCAAAATTATTCTTAATGTCTACTTTTGTTTTAAGAACTTTCCAGGAAGATTTACAGTGTCTACATGATGACATTCTAGAATTATCTTTATTAATACTTGTTGTATATTACAATTTACCTTGAACGAGTATTCGATTTGTTATGTAACATTCGTTACGGTATTACGATTTCAGATAGATGATTTGTTGTTTTTTTTAATTTCGCTCATAGCTACTCGAGGGCTATCTGCGCTAACCGTCCCTAATTTAGCAGTGTAAGACTAGAGGGAAGGCCACCCACCGCCAACTCTTGGGCTACTCTTTTACCAAAGAATAGTGGGATTGATCGTACATTATAACGTCACCACGGATGAAAGGACGAGCAAGTTTGGTGCGACGGGGATTCGAATACGCGACCCTCAGATTACGAGTCGCACGCCTTAACCCACCTGGCCAAGCCGGGCCACCAGATAGACGGAAATTTTAATTTAAATTAAAACCACCTGGCTATGCCGGGCCGAAGTTAATTGAAGAGCGACATGTATCAAATTTATGATATCTGCCAATAAGATTGATATACACAATTTTATTTCTTAACACTAATATACTGTAATATGCAAACAACAATACAATTTACAATAAAAATTATTACAAATAATAGTTTATATACAAGAGTTTTACAAACCTACAGGCAATACTTAGTCTTATATGTGGTCTACAGCTGAATATTTTATCGACGATCCAGGTCAATGACGAGCAAATTAATTCTAAGTTGATATTGTCACACTCCGCTTAAGCTAGCTAGCTATCTTTTCTTGGCTTGTCTCGCAGCGCTTACTCGTTGACTTTTTACCGACGAAGATATTTAATGTCCTCGTAGAAATATTATCATCAGAAGGTAATTAAATAAAGTTATAAACGGTTTATGATATCCCAAATATATAGACTTTTGTGGTCAAATTTTATAATTTTCCCATTAACAAGAGTTAATCACAATTATACCTTCCAAAACTTATATATAGCATGCTGACTGTAGCTGACTGACAATATTCTATTATTGTCTCCCCTCGTCTTGCGATAGCTATCTTTTATACTTATTAGGCCAGGTTCTATAAAGTTCAATCGGTGACAATACTGGGAAGCACCAATATTTCACATACATTGTACATTGTCAATTTTCACGCTCGAGAGTCTTCTATAACTTTAAAGAACAGACAGAACTTGCACAAACAACATTTAACAACATACGTTACGCACATTAAACTAAAACAAAAGTAGATATTAAAATAAATGTATAACAGTAAATCCATTACAAGTGTTATGTACATCAGTACTTTTATGTAATGTATAAGACCATTACTATCAGCCTCCCAGTGATACAGCGGTATGTCTGCAGACTTACAACTCTAGAAAGCGGATTTTGATAACTGTGGTAAGCAGGGCAAAGATAATCCAATGTGTGGCTTTGTGCTTAGTTACAAGAAACAAAAAATTATATCATTCTACTACATAATGGTATGGTGACCATAAGTCTGAAAACACGGCATTTCAAACGTAGCACTTTATTTTAAATCTCAATGCTATCACAAATAATCGTCTATCAATTACAAATCTTTGTAAAATAACACATGTGAAGATATAACGAAGACAAACGTTAATTATACTAACACTTCAAATTTGCGCTCGTCATTGGTGTTATTACAAAAAGAGACTTTTGTTGTCTAATTTCTATCTTGGCACAAAAACATATCGTGTTATTAACATTTTGCATATTTTTAACTTTTTTCTCTAGAACAAAAATTATGCTTATAGTATACATCTTTTTATAGTGATGTTTCTAAGCCTTCAGCACTGCTTTATTAAATACGTGATGTGTCTTCAATAACAATTATACATGCTGTAGTAACTCTCGCTACAAGCAGCGTAAATATATATATATATGTGTGTGTGTGTATAATTTTAGTCGTTTGTGTATAAAACATAAAATTATATTATCCAACTTCACCACTTCCCATAAGTTTAGAAGCTAACACTTGAAAGGAAGGTTTGGTAAATTCTTCTTACGAACCTCAAACCGAAGACATCCCTGTGAACATGATCGTAAACCCTGGAAATAATTAACTGGTTATTCAGTCAACATACGAATACTATAAAACAAAGATAAAATAAAAACAAAAATGAAAAGTTATAGCCTGC
Source organism: Tachypleus tridentatus (assembly GCF_004210375.1). NCBI lineage: Eukaryota > Metazoa > Arthropoda > Merostomata > Xiphosura > Limulidae > Tachypleus > Tachypleus tridentatus. The sequence continues at coordinate 99,994,476 of NC_134835.1, read as the reverse complement.
ACACCATGTAACAAAATTTCTACTTTTTCTTCTTCCTGGGCAGAAAGCGTTATTTCCCAATTGTGTATGCCTAAAGTAAATGGAAAAGACCTATTTTTCTCTTCAAATTTTGCTTTTGTGACCTGGGTAACAAAATTTTCAAATTTACCCATTTTTCCAGAACATTCCGGGAAAATTCACTGCTGAAAAGCTGATAGAGAATTTTCTCGAACTTACAAGAATTTTCAAGAACTTTCTAGAATGTTCTAGAAATTACAAGAATTTTCAAGAATGTTGTAGAACTTACGATAGTTTTCAAGAACCTTTTAGAATTTTCTAGAACTTTTCATAATAATAGGTATACAGGGGCTCACCACTCACCACTTCAGTTTAGTTCTAGCTGCTTACGTGAACACGTAGACCTATCTAATTTTATCAGAGATGGCATCAAGAAGCTGCAAGCATTCTCTAGACGCATTCTGCTATGTATGTAGCTAATTTATCAAGACAAGAGCGAAAAAATACTCTGTAACAGCATCTGCTAAAATGTGAGAAGCCTACAAAGCACATTTCGGCATGCCTGTCGGGGATCAAGACAAACCCTGGGTACCTCATTTTACCTGCGAGCACTGTAAAAAAAGTCTAGAAGGTAAGACAAACAATTTTTGCTTGCTTGAATAGTAAGATTTTTATATTATACAGATTTTAGACCTCTTGAATTTTAAATATCTTTTATTTTTATTTTCTTGATTTCCAATAGTATAGAAAAAATATCACATACAAAATATTTTGCATAAATCTCTTACACATTAGTTGTGGATGAAATAAATTTATTATTCATAATAATTTTATTTTGCTATTTTGCAGGATGGTACAGAGGGGAAAAGAGAACCATGAAGTTCGCTATTCCAGCAGTGGACCTCCAGAAGGTGTTGTTTCCACCATTGCACATAAAATTGGGTCTTATGAAACAATTTGTCGCAGCTCTTGATAAGGAGTCTGTAGCCTTCAAGTACCTTCAAGACTTCTTCCCTAAGCTGTCTGAAACAAAGGTCAAAGCTGATGTCTTTGTGGGACCATAAATAAAGAAGATTCTGGAGTGCACAGAATTCCCCAAGAAGCTCGGTAGAAGGGAAAAAAGCTTCCGCAGTGATTCGGGGCTTCTTGGGCAATCACAAGGCCGAAATTTGTGTGGAACTGGTTGAGGATCTGGTGAAGAACTACGGCAAAAGGGGCTGCAGGATGCCCCAAAAAGTCCATATCCTTTACGCTCATCTTGATAAATTCAAAAAGAACATGGGAGCATACTCAGAGGAGCAAGGCGGACACTTCCACCAAAATATACTGGACTTTGAACGCCGCTACCAAGGAGCGTATAACGAAAACATGATGGAAGACTATATTTGGGGACTGTTAAGTGAAAGTGATTTGCATTACAATCGTAAATCTTGAAAAACTACTCACTTCTAAACATTTTTGTACAGCTTCAGTATAAATACATCTAAATATTGATTTATATGTTGCTTTATTCAGACCTTATGTAAATGAAAATTTGCCCGTTTTTACATAGAAAATAAGTTAATTTCTAAACTTGGTTATCCAGGTCACAAAAGCAAAGTTTGAAGAAAGTAATGGTCATTTTCTATACTTTTACAACATAAGCAATTAAGAAATTTGTAAGGAACAAAATTTGTGTTACATTGTGTAATATGCGACACATCTTACAGACTACATCTATCAGCAATTTTCTTCAAGGTTAGGTTGTGTTTCAGTGTACTTTTGATGTCGTTTACGTATTTATTTATTTTTTTTACATGAGAAATCATAATTTAATCTTGCTGTATTTATGTTGTTTTTCAGACACCATTTAAAGTACAGAAACCCCACGCAGCTAAAATAGTAAGTAAATCACACTTCCAGTAATCATTAGCGAATTGTCATACTCTCTTGTCTTTTGTAATACGAGGGTACGGTTCAGATAGCGTAAGGTCTTTAATTAAAAGGTAAATTTGTTTTTGAATAACTTCTAGAATGTTTTTTTTTAAAAATCTGAAGCCTATTAAATTGTTTCACATTACTTACCTGATTAAAGGCTTAGTTGTAATTTAAAAAGTAAACAAAACATTTCTGAATTATATTTTAGACAGTATGCTTGTTGTCGAGTGTTCTCTTTCACTCTCTGATCGAAAGATCATCCTTACGTATTTCAAAAATTGATATTATTATATGTCCACATGGGCTAACAGACCTAGTCAGAAAAGCAGTGCGTTCCAGTGGCGCAGCGATATGTCTGCGGGACTTACAACGCTAGAATCCGGGTTTCGATACCTGTGATTGTGTTACTTTGTGCTTAACTTCAAAACAAGCTATTAGTATACAGGTATACCATTTCTTAAATTTTAAATAATAACGAAAGACTGCCACATCCACATCCAAATATCCAAAAAGGCCTTCTTAGGCTTAACTAAAATAAACGGGATTAACTTCGGAACATATTCAGCGACAACACACACAAAGTTTAGACCACATTCAAGTATCTTCTTTGGAATATTTTTTAAATCTTAAATCTGTTGATTCGACGATTAAATATCACTCGTTGCTTCGGGTTGCGTCACTATGTATTAGTGTTTTCAGTGACACGTTTGTTAAAGATTATTTCGAAGTTACTGTTCTCACCAGATTGACACTGTTATACGTGCACACGGCCATAAATCACCAGAATTCAGGTAAAAACATTCTTAATTTTGAACTTTTGAGAAAAGGCAGACAATTAGAAACAACAGCTGCCACAAAACTTTCAACCAAATAAATGGTATTAACAGTCACACTTAGTATGTGTGAACAGCTGTGGAATGTATTCAACGACATCACGTCTTAAAACTTTGACCTTCCAATCCACAGTCTGACACGCTGATTACTACATTTGGCACCATTTGAAAGACGGACTAAATGCAACAACACAATTCAGATAAAATAAAAATCAATCAAAGAGCAGTCTGGTTCTTCCCCTTCAAATACAAACAACTGATACAACAGAACTCCGTTGGCAGTCGTACAAAATTATTTTGAAACAGAAAAGTCTCTTTCTGATTACTGTATTCTTATATCTTTAACGCTCCTTTAAAAAAAATGAAGTACTGTAGATTTCATATAATGCACCAATAATTAATATTTTATAACTTGAAATCAGTGAGGTTTACGTTAATTACAGAACGATGTTTTTTTTTTCAATTTATGCATGATTGCAACCTTAAAAGCAGCTGATTTAGAAAGTTATTTTTTCATGAAAGAGAAATTTGGAAATTGCAGGGTTGATGAAGTTCGTGAATTTCGTGAGTGATGTCTTGACAACACACCAGAAAGTTTGTGATAAACATCTTTGCTGTGTTTAAGCATCATTATTAGTTATCGGAATGACAACAGTTTTGTATCTTTTTAGATACGCAAACCAACTGATTGGTGGTCTTATGTGTTCGAAAGATATTACAAGATTCCCAAAATCCTCCATGAAAATGACATTGTAGTGACTGATTTTTGTCTGAAGAATGGAGATTTTTCAGATAAAGAGTCGTAAGTTTCTTTCAAATATAAAATCAATTTATTTAATTCAACAGTTGTAATCGTTTGTAAAGTTTCGTTTTACACTAAATTGTTTTTTAAACTTGCAAATTCTGAAGTGGCTGTTGTATATTCAGAAAGTCCTCATTATGATGGACAATGTGATATACCGAAGAATTAATTAATAATTATATTTATTTAGACATTTTCGTTTGGTATTTCCAGAGATTTAACTGTTTTATCATACACGATACTAATTCTAATTTTTCCACTCATAAAACTTTAAATAAGCTTTTTAATTATATGTCCAATTATAGCTTCGTCAATGCACGTAAAAGATTTATCTCACCTTATGAATTTCGCATTTGTTACGTTCCTAATACGTTAAACATTTGGTATAAGACATCTAGTTTAAAACTATTCTGAATAAATATGAAATAAGCCTTTTATTTACAGCATAAACATTTTCCTCCGTATATTTAGGGCCTACTTCGTTGGAATGCTCCATGATGTGATAATGTTACTTAGATTAAAAATATATCCAACTATCCATGGTGTTGAGATTGCGTATAGAACAAGTATAAGCTCCATAGTACGAAAATTGTATTACGACTCCACCACTTCTCAAGGAAAAATGATTCAACCTGGATTTTGCTACCATGCTACAATACATCTGGCACGTAATGAAACTATTGTTACACTGAACGGCGTAATGTTAGCGCAATTTCCAAGATATTTTCACCCAAAAGAAATTACTATTTTAAAACTAGATAATAGGGCGTTTATACTTACATCTTCCACAACATTTTATATTATTTAACTAGTTGTTCTTTTCTGACAAAATCTGCTCTCTTCTGTAGTAGCGGCATTTAGGCTCACATATTTCCTTGCATGAACAGAGAAGAAGGCACATGACACGATTTTAAGAAATTATACTGAGCAAATTATTGTATCTTCCCATATATCTCTTATTTACATATATATTGTTGACAGAAACGTTTATACGATTCCACAATAATACAAGGGCTGTTCAAAAAATACGCGGATTGTTTAAATTGCGCGGCTCCAGTTGGTTCCAGGGGAATCCGCTTGGTGTCGCTAGGTTTGCACAGATAAGCTGATTACGACGCCATTTCTCGATTGCAGATACCTTTATTTGTGTATTAGCTACGCGGTTTTAAGTGAAGTGCGATTTTTTCGTTTGGCGGATTTCAGAATGAATGACCTGAAGGAGCAACGACTTGCTGTGAAATTTTGTGTTAAACTTGGAAAATCTGCGACTGAAACTTTTCCTATGCTTAGCACGTCTTACGGTGATGTTGCTATGAAGCGTACGGCATGTTTCAAGTGGCATGAACGTTTTAAGGATGGTCGACAGTCCATTTAAGATGATGAGCGTCCTGGACGTCCTTCCATGTCAACTGACGACCCACACGTCGACAAAATCAACACCCTGGTGCGGGCAAATCGACGTCTGACTGTCAGGGAGCTTGTTGAAGAGTGTGGGATATCAGTTGAATCTTGTTACGAGATTTTGACCGAAAAATTGAAGATGCACCGCGTTGCTGCGAAATTCAGCCCTCAGAACTCGTGAGTTTTCGGCCAAACACTCGATCACTGTTCTTCCCCACCCCTACTCAGCTGACCTTGCTCCTTGCGATTTTTTCTTGTTCCCCAAACTCAAAAGACCCTTGAAAGGAAGAAGATTTAAGACGATTCCCGAGATTAAGGCAAATGCGACGAAGGAGCTGGAGGACATTACAAAAGAGGCGTACCAGGACTGTTTCAACAAGTGGAAACACCGTTGGGATAAGTGTGTGCGTTGGGGAGGAGAGTACTTTGAAGGGGACCCAGACCTGTAACTTCTAAATAAAGTACATTTTGTTTTATGACGTCAGTCCGCGTATTTTTTTAACAGACCTCGTGTATCTCATACATATGGTTTTGTGTAAAATATATCTATGGGTGTTTCTCTTACCCAGTTACGTATACAAATTTATTAGAATAAATATCTGCCATGTTTGTGCAAAATAAAAGCTGTGTCTTGTACTTCTATCAATATTTCAACACCTCACTAATTTTAAAATACATTTTAGAACTGAAGTTGTTTAACATACAAATATGTTCAACAAAGCCTATATTTTAGAGTCATTACAATTAGTTTTATAAATTAATTATTATAAACACCAACCATATATAATATAAAACTGAATATCGATTGAATTAATCAAAGCTTCAGATGAAATAAGATTCAAGAACAATCCTACTTAAGTTTGATTCAAGAACAATCCTACTTAAGTTAGATTCAAGAACAATCCTAATGAAGTTGATTAAAATTTCATGGGGAACAAAGTAAATTGATTTATATTAGTACAGACTTTTTACAAGTAGGCTAGAGAGAAAGACACAAGATTACAGCACCTAAATCAACTCTTGGGTTTATAGGCTAACAACGTGTTTAGACTAGGTAAGTTATTCTCATTTTTGTAAGTAGTTTATGCGAGTTTTGAGCTTACTAGCATTTGTCCGACATTTGAAATGTTTGTGGTATTCTAAATCATTTATCAATTCTATACAAATAAGAATGTGTGTAGTTTGAGTCAAATAAAATATTTAATAAAAGAATTGTAAAAAATAACCTTTTGCTTTTATTTTTCTCTTATTTTAGTTTTTTCTCTCTCAGTTAAAAGCTCTATATTTTTTCCAGTTCATGATGCATCTCACTTCTGTTTTTTGTTCTGCACTGGTTGATATATATGCTTCCGTTAGTCTGATAGTGTTATCATGTTATTTCCAAAGTTCTTCCATAAGCATGATACCCTAGCGGTTCTGCAAAAAAAAATTTGTAGGCTTACAACGCTAAAATTTAGATTTCGATACTCGTGGTATACCTACAAAAAATAAAACAAATAAACAAATAACTTAACACTGCACTTTCAAAAATATATAAAACTATATTGCTTAGAACAGGACAAAAAGAGGTGAACCCATCACAAGTCTTCACTTTGTTCACAAGACTGACATTTTATCTAGAAGTACCCACTGTCCGTGCACAGATCAGTTTTGTTTTATTTTCAAATTTTGCGCAAAATTTCAAGAGGATCATCTGCGCTAGCCGTCCCTAATTTAACATTGTAAAATTAGAGAGAAGGCAGCTAGTCATCACCACCCACCGCCAACTCTTTTACCAACGAATAGTTTTTCACTATAATAAAGACAGTTTGTGCGTATTCTAATTGCACATATAACACCTCTTGAATTCAGTCTTATCATGTCTATAGAACTTCATGAACATGTTATCCATTGTGTGTGAAATTTGCTTCTCTTTACCTTAATTTGAGAATTTTGTGGAGTATCATTGGAAATGATATTGATGTTATCAACATTCTCAGATGTTATCATAAAGTAGCGTTTTCCGAATTATTGTTATCCACACCCATTTAATATAAATGGTTTATCGCTCACCCTTTTTTTAATAAGTGAAAGAGATAAAATACAAACTAAAATGCTATATATGTTATAGTAATTACTTATTATTTACGTCAATAAAATAACATATTAAAACGTTTAATTTTGTATTACTTTACTACTGACTCGACCCTAATCCCTCGCAGCCCCTTGGAGAGAGAGAAAGTATTTTTGCTGCAACTGATTGCTGAAAGAATCCCACCCTGAGAGTTACGTAATATAGACATAACTATTGTATAGCTGTTATGCAATATATGTACATCTGCCTGTTACTCAATACCCACCTGGCTCTTATATAACTAATGTGCGCATGTGTATTACATTGCTATTACATAATATATACCCGAGTGTTGCATGAATTATTGGGTAATATACCAACAACAGAGAGCGTGTTGATATGGACGTGTGTGTGTGTTTTTCTTTTAGCAAAGCCACATCGGGCCGTCTGCTGTGTCCATTGAGGGAAATCGAATATGTGGACGTATTGCTAGGCTGTCATGACATCAAAGAGGATGTCATAGTAGTTCCAGAAAATATCACCAGATTGTGCATGAATTTGATCAACGTGTCTCAAGATCACTATATTTAACACAATCAGTATAAAACACTTATTCATTAGTTTTATACGTTTCCTGATCATTTATATTTAAATCGTCCAGAAAAAAAGACTTTTATTTAAATATTTATTTCAAGATTTTACGAACAAACAAAATCAGTAAAATACCAATGATAACAATAAAAAAAGTTATTGTGAAATTATTTCATTTACTGTTTTTACAATAAAAAATACTGTTCTTCACAATTTATAAATAAAAATGTTTACTCTGATTTAGAGCCAAATGTAATGATACATCTGGCTATGATTGTTCCAACATATTATCAGTTGCTTACAATATACAATAAATCCCGCAAGTGAAACATAAGGAGCATTCTTCAAAGTTTCTTTATTTTAGAAATAAATTTTACACATAACTAAGCTGACAGTCCCCCATCTTGCTGAAGGCTAGTCTTGACCTTCACAAAGCACAACCTTGCCGCTTAAAAATTGACGTGTTTTCTTCAATATGTGTAAGTAAAGAATTGTAAAGTATCGCATATACTGAAACTTTGGTTTACTGTCTATCATTTTAGATTAAACTTTGTAACCGAAACAAACTATATGGCCACTATACATTAATTCTGACAATGAAAGCCAGATTTTGTGTGTCAATGAACTTTATATAAAAAATACAGAAAAACTAAATGTACATTTCTCTAAGTTCTCCATATTAGATGGCATAACAGAAAATTGATTTCTACTTTAAATTACCGCTCTCTATTTTTGATCTAGAATTCACATATTTGTCATTTAAATATAATTTTATAAATATAACACATAAAGGCATGTAAAGAAATATCAGTATCATTCATCTGACAGTTGGACAATGTTCGTCAATTCTATATGATGAACGAATTCTTCTGGCTAACAGCATAATAATCTTTGATATTTACAAATAACACAAACTAAAATATGTATGGATTACCAATATTAAATTAACTTTCATATAAGTGTGGTACATTTAAGTCAGCGTAAATCATTGTCTATAAGATTTATGAAAATTTAGTAAAGTTCACTGTAGTAACAAATATAAGTTAAAACCATAACAAATTATTACACAGTTCTCCTTGAGATACAGTTACCTAACTTTAGTGATGAAAGAATGTTATATTCTTTTAAAATGTTCTTGTAATCATCGATAAAAGCCACTATTTCGATGTTAACTTGATGTACGATGCTGAATATGTGACGAAAGACTCGAATATCATACCAAACGAAAATAGCAGAGAGATACCAAGATAATCTAAGTTCCTCTTATACAGACCTACATAAACCTATATACAGTCTACAGTAAAAAAACGACGAATTATTTAGGTTAAATCAAAACGTATTAAACTCTAACTGATGAAGGACGATACCTTTGACCCAGTATCTAAGTTTACGAATTAGCTGGAATATTTGTTTGATTTTTAAATTTTGCGCAAAGCTACACGAGGGCTGTCTGTGCTAGTTGTCCATAATTTACAGTGTAAAACTAGAGAGAAGGTAACTAATCATCACAACCCACCACCAACTCTTTAACCAACGAATAGTGAGATTGACAATCACGTTATAATGCCCCCACGGCTGAAAGTGTGAGTATGTTTAGTGTGACTAGGATCCGAACCCGCGGCCCTCACATTACGAGTGGAGCACCTTAACCACCTGGCCATGCCGGGAATGTTCCATCTAAAGTTACATATATTAATAAATTATGCAATGTTAATAACTGATACAGTGTATTGACTGATACTTTAAAATATTTCTAGTAGATACTATGACGACATCCTTTCTGATGTCATTGCCGCCTGTCTTGACAGTCTAGCCCCCCGCTAGAACAGTGGTATATCTACGGATTTACAACGCTAAAATTAGGGGTTCGATTCCTCACGGTCGGCTCAACAGATAGCCCGATGTGGCTTTGCTATAAAAAAACAAACAAACACACTTGACGGCCTAGCAACAAGTTATGTTTCCACTTCGCAGAACTATTTATAATAACCTATTAGTCACCTAGCAATACGTCCTCTCGTGCAATTTTATGACCGCAAAAGAGCCCAAAACATACATTTTGGATTGTTTGACCTTTCACTTTATAAATGCCTTAAAAAGACCTAAATAAAAAAAATTGTTTATTTTTGAATTTCGCGCGAAGCTAATTAAGCAGTGTAGGACTAGAGAGAAGACAGCTAGTCATCACCATCCACCGCCAACTCTTGGGCTACTCTTTTACCAACGAATAGTGGGATTGACCGTAACATTCCAAGGCCCCCACGGATAAAAGGGCGAGCATGTTTGGTGCGGCGGGAATTCGAACCCGCTACCCTCAGATTACGAATCGAACGCCTTAACCCACTTGGCCATGCCGGGCCTCTTTTCGCAGAAAACGTGAGTAACAAATGACTTACAGTTATCAGTTAAACCAGCATATCTTGTAAAAACATATACCGCATGATAACATCTACTTTCCACATTAGAACCTAAGTAATTAGAGAGTAAAAGTTATCTATTATTAACAGTAAGAAATTAAATCAAGAAGAATATTAATTAGCCTCAAGCAAAAAAAATTCCGAGAGCTTAGCTCACTAGCTAATCACGCTGCAATAGTTGTGGTGCTGACTTGAATATCTGAGGTTCCGTGGAACACGCCTGAATATGTTACAATAAGACTAGCGGCCAGACACCATTGTTTGATCAGAGTAACCCACGAGTTGACGGTGTGTAGTGCTTACTGATCTATTTCATTAGGCTCATGGATGACTAGCCATCGATGAACTTTAAGCCTACGTGGAAAATAAATAATAGCTTTGCTTTTATCGTGTTTGGGTGTGGGTCGACTCGCATTCTAAGCGTTGTAAACGTGAAAGTTAGTGTTTTGGCGTGGATCGTGGGCTGTAGGATGCTGACTGGTTGTCACTATTTCGAAATTAAGGACGGTAGTAAATATCCTGAAGAGCTTTGCTATAAGTAAAATATACAAACACAATTTCAGATTTGTACATTTTTATATTATTATTTTAGATTTTTTCTCGTAAGAGAAAATGAATGTTACGTAATCGATGACGAATCATAACTACATAATAATTACATGTGACCTGTAATGTAACATATACTTATATCACTAACACAAACACGTGCATGTTTCGCGCTGTGGTACACAAATATAAATGAAATTAATTGTAAATATATTTATTTTAATTATATTTAGAATTCACCAAAGTGGAACGTTTACGAGACCGTCAGTATTTGTTTCTTTGTGTATTTTAGGTGTCTGAAATTATACAAATAATATAAATTGTATTATGCGTGGATATAACTAACATATACTCTTTCAGTTTTATAATTAAAAACAATGTTAGACAATACTTCTTTTCACCAGCTTAAAATAGTTGGAGACGTTTCCAAACTCCTTTCATAAATATTTTGTATGTAGTCAGTTGGTCAAAACAAAGTTAACATAATATCATGTTAGGCATTTTTCGTTAAAATATTACACTTATTGCCAAACAGTATGATTTAATTTGACTTTTATGAGTTTCTATTCAGAGTTTCTCACAATAACTTTGAAACTAGTTGTTTTAAAAACCACCGAATAGCTTCTTTCTATATTTCAAGCCTCGTTTGCATATTCTACATTCTAAACGAAAGAAATCTGTGGAGAATAAACTTCCACTATATAATGGTATTATGATGATAAACCTGGAAGCACAGCAGTCAAACTTAACCAACAATACTAATTCAAATTTACGTTCGATACGTATCTTATCTTTGTTTTTTAATTTCCTTATAGCCTCAGAAATAGTACAAAATGTTATCAACATGATTCATATTTTGGACTATTTTCTGGGTCAATAACTGCATATATATGACAAGCGATATTCCTAAGCCTTGGGCAATGTTTTATTAATTGCCTAATCTGCCTTCCTTAACAGTCACAAGAGGTTCAGTAATTATCACCACAAGTACCATGAATAAAACTGTAGCTTTACTTGTTCTGATAAATGTAGAAACTAATACTTCAAAGACATTTTTATAAAGTTCCCATAATGAACCTCATTTGTAATGTATCGTTGAATATGTTCAAATGTTTTATTCCATCAGCAAATGGTTATTATAAAATAAAAGCAACAATAAAAGGTAGAACTAAAAATAAGTAACACATGTTTTTCCACTCCACATCTATCACTCACATTCTCCACATCCGAGTTTTCCATCAATGCAGTAAAATGTTATATTCACTATGATTTCGTTTTACAAATGTATTTGTTTTTACATGACGAATAATGATTTATATCTAACGGGTATGTATTTTCATTTTCAGACATCATACTACGTAGACATCAAACTGAGCACCGTCAACCATGGAATTAGTAGCTACCGTTAACCATGGAAGTACTAGCTATTTTCCACCTTTTAGTTCCATTTTCAGCGCAAACTTCAGTCCTGATTCCAATGTATAAAACTGTATCTCAGAACGGCTGGTATGGGTATTAACACTTTTATTAATGAAGCAGAGAATCGTAATCTGAACGTCGCGGGTTCGAATCACCATAACACCAAACATGCTCGCCCCTTCAGCAGTGGGGGCGTTATAATGTAACGGACAATCTCTTTGTTAGTAAAAGAGTTTCTCAAGAGTTGGCAGTGGGTGGTGGTGAATAGCTGCCTTCCCTCTAGTCTTATCCTGCTAAATTAGGAACGGCCAGCGTATATAGCCCTCGCGAAGCATTGCGCGCAATTAAAAAACAAGCGAAACAAACCTTTATTTTAGATTAAAAAATTCGAATACACAGAGTATTTTAAACAATTTTTAAACACAAATTCTTTAATTTGAGCTATCTCACTGAGTTTTCCACAAACGTAAAAGTTAAAAACTTTAAAATAATAAAATTCTGGTCAAAAGTTAAAAATGTTTTGACACAATTGCACACAGTACCGAACATCGCTTTAAGAAACTGAACATTACTTTAAAATTATTAATAATGAACACACTAAAATGAGTTCAAGATCTTATCAAGAGAACAAAAATTAATCTCTGTTGGGACCCAAGGAAACTCCTGCGAAATTTGATTAAGGGTTAAGATCTATCAGTAGCTGTGAAAGTGGTGCAATAATCGTAAAAAAAAAGAAAAAGGTGGCAAAAACAAGCGTAAGAATTACAAAACACAAAATCAGAAATTACATCTTTGCATCTAACTCCGCATTGACTCAACAAACATTCTTGTCAAGTATTATGAAGGTCCATTAAAATGGGATGAAATAGTGGTAAAAATCGTAAACCGCAAATTGCAAAATTGAAAATATACACGTATCTTCCCATTGACCAAATGGATCTCCATACCACAATTATTGAAGATCCATCCACACCTTTGAAGTAGTTACATAGACATACAACAAACAGTAGTATAATAGTGATATAGATTCCAAGTTCATCATATTAAAGTACTATATTATACACTCTAATAGATGTAAATTACCAAGAAATTAATATCTGTTCAAAATTCTGGTTTTATAAATCAAATCACAGCTTATATACTGCACCAAGTTGAATAAGTTTGTTAAGAACTTCACACTATCCCTCCTGTGAAAAGAAAAAAACAAAAACCTTTTATTACTTTACATATTACTTAGATGCAGTAGATGCACAGAACAGCACTAACCATCAACAACTATTGTCTAACTGAAAAATAGAATTTTACTCTCAATTTTGTAATTCATTCCCAAATGGAAGAACACATCTTTGGAACAACAGGATCAAACCATGAATTCTAAAATTCATAGTGAAGACATATTACTGAATACAAAAAATATTCAAAGTTTGTATGCTAAAACGGATTGTATTTATTTAAAACTTCTTAAATATACGTAATTACGGTATCAAGTTCAGACAAAAAATATCTGGCCCAATTCTTTCACAGTTATTAGCTGTTATAGACTGTAGAATGTTAAAATAAAATCACTGTATTTTATCTAAATGAAACTGCACATTGTTGTTTACATTGTCTTATAAAGTCGTTAATCATTATTTCTTATGTGCAGATTCTATTTTAAGTTTACTTTCAGTTTCATAAGATCAGTACTAAATATCTAGTAACAATAGTGTTTAAATAGTCAACTTTATAAAATATAACATTTTTTATCTTTTTTCATGCAATTATCAGCCCAGCTAAATACTTCATATTTGAATTCATGAAACATAATTATGTAGTCAGTAAATCAACAGCCAATTAATCTCTCTCTCTGCGTGTATACATATGTGCATGCATTTGCCTAGACATGAAAATATAGTAAAAAATGTAACAACATCAAGTACATACTTTTCTTGTAATTCCCACGGAGTATTCACTTTTGTCATGTTTCACTTAAACTCTTTACTGTTTAAAATATAGTTAATTTTAAAACACGGAAGTTGTAATGATATACAGTTGACTTTTTAGATACAATTATAGTACTTTCAGTCAGGTGAATATGCATAAATGGACAAAGAAATTATTGAGTTTAACAATATATAAACCAATTAAAATATCAGAAAATCATTAAAGAAGATTTAATATACAACGATAAAAACCCTATAACCAGAGCGCTTGGCCCGGCATGGACAGATAGTTCAGGCACATGACTCGTAATCCGAGGGTCGCGGATTCGAATCATTGTCACACCAAGTATGCTCGTCCTTTCAGCCGTAGGGAACGTTATAATGTGACGGTCAATCCCATTATTCGTTAGTAAAAGAGTAGCCCAAGAGTTGGTGGTGGGGATAAGCTGCATTCCTTCTAGTCTTACACTTAAAGGCCTGTCATGGCCTAGTGCGTTAAGGCGTGCACTCCGTAATCTGAGGGTCGCGGGTTCGCGCCCGAGTCGCGCCAAAACATGCTCGCCCTCCCAGCCGTGGGGGCGTTATAATATGACGGTCAATCCCACTTTTCGTTGATAAAAAAGTAGCCCAAGAGTTGGCGGTGGGTGGTGATGACTAGCTGCCTTCCCTCTAGTCTTACACTGCTAAATTAGGGACGGCTAGCACAGATAGCCCTCGAGTAGCTATGTGCGAAATTCCAAAACAAACAAACAAACAAACAAACAAAACTTACACTTAAATAAGGGACTGCTAGCGCAGATAGTCCTAGAGTAGCTATCCGCGAAATTCAAAACAAACCAAACCCGAGCGCTTTCGAAAGATGGACCATTCTTCTTCATGTATGAACTGGGAATAGTGGTGTAACTGAACGAATATAAGTGGTTTTAAGTGACGTCATGATGTAAAAATCAACAATAGAATGTCCAACTTTCTCAATAAAAGCAGGAGACTCAACTTGACATTATATTCGTAAATTGCATGCCACTCCCACAGATATATATATATATATATGCCAGCTGGAGTATATTACGCGATCCGTTCATTGCGAAATTCGAAGTCCAAACCGTATTAAATAAACGTATTAAATATAATACGTGACATCCAAAGACCAGGGCATATTAAACAAATTAACTAACTGGTGCATCAAGTGGAGACTTTTTCTTATCCCGATCAAGACACAAGGAAAAACAAACAAAACAAAAAACTCATAAATTTAGCTTACATTGTTGTTCTTTACCAAGATATCTACAATACCCATCACTTCAAAAACAGCCACCAATTGTTTTAAGAATTATGCTGCACTCACGTCTTGTGGACCACTCGCGAGAACATTTAAAAAAAAAACACTATACTGAGATTTCTCTGCCAAATCATGCTTACGAATAAAAAGCCTCTAACAGTCACTCAATCATTAAAATATACGAAGCCTACCTTAGACCTCTAAACGAGTACGGATGCCCTATTACTTGTAACATACCTGAGGCATTATTCAAAAATATCCAGCAACTACAACTCACAGTCATCAAAACAACATTCCTTTTCCCAAAATACACCACACAAACATGTGTCAACAATCTTAGTGACTTTCCTCTCGTTAAGAATCTCATTACTAGATCGAAAATTCTACAACAACGTTCAAAAATAAAACAGCCAAATAAGCACCTTCTCCAACCTCGCAGCTACACCATCCACATGTGAAACATATATATATAGAGAGAGAGAGAATTTAACCATATACATGCAATAATCAATTCTTTACTTTTCAGTTACACATTTCGGGTACGGATCAGATACATTATTAAACAACTGGCCCATAAAAGCAAGTTTTCTCGAACACTCTGGTTTTCTCCTTCATATAAATTTACAAGGTCACGTAGGTTGGCCTTGTATTCTTTTACAGTTGGTGTCTGTTGCTCGTTGATGATAAATTCGAACAATAAACGGACAGCACACAATCCACTTGTTTTAAGATAATGCGTATATATTCAAAACAAGGTAAACGTATGTACAAACTTCTTTATACTATAGAATATTACAAATGTATAAAAAATTATAAATTTTTTTTCTTGTCAAATTACCATACAAACAGATTGAATAACTTTGGAATGCAATTGACAAGAAGATTGCATTTCTATACAACCTGCACTTACGTTATACTTTAGTTACCACAGTTATATTTCGAACTTTAAATAATTTTCTCTGTAAAAGTCCACACAGACAGGATCAATCACTTTAGAATCCCCATTAAAAGACAAATTATTTCCCTTAGCTCTGTTAAACTGTAAAACTTACTTTTAAATATAGCCTGTTTTCGCTAAACTAACAATCATACAGTTTCACTTCATTTTCAGAAATTTAACTGACTGAACGTTACTTGAAATTTTCGGACTTAACTTCTTTAGACAAAGTTCATCGTAGCTAAATTACAAATCACTCAGTCTAGATCTATTTAGTCATACACATGTCTGTGATGGTTTTAATATCTTGAAATTTTTACATGAGCTATCTTAATTTATGTACTCTGAATCCGAATAAGATATCCATTTTTCTCCATCATATACAGATTTTTCACCAAAAGTCATATGTGCTTCTACACAAGTGAATAATTTTTATTTTAATTGGATTATGCTTACAATGCTGACAACCACTGGTTATAGATTCCTCTAGACTAATCGCAAAGTAAGAGTCTTATCGATCGTTCTAGAACCCACGAAAACACACCACTAGTATATAAACGGTTAACAGGCTGCATGGAGGGTCATTTCTGGATAATATTTGTTTATGTGTCCACTCTGACATGGAAGTGTCATAAAAGATGGAACATCAATATGATGGCTAATTACCGCTGATCATTGAAACGAGATGCTCGAGACGCAATATATAAAAGGAAAATTGCAAC
Organism: Tachypleus tridentatus; assembly: GCF_004210375.1. NCBI lineage: Eukaryota > Metazoa > Arthropoda > Merostomata > Xiphosura > Limulidae > Tachypleus > Tachypleus tridentatus. Next base: position 99,977,640 of record NC_134835.1, on the reverse strand, counting down.
CCGTAGTTTTGAGACTAAAAGAGGTAAAGTTCACACAAGAATCAGAATGACTTAGAATACATATTCGTTTGACATCAATGTTCTTCTCTTTTCTTTAGTTTGTTTGCATTTTTGTTCATTCTGGTGAATAAATAATAATTTGATCTAAGTATGAGTTTTTTTTTATAAAATCATATTACATGATTGAAAAAAAATTATTATTTTCTAAATCTCAGTAGCTGAATTATAGAAAATCCCTTATTAATATCAAAGCAACTTTTATGAAGTTTAAATTCGCAGGCTTGTGTTATCTTCTACTTCACGTAACGTTTCTCTACTTGCACTCGCTAGTTACCTACGTAAACTGAGCCCTCAAACATTCTATACACTATACGACGCTATAATAAAACGATGCCTACTTACCGTAACCAGAAAAGAAATCGAAGGCTCGAGTAGCGTGGTGTCTACAATATTGCTAAAGCCTCTAGAACTACAGTCTAACTGCATACACAGTACACAACAAAACTCATTGCAGCTGATGCCTTACAAACAATCAACTTTTAACACTCCTGTCACGAAAATTAAACAGTCATTAAATATTAAACCACAAAGTAAATTAACTCATAACACTTACAATAAACAGTTTTGTATATCGAACATTGCTAAATGGGGACTGTTTCTTTCCAGACCACATTGATGCTAAATGTCCTAGCCTCAAAACAAACAAACAAACATTTCTGAACTTATGTTACTCAAGTGTTACAGTGTATATGATAATAATAATACATTAAGTATCCAGAATAAAAGAAATCAAAATATAAACATTTTTAATTAACTTTAGGATAATATTTCGTGAAACTACATCCATCATGATAGTTTACATTTTAAAGAAATACAAAAAACAGTGTTTCACAATTTCGATGAAGAGTTATTGTGAGAAGCTCACGCCATTCTTTATCAAAATATCCATAATGTCAATATAGCCTCCTCTTGATGCATCCATAAGGGATGTGTTACTACAACTGTCCTCTCGGTCAAGGAAATTATTTTTTTCTATTCAAAAAAATGTCCACTATTTTCAAATGACCAGGAAGAATTGTAACCATCAGAATTATCCACCACATTTGGAATTATACTTTTATTTGTTAAAATATTCTTAATTAATTAATTTTAAATTAATTGCAATTTTTTAAATCATTAACAAGCCATTTCAAAATATTTAATGCAGTAATAACTATTAGGCAACTTAAGATTATTTATCAGGAATTACAAACATGTACAGACACTTTAACCTTCAGTTTTAATTAACAACTAATTCGTACGTTAATTCGAATTACTATTAGCGATGGCAAGCGTGTCTCATGTTCTCCACTTGTATACTTACTGGTTATATAATAAAAACATTAATTAACAATAAATACCTACGTAAACAATAAAAAACAATAGACAGGTTTTTACTCACCGTTTTTACATCAGCTTCATAACCATCAACCAAAATGACGTGAATACATTGTGTCACTTACTAGTGAAACAGCAAAAAACAACAGTTACTTATGACACATTCCTATAAAGAATTAAGATCACAACCAGTAATACTGGAAAGAATAACATACTCTTTATTCAGGTTTCCACTTATTCATTCTATGTTGAAACGAAAATCGATAACTTTTAAATCTAAACTATATTGGTCTCAAAGAGTGTTATTTGTGTTTATTTATCATGATCTGGTATAAAGCTTATGAAATTAAACACTGAACATTCAAAAAAGCTGTGTAAATTTCTTAGGCAGTGATACACAGATTCAGTTAGATAAAAAAAAAAACGTGTGTTTAAAGATGTGTTTGTGTGTCTTTACACTGGAAAATGTAAAGAAATTTTCCAGAGCAATTTATAAAACTGATGATAATGTGGCTTTGACGCGTAGCAACATGAAACAACAAACCACGACATTAGTAACCATGACCACCAGTATTTGATAGTTATAGAAGAATATAAACTATTGTTACGCGCGTCAATACACCTTTTCATATATCGAAAACTTTGGTATATTTGATCCGTTACTTCAAAGTATTAACTCATAATTTTCTCATCTTCAGGACAACTAGTTACTGAAAGTTGAAAACACGACTAAAACGCACACTATAAAATGGAATCTTGTAAAAATAGTATGTGTAATTCAGTACTCATTGTATCTATTCTGTTTTTTCTATTGACAGTACTACCGCCATCACAAACACTAATACCCTTACCCTCTTTCAAAGCAACTTGGATTAGTAAGTCTGTATCGAGTTCCACTCCAACTGAAAACCTCCAAGTCACTTCTCTCAAGACCTGTACAAATGAGTGTCTTAAAACAAATTGTAAAGCGTTTAGCTTTCAGGCAAAGGTTACTTCTTCAAATACCGATAGAATCTGTCAGATCGTCAAGGAATTCCATTCCTGGAACACCACTGACGATTTCTTAAAGGATGACGATACTTCCACGTTCTATGAAGTAAGTGCTAGTTAATGTTTTGGTGACAATAAGATTGTGTTTCTGTGTTTCATAAAATACTTTTGTAGCTGGTAAGTTATCAGTAGTGTGGCTTTATTTGGCTTTTATTAACATAAATGTTACCGTTAATTCTTAAATAACTTCATTCAATTATCGCTATGTTTAATTTTTGCATGTTTAGCTGTCTTTTGATAATGGAACGTACTCAGCTAAGGGCGATAAATTATCCGTTAAAAGCACTATATCTTGCGAAAAATCTATACACCTACTTTCCTCGTTGTAACTTACTTAATTAGTAAGCAGAAGTTACCAGTTATTACCAGTAAGAAATTAAATCAAGAAGAACATTGATTAGGCCTTAAGTGAAAAACAAAATTCCAAACCAATAGCTGTTGGGTCAAATATGTCTCATTGGTCATGGTGTTGAACCGAGCATCCGAGGTTTCGTGGAACACGCCTGTTTATAAGGAGAAAAATCCCGTCCCGAACTATTAAACTATAGGTGTGTTATAAGACTAACAGAAAAACACCACTATTCATTTAAAGTACCCCACGAGTTGGCGGTGTGTAGTGTTTACTATTTGGATTCCCTTTAATCTATGATTTTAAAATTATAGACGATTAGTCTTACTTCAATTGTGTTTGAGCGTTGTTTGACCCGTAGTTGGTGCATTGCAAAAGTGACAGTCAGTATCTCAATGTTGCTGATGGATTGTAGAATGCTACTGACTTGCTTTTAGTATTTCGAAATTTCGGTCTGCAGTAGATAGTATTAATAGTTTTAGGATAAGTTAAAAATGCAAACTATTTCAAATTTATACATTTTTAGATTATTATTTTAGATTTTTGTATCGTCGGAGAAAATTAATGATTCGTGACCTGTGACGGATCATAACTAAATAGTGATAATGTGTGACTCATACTGTAACACAAACATGTGAATGCTTCACAATGTTGTATATTCACAAATATATATAAACGAAAATATGAAAGAATTGTAAATATATTTATTTTAATTATATCTAGATTTCACCAAAGTGGAACGTTTACGAGACGGTAAGTATTTGTTTCTTTGTGTATTTTAGATGTCTGAAATTATACAAATAATATAAAATATATTATGCGTGGATATAACTAACATATACTTTTTCGGTTTTGTAACTAAAAACAGTGTTAGACAATACTTGTTTTCGTCAGCATAAAATGATTGGAGACGTTTCTAAACTCCTTTCATAAATATTTTGTATGTAGTCAGTTCGTCAAAACAAAGTTAACATAATATTATGTCAGGTATTTTGCGTTAAATATTATAGTTCTTACCTGAATATGACCCAGGAGGGTCAGGTTTCCTTATCCTCTCCTCCTCCTTCAAATTTTGGTTTTTCCAACTGTCAAACGTATTTCTATATATATTTATATATGGTACACGAGGGCCATAGTAACCCGCACTTACTCAGGCTCCATTCAGGGCAATGTCCATGCACAATCTACACATACACTTGGTGCAAATAAAACATTTCTCTCATAGTTCCATAGATTATTTGCACTTTCATTAGTTAGATATTAACTAGAAAACGTTAAAAACAGTTTTGTAATTAATCTCTAAACTAATGTGGAGTCTTAATTTTCACTTTTGTCAGTTGTTGATCACAGTTTTTGACAGTATTTTAATAAATCTGGCGATCAGCTTCATGCTGTTTTAGATGTCTAATTTACGTATGTTTCATTGTAAGCGAAAAGAAGTTGTGTTGAATAGATTTCCAATTCTTTGATGTTGAATATAAGTTCGTCACAATCATTCTATGGTACAATGGTATCATGACGTTAAGCCTGGAAGCATAGCAGGTCATACTTAAAGACACTTTGTAGTTTAATTTCATCATGGGCTCAAAAATAAACAAAAGAAAATCCTCAAGAACCGTTACACATGAAATTCTACTTGGCACGATCAAAGAAAATTAATCTGCGTGGCCGTTGTTTTTCTTTCTATTAGTTTTATTTTTGTGCATCAACTATACCATACATGTGGCGCGCTTACACTTGGTTCGATTTTACTACTCATCAATATCTAAACCAGTCTACTCTAAAATCATAATTATTTTAGTAAAAATTAAAATAAATTAATCTGTGAAACTTTGGACGTGACTAAATAAATCACTAAAATGAGCATGATCCCCAAAGACAATGTCTGTAATAAAGTTTCAAAAACGGAGCTATGAACTAAACGTTTAGTTGAAACAAACAAGAAAAAAAAAGCCCTTTACTGAGTCGCTAATATGCAGCTAAAAATGTTTTAACATGAATCATATTTTGGACTTCTTCCCCAGAGCAATAACTGCATACATATTACAAGTAATATTCCTAAACCTTGGGCAATATTTCATTAATTGCCTGATCTGCCTTTCTTAACAGTCATAAAAGGTTCAGTAATTGTCACTACAAGTACCATGAAAAAACTGTAGCTTTACTGGTACTGATAAATGTAGAAACTAATACTTGAAAGACATTTTCAAAATGTTCTCGTAATGAGCCTCATTTCTAATGTATCGTTGAATATATTCAAATGTTTTATTCCATCAACAAATGGTTATTATAAAATAGAAGCAACAATAAAAGGTATAACTAAAAATAAGTAACACATTTTTTTCCACTCTACATCTATCACTTACGTTTTTCACATCTGAGTTTTCCATCAATGCAGTAAAATGTTATATTCACTATGATTTCGTTTTACAAATGTATTTGTTTCTACATGACGAATAGTGATTTATATCTAACGGGTATGTATTTTTATTTTCAGACACCATACTACGTAGACAAACCCTATGGAGCTAGAATAGTAAGTAAACCACTCTTTGGGTAAACTTTATCAGTTTGTCATGCTCTCAAGAGTGTTCACAGTAACAGTGTGTGCTGAAGATAGTGTCAAGTCTTTGATCAAAGATATGACGTATTTTCAAGTACCTTCTGTGGAATATTTAAAGAACTCTTAAATATACAAGTATTAATTTGATGAGTAAATTTGAAAGATATAACAACAGCAACAGCATAATTTAAATAAAATAATTAACAGTAAAAAGGGAAGCTTGGATATTGACCCTTAAATAAGCACATTTGACATACCTGAACTCTTCCCATCGGCAGTCGTACAAAATAAGCTTATTTAAGTCAGCTGTATCAGTGAAACATACAAATATCCTTATATCTTTAACCCTTAAACAGCGGGATTGTTGTAGGTAGTAGCATCACTTGATGATGACCGCCGTTTAAGGGTTAATTATCCCTGTATAAAAAATGAAGTGTTGTAAAGTTTATATAATGCTTAAGTATTTAATATTTTTTAAATTCAGTTCAGGGAGACTTCCTTTAATTACTGAGCGATATTACAACCTTGTATAAAATTAGTCTGGTAAGAGCCACTGGTAACCGTTTCTAATCTTGAATAATGAGGGAAAGTAGCCAATGAGAAACAACCACTCCCATAAAGACCTTTTTATGGCGCGACCAAAATAAACTGGATTAACTGTAACTTTCAGTAGTGGTCAACAGCTTTGGTACATGCAACTTTGCAGAAGAAAAACCTATTCAAATCAACTGATTTGAAATGTTATTTCTTTTGAAATAGAAAATCTTGGAGTTACAAGATTGATGGAGATCATGAGATTTTATGATCAATACGGTGATGTCTCAGCCAGAAACTTGGTTATACCATAAATGTATGTGCTGTTCTTAAATATGTTTTAATTATGGTCAGAATGTCAATAGTTTTTTGGTTACCATAAATGTATGTGCTGTTCTTAAGTATGTTTTAATTATGGTCAGAATGTCAATAGTTTTATGTATTTCTAGATACGCAATTCAACAAACTGGTGGTCTTATTCCTTCGTACAAAGATACCGAAGCCCGAGAATCCTCGAAGAAAATGACATTGTGGTATCTGATTTTTGTCTGGACAATGAACACTTTAACACAAAAAATTCGTAAGTTTCTTTCAAGAAGAAAATCAGCTTATTTAAGTTAGCAGCTGTAGTTGTCTGTAACATTCCATTTTAAAATAATTCATTTATTGAATGTGCATATCCTGTTTTACAATCAGGAACTCCTTGTAATGATGAACAATTTAATATAACAAAACGTAATTAATTCTAAATGTATTTATCCTGATATAATTTTTAGTAATTAGAGTAACATTTACAACGTATTAAGTTCTTGAATTTTGTTAAATTATACGCACTTCTACGCTTATTTTTACTCTCATAAAAACTGTAAATGGTCTTTAAATACTAAATTAATTACATTTCTTAGTTCCTTTCCAATTATAATTTCACTGATAAACTTCAAACGTTTATTTCATTTCCTGACTTTCAAATCTCTTTTTATTACATTAAATAATGAGTATACATTTAGTATAAAGCCATTTTGTGCATTATGAAAACGCTCTTAATAAACACTGCTTTTTTCTCTTTATGTTCAGGTCCTATCACATGGGATTATTTCGTAATACAAAACTATTACTCAGATTTAAAATATTTACAACTCGCCACGTCATTGGCGTGTTGTATAAAACAAGCTTGAACTCTGAATTTCAAAACGTGCATTACGACTCCTCCACTTATCAAGGGAAAATGATTCAACCTGGTTATTGCTAGCATGCTACAATACTTTTGGCACTTAATGAAACTACTATTACGCTAAACGGCGTAATGTTAACGCAGTTTTCAAGATATTATCACCCGAGTGAAGTTAACGAGGTTTCAATACACAATACAGACTTTTTACCTCTGCCTTCAACAAGGATTTACATTCTTTGATTGTTTTCCCCGACAACATTTGCTGCCTTTTATGATAGCATCATTTGGAAATCCACATATTTGGTTACACACACAGATTATATAGTTGAGTGATATTAATTTAAGAAAGTATACTAAACAAATGTTTGTACTTTCTGACACATCTATTTTAGTACACAAATAGTGCTACCTACATCTTTCTCTTAATTTTACAATACTGTGCTAATATATAAGTGTGTGTGTGTAAAATCTATTTAAAACTGTTTATTTTACTCAGGTACGGTTTATCACTTTAACAGAATAAATCTTCAAGAAGTTTATGAACAATAAAACTTTTTGACTTTAGTGCTTTTTATTCGGCACATTTAGATCTTTTAATTACACTTTTACATGCAGTTTATATCCGGAAAGACATCTTCGTGATTGTTCACGTTAGACAGAAGTCTTTATTTAAATTGAAGTTTTCTGTGACTCGCTTCAGTTCGCTGTCTAAGAATCCATTCAAGAAAATCTGTACTTGAACACAGTTATAATTAAATTTGTATGTTTGTCGCGGGTTCGAATCCCCGTTCCACAAAACATGTTTGCCCTTTCATCATTGGGAGCGTTATAATGTTATGGTCAATCCTACTATTCGTTGGTAAAAGAGTAACCCATTAGTTGGCGGTGGGTGGCGATGACTAGCCTTCCCTCTAGCCTTACACTGCAAAATTAGTGAGTGATTTTATAGTCTTACATTTTTAATAATTTATGCTAACTTAAAAACCATGTATTTTGAAAATGAATGCCTTTGTAAAAAGTGGCATTCGGTCCATTCTCTAATGGTCTGGCCATGGTCAGGTTGTTAGAGCGCTCGACTCGTAACCTGAGAATCGCGGTTACGAGTCCTCGTCACACCAAACACGCTTGCCCTTTAACCTGCTGGGGCGTTATAATGTGACGGTCAATCCAATTATTCGTTGGTAAAAGAGTAGCCCAAGAGTTGGCGGTGGGTGGTGATTACTAGCTACCGTCCCTAATGTAGCAGCAACAGACTAGATGGAGAGCAGATAGTCAACACAAAGACAGGACAATCACGTCAGAACTAGAAACTGCATCATACGTTTGATTTGTTTTGAATTTCGTACAAAGCTACTCAAGAGTTACCTGCACGAGCTGACCTTAAATTAGCAGCAATAGACTAGAGTGAGGGAAGATAGTCAACATAATCCGTCATCAGCTCTTATACGAATTGAACATCATGTTATAATGTCTCCACGTCTGAAAGGATGAGCAAGTTCAATGAAAGGGATTCAAACCTGTAACCAGTATATTGTGAGTCGATCGCCCTAACCACCACGTATGTGTCCCACACTCTATGCTGCATCATATTTCATAAATGCATATTTTAGTAAAATAAGGAGGTTTAACATGAAAATATTCACTGATTTTTACTAAAACGTAACGCTTTCACTTGTGAAAATTTTATTAAGATGTAAATGCAGGTTATTTTATAACTTAAGTTTTTATTAACGAAGCTTTTTTTTATTAACGAAATTTTTCACCATTTCTTAATGCAACACTCAAAACAATTAATCCATATGATTTTATTGCAAGAAAAAAATTTACAATTTTCAGTAAGGATTGTAATAAGATCTCACCGTGATGTTGTTGGAAGATATAATAATTAATAATAGAAATACTAAATGAAAAATCTCTTGTAAAACTTGCTTCTATATTCCCAACCTTAGAAATATTTTTTGATGTTTACAAAATAAGATTAAAAAGCTTAAGTTTATAAACAGTAAAAACATAATATTCTTACAATTCTCAAATAAGTTACAGAGTAAATTTATTACATTCTTGTATTTCTGATTAAAATCTTGCAGGAGTTGGACACACTTTATGTGCCGAATACCACTAGCAATGTCTTCAGCTGCAAACATATAAGAATATAAAAGCACATAGCTCTACCAAGAGACTAGCATATTCACACCTCTCTCTGTTAATGTATGTAAGTTCAATTACAATTCTATATTTAATTTAGATTTTCTGATAAAAAAACTTGCAAAACATCTTATGTGACCATTAACAAACTTCTTAAAGTCCAATAAAAAATACTTGGGAAGGTTACTATACAAGAAACAAACTTTCACTAAAAGTTGCTAATGTTTAATTATAAAATGTATAGAATCTTATGGCTCTTTCAATGGTATTAAAGTGAAACGCAATCTTTAGATCCAACAAACCCCAACTTATGCCTTACAGTTAAGTGTTGGTTCATGTAGCAATAAACATAGATATTTTGTAACGTAGAAACACCTCTACTGAATTAAAAAAACAAAACACATACCATAATCAGTTGAAAACAAAAATTTCCAGCTGTAACAAATGCTACCAGTCCAGTAGAGTTCGGGATAGAAAATGTTGTCCAATATGATTTTATTAAATTATTTAGTCAAATTTCATTTGAGAAAGAATTTGCTGTTATTAATAAGATAAACAAGTATTCGTAATAAATGGGATAACTCGATTCAAAGAAATGTGATATTTATATATATATTAAAAAAAAACAAGTTATTTGAAATTTATTGAAAACTAGCGGGAGTACCCATCCCCAGAACGGAAGGTATATACATATTCAAGATTAATGAAAATCTAAGTAATCTAATTACATATAATGTAATCAAATCAAACAACATTATGGAATAAAACACTTACAAAACTCCTCACCTGTCCATTACAAGACTCATATAGCCTACTTTCACTTGGTGTTCGAAGTTAATGTCCAAGCATAACGATAGGCTTCTGGTTAGATTGCCCTTTATTGACTGTGAATTCTTTAGCAGAAGATTGTTATATAGAAAATTACGATGACAGAAAATCATGCAGTTTGAGAGACATCAAACTGAGCACCGTCAACCATAGAAGTAGTAGCTATTTTCCACCTTTTAGTTCCACTTTCAGCGCAAACTTCAGTCCTGATTCCAATGTATAAAACTGTATCTCATAACGGCTGGTATGGGTATTAACACTTTTATTAATGAAGCAGAGAATCGTAATCTGAACGTCGCGGGTTCGAATCACCATAACACCAAACATGCTCGCCCCTTTAGCAGTGGGGGCGTTATAATGTAACGGACAATCTCTTTTTTAGTAAAAGAGTATCTCAAGAGTTGGCAGTGGGTGGTGGTGACTAGCTGCCTTCCCTCTAGTCTTATCCTGCTAAATTAGGAACGGCCAGCGTATATAGCCCTCGCGAAGCATTGCGCGCAATTAAAAAACAAGCGAAACAAACCTTTATTTTAGATTAAAAAATTCGAATACACAGAATATTTTAACCAATTTTTAAACACAAATTCTTTAATTTGAGCTGTCTCACTGAGTTATCCACAAACGTAAAAGTTAAAAACTTTAAAATAATAAAATTCTGGTCAAAAGTTAAAAAATGTTTTGACACAATTGCACACAGTACCGAACATCGCTTTAAGAAACTGAACATTACTTTAAAATTATTAATAATGAACACACTAAAAGGAGTTCAAGATCTTATCAAGAAAACAAAAATTGATCTCTGATGGGACCCAAGGAAACTCCTGCGAAATTTGATTAAGGGTTAAGATCTATCAGTAGCTGTGTAAGTGGTGCAATAATTGTAAAAAAAATAAAAGGTGGCAAAAACAAGCGTAAGAATTACAAAACACAAAATCAGAAATTACATCTTTGCATCTAACTCCGCATTGACTCAACAAACATTCTTGTCAAGTATTATGAAGGTCCATTAAAATGGGATGAAATAGTGGTAAAAATCGTAAACCGCAAATTGCAAAATTGAAAATATACACGTATCTTCCCATTGACCAAATGGATCTCTATACCATAATTATTGAAGATCCATCCACACCTTTGAAGTAGTTACATAGACATACAACAAACAGTAGTATAATAGTGATATAGATTCCAAGTTCATCATATTAAAGTACTATATTATACACTCTAATAGATGTAAATTACCAAGAAATTAATATCTGTTCAAAATTCTTGTTTTATAAATCAAATCACAGCTTATATACTGCACCAAGTTGAATAAGTTTGTTAAGAACTTCACACTATCCCTCCTGTGAAAAGAAAAAAACAAAAACCTTTTATTACTTTACATATTACTTAGATGCAGTAGATGCACAGAACAGCACTAACCATCAACAACTATCGTCTAACTGAAAAATAGAATTTTACTCTCAATTTTGTAATTCATTCCCAAATGGAAGAACACATCTTTGGAACAACAGGATCAAACCATGAATTCTCAAATTCATAGTAAAGACATATTACTGAATACAAAAAATATTCAAAGTTTGTATGCTAAAACGGATTGTATTTATTTAAAACTTCTTAAATATACGTAATTACGGTATCAAGTTCAGACAAAAAATATTTGGCCCAATTCTTTCACAGTTATTAGCTGTTATAGACTGTAGAATGTTAAAATAAAATCACTGTATTTTATCTAAATGAAACTGCACATTGTTGTTTACATTGTCTTATAAAGTCGTTAATCATTATTTCTTATGTGCAGATTCTATTTTAAGTTTACTTTCAGTTTCATAAGATCAGTACTAAATATCTAGTAACAATAGTGTTTAAATAGTCAACTTTATAAAATATAACATTTTTTTATCTTTTTTCATGCAATTATCAGCCCAGCTAAATACTTCATATTTGAATTCATGAAACATAATTATGTAGTCAGTAAATCAACAGCCAATTTTCTCTCTCTCTCTGTATATATATTTGCCATTAGACATGAAAACATAGTAACAAATGCAACAACATCAAGTACATACTTTTCTTGTAATTCCCATGGAGTATTCACTTTTGTCATGTTTCACTTAAACTCTTTACTGTTTACAATACAGTTAATTTTAAAACACGGAAGTTATAATGATATACAGTTGACTTTCCACATACAATTATAGTACTTTCAGTCAGGTGAACATACATAAATGGACAAAGAAATTATTGAGTTAACAATACATAAACCAATTAAAATATCAGAAAATAAGGTAGGTTAAAGAAGACTTGGGCCCGGCATGGCCAAGCGCGTTAAGGCGTGCGACTCGTAATCCGAGGGTCGGGGGTTCGTGCCCGCGTCGCGCCAAACATGCTCGGCCTCCCAGCCGTGGGGGCGTTATAATGTTACGGTCAATCCCATTCGTTGGTAAAAGAGTAGTCCAAGAGTTGGCGGTGGGTGATGATGACTAGCTGCCTTCCCTCTAGTCTTACACTACTAAATTAGGGACGGCTCGGTGCAGTGGGCTAACAACCTACTCACTTAAAAACCTGTTGAAGAATCGGCAAGTGATTGCGGCCCTATGTTCCTTGATGGAATCGAGTGGTGAATGAATGAAAAAATGAATGAAAGAAGACTTAATATAGAACGATAAAAACCCTATAACCAGAGCGCTTGGCCCGGCATGGCCAAATAGTTAAGGCACCTGACTCGTAATCCGAGGGTCGCGGATTCGAATCATTGTCACACCAAGTATGCTCGTCCTTTCAGCCGTAGGGAACGTTATAATGTGACGGTCAATCCCATTATTCGTTAGTAAAAGAGTAGCCCAAGAGTTGGTGGTGGGGATAAGCTGCATTCCCTCTAGTCTTACACTATTAAATAAGGGACTGCTAGCGCAGATAGTCCTAGAGTAGCTACCCGCGAAATTCAAAACAAACCAAACCCGAGCGCTTTCGAAAGATGGACCTTTCTTCTTCAGGTATGAACTGGGAATAGTGGTGTAACTGAATGAATATAAGTGGTTTTAAGTAACGTCATGAAGTAAAAATCAACAATAGAATGTCCAACTTTCTCAATAAAAGCAGGAGACTCAACTTGACATTATATTCGTAAATTGCATGCCACTCCCACAGATAATATATATATGCCAGCTGGGGTATATTACGCGATCCGTTTATTGCGAAATCCGAAGTCCAAACCGTATTAAATAAACTTATTAAATGATATATAATACGTGACATCCAAAATCTAGGGCATATTAAACAAATTAACTAACTGGTGCATCAAGTGAAGACTTTTTCTTATCCCTATCAAGACACAAGAAAAAAACAAACAAAACAATAACTCATATAAATTTAGCTTACATTGTAGTTCTTTACCGAGATATCTACAACACCCATCACATCAAAACAGCCACAAATTGTTTTAGGAATCATGCTGCACTCACGTCTTGTGGACCACTCGCGAGAACATTTGTAAAACAAAAAATAAACACTATACTGAGATTTCTCTGCCGAATCATGCTTACGAATAAAAAGCCTCTAACAGTCACTCAATCATTAAATATACGAAGCCTACCTTAGACCTCTAAACGAGTACGGATGCCCTATTACTTGTAACATACCTGAGGCATTATTCAAAAATATCCAGCAACTACAACTCACAGTCATCAAAACAACATTCCTTTTCCCAAAATACACCACACAAACATGTGTCAACAATCTTAGTGACCTTCCTCTCGTTAAGAATCTCATTACTAGATCGAAAATTCTACAACAACGTTCAAAAAATAAAAGAGCCAAATAAACACCTTCTCCAACCTCGCAGCTACACCATCCACATGTGAAACATATATATATATATAGAGAGAGAGAATTTAACCATATGCATGCAATTATCAATTCTTTACTTTTCAGTTACACATTTCGGGTACGGATCAGATACATTATTAGACAACTGGCCCATAAAAGCAAGTTTTGTCATTCACTCTGGTTTTCTCCTTCATCTACATTTACAAGGTCACGTAGGTTGGCCTTGTATTCTTTTACAGTTGGTGTCTGTTACTCGTTGGTGATAAATTCGAACAATAAACGGACAGCACACAATCCACTTGTTTTAAGATAATGCGTATATATTCAAAACGAGGTAAACGTATATACAAACTTCTTTACACTATAGGATATTACAAATGTATAGAAAATTATAAATTTGTTTTTCTTGTCAAATTACCATACAAAGAGATTGAATAACTTTGGAATGCAATTGACAAGAAGATTGTATTTCTATACAACCTGCACTTACGTTATCCTTTAGTTACCACAGTTATATTTCAAAATTTAAATGATTTTCTCTGTAAAGGTCCACGCAGAAAGGATCAATCACTTTGGAATACCCATTAAAAGACAAATTATTTTCCTTAGCTCTGTTAAACTGTGAATCTTATTTTTAAATATCGCCTGTTTTCGCTAAACTAACAATCATACAGTTTCACTTCATTTTCAGAAATTTAACTGACTGAACGTTACTTGAAATTTTCGGACTTAACTTCTTTAGACAAAGTTCATCGTAGCTAAATTACAAATCACTCAGTCTAGATCTATTTAATTATACACAGGCCTGTGATGGTTTTATTATCTTGAAATCTTTACATGAGCTATCTTAATTTATGTACTCTGAATCCGAATAAGATATCCATTTTTCTCCATCACATACAGATTTTTCACCAAAAGTCATATGTGCTTCTACACTCGTGAATAATTTTTATTTTAATTGGATTATGCTTACAATGCTGACAACCACTGGTTATAGATTCCTCTAGACTAATCGCAAAGTAAGAGTCTTATCGATCGTTCTAGAACCCACGAAAACACACCACTAGTATATAAACGGTTAACAGGCTGCATGGAGGGTCATTTCTGGATAATATTTGTTTATGTGTCCACTCTGACATGGAAGTGTCATAAAAGATGGAACATCAATATGATGGCTAATTACCGCTGATCATTGAAACGAGATGCTCGAGACGCAATATATAAAAGAAAAATTGCAACACGTAGTTTTGAGACTAAAAAAGGTAAAGTTCACATAAGAATCAGAATGAATGAGAATGCATATTCGTTTGACATCAATGTTCTTCTCTTTTTCTTCAGTTTGTTTGCATTTTTGTTCATTCTGGTGAATAAATAATAATTTGATCTAAGTATGAGTTGTTGTTTTTTTCCCGATTTGTAAAACCATATTACATGATTGACAAAAATTATTATTTTCGAAATTTCAGTAGCTGAATTATGGAAAATCCCTTATTAATATCAAACAACTTTTATGAAGTTTAAATTCGCAGGCTTGTGTTATCTTCTACTTCACTTAACGTTTCTCTACTTGCACTCGCTAGTTACCTACGTAAACTGAGTCCTCAAACATTCTATACACTATACGACGCTATAATGAAACGATGCCTACTTACCGTAACCAGAAAAGAAATCGAAGGCTCGAGTAGCGTGGTGTCTACAATATTGCTAAAGCCTTTAGAACCACAGTCTAACTGCATACACAGTACACAACAAAACTCATTGCAGCTGATGCCTTACAAACAATCAACCTTTAACACTCCTGTCACGAAAATTAAACAGTCATTAAATATTAAACCACAAAGTAAATTAAATCATAACACTTACAATAAACAGTTTTGTATATCCAACATTGCTAAATGGAGACTGTTTCTTTCCAGACCACATTGATGCTAAATGTCCTAGCCTCAAAACAAACAAACAAACAAACATTTCTGAACTTATGTTACTCAAGTGTTACAGTGTATATGATAATAATAATACATTAAGTATCTAGAATAAAAGAAATCAAAATAGAAACATTTTTAATTAACTTTAGGATAATATTTCGTGAAACTACATCCATCATGATAGTTTACATTTTAAAGAAATACAAAAAACAGTGTTTCAAAATTTCGATGAAGAGTTATTGTGAGAAGCTCACGCCATTCTTTATCAAAATATCCATAATGTCAATATAGCCTCCTCTTGATGCATCCATAAGGGATGTGTTACTACAACTGTCCTCTCGGTCAAGGAAATTATTTTTTCTATTCAAAAAAATGTCCACTATTTTCAAATGACCAGGAAGAATTATAACCATCAGAATTATCCACCACATTTGGAATTATACTTTTATTTGTTAAAATATTCTTTGATTTTTCATTCCAAAATTTGTTTATAACACAATTTATATGTACAAAAGCAGAATTGTTATTATAAAAATAGCCTTTGTTTCTTTTTAGTGTTTTGTACAATTGTTTATCATCTAGTATTCAACTGAAAAAAAAAAATGACTTTTTTTTTTAGAAATCTCTTAGAACTTCAACACAGTATTTGAAAATTTTCTCACATGTGAATGTTTTCAAACTCATTATATTTTTGTACCTGTGCTTCTGCCTGGTGGTCAAAAATGTATTTTGAAAATAATCCATGAAGCAATAGTTTTTACAGAAAATAACAGAAAATGCTATTACTTGTTAATTGCAATTTTTTTAAATCATTAACTAGCCATTTCAAAATATTTAATGCAGTAATAACTATTAGGCAACTTAAGATTATTTATCAGGAATTACGAATATGTTCAGACACTTTAACCTTCAGTTTTAATTAACAACTAATTCGTACGTTAATTCGAATTACTATTAGCGATGGCAAGCGTTTCTCATGTTCTCCACTTGTATACTTGCTGGTTATATAATAAAAACATTATATAACAATAAATACCTTCGTAAACAATAAAAAAACTACAGACATGTTTTTATTCACCGTTTTTATATCAGCTTCATAACCATCAACCAAAATTACGTGAATACATTGTGTCACTTACTAGTGAAACAGCAAAAACAACAGTTACTTATGACACATTCCTATAAAGAATTAAGATCGCAATCAGTAATACTGGAAACAATAGCATACCCTTTATTCAGGTTTCCACTTATTCATTCTATGTTGAAACGAAAATCGATAACTTTTAAATCTAAACTATATTGGTCTTAAAGAGTGTTATTTGTGTTTATTTATCATAATTTGGTATAAAGCTTATGAAATCAAACACTGAACATTCAAAAAAGCTGTGTTAATTTCTTAGGCAGTGATACACAGACAAACGGGCGTGCATGGCCAGGTGGGATAATGCACTCGACTCGTAATCCGAGGGTCGCGGGTTCGAATCCCTTTCACACCAAACATGCTCACCCTTTCAGTCGTGGGGGCGTTATAATGTGACAATCAATCCAACTATTTGTTGGTAAAAGAGAAGCCCAAGAGTTGGCGATGGATGGTGATGACTGGCTGCCCTCCCTCTAGCTTTACACTGCTAAATTAGGGACGGCTAGCGCAGATAGCCCTTCAGTAGCTTTGCGCGAAATTCATAACAAACAAACACAGACAAACAATGTGCACAGTTGTAAGAGGAAAAATGGTTCTACAAACAATGATCGATCAAAACATTCTGAACAACACGTTATTACATTCATAACAAATGTCCTTCCTTTAAATCTTCTTCCTAACAAGTACATTTCATTCTATTTGGCCGACATTCATTTTTACCTAATAAGATCAACCTTTGTTTCTCATCGTATATACATTCCAAACAATAAATTCCATATTAACGAAAGGCCTTTTTGGCAGTGAGCTGCGACAGTTAGAGTTGATCTGATATACTATTTTCACATGTGTCTGAATTTAAATCTAAAATGCACAAATTAAGAGGAATGTGGAAGAAAAATATGCAATTTACGTAATTTTAATTCGTATTTTAGACAACAGAATATATTAGTCGATAAATTTATATAAAAAACTCTCCTCCAAACTTATGGCGTTATAGTATTGAAAAGACACAGATAACGAACAACACGAACACAGAAAAAAGGCACATTCTAGAAATGTCTCCAAACCTTACGTAACTCTTAAAACGAAATAATCCAAGTGAATTGTAATTCTTCCGATGAAACACGTCTACCTATATCTACAAGATTGATATATGTCTGAGAAACAGGTAGAATAAGAAATACTTCATAAGCTGGATATTTTAAAAGAGTGACTAGCATAGCACCTACAGATACAAGTGACACCAAGTGGAGTATACTTTATAACAATTAACGTTAATTTATAAACGTTGACGTTAACACAATTCTTTTAAAGAACAATATAACTTAAGAAAAGAAACTCTGTGACAAGGTATGCATTTTAGTAAGTGTACATTAAGACTTGGAAAACTTGAAAGGAAATAGATAAATACCTATAAGTTCTAGATTTATATTATGAAGTTATTTCGATATGTAAATAATTAGAAATAATAAATTGTCAAAATCAGACAGTATTTGCTTCTGGATCTCCTATATAGTCACAAATTTGTTGAAAGTGTCGCGTACCATATTTGAGGTAATATAGTTTCTCGAGCCCATGTCAAGCAGCCGGGAAGCTAACCAGAATTCTATATTTGACACCGACCGACAGAAAAATATCTTGGGAGTTATTCCAAACTTAACTGTGATACCCCCTCCCTTTCTCACCGAAGTCATTTTATATTCCTTTGTTTCTAATTAGCGGTAATGTTCGTTTTCCTCATAACACATTTTTAATGATGTAAATCACTTGGCAATTTGTAGGTTCAGTTATATAAAAAAACGTGTGTTTAAAGATGTGTTTGTGTGTGTTTACACAGGAAAATGTAAAGAAATTTTCCAGAGCAATTTATAAAACTGATGATAATGTGGCTTTGACGCGTAGCAACATGAAACAACAAAACACGACGTTAGTAACCATGGCCACCAGTATTTGGTAGTTATAGAAGAATGTAAACTATTTTTACGCGCGTCAATACACCTTTTCATATATCGAAAACTTTGGTATATTTGATCCGTTACTTCAAAGTATTAACTCATAATTTTCTCATCTTCAGGACAACTAGTTACTGAAAGTTGAAAACACGACTAAAACGCACACTATAAAATGGAATATTGTAAAAATAGTATGTGTAATTTAGTACTCATTGTGTCTATTCTGTTTTTTTCTATTGACGGTACTACCGCCATCACAAACACTAATACCCTTACCCTCTTTCAAAGCAACTTGGATTGGTAAGTCTGTATCGAGTTCCACTCCAACGGAAATCCTCCAAGTCATTTCTCTCAAGACCTGTACAAATGAGTGTCTTAAAACAAATTGTAAAGCGTTTAGCTTTCAGACAAAGGTTACTTCTTCAAATACCGATAGAATCTGTCAGATCGTCAAGGAATTCCATTCCTGGAACACCACTGACGATTTCTTAGAAGATGACGATACTTTCATCTTCTATGAAGTAAGTGCCAGTTAATGTTTTGGTGACAATAAAATTGTGTTTCTGTGTTTCATAAAATATTTTTTTAGCTAGTAAGTTATCAGTAGCATGGCTTTATTTGGCTTTTATTAACATAAATGTTACCGTTAATTCTTAAATAACTTCATTCCATTATCGCTATGTTTAATTTTTGCATGTTTAGCTGTCTTTTGATAATGGAACGTACTCAGCTAAGGACGAAAAATTATCCGTTAAAACCACTATACCTTGCAAAAAATCTATACACCTACTTTCCTCATTGGAACTTAATTAATAAGCAGAAGTTACCAGTTATTACCAGTAAGAAATTAAATCAAGAAGAACATTGATTAGGCCTTAAGTGAAAAACAAAATTCCAAAACCATAGCTGTTGGGTCAAATATGTCTCATTGGTTATGGTGTTGCCCGGCATGGCCGAGCGCGTTAGGCGTGCGACTCGTAATCCGAGAGTCGCGGGTTCGCATCCCGGTCGCGCCAAACATGCTCGCCCTTTCAGCCGTGGGGGCGTTATAATATTACAGACAATCCCACTATTCGCTGGTAAAAAAGTAGTCCAAGAGTTGGCGGTGGGTGGTGATGACTAGCTGCCTTCCCTGTAGTCTCACACTGCAAAATTAGGGACGGCTAGTGCAGATAGCCCTCGAGTAGTTTTGTGCGAAATTCAAAAAACAAACAAGGTTATAGTGTTGAACCGAGCATCCGAGGTTTCGTGGAACACGCCTGTTCATAAGGACAAAAATCCCGTCCCGAACTATTAAACTACAGGTGTGTTATAAGACTAACAGAAAAACACCACTATTCATTTAAAGTACCCCACGAGTTGGCGGTGTGTAGTGTTTACTACCTGGATTCCCTTTAATCTATGATTTTAAAATTATGGACGATTAGTCTTACTTCAATCGTGTTTGAGCGTTGTTTGACCCGTAGTTGGTGCATTACAAAAGTGACAGTCAGTACCTAAATGTTGCTGATGGATTGTAGAATGCTACTGACTTGCTTTCAGTATTTCGAAATTTCGGTCTGCAGAAGATAGTATTAATAGTTTTAAGATAAGTTAAAAATGCAAACTCTTTCAAATTTATATATTTTTAGATTATTATTTTAGATTTTTGTATCGTCGGAGAAAATTAATGATTCGTGACCTGTGATGGATCATAACTACATAGTGATAATGTGTGACTTATACTGTAACACAAACATGTGAATGCTTCACAATGTTGTATATTTACATATTATATAAACGAAAAATATGAAAGAATTGTAAATATATTTATTTTAATTATATTTAGATTTTACCGAAGTGGAACGTTTACGAGACGGTAAGTATTTGTTTCTTTGTGTATTTTAGACGTCTGAAATTATACAAATAATATAAAATATATTATGCGTGGATATAACTAACATATACTTTTTCGGTTTTGTAACTAAAAACAGTGTTAGACAATACTTGTTTTCGTCAGCATAAAATGATTAGAGACGTTTCTAAACTCCTTTCATAAATATTTTGTATGTAGTCAGTTCGTCAAAACAAAGTTAACATAATATTATGTCAGGTATTTTGCGTTAAATTTCATAGTTCTTACCTGAATATTTGTTTGTAATTAAGCACAAAGCTACACAATAAGATATCTGTGCTCTGTCTGCGATGAATGTCGAAACCCAGTTTCTAGCGTGGCACGTCCATAGACATCCCAGTGTCTTAATATCTGTTTGTATGGGTATTGGGGTATTGATGTTCGTCTACCCAGGAGGGTCAGGTTTCCTTAACCTCTCCTCCTTCCTTCAAATTTTGGTTTTTCCAACTGTCAAGCGTATTTATATATGGTACACGAGAGCCAGAGTAACCCGCACTTACTCAGGCTCCATTCAGGCAATGTCCATGCACAATCTACACATACACTTGGTGCAAATAAAACATTTATCTTATAGTTCCATAGATTATTTGCACTTTCATTAGTTAGATATTAACTATAAAAACGTTAAAAAAAGTTTTGTAATTAATATCTAAACTAATGTGGAGTCTAGCCTTAATGTGACTTAATTTTCACTTTTGTCAGTTGTTGATCACAGTTTTTGACAGTCGTCATGAAAGTATTGTAATAAATCTGGCGATCAGCTTCATGCTGTTTTAGATGTCTAATATACGTATGTTTCATTGTAAGCGAAAAGAAGTTGTGTTGAATAGATTTCCAATTCTATTCAATGATATCATGACGTTAAGCCTGGAAGCATAGCAGGTCATACTTAAAGACACTTTGTAGTTTAATTTCATCATGAGCTCAAAAATAAACAAAAGAAAATCCTCAAGAACCGTTACACTTGAAATTCTACTAGGTACGATCAAAGAAAATTAATATGCGTGGTCTTTGTTTTTCTTTCTTTTAGTTTTATTTTTGTGCATCAACTATACCATACATGTGGCGCACTTACACTTGGTTCGATTTTACTACTCATCAATATCTAAACCAGCCTACTCTAAAATCATAATTATTTTAGTAAAAATTAAAATAAATTAATCTGTGAAACTTTGGACGTGACTAAATACATCACTCAAATGAGCGTGATGCCCCAAGACAATGTCTGTAATAAGGTTTCAAATTGGTAAAAAAAAAACGGAGCTATGAACTAAACGTTTAGTTGAAACAAACAAGAAAAAAAAGCCCTTTACTGAGTCGCTAATATGCAGCTAAAAATGTTTTTAACATGAATCATATTTTGGACTTCTTCCCCAGAGCAATAACTGCATACATATTACAAGTAATATTCCTAAACCTTGGGCAATATTTCATTAATTGCCTGATCTGCCTTTCTTAACAGTCATAAAAGGTTCAGTAATTGTCACTACAAGTACCATGAAAAAAACTGTAGCTTTACTGGTACTGATAAATGTAGAAACTAATACTTGAAAGACATTTTCAAAATGTTCTCGTAATGAGCCTCATTTCTAATGTATCGTTGAATATATTCAAATGTTTTATTCCATCAACAAATGGTTATTATAAAATAGAAGCAACAATAAAAGGTATAACTAAAAATAAGTAACACATTTTTTTCCACTCTACATCTATCACTTACTTTTTTCACATCTGAGTTTTACATCAATGCAGTAAAATGTTATATTCACTATGATTTCGTTTTACAAATTTATTTGTTTTTACGTAAGGAATAGTGATTTATACCTGAGAAGTATGTATTTTTTTCAGACACCATACGAAGCAACCAAACCCTATGGAGCTCGAATAGTAAGTAAACCACACTTTGGGTAAGGTTTAGCAGTTGGTGATGCTCTGTATTCCAACAGTTTGAATGTGTGGTTCAGATAGCGTAAAATCCTTAATCAAAGGTGTGGTTTATTTTCAAGTATCTTCTTTGAAAGACGTATATTGTTATACGTGCACACGACCATATATCACCAGGATTCAGGTATAACCGTTATTAGGTTTGAACTACTGAGGAAAATCAGACAGTTAGAAATAACTGCTGTCACAAAAGCTTTCAACCCAATAAATAGTATTAACAGTAACCCTTAGTTTGTATGATCAGCTGCGGAACCTATTCAACAACACACGTCTTGAAACTTTGACCTTCCAAGCGAAAATTTAGAACGCTAATCACTACGTCTGGCACCATTTGGAAAATGGACTAAATGTAACAACACAGTTTAGATAAAAGAAGCAGTGAAAACTTGGCTTGGTTCCTGCTTTTAAAGTACAAACAATTGATATATACCTGGACTTTTCCACTTGGTAGTCGTACACAAAAAACCCAAATTTAAAACGTTATCTCCATACCTTTAAAAATCCTTGTATAAGAAAACTGGGTTTCGCAAAGTTCATATAACGTTCCAATAACTTATAACTTGAAATCAGCGAGATTCTCCTTCATTACTGAGCGAAATTTTTCATCTTATGCTTGACTACAATTATGCAGAAGAGTAGCCTGCAAAAGACAAACAATAGTCATTCTTAATGTCGAATACCTAGGAAAGATAACAAAATTAAAACAACCACTACCACAAAGGTCTTCTTCTGCTTGTCCTAAATAAAGGGGATTAGCTCTCACTCTTAGCACCTGTCAATAACTCGGGAAAACATGTTCATCTGCGTTACATCACAAACTCTATGCCATTCAATTTGCAGCCTAGTACACTAATGAATATAATACCATGCCTCGCGTCCTTTGAAAGATAAACTAACTGCTGAAGAAAAAATTATTGCTCCTGAAATACAAATAATTCACTTATCAGAACTTTTCCCTCTTATAATCGCAAAAAAATTATACATGATATCATCCTATGACTATTGTGTAAATGAAATTATAATTCTTAAACATTATAGAAATGTCGCTTTCAGATTAGGTTATCCTTATTCCTTTATGAGAAACTGAACAATTATAACAATTATTATTATGATGATTAATAGATCGTAACTTGAAATTGTAAACCTTTTCTTCAAATATTAACCAATACTTTTGTATAAGTTATATTTGATTACAACCTTGTAGAAAAGAAATCTACTAAAATTAACTGATGTGAAAGGTTATTTCTTGTGAAAGAGAAATTCGGTAACTGAATGGAATCGTGAGTTTCGTGATCAAAACTGTGATGTCGTGACTATATGGTTGATGTTATCGTGAACGTAAGTACTCAGCTTTGCCCCCACTACACAAGTGAAGTGACGTCACATCATACACACGAAGACGTGAGACTGGGATGAGAAGAGAAACGATATTTTACCACCAGAAGACGCATCTTTATGGACACGTTGCTGACCGCCATGACAGGCGACCATGATATTAAAATTGTCGCTACGTACTCGTTGCTGTGTGTGTTTTCTTATAGCAAAGCCACATCAGACTATCTGTTGATTCCGTGCTCGTTGCTGAGCTATCATGAAAGGTGGACATAAGAGATAATAACGTTGCTACACAATGGGCTATCTGTGCTTTGCCAATCACGGGTATCAAAACCACAGATATAACGCCGTGCCACTAGGAGGGGGCGTTTAAAGTAGAAAATGTTTTTCTGTCGCCATGACTCCTTTAATACACGTCTCAACATGTTTATAATTAATTAATTAAATCGTCATACAAAAGCTTAACATTAATTCATTAACTCATTTAAATTAATCATTAATTAAACAACTAAATTATCCTAAAAGGGGTGTAATTAATTAGTTAATCCTATAACGACAATGAGTGTTAATTAATAAATTCATAAATAATTAAATAATTCTAGAACAAATTAGACAACGTGTTTCTCGGCTACCATGGCAGGCGACCAAGACTCACACAATACGTGTCTCGCCATGTCGATAATTAATTATTAATTTATTTATAATTAAATCATAATTAGAAGAACAGTGAATGATAATTTATTAGTTATTTAAATCGCCCTTAAAACGACACTTTATGCTAATTAATTTATAATTAATTCGTCCTAAAAAAGACACTTGACACTAATTCGTCAGTTAATTAAATTTCATGTTGTTCTGGGACAGGATCTTAAATAAGTGATTAAAGATTTTCAGTGATATAATAAAATGTCAAGAACAATATTTAATATAACATAATCATATACATTTTTACCACGCACACAATTCGTGTCTGTAAGTCTAAATCGTCCTAAAAGGATGATATCATACAATAATTAATATTTATATCGTCAATAAAAAGTTTATTATGTAATAACATCTTTACTGATTTGTGACAAAATAATTTAAAATATTTTACAAAGGCTAACTTTCGCGTGTAATTAATCACAATTATTACCGTAGGATTTTAACAGATATATTGTGACTCAACCAGTCATCAACGTCGTAATCCGAGGGTCGCGGGTTCGCGCCCACGTCGCGCTAAACATGCTCGCCCTCCCAGCCGTGGGGGCGTATAATGTGACGGTCAATCCCACTTTTCGTTGGTAAAAGAGTAGCCCAAGAGTTGGCGGTGGGTGGTGATGACTAGCTGCCTTCCCTCTAGTCTTACACTGCTAAATTAGGGACGGCTAGCACAGATAGCCCTCGAGTAGCTTTGTGCGAAATTCCAAAAAAACATTTTCTATATGACCCGTTATGGCCAAGTGTGTTAAGGCATTCGACTCGAAATCCGAGGGTCGCGGGTTTCAATCGCAGTCGCACAAAACATGCTAGCCCTTTCAGCCGTGGGGGCGTTATAATGTTACGGTCAATCCCATTATTCGTTGATAAAAGAGTAGCCCAAGAGTCGGTGGTGGGTGGTGATAGCTAGTTGCCTTCCCTCTTGTCTTACACTGCTAAATTAGGGACGGCTAGCGCAGATAGCCCTCGAGTACCTTTGCGCGAAATTCAAAAAAACAAAACAAACATTCTCTATAAAGCCATTTATCATTTGCAAGTATACAGGAAACTTGTGAAAGTAAAGAATACATAATTTCTTTCAATGTTCTGTAGAACACTTAATGTTTCACAAGTCATACATAACCAATCATCGTCATACGTCTGAATGAATTAGTTACTGATTATTATTTAAAATACAGAAACTTGGAATTATGGCCTCATCATCTTTGATGACATCACCCCTTTGCCTATCAACTTACGTTTTCTTAAGTCATGGTGTGAGGTCACTTCCACCTGTGAAGTGGAACCCTAGTACTAACGTATGTGTTATTAATTATGATCAGAATGTCAACAGTTCTATAATTTCTAGATACGCAAGCCAACAAACTGGTGGTCTTACTCCTTCTCACGTAGTTACCATAGTCCGAGAATTCTCGAAGAAAATGACATCGTGATATCTGATTTTTGTCTGGACAATACACACTTTAACACAAAAAATTCGTAAGTTTCTTTCAAGAAGAAAATCAACTTATTTAAGTTAGCAGCTGTAGTTGTCTGTAACATTCCATAAAATAATTCATTTATTGAATGTGCATATCCTGTTTAACAGTCAGGAACTCCTCGTAATAATGAAAAATTTAATTTAACAAAACGTAATTAATTCTAAATGTATTCATCCTGATAGAATTTTTTACTATCATAAAAACTGTAAATAACCTTTGAATACTAAATTAATTACATTTATCAGTTCCTTTCCAATTATAGCTTCATCGATGTACTCCAAGCGTTTATTTTAATTTGTGACTTTTAAATCTCTTCGTCTTATGTTCTTATTACAATAGTTTGCATACATATAGAATAATATGGTTTTGTACCGGTGTCTCAGATGTCTGGACAAATATGAAAAAAAAAAGTGTATTACTAATTTATTTATTATTCACATTTTGTGTTACTAACAGCCATATGCATATCAATTATTGGTATATTGTGCCACTAGGGTATTTTTTTCCTGTAATATGTACAACTTACGTCAGAAATGTATTCGTTTAATTTTAAAAATATAATGTCTCCTTTGCCCCATTGGTCCAGACTTCTGGAACACACTGTATATTATGAAAAAGATTTTCACTGAAACTATAGGCATTGCTTTTTGTCTTTACATTTAGGGCATATTTCGTTGGAATATTTCGTAATACAAAACTATTGCTCAGATTTAAAATATTTACAACTAGCCACGTCATTGACGTGTTCTATGAAACAAGCTTGAACTCTCAACTTCAAAAAGTGCATTACGACTCCTCCACTTATCAAGGGAAAATGATTCAACCTGGTTATTGCTACCATGCTACAATACATTTGGCACCTAATGAAACTACTGTTACGCTAAATGGCGTAATGTTAACGCAGTTTTCAAGATATTATCACCCGAGTGAAGTTAACGAGGTTAAAATACACAACAGAGATTTTCATATTCTGCCTTCAACAACGGTTTATATTCTTTGATTGTTTTCCCCGATAACATTTGCTGTCTCCTATGGTAGCACCATTTGGAAATCCACATATTTGGTTACACACACAAAGAATATGGTAATATTACTTCAAGAAGTGATACTAAGCAAATGTTTGTACTTCCTAACACATCTATTTTATTACACAAATAGTGCTACCTACATCTTTCTCTTAATTCCATAATACTGTATTTAACGTATATATTTGTGTGTGTGTGTGTGTATGCTAAATATTTCTGTCAATGTTTATTTTATCCACTTATAGTTCTCCACTTTAACACAATAAATCTTCAAGACGTTTATGAACAATAAAACCTTTCTGACTTAAGTGCTTTTTATTCGGTATTTTTACACCTTTTAATTACACTTTCACCTGCAGTTTATATTCGGAAAAGCATCTTCGTAATTGTTCACGATAATTCATTTAAATTGAAGTTTGTGCGAGTAGTTCTAGTTTGCCGTCTATGAATATATTCAAAAAATCTATATTTGAAGATAATCATAATTAGTTTTGTATGTGCATTACATTGTCAAAACATTTACCAAGTTTCACTAGTATAGACTATTTCTCTATAAAATTATTATAACGTCAAAGCAATCATAGCTTAATATAAGTAGAATATTTTGTAATATTACACAGGTTCGAAATCTAGGATTCTACACAAAGCCAATACTTTATATTTAAAATGACTAAACATGCTAAAATGAAGTTCTTATAGTAACCTTATTTAGATTTATAAAAATGTTTTTTGTACACAGCAGCATATATCCAGACAAAATGTTAATATCTTCCATTTTGTTTTTGTTGTCTCATTCAGCTGGAATTTGGGACAAAAACTGGTTTTTCTAATTCTTATTTATCAAGCAAAATTATTTCACGAGCAGAATCATCTTTAAGCCTAGCATCCTCAAACATATATATTAAAATCAATTTAAAATAATTTGATCAATAAAATAAATCCACTTTCAAAGACATTAACGAATGGAGCCTGATCTTCTTGATGTATTAAAACAAGAACATCTTTTCATCAACATAAATCGCATTTCTATTTTTTTCAAGCACAAGATTTCACAATGGTGAACCTGTGACGCACCTTATGCATTTACTAAAACCTCAGTTTTAACATTATAAGCCTTCAGGTTTACTATTGAATCACCGAGATTTATTTGTCACTTATTGTTTTTTTATAATTTTGTGCAAAGTGTTACGCACGTTACGTATTATAATTTATCTCGGACAAGTCTCCGGTTTATGTTCGTGTCACGTTTTCAAATAGCCGGAAATTTTAATTAAGTTAATTGAATGTCAATACGTATCAAATTTATTACATTTATTTGCCAACAAGACTGATTGTTGTTGTTTTGAATTGAGCACAAAGCTACACAATGGGCTATCTGCGCTCTGCCCACCACGGGTATCGAAACCCGGTTTTTAGAGTTATAAGTCCGCAGACATACCGCTGTGCTACTGGGGGGGCAAGAAGATTGATACTCACAATTTTCTTTCTCAATACGAATATATTTTAATATACAAACAACAATACAATTTAAAATAACAGGTATCAGAAATAGGTATTAAAAACAATGATTTAGATGCAAAAGCTTTATAAACATGCAAACAATATTAATTCTTTATCTGGTCTTGTACTTAATATGTTGTCAACGGTTAACAATGTGCGAATTAGTTTCGAGTTGATATCAGTACAGTTCACTTAATAGGTAGCTCAGGTGCGTAGATTTTTTACACCCGATGGGGATGATTTTGCAACCACTTATGTGGACTGTTCAATTTGCAAATTGGTAATCTCTGATTACGTGAACCTGAAAGCTGTAAACATGCAGTCACAGAGTATTCTTGTTGCCACGATACTTGGATGTATACTTAGGCCTACTGACTGATACTTACAAAGTTACGAACTATAACTTAGATCGAAAAGCTTAGAAGCACGTCTATATTAAAGATGTACATTTCGGCTGTTGAGAAAGCCTACATCTATGCCTAATTATGTAATTCGATTGGTAAGAACACGAGAACCACAAGAAAAACACACAATTTATAGGCCTGTGATGCAATAAAACAATTCAACAGACCAAACTGTAGAGGGGATGATTGTATGCATACCCCCATACCCCCTCCCAGGATCTACGCCCCTGAGGTAACTCTATTCTTGGCTGGTCTCACAATGTTTACAAATTGACTTTTCACTGACGAAAATATCTAACGTCCTCGTAAAAATACTAAAGTTCGAAGTTAATTCTTTGACATTAAACAGTTTGTTTTTTTATAATTTCGCGCAAAGCTACTCGAGGGCTATCTGTGCTAGCCCTCCCTAATTTAGCAGTGTAACACGAGATGGTAGGCAACTAGTCATCACCACCCACCGCCAACTCTTGGGCTACTCTTTTACCAACGAATAGTGGGATTTACCGTAACATTATAACGCCCCACGACCTCAGATTACAAATCAAACGCCTTAAACCGCCTGGCAATGGCAGGCCCCATTAAACAGTTTGTAACGTTCGAAACCTATAATACATGTAGTTTTCTTATTAATAAACATTTATCACAATTATAGCTTCCGAGGTTTGTAGTATACCAACCGTAGCAAACCACAACATACAAAAACTGTCTCTCAGTGTTGCGTTGGTTACCTTTATAAGCTTGAGTGAAGATTTTCTAAACATTTCAGCCAAGTTAATAATACTTGAAGATTATCTGGTGCTTCATAATATGTTTATTTTTTCACTCAAAACCTTCTAGAAATTCAGAGAATAAACGGAAATTTCACAAAACACATTTAACAGTAAACATTACATGCATTTCTAAATATTTATTTAACTAAAACAAACATCAATATTAAATATACAATATTAAATTCGTTAAAAGAGCCACACAAGAGCTATTTTCACAATCCATCTCCAATTTAGCAGTGAAAGACAGCTAGACATCATCATCCCCCACAATTCTTGGTCTATTCTCTTACCAATGAATAATGGGATTGACCATCACATTACAGTGTTACCACGGCTGAAACAGTATGGATGTTTGGCAGTACAGGGATTAAAAACTGCAATTTCCAGAATGAGATTCGAAATTCCTAACCAATTGGCAATGACAAACCACAACCATGACACATGCTCATTTCTCCAACAGTTCTACAACCATATTAAAAAGTATTCCACAAAACAGCTTTTTTTCTCTTATTCACAATGAAAATTCAATTATTCATGTGATAATGTGTTTATTATGCAAAATATTGAGAGAACTCAGATTCAAAGGGACAACTGCTGTTCTCCTATTTCAATCAAATTTAAGTTTTGTCTGTTTTTAGCTAACTTCATACCAGGGGTTGAAATTTCGTTCTCACTAAGTTCCAATATTTTTGTAC
Organism: Tachypleus tridentatus; assembly: GCF_004210375.1. Taxonomy (NCBI): domain Eukaryota; kingdom Metazoa; phylum Arthropoda; class Merostomata; order Xiphosura; family Limulidae; genus Tachypleus; species Tachypleus tridentatus. The sequence continues at coordinate 99,947,030 of NC_134835.1, read as the reverse complement.
TTCTTCACAAAAGAATTTGAATAGTGATGCAGAGAAACCATTACCTTACAGAAAATTTAATACTGTAAGCACATATCTATTCTTCTGTAAAATGAATTTAATCAAAAGGTTGTAACTGCTACATGTCAATCAAGAATATAAGCGTTTTTCTTTGAAATAAGAGACAGTTCATGTACTATTTCCACTAAATAGTTGAAAGGAATTTTATGTTGTTGTTTGGTTTTGTAATTGATATACTGGTAATTTATAGGTTAATGTCGATTGATTGATTGATTTAGTGTTTTATGGCACAAAGCAGCGAGGCTATCTGCACCAGACATTCGGTAAAAATGTAAAAAAATAAAATAAATAAATGTAGCAATATACATAAATGGAAATGAAGGTAAAAAAAAAAAAGTATAAAACCAATGTTGACACCTAGTCTACAATGTTAAGATAGAAGGCAGAGTATAAGAAGTTGTAAGGTATTTACTCTAGCAAAAAGGTAATGATCATAACCCGCCAGGAAGACTAACAGGTAAGTTCAAGAACCACCGTCAGTCACCCGAAGTTGGTCTTTCCAGTCCTGGTTCCGGGTTATGTGTCATAGCAACCAGTATCAAAATGTAAAAGAATAGAAGTTTTAAAAGATACATAGCAAAATTGTAACAATGAGTAGCCAAATGTCCAGTAAAAAGATAAAGTCAAGTAAATGGAGTAGAATTTGTAAAAGTAAATGAAGGTAAAAACAAAACAGCAATTAAAACAGAAAATGTTGTAAAAACCTATGGTGACATCCAGTCTTTAAAGTTGTAAAATATTTACTCTAGCAAAATGGTAATGATCATAACCCGCCAGGAAGACTAACAGGTAAGTTCAAGAACCACCGTCAATCACCTGAAGTTGGCCTTTCCAGTCCTGGTTCCGGGTTATGTGTCGTAGCAGCTATTATCAAAATGTAAAAGAATAAAAGTTTTAAAAGACACTCCGCAAAATCGTAATAATGAGTAGCCAAATGTCCAGTAAAAAGATAAAAGTCAAGTAAATGGAGTAAAATTTGTAAAAGTAATTGAAGATAAAAGTAAAACGGCAATTAAAACAGAAAATGGCATAAAAACCAATGTTGACATCCAGTCAAAAAAGTTGTAAAGGACTACCTGTAGCAGAATGGTAATGATCATAACCCTCCAGGAAGACTAACAGGTAAGTATAAAAACCACCGTCAGTCACCTGAAGTTGGTCTTTCCAGTCCTGGTTCCAGGTTATGAGTCAATATGGCCAGTACTAAAAAGTAAAGTAGTAAAAGTGTGAAATGATATGCAGCAAAAGTATAATAACAACTCGCCAGGACGACTAACGAGTAGTTCAAACGGATAGTTCAAACAGTAGCGTTAGTCACCTGAAGTTGGCCTTTCCAGTCCTGGTGTCGAGTTATTTAATGTTCTAGCCATTGTCCAATGTCAAATTGAATGAGAGAGACTAAAACTGTAAAAAAGGAACCACAATTAAAAAGGTGTAATGAATAAATATGCAACACTTAAATGAGATTAAAAGATTAATGGCCATTAAAAAATTAAAAAACATTATCAAGGTGGACAGAGTCACCATCACTAATAACTCTGTCCAATGTTACAGACTGACCCTGGGAAAAAATATGTTTAAAATATTGCCGTCATTGAGAATTGTAACGATGGCAAGAAAGTAAAACGTGGCTGATAGTGATTTGAATGTTACACAAACTACACATTGGTGCATCAGTTCCAGATAAAAGAAAATGATGAGTTAAAACACTGTGACCAATGCGTAGCCTAGTGAGAACAACTTCCTCCTTCCGAACTTTACGGAAGCTAGATGGCCAAAGTCCAATTTTGGGTTTGATTTGAGAAAGTTTGTTGTCGCGTTGCTCACTCAAGTGGACTGCCAGCTGGCACGGAGCCGAGCCTTGAAGACAACACCATAGTCCATGTAACGGAATAGGCATAGGGGTTAATGTCATCCAATGTAATAACATGGGTTAAATGGCCAAGTCAAAGATCCTCTGAAGGTTAAAAGTACATCAAAGAGAGAGAACAATCAAGTCAGAAGAAGCAACTGCATCCTATATTTGGTTTGGTTTGAATTTTACAGAAAGCTACTCAAGGGCTACTGCACTAGCTGTACCTAATTTAGCAACAGACATATAGTTAACACAACCCATGATAACTCTTTCACTTACAAGTAGTGGGGCTGACTGTCATCTTATAACTCCCCCATCCCAAAGCTGAAGGGGCAAAAATCTTCAGCAAAAGGGATTGGAAACCCTGCACATTATGAATCAAGTGCCCTAACTAAAGGGCCTGTCTCCAACATGTTCTGTTGCATCATTAAAATATAAACACATTGTTTTATAACTCAATAATGTTTTATTAATGAAGCCTTCAACAAGCTTCACTAAATTTACACACAATTTATTAAAGCAAAAGCCAAAAGCATTTTTCCATATGTTTTTATTATAAAAAGAAAAAAACAAACAATTACAACTTTCACCTAAGCAATAAGAATTGAAGCAAAATGACCTTATGATTTTGATGAAGAATATAATAATTAATAATAGGAATAATAAGGATCTCTTGTAAGGCTTGCTTCTATTCCCAACCTAAGAAATATTCTGTTCATGTTTACACAAGAAATTAAAAAGCTATTTTTAACAAAAGTTTATAAAAAGTAAAAACACAATATTTTTACAGTTTTAAAATTAGTTACAGGGTAAATTTATCACATTCTTGTATTGCTGATTCAAATCTTGCAGGAGTTGGACACACTTTATGTGCCGAATACCACTAGCAATGTCTTCAGCTGCAAATATATAAGAATATAAAAGTGAACAGCTACACCAAGAGATCAGTATATTCACATTCCTCTCTGTTAATACATTATGAATGTATGTATGTGACCAGTGTCTGTAAGTTCAAGTACAATGTTACAATTTAAATTAGATTTTCTGGAAAAAAAACCTTGCAAAATAAATATCAAATAATATGTGACAACAGTAAAAAATAAAGCAACAATAAAAGAAACATATATTTAAGATTATGAGAGCTAATCATAAGCCACTTTTAAAAGTATATTAAAGCTCAATAAAAAAAAAAGCAAATTGGAACAAGAAACAAACTTTCACTAAAAGTTGCTAATGTTTAATTCTAAAATGTATAGAATCTTATGGCTCTTTCAATGGTATTAAAGTGAAACTTCTGAAACTGGATGTGCAGTTTAAAATTATTATGAGTATCTCTATTGCATAAGTAACAGTGAGCTTTATCTTTAATGCAAGAGATCATGGATCAAAGGCCACATCATCAAATTTGTTGACTTGCATTCAAAATTTTATTGAAGTAGCATTTCATTAATTTATGTCAATAATTTCAGTTTAGTATTATATATCAGTTAATTTCTTAATTTAAAAGTAACGCTTAAAATAATACATCAAAATATCAATTTTTCTGTGTGACATGGTATGTTTAATACAGCACTGGTTAAAATTAGATGTTTGTAATGTCAAAATCCTAAGTCTAT